>NC_077224.1:85907852-86519696 GCF_024763615.1 Phlebotomus papatasi | reverse complement strand
AAATTCATTGTCGTTTGAATTGCCAGAAATCTCAAATATGTGACTTCTGACAATGTCACGTGAGCTGAAATGCCAATGTCACGGCTAGGGGGAAGTGGGGTACCTTTGAAAGTGGGGCACATTTGAAATTGGCATTTTTCACCTATTTTTAATCAAAATTGAGCCTTATTGTGATATAATTTAGCTGCACAAACATATTCAGAAGCTAAATCATATTTTGATATGGCTCAATTCCACTTAAATATAGGAAAAAAATCCCAATTTCAAAGGTACCCCCACTTTCAAAGGTGCCCCACTTCCCCCTACAGAATAGCATTTTCGAAAAAGCTCTCCTAAGATTCAAACCCAATTTGTCACATGGTATTGCCAGAGCGTTACAGAATTCCCCTCCTGGTAGATTTTCATATAAGTCCGAATTGGCTTTGGAGTGACTAATACCTATTCTTGACCGATTTTGATCGATGCAGTCGGGTTAGAAATTTCAAGATATTTCAAAGAAATCTAATCGGTTGAAAAATAGGCCCTCCCAAGTGGTTAAACCTTGATCTTCGAAAATTCGAAATAAGAGCCTTGATTACGTCTAAAACATATTCGAAATTCATTTGGTCTTTACCCGTGTTAGAAATTGAAAAAACTCTTTCAGTTCAAGCAGTAGCGGAAATTGCTCTCCCTTCGAACGTTCATGTCTTCGAAAAATGTGAATTTCATTTGTTTTTCGTAAGAGATTTACACTAAATTATTACGGATTTATCAACGATTGATGATAAAATTAATATTTAATAGAAATGTATAAGTCCCTAAGGAAAACTAAAAGAAAATTCACATTATTCGAAGGCATGAACGTTCGAAAGGAGCGTACTTTCCCCTAATGTGAAGTGTTCGAAGCCAGAGGTGATATCCGATCTACTCAGGTGACATCCGATTCTACTAAACTGATTTTAGTGTGCACAAAGTTGAATGGCTTTAAATATCTGATATTTCATTAAACAGAAAAAGTTGGTAAAACCGATACCAGAGGCGCTGTAGTCTCAAGTATGTCGTGAAATATTGAATAATTTTAAAGAATTTCCGACAAGAAAACTGCCCCTTGGTGTATGTATCCCGCGGAATTGTAGAATTGCAAGAGTAACTACCCTATGTGGACAGATGAAAGTTTGCTCCAAACATCCCCTATTTCACTGGATACTAATTCTAACCCATTGTCAATTTACAGCTAAATTATTATAGCCTGTAATTGTTTGCAATCCTCGACGACGCACTGCACTGATTTGATAGTCTACAATTCCCAATGGACAATTAGGAATTCATGAGAGTCGAGAGGGAGAGCAATAAGAGGACGAAAGTTGAATTAAAATTTAGATGAATTTAGTGCCAAATTTTGTCGCTGAGAGTGATATAAATTTGCAAAAAATATAAGAGTATATTCTTTTATCTTTCCTTTTATTAACCTTATATTTACATCTACAACTTGGGACTAGTTTACAGCTTTTTTTGTTTTTGGATTCAAGAAATTACAATTGATACCGAAGGGGGGTTCATTATGATGTAATTCACAACATTACTTTTACACCTTCATCTTTTCATTCACTAAAAGTCTCCTTACAGGTAAAGTTTCTTTTTTAATCCATTAATACATCATCATTAATGTTTGTTCTCATAGTACATTCTACTAGCCTATAGTTAAAACATTTTAAGGGTGTTTTTTTCTTTACTTTGGTAGAGCACATTGTCTTTTACAAATGCTCTTCACTTTTAAAACAACTTATCTCTTGCAGAATAGTAACACATTTTGGATCAATTTTTGTTGAAAAATTTTGGTTTTTTGCAAAAGTTTAAGAAGTTAATTTTTTTAAAATTAAAATTTCAGGGGAATAATCACAAAATCACTGAACATTAACTGCTCTGGTTTTTTTTCTCTGGGAAAACACTAAAATTTGTGAAATATTGAGCAATTTAACATTACCACTGTGGTTCCCCACAAGAAGCATGGAACAATTCCACCTCCAATTGCGAGATTAGGATTCATCTATAAAAATCTCTGGTATTGAGAGATTGAAATATACAATTAAATATTTGAGATTAACTACGAAATTGCGAGCATTACAGAGTCACCATCAATAAATCAATTCAAGAGTCTCAATAAGGATATTGCAGTTCACAGGGCAGGATTATAAAGGGGTTAGAGAGAAAAAATAGAGCTTTAAAATGAGCCAGAAGAATTAATAAAAGTAACTAGAAAGAGGTTATGTCGGGAAGCAAGATGTTTTTGCGAAGTTATTGATTGACATGATCTAATTACGTCATTTTTGCATTATTGTGGAATGTTAGGTTATGTTGAACTTAACCTTAAAATTTGCATCAGTTTTAGGTAGAGTTGGTAAATTTAAAGAAATTTCATGAATATCCGCTTAAAGTAGATGGCGACTGCTGTGAAATTTCTGAAATTTTACCATTTCTAGTTTTAGAAAGTCAAATCTCTGGGAGTTCCGCTTTCAAAGAATTTATAAAGACCGAAAAAAGCCCGGGAATTCACTCCAGTGACACAGAAAAATTGCATATCCGCAGGAGAAGTCTTTACGGAAACGCCGTGATGTATGCAATAATGCAAAACATAGATAGGGGACTCTACGGTGTTGGCCAGTGGATTTGAAACCACTTCATAAAGAAAAACAGTTCTTCAATCTTGCCCAGAGCTTTCGGTCCTAAATATGGACCTCTGGACAAGATTGAAAAGGTGTTTTTTTTTGTGAAGTGACTTCAAATCTACTTGCCATCACCGAAGAGTCCCCTATCTATACATATCACGCCATTTTCCTCATCCAATTATATGCAAAACATTTTTGACCAATTTTCAGCGCCAATGGTTCGTAAGAAATGCATTTCAAATGTACCGCGAGAAAAAAATATTTGTATACATTTAGAGGAATTTCAAAAATTACTTTATAAAGGAGCTCCCAATAGCAGGCAATTTAAAACAATTTCTTTCAATTCGTTTTCACTTAAGCCGAAATTCCCTGTAAACTGTAAATATAATAAATAATTTTTTATTGGATAAATAAAAAAACATGCTAATTGTCTTCAAAATACGGAAAAGTTCAAATTTTAACCTGAAAATATTTTATAAAAGTGAAATTCTGATTTCTTCAGTTGGCTTTAAAAGTCGGTATTAGAACAATTTTAAAATAAAAAGAAGTTCATTCGATTCAAACCTTAAAACATTTTTTAAATAATTTAAAAAAATTACTTATTCTTTACATTAATGCGTTTTGCGATAAGAAATAGTCCTCCAAATTATAGCATTAGAAAAAAATAGTTTTTCTTTTTTAATTCAATAAGGCTGGTTTTGTTTTTTTTATTCGAAAATTTCAGGTTAAGTATCACATAACCTAGAAAAACTATTTCTTAATTTCGAAATTTCGGACTCCAGAGTGACGTTTATGATTTCTCAAATAATTCTGAAATCTACGAATTCTTCTTCTTAATTTAAAAAAAAAAAACAAAACGATTAGAATTTTTTTTAGATGATTTAGATGACGCTCTCTTGATTTTATGGTTATATTTTTATTTATTTAAAAGACTTTTATATATATATATATTTTTTTTTTGTAATGGGTAAGTTATATAAGTTAATTCAGGTAAGGTTCACCTGGGCAGAAAAATTGAAGATTTAACTCCACAAAATTTGATTTGAATTTTTGAGGTTATTTGCAACATAACCTCAAACTTTTAAAACAAAAATGCATGATCAATTAAGAGAATGACGTCTAATACTTTCAATCGTCAATTACATAATTAAGAAAGATGCTATGGTTAGATTCCTTAGGTTAAAATCCAGTGAAATCAAGAAACCTTGAAAATTAATAGTTTTTCGGTTTAGGGAGAAATGGGGCACCCTTGAATTGGGGCTTCTTTAAAATTGAGTTTTTTCTCCCTTTTTTTTTAATTGAAACTGGGACTTGTCATGCAATTTATCTTCGGAATAGCTTTCTGGATCTAAATTATCTGACGATCAGGTTCAGTTTTATTTAAAAATAGGATAAATACCTTATTTTATAGGTGCCCCAATTCAAATGTGTCCTACTTCCCCCTGGTTGCAATAAATAATTAAAAAGAAACATAACATTATTGTGTTATCACACTTGCACATTAAAATTTTCATATGATTCACATTAATTGTCGCTGGTAAAAGTCCAAATGTATAATTTGTGTGTTTGAATCATTTTATATTCAAAATTAGATCTATTTGTTGATAAAAAGGTAGAATTGACCCGCAAAATTTGATATAAATTGATTTATAGCATTAATGCGAAAAATTAACGCGATTTTCTCTTTAATTTTTTAATGTGAAAAATATTTATACTTTAATAAATAAGTATAATATTTTAAGTATAATAAATAAATAGAAAAACCCCAAATTTTAAGTGACTTAAAGACACAAATAACATATTTGGACGCTCACAAGCGACAATTAATGTGAATCACATTAAAATTTTAATGTGCAAGTGTGATAACGCCGTTAAACACAGCTGGTAGAATTTCGTTCGGAAGCTTTTACGATTTATGTCACGTGAAAAATTCAGATTTTAAGGTTAGAATTAACATAACCTTACTTTGAGTGGAATCCCTCTCAGACGACTCTTAAAGAAGTAAGCGCTAAACTTAATTTCGTGCGCAAAACTTCAGAGACTTTCCTTTGATAATACGTATTTTTAGCAAAGGACCCAACATAACCTCACTTTTCAACATAACCTCGTTTTTGCAAAGAATATCCACTACTGCTTATTTTTTCTCTCTTTCCCTCTGTTTCTGATTTGAAATGTTGAACAAGAAATAATTTTTAAAATGACTTACATTAATCCTTTTCTATGCACTGCAATTTATCCTTGGTCAGACTGTAAATTGTTCGTTCACGCGATTCCCATTCTATTTCCCGGATTCCCCGTCCCTGAAGGGACTTCCCCATTAGGTAGTTGGCCTCAGTATGGTCTCCAAACCGAATTCCCATTGTCAGTTTGCCCAGCACCAGCTCCCTGAGGCTGAGCCCCTCGCTGTCCCATCCCGACTCCCCTTACACTCACAACCGCATCCTCCCCTCCCCTCACAGCGCCCCCACAAGTCCCCACCAGCGTCAGCTCAGCTGCATGCGTAGCTCCTGGCATCAGAGTCTGATGGTGGTGATGCCTAGCCCCAGTAGATCCTCCACTAGTCGTTATATGATCCATCACGGTCTGCAGCTCCCCAACGCCAGGATTCTGGGTATGGGTCTGGAGGGAGTGTGTGTGGAAGGAGTGGGTCTGATTGGCGGCCGTATAGAGTTGGGAATAGAGCAAACTGGCCGGTAGAACTGGGTAGATTGAGCCATTGCAACCTCCCGTGGACGTCCCGTAGGAATTCTGGGACTGATTCACTACAATCCCTGAGAAATTCTGATTGCCTCCACCTCCATTGGCACCATTGGCACCACTTGTGGCCCCGGCTGTGCCAATATTGGGCGTATTGGAGGTCAGGAGGTCATCCTGAACTGGGGATTCTGCCTGTGACGAATCACTGAGACTCCGTGGACCATTTTGGCTGGAGTGCACGTGATAGTCATTGTTGGAGCTGTTGCCATGATATCGAGGAACTAGGAGACCATTTGAGGCATTTCCGGGTGTCTGAGTACCACCACCACTTCCGCCTAGCAGACTCTGGTGTGTCGTGGTCATTTGTGGTGTCGGCGGTGTACCCACCAAGTTGCTCAGATGCTGATCCAAATCCGTTGCTGTGGAATCCGGAAGCACTGCAACATCCAATACATCTCGTATCGCACTCAAATTATATTCTTCCTCCCAAAAAAAATCCACATAATACAACCCCATGGCAATTCTTCATCCAATTTCGGATGAAAAATGCACCAATTGAGCAAAGAAACTTATTCACTTACTTGGGACGCAGTCTCGATTGCCGCCGGAGAAGTCTTGCGAGGTGTTCTGGTCAGCTGTTGAGCAGGTGAATCCCAGGGCTGGATTGTTGAATTGGGCAGCTGTGGGGGTTGTACAGCTCGTCAGGGTGCTTCCTGTTAGGTAGGGTGAATACGGGCCCGTTGTTCCGTAACCCCAATGAGAATTTGCAGTACCCAGACTAAATTGAGACATATCTGGAAGAAAAGTAAGATAAGAGATCGTGATATATTTTGAAAAAATGAATCTTGAAAAAATCTGTACACTGAAAGAAAATGTTTGTAACATTGTTTCTCAAAAGTTTGTCAAAAGGATTTTCTTCTATAGTGAAAAGATTCGAATTCCATATAACGCTGAATTCCGGACAAACCTATGTATAAGTTCGAAATTTAAGATTCTAACAATTATACTTTTCGGATTATTCAAATCTTTATCAAGTTCTAAAAAAAGAATTGTCCGAACTCTAAATTTGTTTATCCGGAATTTAGTGTTCTTCGGATAGCTAAAAAAATCCTTGTGATAATTATTGTTATTCCGGCTTCAGACTGGTGGTTTAGACCAGTTCCCGAAAGTCTCAAAAAACTAAATAACAAGCAATTTTATTGATTTTTTTTTTAAATCTAATGGATTTTTATTTCACCTCAAGAAGAAAAACAAATTTTCTGTCTTGCCCAGAGCTTTCGGTCCGGATATGGACTTTCTTCAGTGGTTACAAAAAGTTTTTCATTTATTTTCAACAAGAAAAAGAAACGACCTTGTATAAGAATGTTGTTGAAAATAAATGAAAAACTTTTTGTTGCCACTGAAGAAGGTCCACCGAAAGCTCTGGGCAAGACAGAACATCTAATGGATCTTTTGCCCTTAATATTTAATTCTAGACAACAATTCCCTCACAAATCATGCCTGATAAGGAATTAGAGGACTTAAGCCAGATAGCTAAGCCTTAGGTCTGAAACCCGTAATAGATTCATAAAATTAGAATAGTTGAAAGATTCATAAAACGGTCTGAAGATAAAATATTGTAATTCTCTTGATTATGTAAACTTTGTAAAATAATTCAGGAGGATGTTTTCGTCGCTTACGCATTGATTACATAACCTTAAATGAAAAAAATATACGACACTTACGTTATACTTGTCAGATTTCGCTTTTTTTTCTACATTAAATATTTTTTGAATTAAATCAAATTGTTATAAAATTGTATTGGGCTCAAGAAAATAAATAAATATTGAAATAAGTAAATAAATAAAAATAATATTCTAATTTAAACTTGAATAATTCTTAAAATAGACATGCAATATTCGTCATTAATTGGAAACCTAAAATCACATAAAAAATCAATGTATAATAATATTTATATTATAATAGTGCAAAATATGTTATTTATTTAAAAACATTTTAAATAGTATTTAAAATGTATTTCACATAACGAATCTAAAATTTTAAGAACTTTTATTTTACGTACAACAAAATTCCTTGCTGTATGATATTAAAATAATTATTTTGCTTTTCTAAACGGAATCTAAATATCTAATGTTATATATTAGTTTTAAATTATTATACATAATTAAAAAAAATAAAATAAAATAAAAATAATTCTCTTTTTTAACCGATTTTGAAGTTTGGAAAAATGTTACTACCTATCTTAAATGCGATAAAGATTAAACGGGCAGTATGTTATTTAATCAATTAGTACAAATCTTAAAATTGGAAAACTCACTAGTTCCTAAGTAGAAATTTCTGTATCTTTGTTAAAATTTACTTTTTTCTAAATTATTTTTTTTCTTAATTATTTTCTTTTATTCTGTTCGCTTAATAAGTCTCTGTTTCTAATTAAATAAATGTAGTACAGATTAACTAAAGAATACTGAAACTTCATTTTTTAATTACTTTAACTTAATTTTGAAATATTAAAATTTTGTTTTTGAATTTTAACCTCTTTAAGGGATTATGTAGGTCTAAAAGACTGGAACACACTAAATATATTCTCTGTAATGTTTTTTCAAGACAACAAATTATAATTTTAATTTAAATTTTTGAGAAAAAGTAAAATATTTAAAGTATATTTCCCGAAATTATCTTATAAAAATTTTCAAAGTTTCGCCGTTGAGACCTGATTTTCGAGGATCTTTTTGGAAAATACAAACTTTACCGTGGACAAAATTTCTCAGAGTAAGGTAAAGTGCCCTCGAGTCGATCGGTCCCTCATTGGTTTTGGAACCATCTCCAAAAACTAGGTCCTAAAATTCAGCCGGTAATTTTTAATTTTTTTAAATGAATATTTCCGAAAATATAGTTAAAATATTGTACTTTTAGATAAAAAGAACACAGATTTTGACCTAGATCCTTCTCCTCCTTTATTACTTGGACAACGTTTCGGAGCTTTGTGGATCCTTCCTCAGGTATTTAAAGTAATGGATGGGAAACAGGGTCTGGACACAAAATAACTACGTATATATACACTGGACGACAATGGCATGCTGGTGGTCAGAGTGCGACTGAATCTAATATTGTGCTTATATGTACTTTTATTGAGCATCTAATATTTTACTTTTATGTGCCTTAAAGCTCGAATGAATTATGTTTTTATTAGGTTCAAAAAAGATGTCAAGGAAATATACTGTTTTTTAATCCAGGTGACGCATGTAATCCTTTAATTAAGTCGATGCTCAATCTGTGTACAACTTCGCCATAATTTTGTACTTACAATTAAAAGAAAAACAATATTTTTAGAAATCACAAAAAAAACCGTGCCTTTAAACGTTAAACTAGATATAACTCCTTAAAGAATTGTAATGAGACAATACAGGGAAGAAAATGCTTTTGGGGACGTTTTGCCATATGGCTTAACTTCTGTAATATCTTATTTGGAAATATTTTTGGAACAATTTTTGGCTTATGGATAAATGTTAAGGAAAATAATGCATTAGATTTTGAAAGTAAAATTGCTTGTCAGAATTCTGAGGCACTCGTAAATTGAACTAAATTTTATTCAGTCTAAAACCATCTAAAACTGGTATTAGTTAATTTCCAGAAAACAAAAATGACTATCGAAGATCCAAAGTTTCGTTATGAATGATATCTTAGCCTAGATTTTTTATAAATTCATTTTAAATGATCATTTTAAATCCTGGATGAATTAATTACATGATTTATCTTAACTATCTTCTATGTCAAATTGAAAGAGTTTTTGTGATATCTGGACAAGTTCATCAAACATTTCCCACATTTTCTGTTAAAAAAAAACTAAGAATCTCCCTAAAAAAATGAAAATATCTAATTACTTAATTATAAGTTAATAATAAAGTGTGTCCAATATTCTTTTTCAAAATATCTATTTAATTAAATTGTTGTTCATCAATTTATTAAATTGTCGATTTGGCCTAAAGATACCGTATATGTTGAACAAAAACTTGGGGATTTTTTAATAACCGATCTTTAATTTTTTCATATTGTGCTTTAAATGGCAAAAACGCTTGATTTCGGAACATTTTTGTAATATTCAGTAATCGACCAAATTGTAAAAGAGCATCCTGTTCCAATTTGCAAATTAATGATGTAGCAATAATAATTTTTTTCAGATAAATACAGCCACAGCCCAGCCGCAAAATATTACATTTTCACTTTAGTAATTCTTTTCAATTAATTACGCAAATATATAGTCATTACTAATTATACTAATTGCCATATTTTCATCAAAGAGAAATAAAATATAAAAATAAACTAGCTGATATGGACAAATTCAAAGGGAATTAGAAAGTTCAGTTGATGTACCATTTTTATTTTATTTATTTATTTATTTTTTTTTTTGAAAATGCACAGTGTTTGGATATTTTTTTTTGTACATGGAGTAGATGCAGGAATGAGTGCAATTAATAATTGAAATTGTGTTAAACTAATGCTCAACGTTTTCCCTTTTAATCGTGTAAAATGAATGGTCGGATTGGCGGCGAGCCATTATAAATCAAAAGCGTAAAAACCTCCCCCTTACCACCGTCCCTTAACCAATTTTTTCCACATTGCAAAGCCCATGTGTGGAAAAAGGGGGAGTTTTTCCGTTTTTGGCACTCTTTTTCTCCCTCTAGCACATTCAGGAAAATACCGGTGAATTGCATTTGGGGAGCTTTTGGGAGATGGGTACGCAGGGTGGGGTTGGAAAAGGCCCCAAAAACACAAAATGCACACACGCAATATTTGGAAAATAGCGGGAATCGATGGACACAACGGATATTAAATCCTCAACCTCACCATCATCCACAAAATTGTGGAAATTGAGTGAGGGACTATTGAATACCCATTCCACTTGCAACCCCCCCTATGTATATTTTATTAAACACCAAAATAGTTCAATCGACATTATATTTTCCACTCCAAAAACATCCAACAAATACAAAGAGGAGCAAAATGTTTTAGATGGAGGAGGAAAAGAGTTTTTCCATTTGAAATATGAGTGGAGCTTTTTGCATTTTAATATTAATTATTTTTGATTTTCAAAATGCATTAAATTTGAAAATTGGGATATATAGCAGGGATCTATATTTTTACGGGAATTATAAATAATTAAACTAAATTAATATGTTATTGAAGTTCTATCAAAATCACCACAAAAAGTTATTATTTATGCATTAATAATCAAAATTTTAGGTTGGAAGTTCGAATGGGGTTTTTCTATAGTGGTGGTTACTAATAATGGTTAATGATATGGTTAAAAATCTGGCCTGGACACGATTCTCAATCAATTCATTAAGGATTTGTTGATAAAAGCCCTTATAATTCTAACAGAACTGCAGAAGTTTGAGCGGTATATTAGTATAACAGGTAAGTAAAAATGAAATTGGAAATTTCCAAAAATAGTGAAATATCTTTGGCAAAAGAAAAATTAAAGAATTAGAAACCTTAGGGATTTACAGTTTGATTTAAAAGAATTTATAGGGGGAGGTGGGGCTACTTTGAGCTGTGAGGCTAGATTGTTATACGACTTTTCGCCTATTTCTAAATGAATCTGGTCCTTACAATTATTTTATTTAGATCCACAATTATTTTATGTATCCAAATTACATTATGCTAAAACCCAGTTTCAATTAGAAATATGCGAAAAAAATCGTATAATAATGTAGCCCTACAGCTCAAATTAGCTCGAACTCCCCCTAAACACTCTTAAGTTTTTTTTTTTTTCAGATCAAAATTGATTTTTCTTACTGATCATTTTGAATATTTTCCGCTAATTTATTGATTTATGTGTTTTTTTTTTAGAAAGTTCTATTCTTTATGGTGCTATTTCAATGGAAAATCAATATGTGTTTTTTTTAGCACTGTGCTGTTCTTTTTTGTTGGTTCATGTCACGACTGTTCGGTAGTTTTAGAACACGGCGAGTACTAAGGATAGTAGTTGAGACAGGAACCATTACTAAAAGAAGTCGATAAAGTTGAAGCACTTGAGAACAGTAATGTTCTAAAACAAAGCATGTTCATTTCTCATTGGAATAGCACAATTAATCCATTTTTACATCAATTTTAAGGATTTGGTAGATTCTTATGGATTAAGCAGCTTTTTTGGAGGGAATAAAATTCAAGCTTGAGAATAATGTTCCAGAAAATATTTTGTAAGACTACAAAGGCTTTATGGTGCTATTCCAATGAAAAATTCACACACTTTTTAGCACTTTACTGTTCTCAAGTGCCACTGCATTATCGACATTTCATTGCGGTTATAATTTTCCAAACAATTTCATTCCCCCAACAACAGAAATTTCAATACAATGTGAAAATCAGATATAATAGTTTTGGATAAAATAAAATAATGACGAACATGGCGTCAGTCTCTTAAAATCAAATAAGATAAATCATCTACACTTAGATTATAAAGCAATCTGTTTCTCTTTAACCAAACCTAATCTTATCCTGTCCTTATACCTTTCTTTTGAATCCCTAGCTAATTTCAGTATAATTAGTTTTAACTCTTCAAATGATTCTTTTTACTACTTACATAAAAATTTCTTGACTTTTCCTTGTTGAAATTTAGATTCAAGATTGCTACTGCCTATTGTGAAAGGGCTATTTGAATATCCTTTTCTAAAAATTCCCGTATTCCAATCTACTTCCAATATATTTCCACTATTTCAAATCTACACTGAACGCATGGGAGAGATATTAGGGTGAAAATCTGTACAACATTTCCTGGCACTTCCACAATATGGAGAAGTCTTCACACTTCCAGCACTTCGGAAGTCTCTCTAAAATATTGTGATACTTCCAGCATTTCTTGCAGTTCATGTAACTTTGTGATTTCATTATCATAACCGAACTTGTAAAAGCATTGTTTTCCAAATCTTACAGACGTCTGAATTAAAAATCTTAGCTAAAAGAGTATCGCGGTCTTTAAAATACGGAAATAAAAAGAATATACTTATGCACACTTTTGGATCATTTACACCACTAGCAATGCTCATATAAGAGAGAAATACAAATTGGTGCACTCATATTTTAGCGCAAAACTAAAAAAAACTTTCTTTTCAAGCACTTCCACTTCCCAACACTTCCAAGCACCTCATATTAAGCTGTACACCACTTTCGACCCTAGAGCCCAAAATAGACACAGGGATCGGCTTAGGGATCAACCCGAAAAATGAGGATTGGTGTCGATACACTCACGGATCAGCCCATAATTTGCAGGATCAAGCTGATCTTCTAAATTCATGAAGTCTAGTGAAGTTAAGGGGATTAGGCGACATCAGCGCCAGTGCTGAAAATAAGAAGCTTCACTTTGGGTGTTTTTGGGTGCTTTCCGAAATGTCAATTGGGTTAAAAACATGGAGAGTAACGGTACGCAATGTTGCAGAATCTTAAAATGCATTAAGATTGGAGTAATGGGAAGGTTAAAGTGCTCCTTTCTGTATGAAAAATGCATTGATGTTGCACTTAAGAAGTACTTCAGCAGTCAAAATGTGGAGATTTAATAGAAATTTACGCTGGAAACACTAATCCTTTATCCTAAATCCTTAGTATATGATAGTTTGGGCTGATCCTTTACCGCCAAATTTTTCGAGCTGAGTATTCTCCAAGATCAGCCTGTGTCTATTTTCGGCATAATATCTCCCCCTTGACTGATCGCCATTTAAAAAAAAATCAATTAGCGGCAATTGTGGTGGTTCCTGTCTCGACTGTTAATCCAGTCTTTGCCGTCTTCTAAAACTACTAAACAGTCGTGACAGAAACCAGAAAAATGAAAAGTCGATTGTGCAGAAACACTTTGAAACAGTAAAGTAGATTTCCCCACATTATGAAATGTCAGAGCATAAAAGGATTATTGAAATAAGGCAAATTTTATATGTTAGGCCATTTGTGCTCAGTTTGAATAAGAAGTTGCCTTAAACTCTCGTGATACTACTACTCTATTCAAAGCTTAATTTCAGCTTTGCTCTATTCAACGTTTAATTTCAATAAAGTCTGAACTGTTTTGAACAAAGTGGTAATTCTGAGGGAAGAATTTTGGGTAAAAGAATTTCAGTTTTTATTATTAATTTCGTGGGATTGTTTAGATTCCCCTGGAAATCTATGTAAACCATTTTGAAGAGGAAGCGACCTCGGGTCAGACCTAGGATAAGGTGGTTGAATCAAATTCAGAATCTAGCCTTGGAGCGCCTTGGGATTGACCGTGAACATCTCCTGGAAGTGGCGGAAGATTTGCCGTCAGATGTGGGCTGCTAACCTAGGTGTCCTGAATCTTAATTCTCTATTTATAATGAAAAATAGCTTAAAAAACACTCCAATATTAACCATGATGGTATCAAATAAATTAAAATTAAAATTGGATTGGCCTCTACCCAATTCCATTCCCAAAAATTCCATAGGTAATCTTTCTAACGCGACACTCTCGACATAATAGTGGCATAGGTGGTGGCTTTGAGCATAAATATCGTAAAAACATGCACCAGCGGCCAGCATAAATTGACGTCATGCTGTCACTTACATGAAAACCCGATGGTCGTGGCAATAAATAATTAAATATTTCCCCGAAAATTTGTTAAATTTCAAATAACCACCCCCCATTCCCAAAATGAGTAAAACGGAAAAATTTGCTACATACAACAAACCATCATCAACCACGAACCACCCCCGCAACACCAAACATTTTTCCGCCCTTCAGCTCCCATCATACCCCAATTTTTCTTTTTTTGCTGTTGATGTTGTTGTTCCAGAATGAGAACCCTGAAAGTATCATAGAACATTTCTCATTCACTCCCCCATCCTCTAAAAATTTCGAGTGGTTGTGCAGTGAATTTGGTGCAAATATTGGACTATAGCCAAAGTATTTCTTCCCCAAAATAGAAAATGCCAATAATCGACAATCGACAAGAGAGCTAGAAGAGGGTGGATGAGGAGTAAATTAATAATTAAAATGCCTCCGACATTTTTGCACACAAAACATCTTTCACTTGATTTTCCTATATAAGAATTTTCAAGAGAAATTCACTGAGATGTTCAATATAGAACAATTATGTCACGCTATTTGTTCGTCTGTCTGTCCGGACGTTATCAGCTCTAGAACCCTTATAAGTCGACCCAAAGACATTAAGGGGGGAGCCTGATTTACAAAGTAAAAAATCGATTTTAAATTGCTTAGATGGATGGTTATTTTAAGAATATAGGGTCGAAGGAACACCTACTACCACTTTAAGAAGACGTATCATGAACTATTGTCACCCTATTACCATTTGAGACGAAAAAAGTTTATTAAAAGAAATATTATCTTACTCATAGATATAATACTACGGATGGGACAAGTTGAGCATTTTCCTAAGGAGCCAGTGAAGCGACCTCAAAAACTGAAATGAAATCAAGTGTTCTGAAGCAATGAATTTTTCATTGTTTTTCTTTTTCTTGTCGTGTTGGTGTGTGGTTTAATTTCAGTGAATAATTCTCCTAGAACCATAGAACAAGAGTTAGAATTCTTGTTCTATAGTCTAGAATGAAGTGCTGTGTGAAAAATTGTGAAAATAGCTCGTGTGTTGGGATATATGAGAGTGTTCCCAGGTGAGTACCTCAAGAAGATTCTTTTTAATTGTCCGCCCACCAAAGGCCGCCATAAAAAAAAAGTTCTTCCACAATATGAAGAGGATATAATCCTCTATTAAATGGCAGGTTCTCAGGACCGGAATTCTATTTTTTAACGAGTTATCGGTGAAAAAAACCGTGAAGTGATCCAGTACCGTAGTCACGAAAATTTTCAATTTTTGATGATACCTGAGCAACATAACTTTTGTGTGATTCAACAGTGTGCTTCACAAGATTCCTTCTAGTTATGTATTATTGGTATTAGAATCTTAATTCCAGTAATAATATTGGCTTTATTAATTTGAATAATATTGTTTATTTGATTTTAAATATTAATTTTTTTTAAATGACTGCGGAAAGTTTTTTGATTTTTCAGCTACCCAAAAATTTTAAGAAAAAAAATTGTGAATTACCATTCTCAAATTGACTTTTTCGAAAGGCATAGGTAAAAGCCGAATCTGCAACATGCACTTCGATATAAAAGATTTAATTTTTGCAAAATCCAGTAAAGGCAAAAAAAGATACTACCTACAGAAAAGGCACAATCCCATTGGTAGATGCATTTTTTAATTGTTTCTTTTGTCTGCAAACAGAAAAATAAAACAATAGTCTTTGAATGAGCATTCAGTAGATTATTTATAGATTTTAATTTATTTCTTTAGCAAAGTTTTCTGATTTCTGATAACTAATTCTGAAATTTCTTCAGAACATTTCAGTTCAGATGATTTTTTTTTAGTTAACAATAAGAATGACAAGAAGAATAGTAAACAATAATAAAACCAAAAATAATACTCCGTTCCGAATGAAGTCGTTTGGGAAAAAAATGGAATTAAGAGAAAGTTTATTAGCAAATGTTTTATGTACCACAATTATTTCTTGTAAAGACTTCTTGTTAATGTTCAGAACTAAAATTGAGGTCTAGTCTTTGATAAGTTGAGGAACGCATGTCTTAAAAATTCTTATTTTTCGCGTTTTATTGTCAATCGAAATTAGATGGTAAATGGTGAAAGATAGAGAATTGGGACCTTCGAGGGACCCCTATAAATTGACCCTGGGACCATTAATACGCTCTTCATTTCCCCACTCCTCTCCCCCTTCTTTTGGGGATTGCTCGAAAACACAACGTGTGATTTTTTTAAATTTTGGATATGTTAGATATTACCCGGGCGGAAATTTGACCATGTACGAAAATACAGTGGAATCATTCCTAATAACGAATTTGCAGGATCAAGCTTTAGAGAGCGTATTTATGAACATAATGTTGTCATGTTTGAGCTTGTTGGAAAGGTCTTGGAATTTCTGACAAGACTGTACTGGTTCGGTTAGGAACCGGTTTATAAACCATAACTAATTTATATTAGAAAATCAATTGTATTACTCCTGAGTTATTTTGGGCGATCTTGTGTGATTTAAATCGGTTGTGAGATTTCACATATGGATCAAATAAAAAAAAAACTTTGTGAAATCCTGAAATTTATAATCATGAAAATGTTCTCCATAACTTGGATATTTGAATTACTTTATTAATTACAGATAAATGAAGCAAAACTATTTTAGGGTGAAGAACTTCATTTACACATTTTAAACAGATTTTTTTTTCAATTTTAAGAAAAAAATTATGTGTAGTGCAAACTTTTACGGGACAAAAAGTTTTTTTTAAGCAAAAACTTGAAATATTTAAAAATCTTCAAAACACTTTAAAGCAAAGACTACAACGAGACAAAAAGTTCTTTTTTTAAGCAAACAACTCAATTATACTTTTGAATTAAGCTTTTTTATCTTACATATAACAAAAGAAATCTGTTTGAAATGAAATTCTATTCCCTAAAAAAATCGCATAAATTAGTTTTTCAAAGATCCAATTTATGAAGAAAAGTGTCATGCTCATAAATTTAAGCATTTCAAAATTTATTTTTCATTGAGCCATACTTACAATTTAAATCACCCATAAGATCGCGCAAAATATTTTAGGATTAATACAATTGATTTTCTCATAAAAATTAGTTATCGGTATATAACCCGGTTCATAACCGGTTGGAACCGATTAAGTCTTCTCAGAAAGTTCAAGACCTTTCCAAAGAGTCTAAACATGACCCCATTCGGTTGATAAATGCGCTCTTTAGACTCTTTTTAACTTTTGACCTTGAAAAATCGATATTAGGAATAATTCAACGGTATATGGTAGAATGTCCGCCTGGGTAATCTCTAAAAGTAATCCAAAATTGAAAAAAAAATCGCACGACATGTTTTCGAGCAATCCCAAAAAAAAAAACATTGGTGGTGGGGGAAAATAAGGAACATATTACTGGTCCCAGGGTCAACTTATGGGAGGGTCCGCCGAAGGTCCCAAGTTCTTATCTTTAATGATTTAGCACCCAGATATTCAAACATATAAAAAAGAATATTCTTTTTATTGCTCATTCTGCAAAATTTGAGCAATAAAAATATAATATCGGTAATAACGGTTGAGTTCTATTTGCGTTTTCCAAAAATTTAGAACAAATTTTAGCCTGTAATGCTAATCACAGTCCATTTTTAGTAATGAACTCCTCAACTTACCATCGTGGGAACATATTATCCCTGAACATGGAGGACAGTTCATACATAAGATATTTACCAGTAACAAAAACATTATCTGAAACTATTTGGAATGGAGGGCATAATAAATAATATTATTGTTTTTATCCTTTGCTACAATATTTCATATTAATAATTTTATTAAATAAATAAATAATAAATTATGAATTAACGCGTTATATCTAGGAGAACGCTTAAAAGAAGCGTGTGTTTTGTGATTTTAGTGATTTTTAAATAAATCTGCTTATACAGATCTGTAACTGCTTAGACAGATTCTCTAGTGAAGTACATAGAATAATTCAGAAATACTGTTTTTTGCAGTTTTGGCAGAACCTTTAAAAAAAACTCATAGTTTTTCATCTAAAAAAAATGACTTAATTATTTATAATAAATGTAATTGTTTATCAATCTTAAAAATTCAATGTACTAGGCTATATATCTAGGTAGATACCCGAACAATTTCTAGTCAATTGGATGAAAATGACTACGTACTACAGTTCTACTGTTTGTCGCGGAAAACGTAAAAAATTCTACCCTCAATGCGAACATTTCCGCGCCGCCATTTTGCATTCAAAATTGAAATAAAAAATATTTTTGTGTTCCTTAAGCCATATGTAATAACCCATAAAAATTTCAAGTAAATCAATTTATTAGAAAAGTCACAGAAAAACACATAAAAACAGTCAATTTTGGCTTTTAAAACCTTTTAAAGAAATTTAATTTGCAAAAATTTGAATATATTTTAGGTCAATCAAAGATCAATTTTTTTCGGCGGAGTCAGACGCTGAAGAAGAAATGGATGGACCAGTTTTTGGGGAGGAATGAGAAATTGTGTATTTCAACAACGCTCAGGAACCTCGACGAAACTGTTAAGAGTGTTCTACATTATATAGGGGAAAAATATCAAATTATGGATTTTATTAAAAACGTCGATAATTTTAGAAACTGCACAAGAGTTGTTATCATAAATTAAATCATAAGTTAATCATAAGTTAAATTTATCATAAATTTGCATTTTGAAATTATGTGAAAAAACTTAACATCAATTACTATTTGCAATAAAATCTATTAAAACGAAAATTCACTATTTTTTTTTATAACTAAATAAATATTATCTAACTAAATTATGCCGAGTTGGTGTACATTATTTCATCATCAAAATTTCACCACCAACCAATAAGCTGATTTAGGCTTAGGATTATCAATTGTTTTTTATCGACATTTTAAATTCTATAGTCACCTGATTATGATTCGGACGAAAAAACTAGAAAGAATTAATATTAAATTATTTCAGAATTTGTCTTATCTGAAAATTTAGAATTTAGAAATTAATATCAATTAATACTGTAATTAATTCCGATTATCGTAAAAAACAACCCATGGATTCGAAAAAAAAGTTTGCTAAGAAAACATAAGACATGAAAAATCGTCTATTTTGTATTTCAAGTTAAATACAATATTAGCCCCAAGGCGATTTTAGGAGATCGAGCATCTCCCAAATAACCAGTGGCGTGCTCACTCAGTTTACACTGAGTGAGGGAAAAATCATTTTATATGAAAACTGGCACAAAATTTTTGTTCGGGCGTCCTCTCCCTATTTACTCTGAGATCTTACTGCATTTTATCAGAAGTAATAAATAAATTTGATAATTTTTCGAAATTCCCAACATGTGTTCTCGGTCGAACAGGTGCTACTTCGACCCTATGATAAAAAAAACACTGCCATTTCGAAGTACTTTCGAAGACTTCGAGACAGAAGTAAAGGAGCACAAGCCCTCTTCGTATTTAAAAACCACCAAAAAGTCGTGACAGAAACCATCTGAAAGAAAGGACGATAACGCAGAAGCACATGAGAACAGTAATGTTCTAAAACAATTTTCAGGAGAAAGATTTCCCCTTTTCATTTTCCATTAGAATAGTATTATTCAGACAAATAATTCACTTCGCTATTAAGGTGTTATTCCAATATAAAATGAACATGTGTTTTAGTACTTTACTGTTCTTAAGTGCCTCTGCACTATCGACCTTTGGTTCTTGTCACGACTCGACTGTTTTGTGGTTTTAGAACACGGCGAAGACTGAGGAAAACAGTCGAAATACCCACCAACAAAAAGAAAAGATGATAATGCAGAAGTACTTGAGAAGAGTATAATGTGCCAAAAAACATTTTAATTTTTCATTGGAATAGCACCATTAAATTCTCTTCCGGTTGAACCCAAATGGTTTTAAAAATTTTTTCAGTGTGTTTTTTTTTTCAATGAAAAAATAATTATTTTTTTAAATTCAAAGAGAAAATTATGAGATAAAAATTTAAAGCCATATAGGGGAAAGTACTCTCCCTTCGAACATTCATGCCTTCAAATAATATGATTTTTCTTTTATTTTCCTAAGAGACTTACAAATAATTATCTTGTAATTATCAATAATTGATGATAAACTAACTAATATTTGATAAAAATGTGTAAGTCTCTTAGGAAAAACAAAAGAAAATTCACATTATTCGAAGGCATGAACGTTCGAAGGGAGAGTACTTTCCCCCACATATTTGCTGACGATTAAGCAGTATGAGCAGGGAGTACTGCTGACGATTAGGGAAATACTCATTAGTCCGTTATTTTGTAGTATTTTTATTGAAATAAAAAATTTAACCCGTTCAAATACGTAAAAAACATTTTATTGGTTGAATCAGTAACTGTGCTAACTGTCTTTTCTTTGCGATTTGCGAAAAATTTTTTTGTTCTTCTAATGCAGGCTCTCCCCTTAATTTAGCCCTTTTTCCCTTCAAAAAGACTCTGTTCTTTTCGATCGATCGAAAACGCACCGTTCGATTTTTTTATGGGTATATTTAGACATAGCCTAGGCGGACATTACGCTCTTATACGGAAATGCTACTGAATCATTCAATAAAAACGGTTTTTCAAGCTCAAAACTTGAAATAGCTTTAGGGAACGCATTTCTTCGAATGGTATCATGTTTGGAAAGGTCTTGCAATGTCATGGAAAGGTCTTGGAATTCTTGACAAGCTTAAACCGATTCCAATCGGTTATGAAACGGTAACTAATTTTAATCCGATTTTTAATTATATTACTTCAAAGATATGTTTTAGGTAGAATTTTGAGCGATTCATACATCAGTTCAAATTGGTTGCGAACAGGTAATGAATCGATTAAGTAACCGTTAAATATGTTATTTTTGTCCGAAAATCTATTCCAGAGGTGTGCAAGAACCGTTGAAACCGAATAAACGTCAAAATAAGTTTGTTCAGGTAGCGTTTTGACCATTAACGTACAAGCTTTATTTGGCGTTTGTTTGGTTTCAAACGCTTCTTACACACTTCTGATCTATTTTATTACTCTTAAACCTCTTGGACAATCTTGACTGATTCATGAACCAGTTCAAATTGGTTGAGAACCGGTAAACGGTAAATGATGCGAAAGTACTTTTAAGGTATAGCATTAAGTCACAAGTTCAAATACTTCGGAAAGCCAATTGCTATTTATCTAGGTTATTTTGGACGATTCCTGAAGTTATTTGAAATCGGTTCAAAACGGTCATGAAACGGAAAACTTAAAGATCAATAAAGCTTAATTTTTAATATACCGTAGACCCGGGTGACTGCGTCCTCTCTACTGTACGTAAACTTTTCTTTAATTCTAATGTTTGAGAACGGTCCTCACCGATCATAAATGGTAGATCGGATCGGTGAAGTTCATCCTTAAGTTTTAGAAGTAAAGAAAATCTCTCGAACAGGAAGGGGGTGACTTTACCACCTGCATCTACGGTAGGTAATTGGTGCGAATTTACTGTTAGGATATAGCATATAGGGAAAAGGCTTTCTGGCTTCGCACACACTCTGGCTTCGAACATTTCATATTTTTTCTAATAATTATTTAATGAACTTAAAAGAAATTTAATAAGGAAATGGGTGACTTAAGCCTACCTAAACTATATTGGCATAAATAGGTCCGATTCATTAAATTAATATTGGAAAAAAGGCTTCATACTTAAAAGTGCTAAATAAATATTTTCAATATAACTAATTGAGATATAAAAAATTATTTTAATACCAAAAGGGTGAAAATTTCGTTTGAACAGATCGTTTGTCTGATTGAACAACAAAAATGTTCATTTGGGGAAGAAATTCCCTGTCGAAGAATTCATAAAAGTAAAAACATGAGCAGATTTTCCATTGAGACGGAATCCCCACGTCAATTTCCAACTAGAAAATCCCAACCATGAACCCTTTTTTCCGCATAACATGTACAACAAGACCATTTTTCGGCATTTCCTTCCCTTTCACTTTGGTGCTAAATATATACAACAAGGCCCTTATCCCTCTTCTATTCTTCATTTTCCAGCAAAATGGGAAAGGTGGCATTTTGGCGGTAAAAAGCCAAGGATGAAAAAACAACTTTCCCGGAAAATTCAAAGCCCATACACAGAAGATCCTCTTTAATTAATTTGTTCATCTCTAAACAGGGGTTATTGATATGAATAATCGTGTAAAAGTGAAATAGAACAATATTAATCAGGACAAATTAATTTATTTACAAAAAAATCTTAACATAGCACTCCACAAACATTAATAATAATAATGATTTCCGTATATTGCACCAATATTTAATTATTGAAATATTTTCATTGATTATTATTGAGGTTGCACTCAAAATGTTCCTGTCAACCGCAATAATTATTAAAATGAAATGATTCAAAAATAGATTAAATATCACAGTGAAAGTGGATAAAACGAACAAATAAATAGGGAAAAAAACTTGCAGATTAATTTACACTCTCCCACTTTGGAATTGAGCATTAAACCACTTGTAAATCAAAACTTATCAAAATTATCCTTGAAATTACTCCTGAAAATCGATCGAGATCAAATACTTTAAATCGTTTCATTTAAAAAAATATATAAAAAAAAGATATTAAAATAAAACTTGGCTTTTCATGGGATTAGGTTTGGATACATAGATACAGGTCAAAAGGGACAGATAATCCTAACCGGCTTATGTAGGTGAGATTCTTAACGTGAGCTAACTCGGAGTGCATGCAAATTCGATTTGATGCTGAAGTAGGGAGACGCCATTCAGTTATCTTGAATCAAATTCGTGAAATTATACAAATTTTGTATTTAAACCAAAATATCAAGGATTTGGATGAACCGACAGAAAAGTGTTATATGGGTGAAATGTAGACCAGAATGTTCTCTATAATTTTTCCATAGAACATGATCTCATCGATTACTCAGAAGCCAAGATAATCGAGGTTTTTTGTTTCTTAACTCGTTTTTTCATCCAGAGTGCCCCAAGTAGTCATTTGTTGAACTTCAACTATATCAAAGAATTGTTGTATTCTGTGGGACTTTTCATTTAAAACCCTATTTTAAGTGTCTTGGTGGAGTAGAGGCAGTCAAATTGGCATCTGAATGATTTCAAAGCGTTATTATTGGAAAAATCAATTTTTTCACACTTAAACGGCAAAATCGGAGTGATAGCGTAGTCTGACCGGAAAATGATGTATGGACGAAATGTAGAGACAAATGTCCTCTACAATTATGTCGAAGTAATCATCAAAATCGGTTTAGCGACAGTCGAGATAATTGAGGTTATGTGATATTGAAATTGGTTTTTCGACTGTGGCGCCCCTGGTGTTGGTCCCACGAAGTTCAAATATTCTAGAAAGTTGTAGCATTTGGTGAGATCTTTCGTTTAAGCCCTCATTCATCAAAATCGGTCACATAGAACCGGAGATATGATTTTTTGAATTTTGTGAACTTTGACCCCTCATATCTCCGGTTCTATTGAAACCACAGCGCACATACGCACCATTTTGGAAACGTCCTAGACTGGACTACAACATACTAAAATTTCATTAACTTGCACAATGCCGTTTTTGAGAAAAGTGACTTTGAATTTCGATGAATTTTGACGCTATCACAGCGCCACCTGTAGTGACCTTTTGAACTTCCATCTGAAAGTGCTCATCGAGACGAAACCAAAAAGGTAAAATTTATGTCGATATGTTAATTACAACCGGAGATAGAGGCCGGTCAATGTTCGAACTTTGACCCCTTATAGCTCGGGTCAGGGGTTATGGATCGACTTAAGGTTTTTTTTGTTTGATAGGTATAATCAACGGCTACAACATACTAAAATTTCAGCCCGATTGCATAAGGAATTTTTGAGTTATTTAACTTTTAAGATTTAAAAATTTTCTTTTTAATAATAGCGCCCCTAGCAGTGGTTTTATGAACTTGCGATGTTAGAAGAGGAAGTGGCATTTCACGAGAGCTTTCCAAAAAGCCCTCATTTTTTAAATTCTGACAATTAGAACCGGAGTTATGGCCATTTTAAGAAAATTTTTTTGGACCCTTATAGCTCGGGTCAGGGGGGTCGGGGGACCTTAAGTTTGATATTGATGGAAAGCTCTAAGGCCCAGCTATAACATACTAAAATTTGAGCCCGCTCGATGCCATAGGGCCGGAGCTATTGAGAAAACAAAAAAAGGGGGGTCTTCAAAATGGCGGAATGAGGGGTGGGGGGTGGGGGGTTAATGCACCATGTTGCAATTTTCATACGATATTTAACCTTTGCCGAAAACCGCAAGTCGATATCTTTTTTAGTTTAGGAGCTATTAAGCTCCAAAGAGCGGCCGGACGGCCGGCCGGCCGGACGGCCGGCCAGCCGGCCGGCCGGCCGGGAACGTAACTTAGCCCCCCATATATTCGTGATCAGGAAGTGGCGAAACACATTTTGGCCAAGTTTGAGCGCGATCGGAGGACATGAAATTTTGTTAGGATTATAGTAGGTGAGATTGTTAAGAATCTCACCTAATAAGTAGACTAATAATTGTTTTTCCACAAAATTCGAATAGGGGAAACCTCCCATGGTTCGTACGATCTCGAGCTTCACAATTCTTCAATTTTTCTTATGATTCTGGATAAATGTGCCTCCGCAATATATTTAGAAAAAGCTGAACTCTTTCCCCTAATAAGAATAAAAAATAATTTATCGGAAATATAAATCCCGGAAAAATGTATTCTTTGCCAGACGATAATGAAATTGGTAAAGGAGAACGGTGATAAATTTTACAAATATGACTTTAAACACCCCAAAGAGTACCTCAAAATAAATATGAAAATGTGGATAAAGTGTGCAGAGAGATGGAAAATCCATGAAAATAGAAAATTTGTGTCTAATTCCATAAATAATGCACACATCCTCTGGAAAATTTGCGTGTTCTTAACTCGCTTCATTATATTCATCCGTGTGAATAAAGTATGAGGTATGTTGAACACACGGATTTCCGAAATCGCTACTCAAATATGCAAATATGATGTACACAAAAACCTCTATACCCATCTCTTCAGAGCTTCCACTTCTCTTCAACTTCCTCCATCGAATTCCCTTCTGACACCCCCAGCAATACCCAAAACTTTCCCAGTGTCATGAAACTACCTTTACTGCAGTTGGAATTGCAAAAATCATAGATTAAAGATAATAATTATAGATTAAAGATTTTGTTTTTCTGAAAGATTTCTCTAAATATTTGATAGGAAATTCCATAAAAGGTCCTTGTGTCTTTCTTTATAAAGAATCTAGAATTTTCAAAAAGAAGACTAGCCTAGAAAGCTTGCAAGACTGGACTTCATTTTTTAAGGAAATAAAAAAATAGGCCACGCCCCTTTTAGAAGTTCAAGCTAGCAAAAATCGATTACTTCATATTTTAAACGAGTAATAATGATGTGCTATAGTACCCACTAAGCATATCATTACTTTTTGTCGTCACCTTGAAAAAGGATTAAAAATTGTTAGATCAACTTAGGGGAGGCTGGGGCAAAATTTGTCAAATCGCATATTTAATTCTTTCACGAGCTCTGGGAAAACTAATACGTTTTATAATGAGCATATTCTTATAGGAAATTTACTGCTCTACAACATTGCATAAGACTATTTTCCTCTATCTCGAAAAAAATGTGATTTTAGAATTATTTTCTAAAAGTCGATTTTGTGGAGATTCTCAAAATTGATGTTTAAGAAGGTTCATGAAGGCTATCTATAATAAAAATTTCAAGCCTCAGTCTCTTTTATTTTAGAAAATAGTGAATATTGATATTTTCGTTTTGACAACTTTTGCCCCACTCTCCCCTATTGACAACCCGAAGAGTCCTGCGAGGTACCCTGAGAGGTAACAAATAAGCCACGCCTTTCATAGGATTTCATAAGATGCAGCTTCTCACGAACGGCTACGTTCATCAGAAAGGTGTTTCCGATGATTGCCAGTGAGAAGTTAGTCACCTTAAGTTGAAAACACTTTTTTGGTTTTTCCCAAAGCTTTCGATCCTGATGTGGATCTTCTTCAGTGGTCAACTAAATTGTGTTTTCAGAGTCTTTCTCAGGGATCGTGTGGTTCATGGGGTTCCAGATCCAGCCACTGAGGAAGGCTTGGAGTCCAAGCCCGAAAGCTTTGGGAAAAATTTGATTTTTTCTGTGTTTCTTCTTACCCGACGCTTACCGGTTTCCATACCTATTAAGTCAATAACAACATTAAAATTTACTAAAAGGGAAAATAAAGGAGACTCTATGCTCCAGCTATTAATGAAGGGCTTAGAGACCGAGCCGAAAGCTTTGGAAAGAGTTATTGTTTTTTTCTAAGAATCACTCCAATTCCCGACGAATTCCGGTAACCTATTAAATAAAACGGTTCTTTCAAAATGACAACATTACAGGCCAATGAGCATCTAATAGCCATTGTAAGAAGCTTTATGAAGCTCTTGGTAAGTGTCATGATATGTGTAATTTGTCATGACATTGTCACACGTGAGTTCGAAACCTGACAATGCCATTTGAGCTTTTTTATCATATCATATGAGTTCGAAAATACAATTCACTGATTTTTTAATGAAGTGCCTTTACTTGGTGATATATTATGTAAATACAGTCTGTCTTGGATTATTTGTTTAAAAACATTCATTGTCATTTTAATTGCCAGAAATCTCAAATGTATGACTTCTGGCAATGTCACATGAGCTGAAATGGCCGAAATGGCAATGCCAAGGCTACAGAGTCCCATTTTCGAAAAAGCTCTCCTAAGATTCTAACCCAATTTGTAATATTGCCAGAGCGGTACAGAATTCCCCTTCAGGACAGTCTTTTTCCGTTTTCCCCTCATCCCCTTCACCCCCACCACTAAAACAATGTTTTTAGGTTTATTTAGAAAAGGTTCCTAGTTTTGTTTCGTTTTTATTCTAAAAGGTTTAACGGTAGTCAAGGTGAATAATTCGTAGATAGACATGTATGACCGAAAAATATTTCGATATAGAATTTTCAAAGGTAAAATTTAAACCACTTTGAAAGCCTATTTCTCAATCGATTTGCTTGACTTTGGATATTTTGGAAAGGTCTTGAAATTTCCAATCCGGCTACGTCGGTCTTAAATTGATAAAGAATCGGTAAAGTATCTGTAATTGATGTATCATTCTTGAATATTTAAATCTTTAGTGGTTGAGTACTTCTAGCTGTTCTAGCTCCATCTATCTACAGTTAAATTTATGGATGTGGCTTACCTTGTATAACCTCAGATATCGTTTTAATATGCGATTGCATAATGAGCTCCTATTTTTAAACGATTTTCAATGCTTTATTTTATAAGGTTTAGGTTTAACTTATCACTATTTTTTAAATTATTTCAATATATCTCTTAAGTTCAAATTATCAGAGCCGAAAAGAAATATTAACCCGATGGAAAAAACCTTAAAGTTTTAACACAATTCGTTTTTATTGGTTAATTCTGACCGTTTCTAGTTATTAGATGCGCAGTTAAAAATCAGTATTTAGCCAAATGGCAGTAACTCATAGTGGATCATTCCCTTGCTATCCCACTCGATAAAGAATTAAACCAATTTGATCTTCAATCCCTGTTCAACTCTGGATGAACCTGATCATTTGAAATGATACCATTTAATTTGAATCTATCAAAAGCTTCAGCTGTTCTTCTAACTTTCCAATCCCCGCAGAAAGATGTTCCTCAAAATTGCAATTGTGTGCTTTGTGGATTGTTTTTGGGATGGATTTTGGTGTAAAGAATTCCTACCATTACAAAAGGTGTCTGCAGAAGATTTGGAGAAAGGTAAGAGGCGAATAAGGTATTTTCAGTTCGGGAGGGATTATTTATGTGCAACATGGCAGAATGATTTTATTAAAATGATGATGAAAATTCATCTGAGAGCAACATATTCATGCATGGCATGTTTATGTCGATACAGCAAGGATTAACAAAGTGCAGAAGGTTGGAAAAAGGGGCGAGATTCCCAACAGATGGATACGGAAGGGAAAAAGAAAAGCCAAACAGTGGCGACGGCAGCGTGACGACGTCGATGCCAGAATGGGTGGAAGAACGAAACCCGAAGTTGTGGTGGAGCTCGAATCTAACACACCAGCAACTTCCCACCCACTCTCCCCCCATTTTCCCGCTTTTCTATTCTCCGAGAGTTCGCATCTCGGCATCATCGTCATATCAGGAGGCAAATATAGATATTGCGGGGCTCCGCCACTCTCTGGTTGGGTTCTGCGGAGAGATGAATGGCTTAGGTGGCGGCAGCGCAGAAGCCAATGGTGGCGCCCAGAAGGTGGAGAGTTCCAACAGTTTGGGGGGCAAGACGATGTAGCATCTACTTCTCCACCAGCACACACCCACAATACACCAAAAAGCATCAAGTCGAGCCAGAGAGGTGGGTGTTATGTTGGATTTCGTCTTGTTTGAACAAAGATTTTCCACCTTCCGGCACTTGGAGCTCTATAGCATCAGGGAAAATTGTGTGATTATGATTTTCATTGGACTCACAAAGGCAAAAGCCAATGCTACAAAATTTGTTCATTTTCTTCTTCAGCTTTGCAAATTCATTACTGGGATATTAGACAACTGACAAAGGTTATTCTTGCGTCTATGAGAAGTCCTTAGTGGTGAATTGAATACTAATGGCTCTAGCACACCTTTTGGATCGGTCAAATTTCATAAAATCAAAATTCACATCCCTTTCTTTCTTAAAAGTTTAGCATATGTCTATCCTACTCTTTCGCACTCTTCTTTTTCCTTTAAACATCATACCAAATTAAATTTGGTTCAGTCCAATTTTGAGACCGTAAGACCGTCTTCAGATTAGAGGTTTAGCCCAGCTCCCGACGGTCTCAAAACCATAAACAGCAACTGATTTTATTGATTTTTCAAAATGTAATAGGTCATTTGCCCTTTGTAAACCAATCCTAAGTCAAAATTTTCTAAAAAATCTTGACTGATACGATATGAGATAAGTTAAGCCATATGGCTAAGTCTTAGGTCTGAAGCCCGTATAAGAGTGGGATAGACTTATGCAAGTCTTTTGAGAAAGAAAGAGAAGTGAATTTTGATTTCATGAAATTTAACCGATCTAAAAGGTGTGCCGAAGCCATAACGACTCCAAAACCCGTGTTTTCTTGGTTAGGAGGCATGTGACTAGGACAAGCTGGCTAAAACAAATTCAGGATCTTGTCTTAAGTCGTCTTGGGATCAACTCCGAACATCTTCCTGAAGTGGCGAAGGATCGACAGGCAATGGGCTGCCAACCTGAGTGGCCCAAGCCCACGACCTCGATAGGGATAATCGGTTGAAAATGAATAAATGAATATTTTTTACAGAGGAACTGTGGCAAATTTCGGCAACTTTGATTGTAACTTCGGCCAAGCAACTAAATCAATTAAAATTATGGATTTAATCTTCGAATAGTGAATGATTTTTTTCTTTTAAATAATTATTATTAAATTATTTATAAATAAGGGAAACTGGGGCACCACCGAACATGGGGTACCAAGAAACAGTGCAATTTTTTAATCAGACAGTTGACTTCAGAGGAAAACACTTATAGAAGTTTATAAGCATTATAGGGATGCTTGTCCACTGAAGAAATGGTCGAGATAGTACAAGTAGTTTAGAAATAAAAATTAGTGTTTGGTGCTGCCCCGTGTTTAGTTGTGCCCCAGTTTCCCCTAATTAATACTCCGGTACGAATTTTAGATCAGGAAAATTTTATGAAGTCGAAATTCGAATCCCTTTCTAACTCACATGCTTTGAATATGTTACTTCATTCGTTCGAATTCTACTTTTTTTTTTAAACGTCACTCTTAATTCAATTTAGTTTAATCGAATTTGGAGTGCGAAAGAATGAGATAGACATATGCAAAAGTGTAAAAATGAACGAGATGTGAATTTTGATTTCATGAAATTTTCCTGATCTAAAAGGCGTGCTAGAGCCATAATAATTTGAATTAAAATTGTGTTTTAGAAATTGCAATTTGTGGTAAAATACATATGACTTCCCCTCGATATTTTTCATTAAAATTGATTGTCTGTTAAAGATTTAAAATATTGTTTTTGTTTATGTCTTCTGTTTATGTCCGAAATCTAAAGACTGTGAAACATTTTTTAGATTCCGGATGAATTTAGAAGTGTACTTCGTAAATAGACATTTTGTAAACATTACTCCAGTGAGGTAATGTTTATTATTTCGGCAACATTTTTTGCTTCCCTAAATTTATTATTATTTAGTTTTCTTTTCAAATTCAAATTATAAAATGCATAAAAAATAAAGAAAAGCATCTCCTCTATGAAAAAATGATGTGGAAAAGGCTTTGAAAAATTTTCGGAAGAGCAAGTTGCTACGGGAATCTGCGTGTAAATTTGGGGTGCCAAGGACTCTTTAGGATAAATACACGGAAGATCTCAGGTATCCCTGGCTCATAATTGTATTAAATTTAATATTCAACTCGTTAAACATGACGTTTTCAATTTTTCTATCCGTTGTTTCATACAAGATGGTCGCAAATAAAGTGGTCGAAATTTCATTCAAAGTGGTCGGAATATCACACAAAGCAATGTTTATATTTTTATTAATTTTTAAACATTTTAGAAAGAAAACAAAGATGATAAACTACTTTTCAAGTTTTCAAACAACCTTCCTGAACAAAAATTAACAAAAAAATCAATACGTATTTAAAATATTATATGTCAAAGTTAGGACTTTGGTGCTTATTTTGCAATTATGCTGAAATTTGGCGCACTTCCCCTAAAGTGCAAATTTAGATTGGAGATTATTTTGAATTTGGATCTATCCTAACCTAAGAAAGTTAAGTTAATGGCGTTATGTAACAAAGAATTATTTAGTAAAATTTTTGAAGTTTTCCTCTCGTTTCATGTTTCGTAAAAGATTTTTTTTATTAGAAGGAATTACTTTATAATCTTTGAGGTTAAATCAGACATAATCTCACAATTCTCCAGTAGACTCTCTCAAGTAAAAAAAAAGTAGGCCGATCTTAAAAGAACCGAATTAGCGAGAGTGTAGGGAGACTGGGGCAAAAAGTCACAAATCGAAAATTTCAAAATTTAATATTTTCCAAGATAAAAAAATATAGCGGCTTATTTTTTCCGTATATAGCCTGCATAGATCCTCTTCAATGTCGCAAATTTCTTAGAATTCGAACAAGGATTTTGAGCTTCTTGAAATTAAAAAAAATTGAAATTTTTAGCTGTGTTTTTGAAATATTTTCCTTACAGCAGATATCAATTTTTACACTAAAAATTTTGACTTTAAATTTAAGAATATATAAGATCCTGGGAACTTAAATTGGACGTGAATCCCCGAGGCGTTTAAGTTTAGAAGCTCTGAGCGAAAGAAATGCGCTAGAATCCCTAGCTCTTTCAAGTTAAGAGATCGAGAACTTAAGTTCAGCATTAACTGGAAAATGAAAAATGTCTACAGATTTGAAAATTGCAACTAAAACTAAATGATCAAGGTTTTAGAATTATGGCATTGGCATTCATTGGATGGGATTTGAAATTAAATTCCTGGGTGTTTCTGTTTAAGAATTTTCCATTTTTCTGTGTGTACCTATTTAATTTCCAAAATTGATGCACTACTGGTGAATATTTCCTAAATGATTTGGATTCTTTAATTACAAAGCCGCTATCCGTTTGAGTATTTTCCAAAGATTCTTTTCTCCAGAAATCCTTTTATTAAAAATGGCCACTTGGGGTAAAAAGTAACAAAAGGTATGGGGCAAAAAGTAACAAAATAGAGGAAAATGACTTTCACAAAATTGTAGAGCGATAAATTTCTTATAAAATTGCGCTAATAAGAAATTTCTGAAGCGTTTAGGTGGTTTGTAAAAAAAGAAAATATCCGTTTTGTGACTTTTTGCCCCAGACTCTCCTGCTGTGTATTGATAACCTCTTTTGCAAAACTCAAACATTTTCTTCCTTAGAAACTGTTGTGTTTTAATTTTTAGCATTATGGCCTCTACACACTAGTAGAAATTTCTTTAAAAAATGACTTTTCAAAGAACATTTCCCCTATCCTTGTAGGCAGAAACGTCAAAATTTTTTTAAAAAAACGGCAATTTTTGACGAAAATTGCTTCTAGTGTGTAGACACCATTAGACAGATTTTAGGTCTTAATTAGAAATAATGTTAGGAAATTTAATTATCATTTTTACTCACTTTGACAATTCCCAATGGGTGGCATCCGGAAACCAGAGAGAGGATCCGTTGGAAAGTGAAAGGGCCGTTGTCCGAAGGCAAAGTGGAACTGCTGTTGTTGCCCTAAAACAGATAACACTTAGACTTAAGTTTAAATCTTCTGTTCTCAGTAATTTTACAGACACAACAATGACACAGTGAAACTAAATAAAAAAATCAATCAATCCCGCCCAAGTAACCAAACCCAAATCCAATGACACTCACAACTTCCCTTATGGAATTATTTTAAGTGGTCGACTGTGCTAAAATCTCAGACTCAGGGGCTACCCTTGTAGCATTAACAGGGGATTTTTGCTCGACAGCATCTGAGATATTTATATTGGGTCTTTGTGTGACCAGAGCAGCTGTCGCGAATGTGGCTTCCTCATCCTGATACCCACACCCTGGACTCTCCAGGAACAAGAACTGAAGACACCAGACAATACAATTAACCCCACTGAGAGATCCTCTCATCTCTCGTGCAATTTTGCAGCCTCCCCCATTTTGTTGGGGGCTCAAGATACGACAAAGTTACTTTTCACTCTCTGGGGGATAGTTCTGCTACACATCCCTTATTTTATTTCAAATATATATTGTTCAGAGTTGCATGAGACAAAAGGTCCAACATGATTTCTCCATATTCTATTACCAAGCAGCCTTTCAACCATTTCTGCCCAGGCGATATATTGCTATAGTGATGTGATAATGGAAAGTTAATTCCCTGGGATATTCCTAGAAAATTTCACCATATATTACAATTGTGTGGAATTGAAAATAAGTCAAGCAGAGAAAAATTCAGGATATACGATGGCACATTTCCTCTGTTTGACCATTTAGTAAGGGATGGGTAGGATGCCATTATATAATAAATTCAACTTTTGCTACATAAATCACTGTCAAATTAATAGGAAAGTTGCTGTGAAATGATTTTGATTTAAAATACAGTGGCGATTTATTTAAAAGATAGGGGAAACTGGGGCAGTAGTAAACATGGGGTAGTTGTAAACACTGCGATGTTTTTGATTAGATATTGAATTTTAGAAGACGAGACCTATATGAATTTATAGATAGTATAGCTATACTTGTTCCCTGAACAAGTGGTCTACTATAAGTCTAAGTAGTGTAGACGTAAATATCAGTGTTTACAACTACCTCGTGTTTTCTGCTGCCCCAGTTTCCCCTACTAGTAGAGATCTATTTATTTTTCCTTTATTTTCGTTTTATTTTATTTATTCTTCTTTATTTTATGAAGTTCTTTTAAGTACATGAATTTACTGGAGGGTCTCCGAAAACCGACAGTTGATATCTCTTACCGTTTGGCCTCTAGGCCGCTAAAAGGAAGACAAAAAAACGGGGCAATCTCGAACGTAAATTCTCTTAAAATTTCCAATTTCCATAAATGCTTAAGTTTATCCTACCAGGATTTGGAAAATGGAAATATATAACGTAATAAAAGTGTAAAATTAATATAGTTCATGCAACAAAATATAGTCTTATTACAAAAATCTTACGAAGCAACTCACATTGTTGTCTAATTAAGTTGCAAATTTAGTACAGGTGGAAGGAAGTGTGTGGCATAATTAATTAAATACGCATTTCATTATTAATGCATATACCCATTGAGATACTCTCCATCTATTGTCCGGTATTCTGGCAATTTCGTGGAAGAGTGGAAGTTGTTGGCTCACCGAGATCCTTGTGATTCATCCTTCAATGGCTGTCTTCATTCATTACCCGCACCCATTCTCTGCATTACTAAACTACTATACTTTAGGGTCAATTACAGTTTGGAGAGGAGTCCAGTGAGAGGTGCTCTTGAATTATTCACCATTTCCTCCCAACAATCCACTTCAATCCTTCTAACAATCTCAGGGCTTCCTTTTTGTGCCCAAAACGAGGTATGCAAATTACAAACACTCCCAATCGGAATTATAGGAACATAGGGGAAGAGACAGTGTTATGAAAATAAACTATTACAACTCTTAAAGAGCTATGTAACATAGTTTGCTAAAACTTTGTCTAATTGAAAACCTTCTATTTAAACTTTGACTTTCTTGTAAAATTGAAGAAAGAATGCTTTTTTGACAAATTTTTAATTGAAGGAGTAACAAGCTTTTTCGTTAGCAATTCGACTAATTTTTCGATAGTCAAGTTCAGTGTCTAAAGTCTGAGTTTTGCGGACTTTAAACGTTCGTTAAAAATTTCTGAAAAAAGCCTCTGGCATTTTGGTAAGGGACTCGGTCAAATAAGGCAAAAATCCTGAAAAGCCAAAATCCCGAATGCCAAAATTCCAAATTCGAAAACCAAAATTCTGGAAAAGTAACTCCAACGATTGTACCCAGGATCGTGGTGAAACAGAGAAATTTTCAGTGCTTTGGTTAATAATTTCGTCCCTTTCAGGATTGTAACTACTTAAGATTTTGGCTTTAGGGATTTTGAATTTTCGGGATTTTGGCATTTGAAATTTTGGTCTTACAAGTTTTTGGAGTTCGGTATTTTGGCTTTTTAGGATTTTGACTTTTATGATTTTGGCTTGTCAGGATTTTTGCGTACGGGTTTTGGCTTTCAGGATATCGACCCATTAGAGATTTTGGCTTTCAGAATTTTGAATTTTCGGACTTTTGGCTTCGGGGTTTAGGTTTTTTAGGATTTTGACTTCGGATGATTTTAGATTTCGGTATTCTGGCTTTTCAGGATTCTGGATTTTCAGGATCTTGGCATTCGGGATTTTAGCTTTTTAGAATTTTGACTATTCATGATTTTGATTTCTGAAATTTTGGCTTTTCAGGATTTTGAGTTTTCAGGAGTTTGGCTTTTGGGAATTTTGATTTTTAAGGATCTTAGAGACCGGAATTTTGGCTTTCGGGATATCGACCCATTGGAGATTTTAGCTTTTCATCATTTTGGCATTCGGGATTTTGGTTTTCGGGATATCCAGCCATTAGTAATTTTGGTTTTCGGGATTTTGGCTTTTCAGGATTTTGGATCTTTCGAATTTTGGCATACGAAATTTTGACTGTTCGGGATTTTGTCTTTCGGGATATCGATCCATTAGAGATTTTGGTTTTCAGGATTTTGGCTTCTCAGGATTTTGGCGTTTGGGATTTAAGCTTTTTAGGATTTAGACTCTTCATGATTTCGGCTTTTCAGGATTTTGGATTTTCCGGATTTTAGCTTTCTGAATTTTGGCTTTTCGAGATTCTGGCTTTTCAAGATTTTGACATTATAGAATTTTGACTTTTCATAATTTTGGTTTTCGGAATATTGGCTTTTTAGGATTTTGAACTTTCAGGTATTTGGCTTTTGGAGACTTTTATTTTTCGGGATCTTGGCTACCGGGATTTTGGCTTTCGGGATATCGACCCATTAGAGATTTTGGCTTTTCAGGATTTTCAGGGAATACATAGCCGTACGTAATCGGAAATATGAAGATTTTAGGTGAAATCTTTGAATATTGTAAAACCAAAACTTACAGAAAAGTCTTTAAAAATGAAGTCTAGATTATAATATCGTTATTTGAATCGATTTTAAGCATTTCGTTCCTTAATGTAACAAATAACTAATTTGACAAGTAAGTTAAGAACTTTGAAGTTAGACATTGTATTTATAAAAAATTACAATTCAAGTTGACAAAACATGAACTACATTTAATTTTTAAATAGAAAACGCATAAGTAAGATTACGGTTCCATGATTGAGGTTATATTGGGCAAGTTTGAGTGTTTACTTGAATTAATTGAGTTACTCTACTGTAATGCTTACAATATTAAAGATTAACATTTTAAATAAATATTACTAAAATGTGCGATAAAGGATAAAGAATAAACGGTTAATTTTTAATTTGGAGGTTATAATTGAAATATTTTACGATAATGTTTCACGGATAAATTAAACATAATCTATAAGTTTGCAATGCTATATTAAAACTTGTTTTAAAAAATTTTTTGAACTTTCACCATTTTCCAGTGGTAGTAAATCGCTAGAGTGCTATAAAAATATTAAACCTAACCTCAATAATAACTATAATAATACTATATTTTACTCATTCTTTTTAACTTGTTTCTAGACACTATAAATCTCTATATTAATTGAAATTTACGTTGCAAATTATATTTTTTCGGATATTTAATATTCGTAAGTGTGTACTTTTGCAATTAATTATGTAGAATCATCATAAACATAACCTTAAAGAATATTTTTCTATATTTATTTACTTATTTTTTTCCTTTAGTTTCATAGAAAGACTATCTGAGCACAGCAGCACTAAATATCGTCGTTTATATCACCAATTGTCGTAATTTCCTTATAACATACATTAGCAATTCTTTTGAAAATGAGGAAGTACAGAGACTTTAGAAAAATTGTTGATTTAAAGGATGAATCAGTTAGGAGTATTACTTTTTTAAGTAGCGATATTTATAAAACAGTTATTATTTTTACTTATAAGGCTTTAACTTGATATAACAATACATTTCTACAATTAAACTTTTATGCTGATAACATTGCTATGAATTTCAAGACAATTAAATAAACATAACCTCGAAAAATTGAACTATACTTGCCTATAATTCAGTATTATTCTTTATATAAAAAAGCTTTCATTTGACTTTTAAATTTTTCAATTTAAAATTCAAGAAATTACTAAAAACTTGTCTAAAAATTAAGAAAAACTAGCGTGAACTTAACCTTAAATTATGTACATAACCTCTAAGACCTAGGTCACCTGACAAGATTTGTTTTCCCTTAAAAATTCTTTGTATTTTGTCAAAAAAACGTGTTCTCTTAAAATATATAGCCCTTTTTCCAGAATATATTAGATACAGTAATTTTAAAACTAGAGGGCGTTCAATGCTAGATACCGTATTGTAGCATCCCAATAATCCCAATAAATGTTTCAAACTTTAATTCTCCAACTGTGCTATTTTATGCAAAATTTAAAGGTGCCAAAAGACAGAGTGAGAGTGAGTCTGAGATTTTGCATTTCATTGTAAAACAAAACGTATTGGTCTCTTGTGTGAGAAAATCAGCAGTGAGTGGAGATTGGCATAAATTTCCATTTGAGATACTTACTTGTCTTTGATCGGGGTTCTCTAGGTCCATCCACAGTCACTTTGATGGCCTTGTTGTAGGTGGCCACTTGAGGTGGACTCGTTGAAACTGTTATTGTGAGGGTGAAACTTTTTCCTGCAATAAATTGCAATGGGACACAAAAAATTCATTAGACCACTCAAAGAGAGGAAATGACTGGTTTGAATTTAAAATTGTTGGGGAATTTAACCAAAAAGAGCGGAAAATTGTCCAACAATGCAACACAATTTTACAATAAAACTTTTGATTGCAACCACATAATTGTGATGTGTAAAATCCGGTGGAAGTTGCCAAATTGATTATCAATTTTCAAGCGTAGAACCGATATGGAGCTTTTTACTGTGATACTTTTAGGGATAAAATGAAGAATAAATAAAATATATAATGATGAAGATAAAATAGATATCAATATTTTGGATTCCTTTTATTTATAACCGAAACCACACAAAATGTTCCCATATATTATTATTATTATTGGAATCGGAAAAAACAGCTCTTAACAATAATAAATAATGCAGTAAAAATTATATGCATTAAACCAACAAATTGAGCAAATATTTTGATGTGACAAACAGGCAGAAATGTCGGAAATAAATTGAAATGTTATTATCAGGACGATTTCCGCCACAGTAAGCTTCCCAACCATTACCACAATGGCTGAATACATTCTCCCATTTCCCCCAAAAAACCACCTCCCATTGTCCTTCCCAAAAATAGAGTGGATTTCGTGAAAGAGGATTGGGTGGAAAAAGGAGGATTTGGGGTGGTTTTTGTCGGAATTGGGGATGAAAGAAAAAGAATGGACAGTTTGTGTTTAGTTGCAATTCCGGACTGTTTTGTGTGTGGAATATATCTCCTGTTTGTTCTAGATTTAAAACAATTTTCAGAGAGCTTTCTGGCACAACAAAAGCTCTGTGCTTTATCATCTAAAGCGTTCGAATTTTGAATGTATTAATACGAAATTAAACAAAAGGAAAAGTTTACAGTCGAAATCGGAGCCTTATGAATTAGGAATTCGTTTAATTTTATCAAATTGGGTCAACATAAAGTAATATTTGGTCCTTATGACGTAACATTTATGTTTTCAAAAAATGTGCGCCTCTACGTTGTAATTGCGTAGTGACAGGTTAAAATAATAAACTCACCTAGAGGTAAGTGGGGCACCTTTGAAGTTGGGGTTTTTCACCTATTTTTAAATAAAATTGAGCCTTATTGTGATATAATTTAGCTGCATAAACAAATTGAGAATCTAAATTATATCACTATATCAATTTTATTTAAAACTTTTATAGAAAATACTAATTTCAAATGTGCCCCACTTTCAAAGGTGCCCCACTTCCTCGTAATTAAAATAGCAGAACTGTTCTATGCAATGGAGTTTACTTTAATGGAACGCTGGTAATAATGAGGTAGAAATGACGTCATACTTAAGTAATTTAAATCTTAAAATGGCACAAGCAACAGCTTGACGTATTTATGACCTATTTGTTACCACATTTAATCACCTCGTATTATGACGTCGCGATGAAGTAAATTTTAAGTAGCGGAGACCGAGGCAGAACTGGTCAAGGGAGTAGAGTTACAAAGTGGCGTGTTATAGTTTTTCTTAAAAGGAATATTGAGCAAACTACTATTTATTCTGAGTAATGCCCTAGACACACTTACGACTTAAGCCGAGATGACTTAGTGGAAAATGATGGAAATGAAGTTTAACCATTATGTGAAACATACACTAACGGCCAAAACATTAAATACACCCTTCGTAAGCTTAAATACACGTAATTTGGACCGGGAAAACGCTGTAATATCCAGTTCTATTGACTGAAATAGTTTCATATATAAACCTAAGAACAGTTTTAAACAAGATTTGAGAAAATACATGGGCTAAAAATTTTATAATTTGAGGATCAGTCAAATGGGTCCCGGTCAAAATCCCGAAGCCAAAATCCCGAAAGCCAAAATCCCGAATTCTTAAAAGTGTCATAGCTACTCCCGCGATTTCATTCGCGCTTGCTGGAGGCAAAGGGAAATCTTCTGTGTCTTGGAAAATTATTTTAAACATTTTCCTCCATATAATTTCATCCCTTTCAGGATTTTAAAAATTCGGGATTTTGGCTTTCGGGATTTTGGCTTTCGGGATTTTGGCTTTCGGGATTTTGGCTTTCGAGATTTTGGCTTTTTCGGGATTTTGGCGTTCGGGATTTTGGCTTTCGGGATTTTGGCTTTCGGGATTATGGCTGCCACCGAGTCAAATATTAGCTTTTTGGACAAAAATGCAAAAGTAGCCCCACATTCTAAAACTGATCTAATCTTTTAATAATCATTTAATATAAGTTAAATACTATTAGTAAATATTATTAAGAGTCAGAAAAACTTTAAAAAAAAATAATGCCAAGGGAATATTTTTGGTACGGATCGAGGTGACAACCGATCCGACTGACCCTGAATTAAGCCAATACCAGCAATTGGTTGTAGCGCCGGTTAAGTAATTAAGTAAGTAATATACTGTAACTTCGGATAAAAATTCGGAAGATTCGAGTCCCTCCATAACTGATTAAAAGTGGCTCAGGTTTGTCAGGAATTACAAGACCTTTCCAACCAGCCAAAATATGATACCATTAGGTTGAGAAATACGCTCTCTAAACCAATTTTAATATTTGGCCTTGAAAAATCGTTATCTGAAATGATTGAACGGTATTTTCGTATATGGACGAAACTTCTACCTACAAAACAAAAATCAATAAAAAATCTTACGACGCCTTTTCGAGTAATTCCAAAACATTATTTTGTGTTAGTGGTCCCGCGGCGAATTATGTGTAGAGGGGGTTTCCCGAAGATCCCCGGTCTCTATCTCTAACTAACCACAGATGCACAGACGGACAAACGAAAATTTCGAAACTTCAGATTTTCAAAATTCTTACTGAAATTCGACTAGAATTTGTCAGGATTGTTCAGGATGTTCCTTTTAGGAACGTCTCGAGATCAAGTTCAAACAACTTCCTAATACAGTTATGAATAAATAGTCGTGGAAGTATAAAATTGGTGCTCTGATCTTAGAATACCCAAGGATAAGCGGTTGAAAATTAATGAATCATTGAATGATGTTAGCCCTACAAAAGTCTTCAGACCAGAAGTTTGGCCCAGGTCCCGAGGGAATTAATTTTCTAAATAACAAGCAATTGCAGTGATTTTTCAAGATATACATATTAAGTGAATTGCTATGCAATAATAAGCAGGAATTTTCAACAATTAAGGCATATGGCTAGGCCGTAGATCTGAAGCCCGTATGAGCCTTTACTGCCCAAATCGTCGAATTAGACTCAGGCTAATCTTCGAGAATATTTTGCAAATCCTGGCAGTAAAGATTTAATTCAAACTATCGTACAATGAAGGGTTGACGTTAATGTATAATATCCCGCTGCAAAGTATCTCTTTATTGAGTATTCCGCAGATTGATAAATTATTAATAAATGTATTAATAAAATTATTAAAAAAGTGCTTACATTTTATCGGAAAAAAGTGCCGATGAGTAAATGCAGGAAAACCAATAACAAAAAAAAAATGGGCAAAATGGCTAAAAAACCGCGAAAAATCATGTGCGGCCACCCTCTATTTTGCTGCCAAAAATAAACAAACCCTCGCTCATTTTTGACCCAAAACCGAATCTGAGGGATGGAAGATGGGGGCGCATGGAAACGTGTCTGTGGGCCAGATGAAAAATGTCAGTGAATTTTCACTGATACAATGCCCAGTGAGAGAATTGTGGGTGGGAAAAAGTGCAAACAGTGAAAATTTTGCAGAAGGAAAAACCACACATGAGCACATTTTGAGTGTGGGCGTATGAATGAAAAAGTGCAACTTGGAAAAATGCTATGCCATAGTTGTAGTTGTGTGTGGTGGACCGCCAACCAACCACCCCAATTTGCCCCAACTCCCAAAAGCTCATTCTAAAAAAAAAACGCAAAAATTGGGGAGCACTGTTTTAGCTCTCTTTCGTGCCAAAAAAGGGGCTGCAGCAGGATGGCTGCATGAAATGATGTTAAATTACACGAATATTCATTTTATACCGTTGCTGTAATTAATAATTTTATATAGAACATTACTATAACAAAATTTGATTTCTTCTTCATTTTTTAAATACCGTTACGAATTTGAATTTGAAATTGAGGGCGCCACTGAACTTAGTCAAAATTCTGTCAAATGCATATTCGTTAAAAAATTTCGTTCGTAAGTTGGGCTTTACGAAACCCTGGAAATTCCTATATAGTCAGATTTCGTATCGTGTCTGACCGCGTAAGAGAGACCTAATCATCATCATAATTTTCATCACTTGCGGCGGGATCATCGAAGACCAGAAGTCGATATCTCTTACCGATTGACCTCTAACTCTAACTCGGAAACAAACTTAAGGTCAAGACCAAAGTTCCGAAAAACTTATTCAGATATTGGTACTTAAGCGATTCATTATCGACGAAGACAGATGCAGACTGGTTCAAAATTTCAATACCTATCCGAACAAATCCAAATTTGATCAAATCGGTGAAAAAATGATCTCTTCAAAGAGATTGACCTTCATTTATTTTATTTTATTTATTTATAAGTTCATGTTCCTGTACAAATTTTAAGTACTAAATGGGGCTGTATAAATAATTTAGAATAGCGAATTTACCAAAAAAAAAGCTTGGGCTAATTTTGAGGAAAACCAAAAAAATGATTTTGGAGGGGATCTGAGGGAAAAAAGGTCTACAGATGTTTTTTTTATTGGCAGTCACCGAAGACCAGAATTTGATATCTTGGAAAAATAGGCGATTACGTATAGGTAGCTGCTCTCTCAAAGATGAGACGCAATTTGATTTCAAACGGATGTCCTGGTTTTACCCAGAGCTTTCGATCCTTACGGGGATCTTCTTCAGTGGTCAACTCTGGAAACACAATTTAGTTGACCACCGAAGAAGATCCCCGTTAGGATCGAAAGCTCTGGGCAAAACCAAAAAAGTGTTTTCATCTTAATGTGTATAACCTTTTAACTGGCAATCACCGGAGACATCCCTCTGAACTACAGCTTTGAGTTCGAGTAGGAATTAAAATGAAATTATGATTGAAGAGGTTACAACATAAAAAATATGATTTCAACTAGAAAAAATATTAGTCACGCAAGTTAGTAAGTTATTCATAAATGACATTTTCTTTTATTTCAAGTGAGCTGAGTGATTTTATTTGGAGAGAAAGTACCGAACCGATAATTTTTTCTTCCGCGTGAGGGCGCTGTTTTCTTCCGCGAGTGGCGCTGACAACCGTTCTCAATTATTAATTTTCAATCTGTCTTTCAGTAAGTTTTAATAAGTGCTACGGATTGCTTTTAAGATCAGAGACCTGCTTAATTATTTGTTAATTCAGTATCACTTTGACTTCAGCTGATTATTTATTAAAGTTTTTTCCTCTCATTGCAATAAGGCTTGTACAAGTATTACCATAAAGGCCTCTACGCACTAGGAGGAATTTCCTTAAAAATGCCTTATTAAAGAAAATTTCCCCCATCCTTCACTCACTGAGAGAGAAATCCGAAATAGTTAAAATAACATTCCGGAAATGCTTATTTTACCCTGCAGTATTGATCCGAAAATGGTGTAAATATTACCCTTTTTAGATGTATTATGGGTTAAAGTTACTCCTCTTTCATGTTGATTTTACCCTTAAAAGATGTAAAATAAACATTAAAAATGTTGATATATTTTTACACCCAAAAAATGTCAAAGTTATGACGAAAAAAAGTTAATCGCAGCCTCTTTTTTTCTCAGTGCTGAGAAAAAATGGGGGTGTGTGTAAGTTTTTTTTCTCGTAATTTTAACACTTTTTAGGTTCAAAAATATATCAACATTTTTTAATGTTAATTTTACACCCTTTTAAGGATAAAATTAGAATGAAAAAGGGTAACTTTAACCCCTAATACACCTAAATAGCATAATATTTACACCGATTTCGGATCAATACTGCAGGGTAAAATAAACATTTCCGGAATGTTATTTTAACTTTTTCGGATTTCTCTGAGTCAGTGTTGTAGGCATAAACGTCAGGATTTTTTTTTAAAAAGGCCATTTTTGACCAAAATTGCTTTTAATCTATAGACATCATTAGAGATAAAAAATAACGGACTTCAGGAAAATTATTACTTCAGCAGTGAGGTAGTCTTGCACTATCTAAATGGTATTTATCTAAAAATAATTTTAGATTAATGGTCTTCAAAAGAAACCACTTAAAAACACATACGTCCACTGAGAAAAAATTGGGGTGCGATTAACTTTTTTTCCTCGTAACTTTAACACTTTTTAGGTGTAAAAATATACCAACATATTTTAATGTTAATTTTACTCCTTTTTAAGTGTAAAATTAAAATGAAAAAGGGTAACTTTAACCCCCAATACACCTAAAAAGGGTAATATTTACACCGATTTCGTATCAATAATGCAGGGTAAAATAAACATTTCCGGAATGTTATTTCTCAGTGTCGTTATGAAGGGGTTGTGGTCAGGGGGTGTGAACAGGGGTGTGGTCTATTATTTTTGAGCATAGTACCTCTTGGCATTTTTTCACAACTAATCCTAAGTAGAAGGATGTTTTGCCATTGGTGTTTTAATACTTTACAATTGAAGATTTGATATTTTAGAAAAGTCAACTTGAAGTTAGTTGTAATTGCTAAAGGGGGCGTGGCTTAAAATTATTTTTATACAATATACAATTTTTGCTTTGTAAATTTTATCCTATTTTCCTACTTTACCGTATTTCAGTTTTTAAAGCTTCTCTTGTATAATAAATACACTCATTTTATAAAATGTTGAACATCCAACAGAATTCCTTTAAATAAATAATTCTACTCCACATGAACTACGTGTAAATAAGTCCGTACTTTAGTATCCCTGGATGCATTGTCTATGAGAGTAAGCTAATGGGGCTTGACTGAGTGTGTGAGAGAGATGACAAAAGGGGGGCTTGGCAAATGTGAAAATCCTGGTGGCTCTGGCAATGTTGTCGGTCTGCGGGCTTCTATTAGGCTTGGATTGTGTGTTACCTCAAACCAAAATTCGGAGTACGCGGTTTGGTTTGTTACTAAAAATGTTGGGTGGCTTTTTTTTTAAACTCGCACCATTTTTCCCGCCTCTCCCATGCATTTTTCCCCAGAACGCGAACTCAGCACAAATTGGGTGTACTTTTTTTTCCAGATGAAAAAGGAGTTTTGTGATGGGAAAATACCAAGGCCGGAAAGTGAGGTACAATTTAGCGTGAGATTTATTCATTTGGGGGGTACATTTTGGGGGACAAGTGAGACACTGCTGGGCAGAATTGGAACCGCAAATACATGAAAAGTCTCCATGTTTTTCAGGACACCGCCACTTTTTTCCACTATCCATCAACACACCTCTTCTCTTTACTTATTTACACACAGTTTGTTGTTCTCTGGTCCCTTTTTTATCACCTGTTTTCACCGGTATTTACCGATTTACTTACACCTGCTCAACGGACAATGTGAGAGCTTTAAGGGATTTAGAAAAAAAATTAGTCAGAAAATGCATGAATTTAAAGTTAGATTTAATTGGATAATTTTCCATTAACCCTTTGGATGGAAAATCAGAACTCTAGAGGCCATGGTCTAATCAATATCTGCGATAAGGGTTAGTATACGAAACGGGGAATTTTCAATTTTGATAAACCCAAAGTTAGTTTAACTCTTAAAGCGCGGGAGAAACTGAAAAGCAATCAATAGGAAAGTGAATAACCACCCTCATCAACCCTTCACCTCGTCTAGTGATGATGTGGGTTTATATAGGCACCTTTTGGCGCCCCACATCATGATTGATATCATGACACGTCCACGAAATGGTTTACTGCTGTGAGCCTCAATATGGTCCCTCCCTCAGTTCCCTCTATCCCATTATTCTACGCCAAAGTCTGTGTATTTGATGGGGTCAGACTCAAATTCTCTGTCGGTTGCCCTTAATGCTCTATTTAGTCCACAAGAGTTTGTTTACCAACGGCAGACGATATATGGAAGAATAGCCCATAAAATGTAAATAATAACTTATTAAATGCAATTGGAAAGTACCTTTAAATCTGATTTAACTTTAATTATTTCAGGGCTTTATCTACTAACTTACTGTAAGATTAAGATTAGGTAGCGGTCCTCAGAAAAATCATTATACAAGAGGTTCGTAAAAACCCTAAGTTGCTATTTTCTTTTTTCAAAACGTTATGCTCTCTATTAACATTACATTATGAAAATCTTCATTTCTGAGACTTGTAATGTTTTATATAAAAGAAATAGATGAAACAAAACCAGAAAACTAGTGAAAAGCCTAGTTCAGTTTATTGTAGGTGAGTTTCTTAACGTGAGCATACTAGGATTGATTGCAAATTCGATTTCGAACCGTTCAAGAAAGTTGTAACGCTTTGTGAGACCTTTAATTTGTGGCCTTAATTGTTAAAATCGGTCAAATAGAACCGGAGATATAGCGTTTTGAATTTCGTGAACTTTGGCCCTTCATATCTCCGGTTTTATTTTAACCACAACGAACCCTCGCCAGTTTTTGTAAACCTCATAGCCTAGACTACAATACTCTAGAATTTGATCAAAATCCGCAAATGGTCTTTTTGAGAAAAATGAGTTTGAATATTGACGATATCGCAGCGCCACCTGTTGTGACTTTTTAAACTTTAATCTGAGAGTACTCATCGAGACATAACCAGAAAACAAAAATTTAGGACAAAATGTTAATTAGAACCGGAGATATAGGCCGCTTAATTTTCGAACTTCAACACCTTATAGCTCGGGTCAGGGGTTATGGATCGACTTAAGTATTCTTTTGTTTGATAGGTATAATCTTCGGCTAAAACATACTAAAATTTCGGATGCACAAAGGCGGTTTTGAGTTATTTAACTTTAAAAAAATGTTTTTTTTTCTTTTAAATAATTGCGCCCCTCATGATAGTTTTCCGAACCTTTGACAATTAAAACCGGAATTATGGCTATTTTAGGAAATTTTTTTTGACCCTAATAGCTCGGCTCAGGGGAATCAGGGGACCGTAAGTTTGGTATTGATCGAAAGTTCTATGGCCCAGCTGCAACATACTAAAATTTGAGCCTGATCGTTGCCATAGGGGCGGAGTTATTGAGATAACAAAAAAATGGGAATATTCAAAATGGCAGAAGAAGAGGTGGGGGTCAATACATCAAGTTGCAATTTTCAACCGATATATAACCTTTGCCGAAAACCGCAAGTCGATATCTTTCTTACTTCGGAAGGTATTAAGCTCCAAAGAGCGACCGGACGGACGGACGGGAGCGTTTTTCAGCGATTGATATATTCTTGATCAGGAAGTGGCCAAACACATTTTGGCAAAGTTTGTGGCCGATTGAATGACATGAAATTTTGGTGGGATTATGGTAGATGAGATTGTTAAGAATCGCATCTATTAAAATATGATTAATTCTGAAAGGGAAATGGTTTTAATATATTATTTGAGAAAACGACATGAAAATGAGCTAAGCAAAGGCTCTTAATTAAGTGTATTTAATTAAGTACTTATTAAGTACTTAATGGAATGTATTTCATAAGTCTTTCGACAATGTGTTTAATCAAAGACGTTTACAACGGCCATAATTAAGTACTTAGCGTTAAGGCTGAGCTATGCTAATTTACTTTCGCTATTCGCCACAATGCGCTGACGTTAGTCTCATTTTCATATATTTTTTAAGCAGATGGATGTTTTAGTAGAGTGGAACCACCACTTCTCGCCAGTGCCCCACATTTCGCCACTCATATTGAAATCGCATTTTTTCCATTATTTGTGAAATAAATTAGGGATAAAATTATTTGTTTCTCTATTGCTGTTACTTAATAGAGTCGAAAAACACAAATTTTTTGTTTCGAATTTAAATGTTTAAGCATTTCTTAGAGGAATATTTTAAGCAAGTGCATCAAATCCAATATTCCTTACCAGATATAGTAAGTGTCATGAAACTTTTATAGAACAAAATTGACGATTTTGAATAAATAATTTGTCTATTGAACATTTAACTACATTCGAAGAATACATAAAATTTATATTTAGTTAGTTAATATTTCATTTTAAATTATTTTTATGTAAAAATGAGCCATGGCGGAAAGTGGTAATATTCTAAAATTGATTCGCCACTTATCACCATTGCTTTTCAATAGGCAACGCTAACTTCACTTTATTGATTCTCAGTTGTCAAATCTGTGTTTACTTTCTGCAATAGTCTAATAATTTGATTTCTTTAATAAAAGTGAAGAAAAATCATTTAAAGTGAGTAAAAATAAGGTGATCATGAGGGAAAAGAAATGCTGAATGTATCATTTGGATAATATTGCCAAAAATAATCGAGTTAGAACTTTTCCAAGTGGGTGGCGAGAAGTGGTTACAGAACTGGCGAAAAGTGGTAAAAAGTGGCGAAGAAGTGGTTATTTTTGCATTGTTAATAAAAATAAGTTTTTTAGATACTCCTGCGTAAAAATGTTGGAATTTTGTTTTGACGAATCTAGAGCCAATATATCTAAGTAACTTTGTGTCACTGGTCCTTCTAGAGAGGGTTGGGCGAGGGGCTGACAACCTCTCCCCGCAAAAGCAAGATCGTTCAGAGTGACAGAAGGAGCCTCGGATACGGATTGAGCCACCGACGACGATCTACCGAAGGAAAAACGGACAACGATTTACAGTGGCGCGTAACAGGCTCGAGTGGCGACGGATCCTGAGTCAGACCAAGACCAGTAATTGGTTGTAGCGCCGGATAAGTAAGTAACTTTGTGTCAAATTCGAGTTATCTAATTATAAGTGATTACTCCACTCTACTTCTTAAAATTCAGTAATTGATATAAGAACTTATAAAGTACTCAATCCTCCTTTTGTTCAGCAATAACTTTACCGATTTAAGAGCTCTCTCCGGTTAAGGTTTTTCCTTTACCGATTCGATGGTATATCAGAGAGAACTTACCTAAAAACCCGTTAGAAGTTCGAACGTTAAAACCGACGAGTTGCACAAAAGTGAGCAAGTTCTTCAAAAGGACATTTATATTAATAAAATTGCAATGCAAACGTTTTGCCATCCTGAAATTCCACAAAACTACACGAAAATTCACTTTTTGACCATTGAAGTGTCAAGAATATCGAAATTCGAAATGGCAGAACAATCAGCGCTGCAGTGACGGGTAGGTATATGAACTTGCACTTTAGGCTTACGGGAGATTTTCGAAAAGGTTTGGCTTGGCTTTGTCTCTTCGAAAGGTTAGTACTGAACGGAGCCAATAAGTCCATAATGTATTAGTCGGGAACTTCTTTTCACATTAAAAAAACTCAAAAACTCAAAATTTTTCTCCGTAGAAAAATTTTGAGTAGTTTTTAATTGAAGAAAAGAGGCTATCTCTGACGAGCATCGAAAGATATGAATCTGAAAACTTTCTTATTTCTCTTACAAATGTATAGCTAGTAGCGGAAGGCTTCCAGGGTTCGCACAAACTGTAGCTTCGAACACTTCATATTATTCCTAATATTCCTTTGATGAATCTGACCTATTTTTAAGGAAATTTGTGTATTAAGATTACCTTTTAAAAGTGAAGTGTTCGAACATTGAATATCCGAAAAAGTCAAAATAACATTCCGGAAATGTTAATTTTATTCTGCAGTATTGATCCAAAATCGGTGTAAATATTATGCTTTTTAGGTGTATTAGAGGTTAAAGTTACCCTTTTTCATGTTATTTTTACCCTTAAAAAGGTGTAAAATTAACATTAAAAAATATTGATATATTTTTACACCCACATATTATTTTTTTATGTTGATAGGGGAATGTAGGCATGGATCGCACAGAGTGAACCTTCAAACGATGCGAATTTTCTCTTTGTTTGTAAAGAGCTGACCTGTCATTTCTCATCTCGTTTCAAAAGCCTAATAATGATCTATCTTATGTCTAAGAAATGACGAACTAGCCCAATAAACATTTCTGGTCAAAAATTGGACAAAATGTCGAAAAACGAGGTCAAGAAATGGGCGAAAACTGGGCACACGCTGGGCAGATTGTCGAAAATGGGGAATAATCTGTCGACATACGGTCGACATCGCTGTCGACAATATTTCGAAATTTTTTCCCCAAATATTTTCCAATATTTGTCCAGTCCACAAAAGTCAAAATAAATTCCACAGCGAGTTGCCAGCAGTGAAAAATATATTCCACATACAAAATAGATATTCACCTGGCACCACATCAAGCGATAAATAATTCCATCTCCCAAAATGAATGGAAATTATGATTCCTTTTACGCAGGAATACAATCATTTTTATATTTATATAGAAAATGCAGCAGTGCTTTTCCGATAGGGAATTGAGTGAGGAATCATATAGTTTTACGCCTCACACAAACAATATAGATTTCTCTGGAAAAATCTATTTAAAAAATGGAGTTATTTTTATAATTTTTCCAATTATATCCAAAAAAATCTATATTTTTTATTGAGTCATAAAAAGCATGAATTAGAATTTTTAAGCAAAAAGAAGACGAATAAAAAGAGTTTCAATTTTCCTCTTTATTTCATGTACTTGAAATTTCGCCATTTCCAGAAAAAATACGGAATGAATATTTTTTACGCGGTATAATAATCGCGTATAATTGGGGTAAAATATCTAACAAAGCTAATATTTCAGTAATTTTATATTTTTAGCTTCATAGTCCGTTTTAAAGACCACATAATAAGCAAATATTGATTTTAAATGTTCTACTTAAAAAACAATGTACTTATTTCACCAATTAATTGAATATTTCTCTGTAAATTTTTCTTTTAATAATTTTTTCTTTCTTTATTTTGTACTTATCATTACATTTTTAATGTAAATTTGCAAGGAAATTTGTTATACAGACATAACCACAAATTCTCAAATTAAAATACCCACTCTTAAAATGCAACGGGGGCTTGTTAGTCCATAAACAACTGAAATACTAGCAAGGTAGGAGAAAATTTAAATTTTTAACTAAAAAACATCTCCAATATCCACGACATAAAACAAAATGGGGAAGAAATAATAGAAGAATATTTACTAGAATAAAGTGCGCGACAAAACCATAACCACATCTAGATTTTTTTTCGAATTTTGAACAAATTATAGAAATTTTGTTGTAGTTTTAACCTTAATACTTCCCTTTCATCATCTGAGAAAAGAAAATTGTAATGGTTAGTCGGTTGATTTTTCTTGAGATTTTAAATTGAAAGAAATGTTAGAAAATCGCCTTCTTCAAAGTGACAAAACCATAACCGCACTTCAAATTTTATGAAAGAAAACGCACGAATCAGCAGAAAAAGAACCTTTAATATTTAGTGGTAGCTCCATCTTCACGAATCAGCTCAAAAATCCGGTCTGCCATACTCCTGATTAGATTCTGGATGATGCTTTCCGGTATGTTACGCCAAGCATCAAGTAACGCAACTTTGATTTCTTCCACGTTTTGAAATTGGCGATTTTCATTGTAAACATTTCGCACAAGTATTCCCCAGATATTTTCAATAGTGTTAAGGTTTGGAGAAATGGCGGGCCAGGGTAGAATCTGAATACCCTGGGCAGAAATCCAGTCCTTCGTCCCCTGACTTACATGAATACTGGCGTTGCCTTGCTGGAATGTGTATATTTCTCGACCATTCTCGTTCAAGTATGGTAGCATACTTCTTCGGAGGACTGATATGTAGTCTCGACTCTTCATTCGATGCGAGTTAAAGCATAATTTTAGGGTTCCTCTCGCATAAAACGTTCCCCAAATCATGAGTAATCCCGTGCACATAATACTAATTATTGTGTGTAAAATATTCACAGCATCCTCAGAAAACCGTAAGGATTTTATATAAAACACGCATTTCCTCTGAATTAAACAATTTTTACGATTGTGTAATGAAGCGCAACATATCCCAGCAGTAGTAAGCTAACAGTTCTTCATTCATATACCACATATATAGCTGGTACAGTGCGCGACAAAACAAATTATAGAAATTTTATTGTAGTTTTTATTTTAATACTTCCATTTCATCATCTGAGAAAAAAATTGTATTGGTTAGTCGTTTGAGCTTGATTGAGATTTTAAATTGAAAGAAATCTTAGAAAATCGCCCTTTTCGAAGTCACAAAACTATAACGACACGCTCCCTATTTGTGAAATCTTAAGTCTATTCTCTGAAATGTCATTGTTAGTTTTATTAGCGTTTACTTATGTGTCCAAAACGTCAAGATGGCGCGCGGAAAAATCTTATTGGATTATGAAAAAAGCCAAATAGACTTAATGAACAGTGAAAAGAAGACATTTCGTGAAATTGCCCGAATAATTGGTCGCAATGATTGCGTTGTCAGGAATTATTTGAAGGATTCTACGAGCTATGATTCTAATCGTAATCATGGAAGAAAAAGGAAGCTTTCCTCGCGTTCTGAGAGGAATGTGACCTGACGGATTCAGGTATTACTGGAGAGATTTAAGGAAAGAACCGCAGTATTTTTCTAAAAGGTATTTTAGAGGAGGATCACTCATGATTTGGGGAGCGTTTGGTGCGAGAGGAACCCTGAAATTACTCTTTACCTCCCATCGAATGAAGAGTCGAGACTACATATCAGTCCTCCGAAGAAGTATGCTACCATACTTGAACGAGAATGACTGAGAAATATACACATTCCAGCAAGGCAACGCCAGTATTCATGTAAGTCAGAAGACGAAGGACTGAATTGCTGTCCAGGGTATTCACATTTTACGTCACAGGTTTTTATTAATACTTTTATATTTTTTGTGTTTTGCCTTACATTATCCGTTATATCTCAGGTTCTGGTGGACAGGACTTAAAAAGTTTTGATCCGTTGGAAAGATCATTAGTTATGCTTCAATTTTGATAATCACAAAAAAAAGCTTTGTTATTACCACTCCTTCGGGGTCTAAAATTGGAGTTTGCCTAAAACATACCAGAAAATGGTTTTAGAGTGAGGTTATAAAGAATTGTATTAAATAAACTAAACAAAATAATAAAATTCTAATGACACCAGACGATAGGCACCACTTAAGACTACAAATTTGTTCATCTAACATGTCGCGCTCCTATCATTCTAAATGCCTCATTTGTTGGTTTTTGTAATTTTTCAAAAATTTTAAATACTTGTTTTGGAGCAAATTTCCTAAAGACTTCTGTGAAAACATTTTTTAAAACTTATGTGAGACATACATAAATGTTGAGATTATTCATTAAATCGATCAGGAGATCATCAACATGATAATGTAAATGACCAATAATTTACAAATAAATTAATTTAAATAAATTTAGTTAATAATAATAATTTATGTTATCGGAGCGTGATGTCAGATACATTGAGCAATAATATCGGTAAAAAATAATAGAATTAAAACTTTTTGTATTTAATAATATAACGCTAAGTAATTTACAAGACGTAATAAATTCCAGAGTAATTATTACGCGTAATTAATACTAATCAGCGAGGATTTCCGTCAATATGTGCAACAAACACAAACTATCCACAACAGCGTCTGCAAAGAGGCGCTTTTCTGCCAAATACTGGCCTTTGTGAAGCCCATGGGGCAAGTGCTGAATCAGGAATGATCAGTGTTAGCCAGTGAATCTGCTAAACGTGAAAAATTTACGAAAATTATGATGTGACATGGATGTGTTTGTGCATATGTGAAGCCCATGAAAATATGAGGCAATTTCAGATACTCGCGGAGATCATGGATCACAAGCAGCAGTTCTGGTGATATGAGGTTTAGGACATTAGGAGAGACATTCATAGAGCGTCTCGAGGCATGCTCTTTTGCCAAGGTTGGCTTCCCTCTGTAAAATATGCTGAGAGTAGTTTCTATTGACATTCAAAGCATTTCTTCTTGAACAGAAAAGTTAAGAAGAAGAAGAATGCAACGAACATGGTAAGAAAGTTGTCCAATTTTTGTCGACAAAATTTCGAAAGATTCTGTCGAGATTATTTCGAAAGAAAAATTTCGAAAATCTGTCCAGTTTCTGTCCAATTGGAAAATATTTGGACAGAAATTTTTCCAATCACTTGGAAAATTATCTGTCCAATATCTGTCGACACTGTGTCGACAAAATTTGGGCAGCTTTCCAATCGGAAAGAAAATGTTGATTGGGGCTCTTTGCAAAAGAAGAGAAAAGTTGCGTTGTTTGAAGTTTCACTTTGTGCGAACCATTCCAACATTCCCCTATATTTTTACACATAAAAAGTGTTAAAGTTATGAGGAAAAAAAGTTAATCGCACCCTTGTTTTTTTCTCAGTGAATTCAAGGTGTGTGCGAACCTTGAAAGCATTCCGATAATGAGACTAGGGGGACTAGTCATGACGAGCGGCACTTCAGAATTGTAGTCCTGCTTTATAAATCGATTAAACTTCGATCATGAATTAAATTCGACGTAGTAAAATATTTCTAACTTTATCTTCTATGCAAAAAAATGAGTCTTTAAATCTGCTCATGAATAATTTTATCATTCATCAGAGATGATTATACGATGAGCAAGGGTGAATGAATTTGGGGTAGGTGCGCAGAGGATAGAGGGCATGTACAAAGTATAATATTATTATCACGTTGCCAAAGTGGTATAATGCATTGAATGCGAGCAGCGTGTGTGTGAATTGTTTCATTTTCGAGACATGAGGTCAAAGAGTGAATGACGATGGATGGGAAATGGGGTGGTGGCTGAAGCCCTCCCCCAATTCCATCCAAACACCCCAAAATGTGGGGCGTTTTGGGTGACTTGAAGGGTAGTTGGTGGGTATGAGACATTGAAGTTGTTCTCTGGTGAAGGCATCGGTTTGATTTGAGGTTAAAGGGGTGAACCGAATGGGGGTGGTGCACGAAATTTATCCATACACGCTACAATGTGGAATATGTGTGAAATAATTTCAACCACTGAATATATATAACCAAGAGGAGAACAGAATTTCACATATCCTACCACTGTTTGCCACTGTATTATTATTATTATTGTTTACATATGCTGATGACAGGACTTTTCTCACTCAAAATCACTCTCTATAAATGTGCCCTTTATATCAAAACCCACCCAATCATCCAACCCATACCACCTTCCTCACCTGAGAGCCCTTTCCGTGCCATCGCCAAAAGTTGGTGCTGTTTGTTGCTTATTTTAGTTTGGTGATACATTTTGTGCTTTTTCCCACAAAATCGAAAAGCCTGATTTTCTCGAGGAAAACCCCTTTTTCGCACTTGAACGCGTGTTACTTTGGCGTGGTGATGACTCTTGTCGTGACACCACGAAATAAATAGCAAATGATGGATTTTGAGGTTGTGCCAGGAAAACACAACTTTTCATTTATATGGCATTTACCCAAATATATAACTTTACTTTGCTGTGGCAAACCCCGAATTTCCCGAAATGCCAAAATTTCCAAATCAGACCTGTCTTCTTTTGGTTTAACTAAACACCTTTACCTGCGCTGAAAGAGTTTGCATGACATAATAAAATACACTGTAAAAAAAAACAAAAAATAGGGAAGCTTGTGCAGCTTCGTACGGAAAATTATTATCATCATTAGACTCATTAAGTTTATAATTCCATCTCACAAAATTCCTGAAAATCCTTCGATTTTTCACTAGAATTAATCTAGAATCTGCAAACTTAAAATTCAGTGGCGATTTTTACGCAGTTGCACTGGTTTGTTCAGCTACGTACAAAATTTTTCCACTTATAGTAAGGTGTGGTAACTGGATCGTTTTCCGAAGCGCTTAAGGCTTAAACGCTTGTTTTTGGACTGATGAAATTCGTTTTTACTTCTTCTAAATCTATAGAATTATTCACTGTTTCATTCAGAAACATAATATAAAAAAATTATCAAAAATATTAAAGAAAAATTATAAAATAATGATAATACTGAAATAAGTCAACATGCACTAACTGGGTCGCCTTTTAGTTATTCACTTTTAATTAAACCTTTGGATTTAAAATACTTTTTTTAACCCTTTAAGGACGACTGGGTCACCCGTGACCCATAGAGAAAATAATTTTTCCTGACTACCTGAAGTTATTTCTTTCTAATGTTTTTACCTAATCACAAAGTGGAAATATGTAGAAATCTAGGATATTTTTTTACAAATCTCCAGCTACTTGCTATATAAAAAATATTTAAGCTCAAAAATGACGAATTTTCAAATTTTTACATTGATGCTTGACTTTTAATATTTTTAATATTTCTCATTTTTTAAGCAAAAACCTCTTGGGACTAGAAACTATAATAACTATACATAATATTTCTCAACAAAGTAAAAATTATAGTTTATTGGTATTTTCAGGAAAGCTTCATAATTTTCATGGGTCATATAAGACCCAATCGTCCCTAAAGGTAAAAAACATCGAATTTGTCTCCAGTGGATTTTCGAAGATTTGAGATTAGACTGTTTCATGTTTTTGTGTATGTGTGCACAAAATAGTTAATTACTCGTGTAATATTGTGTGATATATCAATTAGCTGAGATTTCTCAGTGCAATACTGATTGAAGTAGGTAATATTTTGATAATTTATAAGATACTTCTTCGTATATGTTGTAAATTCATAACTTTTTATTCTTGTAGATGACTTCAAAAATAGAAAAAAATTTCATGATCAATGAACCCGATATGATCCACATATTATGCACGGAAGATAGCGATGATGCCGAAAATCTTGTCCTGAACGAAAGCGACATAATTTGGAACAAGACGTGGATGAAGTGGACTTTGTAGTCTTCATCGAGAACGTATCAACTCCGGAAGAACTCCCGGATCCACAGCAATGTGCAAACTGTACGTCTTAAATTTCAAGAGACAACCAACATTGCACCTACCCATTACCATCAGACATGTTTCGAAGAAAACTGAGGTGCACATGGTGCTATCAGAAAAAAGGATTATAAGACCAATTGTATTTGTGAGGCATTCGACATTTATCTCTGTGATACCAGTACTCGCAATTGTTTCGATGAATATCGTAAAAATTAAAAATGAATTAAATAATACATTTTTTCATAAAAATTATTGTTTTTGTGTACAAGTCTTCAAGGTTCTTTGAGACCAAAAATTGAATGAGATTTTTCAAAATTAATTTTTGATCGTTTTAATTTTTACTCGTACTCTAAATATATTTTTTTATTATTACAAATATATTCAAGTTATTTATCTTTTAAAAATAACAGAGCAAACGAGTAAACTAGTCGTCTGGAAAATTTTGTGCTTTTTTACCTTTCAGGACGATTGGGTCATATATGACCCATAGTTTTCCAGGACTCCTAGGGATGGGAAAATTTCTTTTTAACCGTAAATCTCTTATTTAGGCTAAAATATCGAGGGAAACTTGATTTCGTTGAATTTCGCTCAGCGGAAAGCTTCTCGTCCTTAAAGGGTTAACAAGGAAAAAACAATAAATGTTTTCAATCAACCAGCTGTCATTAGCGAAAATATCACTGACTAGAAAATTTTTAGTGAAGAACCCAGCTGACACAAGATTGAAATGAGTCGATTACACTTACTTATATAATGAATAAAAATATTATTTTTGCTAATTCTCAAACTTGAATAGTTATATTATCTTACTGTAGTAACTATACTACGGAAATAAAAATAAAAATATTATTTTAAGTAGATTAGTCATAAACAATCCAGATAGCGAAGCGCCCGAATTAGCACACTTGACTGTAATTTGACTCATATTGAAATGCTTTTAGTCAATAAATTAATAACTTGCTAAAATTATAAAAATAAAATTCATTAATAATTATCTATCAGTACCTTTTCACTCTGCTAATTTTCCCAAATAAACTGATTGATTGGCTTCTGCTATTAAAACTAAATTTCTTTATTAAACACGAACAATGCAATGATTTCAATAATGACGAACCAAATGGGTTTTCATAGAAATACTTTTTCCCTTTGCAGTTGCATTTGCAATATATACATCAGATTTTCACCCTTTCTGCGAATATACTGTTTGGACTGATATATCATGAAACATTAATGCCTGGTGCACATTATTACACAAATAAATGGAAAATTCACATCAATAGACAAGTGCACTCAATATCGGTGCAAGAGGGAGGTTCTCTTGTGTCTAGGGGGTTGGGGGAGTGGAGGGCAACTGTTAGATGGGAGGAAAATGCAACCATTTATATCCCTTGCGATAATATAGTTCCGCAATTTCCACTGAAACGGTTTTCAAGTAATGCGCTAAGCTCATCCATTATATTATTCAATGTGCACACATTGCGTTTAGAGTCATTGGGATTGGACTTTTTGGGGTTGGATGCATATGTGGGCATAGGGCATAGTCAATGGTTCTGCCCCAGGAACGATGGGATGATTTGAGGAGATTGAGAGAGTCCACGGTGATCAATCTATCGCGTAAATTATCCATCATTGAATCTCTCTCTATCCCAACTCATTTGGCGATTCACCCTCAATTTTCAGTTGGAGTGCATAGGACTACGATTCAAATGAATTCAACGAGAGACTCAATGCCAGAAAATTCCAATTCAAACACAAAACTCGTGTGATTCTCTTGTATAAATGCCACGATGGAGAGATGGACGTTTGAACATAAAAACGACCGAGGAATTCAGTAAAGGATTTAAGTGGCATAGTTTGGTTTAAAATAGTTCAATCAATTTCTGATTTTTTTTAAAGATATATGGCTTTAAAACTCAACAAATGATATTAAATTATTCAGTCTTTATCTTTAGTCTAATATGGACTGCACTAGAACTCGTGACTGCGATGCTATACATGATGTTAATTTTCGGACAAAAATTACTTATCGGTTTAAAACCGATTGGGATCGGTTCAGTCTTATCTGGATTTTCAAGACCTTTCTAACGATCCCAAACATGATATCCATTCGGCTGAGAAGTACGCTCTCCAGAGCTTTTTTTAAACTTTAACCTTGAAAAACATTATTAGGATGGATTCTACGGTATTATATAAAAAATATATACGGTATTTTCGTATACGGACGAAATGTCCGCCTGAACAATCTCTACAAGGATAGGGGTGTAGTACATGAGGCGCATGTTAATAGTCCCAGGGCCGACTTATACAGGGGTCCTCCGAAAGTCCCATGGTTTTATCTCTAACCGTTTGGTCTCTAGACTTGGTAACGTCCGGATGGCCAGACGAACAGCGTGAATGGATTTTTCCTTTTCATTAATTTTTAATGATTAGCACTTAATTTAACTAAAAGTAGCCAGAAATATTACAAAAATGTAAAAAAAACAAATAAACAACAGTCACCTTATTGTGTTTCTCATTGGAAAACATGGTCGATCGATGAAAAATTCGATGGTGAAAAGGTACACTATTAATTTTTCGGAGAAATTAACAAATTACAATTTATGAATATGGATAGATTTTCGCTTTATTTGGAGCAAAATTAACTAAATAATGAGACTGATGTATAGAAAATATATTAATAAAAATTTAATACTGTATTTATCATGGAAAAAAATTATGTTTCCATTTGGAGTAGTGAAAAGTTTTCATTTGGAACAGGTTTTGAATTAGCTTAATTTATTAAGGTTATTAAAGGTTGTTCGGACTATGCTAATTTTAGTTGAGACTTTTAATTCGACAGTGTAATTTGAAAAGATCTTTTTCGACATTTTATAAGTTCGGTTATGACAATGAAGTGGGGCAAATATGCTCAAATTTATTACAGCTTAATTTGTGTAGTCATTTTTTCGAGGAAATATTCAGCTGAATAATAATTTTCTTTAATTTTTACGTGAATTTCAAATTCAACGCTCTCGCTAATTCGGCTCTTTTAAGATCCGGATTACTTTACAAATCGAGCAACAGTTGAATTTGAAAAAAAGTTTGTTTGAATGCAAAACGTTTTAATTTTAAAGGATTTTGAATCCAAGGAGAGAATGAAGTTCAGTAAAAAATGAAGGCACTTCTAAAGTGCTGAATTAGTTGTTGTACTCGTACTTTTGGTCTCTTACAGACTTTCAAACGCAGTTTCAATTGTTACAAACTACAATACATTTTTTTTTTTATAAAAACTCTTCCAAAGGTAGCTTCACTGGTCTCTTATGAAAATCCAAAATAAGTATGCAAGAATATCTGTCGATAGAAATTCAAAATATAAGCAAAATGTTAATAATATACGTAAAAATAAATTTCTTGAGATACTTTTTAAAGTTTTCTTAACTATCTTCTTTCTCATCAGATTAAATAAACTATTTATTTCTAAGTATGAGAAGTGCATGAAGTGCAGAAAGTGCTGGAAGTATTGCAGAATTTTCGAGAGTGTTGCGAAATTTTGGAAGTGCCAAGTGCTATTCCATACAAATTGTAGAAGTGCCTGGAAGTAGTATACACATTTTCACCCTAATATCTCCCCCTTGCGCTTGATCGAAAATAAAATAATTAATTGATTTATTATCAAGTTTTGAGAGAAGTGTCCCACATTCCACACCTCTTGGTCCCACTTTCCAAACTGTCCTGCTTTCCAAGTTTTACCCTATCCGGTAATTGTTAGAATTTTAGAAATTGTAAATTTTTGATAATTAGGTTTTAGGTTACTATAAATTTTTCTGGAATTGAAGGTGTTTGAATTGTAGGCTTGCATGCGGAAAGGCCATGTTCCTACACTGAGAAAAAAACTACGATTAACTTTTTTTGTCATAACTTTAACACTTTTCGGGTGTAAAAATATATCAACATTTTTTAATGTTAATTTTACACCTTTTGAGGGTAAAATCAACATGAAAAAAGGTAACTTTAACCCATAATACACCTAAAAAGGGTAATATTTACACCGATTTCGGATCAATACTGTGGGGTAAAATTAACATTTCCGGAATGTTATTTTAACTTTTTCGGATTCAGTGTATGTGGAACGTTGTGCAACGTTGTCACACTTTGTGTCACGTTCCACAGAGCCACGTAAGCTATTGAAAAGTGAAAGGGACCTCGGGGTAGACCCAGGACAAGATGACTATAGCAAATTCAGGATCTTGTCTTGGAGCGCCTTGGGATTGACTGTGAAAACCTTCTTAAATGACTAATCCCGCGACCCTTATAGGGATAACCGATTAAAAATGAATGAATGAATTTTGACTGAAGACCGCTTAAAGCTATCTACACATTAGACAAATTATTGAAATAATAACATTTAAAAGTGACATTGAAAAGAAACTTCAATATTGAAGCGAATATTGAAACCAATATTTCAATAATTGCCTACATACTGAACAAATTGACTTCAATATTAAAAACACCAGTCTAGTCAGGGATTCACAGACCTTCTGGGATTTTCTTGTATATTATGTCAAAAACACCTCAGATTGGAAACAAAAGCCAAATAGAATTAATAATTTGAATTCTCATAGACTTTCTGGATCATGCTTCGTATCATTCCGTAGGAGAGTTTACCATCGCGAGCAAAAGGACTGGATGGCCACAACCACAAGCCTTCGTTCCATCTGTAGGACTCCAATGCGTATCATAAAATTATACTTATATGAAGTGCTTTGGGCATAATGAACAAGAAAATCCCAGAAGATCTGGGATTTTCTTGAGGAAGCAGGTGATTAGTGCTGACCAAGATGGGTTCTTGAGCAGATTGAACAAAATATATAACCAAATTCCAAGAATCTGGGATTTTCTGGAGGAAGCAGGAGAGATGTGTCTTGACTTGGATTTCGATCTTGAATGTGTTTTCATTCATGAACAAGGAAAATCCGGCAATTCTGTGATGTTCTGAAGGAAGAAGATTCCTGACCATTAAAAAATATTGAAGGAAATATCAAATCAATTTGATATTTAGAATTTCTTTGAAATTATATTTCAATGTGACTTTGAAATTTTTTATTGACATAATTTGGCCTAGTTTGTAGCCATTCAAAATAATTAAATAAAATGTTCCATATTGAAACAAATATTTCAATATTTGCCTACACACTGGACAATTTTCTTCAATATTGAAACATTTATGTCAATAAAACTTTGCAATGTGGAGGCAATCCTTGTCAATATTTGATATTGAAAAGAAATATTTCAATAAATTATGTCTAATGTATAGCCAGCTTAATAGACATACGCTTCTGCAATACTGAATGAACGATATAAATTCATTATCTCATGATTAGTCATCTTAATTTAAGAACACTTGAGAAGAAATACAATGATGTGTAGATGAGATTTGTAAAATGCTCCTTCAAAATAAATTGAAATATAAAAGAGGGTGAGTTAATTATGAAGCTGTCACTTCTTTTATGAAATGCGCCTATACAACGTGCCGTTGTGAGGAGTAAAATAATTTAAATTCACGGTGAAATATTAAGCCTCCTGTTGAGAATCTGAGGCAATTGAAGGTTCTGATTTCCCTTTTCTCCATGCAACAAGGAGTGAACATGTGAAGAGAGCATAAATATGTTAAAGGGGGGGAAAGGCAAAATGAATTGGAGACGTGTGTTTTCGACGATATATTTAATTGTCAACAACTGGTGACACTATATAACACCCAGAAATACCATGTGAACAGTAAAAGGGTTGAAGGGAGCCGTGTATTGAGTGTTTGTGACATGGAGAGACTTTTGGAAAATCCACATATTTGGGATAATACAATGCCTTTGGGTACAAAATATGTATGTGAGGCATTTTCTTCCAAAATAATATATAAATTTCACATTCGAGACATGCCAAAGAGAAGTAATTTGTCACCATCTCACTCTCCAATGTCTTCCAAACTTGCTGTTTTTCAATTAACACCACGCGCACATTGAATTTTCCACATCCAGAAAATGCACAAAAGACACGAAAAGCTGAGAAAAAGAGAAAGGGATATGGTGTGGCTTTTTTGTTGCCTATACAGGAGGAAAATTTTAATTGAATCCCGAAAAATTTCCCCACGACTTGTCGTTCACTTTTACCTCATTAATTGTTTCAATTGTTGAATAGTTAATTAAAATCCGTCTATACTGAAGCATATGTGGAGCCCTGCCCCTCCCCCCAAAAGTCATCTAACATACGAGAAATAACTCACCCAGAGAGCCATTTATTTTATCAGAGTCAATTCAACACTTTGATGAGTCACCACATACAAAATTAATTATCTTTTGTCTCAGAGCCCTCAACATTCAGCATCTCAAACATCCCCCTCAACACTCCTGATTAGTGCAGAGCTTTTGCAAAAGGAACCAACAACCATCCTCCTCACCTTCCCCATTATTTCTCCAGGCGTCATCAGAATTATCTCTTCAGCATCGTCATTCCGTCGAGGACAATAGTACTTTTGCCTATCTTGTGCACTAAATCGCTTTTGATGCACAAAATGTTCCATGGGGAATCATCCCTTACAATGCTCCAAGCCAAAATAGCTCACTTTAGATCAAAAACCCCATGTAACCCTTCTTGTTTTTGCACAATGCTACATATATACTTTTGCAATTCCAAAAATAAAAGAGATCAGTTTAGTTTTGCTACTTAAATGCAAAACACCAAGGATAATGGATTAACAATCCTTCCACTCTAACAATTAATTACAACTCGAAGAAAAGTTTTGCAATACTATTTTGGGGATTGTGAAACTCTCTACAAAATACTCTTTAATCCTTTTGCATGTCCTCTGAATATTCCAATTTGAATGCAATGTCAAGGAATTTTAAGGATTTTCTGATTTTCAAGTGATTTTCCTAAGGATACAAATTCTTATCAGTTTAAATAAATCGTCTAGAGCAGGGGGAATTGGGGTAGTAGTAAACAGGGGTAGTTGTAAACACTGTGAATTTTTTCATTAAATTTTAAGACTCCAGAGGATAAAACCCATAAGCATTCATAGATACCATGGGAATGTATGTCCACAGATGAATTGGTCAAAAAAATCCTAATACTTTAAGAATAAAAATCATTTTTCCCGAAAATGTTGATATTTCGATTATTTTGGTCATTTGGATTTCCACCTGGAAATTAAGAACTATGTAAAATAATCGAAATATAGCAATGCCAGTTCTTTCTTACATCTTTTAGGATTATATTAATGCATTTAGTAGCGAATTTGAGATTTTCATTATTTCAAAAGGATTAATAATTAGTCAAAAAACAGCATTTGGGGTAGATGTAAACAGGCAATTTCCCCGTAATTGTAGATGTCGCGAGTGTAGAATGAATGGCAAAATATTTTTCTTGGTATTGCATTTCATGGTGGGAAATTTTTCGTTGGCTGTGTTCAATAAGAAATCACATGATATCAAAATATGGGGAAAATCCATTGAAAAATATCTTTGATTTGCATGCTTTTAGTTGTTTTGCTATTTTAATTATTCTTTGTAAAAAGTGTAGTGATTTTTTGAATAATATACAGTCTTTATATAGCTCTTAAGTAATTAAAATAATTGAAAGTGGTGCAAGGTTAATTTTAAGGGTGAAAAAAAGGTGTTTACATCCTCCCCAGAAAGTGTTTACTTCTACCCCAGGTATTTTGTGAAAAGAGAAAAATGCACAGTGACACAAATTTTATTTTTATGGAAAACTCCATTGTTTTCCAGCATCCGCATTACCCTCGATGTATTGCCTATACCCAAGGGTAAAACATGAGCTAAGAAAGATTTTCCAAAAAATCACGGTGTCCTTGGAAAATCACCTCAAATTCGCATCTATCGAAAATGTTTACATGTGCCCCAGTCTCCCCTAAGTGTGCCAAATTCCGGCCAGCTTACAATTTCGGCCACCTTTTTTGTTCCTCGAATTTCCATGAACTTTTAGATTTTACGCACTCCAAAGATTATACAATGCAAAAGAATAACAAAAAGTGTAGCTTCGACAAACGAGATGATGTGAAAAAGACGTTGGAAGAATTCCCGAAGGGCAATGAACTACGAGAATGAAGGTGGCCGAAATAAGGAACCAAAGCTATGTCTATATTTTTATTCATTTTAATATGTATTAAGAATAATTTTAAAGTAAATAAAGACGGTAAACTATTTACAAGGTTCCAAGCAACACTCTTCAAGAAGAAAGAATAAAAAAATCAATTTGAATTTAAAATATTACATTTCAAACTTGAGACTTTGATGCTTGCATGCAACTATGCCGAAATTTGGCACACTTATCCTAATTATAAAGTAGAAGATTGAAGGAATCTAGAATATTTTTTGCAATTCTCTAGCTATTTGCTATGTAGTGGATATTTAAACTCAAAAATGGCGAATTTTTAAATTCTCAAAATCATAATTGATTTTATTTATTTTTAATACTTCCAATTCTTTTTAAGCAAAACCATTTTGGCAATAAAAACTACAATACTCATACGTAATATTTTTCATTAAAGCGAAAAATATTATTCATTGGTATTGTCAGAAAAATTACTTAAATTTTTGGGCTATTTTCGTTCCTATCGTTCATAGAAGCAAAAAACATACCGAATCAGACTCTGTTGGACTTTCCAAGGTTAGATGTAAGACTTATCATTGATTATGTTTCTCAGTTACATTTTTATCGTTGATTTTCATTCCGTAAAAAGTGTCTCGTCGTTAAAGGGTTAACTATAGGTGGCGAGAAGTGGTAACACGACCCTATTGTCCAGTTAAATATATTACGATCTTGGAAGAAGTAAACTTTTTTTTTAAATTCTTTTATCCCGGATTTTGGGTAGAATTTCTTCCCTGGAATATCATATTGCAATTTATGACAAATATCCAGAGTCTAAATTAATTATATTGTCTAAATATCACACAAATCGCACAAACAGAACATTGTGGGTGAAACAAACACAATCAGTGGAACCACATTTCACACGTCCGAACGAAAGACAGGTGGAGATGCCTGATTTCCCCTGAAGTCATACCCAGGAAGCACCTGGAGAGCAAATCTACCCACTTTCTGCAGAAGAAAGCATTCAGAGAGGAGAAATCACATACTCTGTCACCCGTTGAGAGGCAATTAAATGGTCACGACATTTCAAAATGACGACCCCAATCTGTGATAATTGCATCTAAATGCAGAAGGACATGCAACCTCTATGAATTTCACACATTTCAGAAGTGGGAACCAAGTAGGAATCGTGAGGATGGGAAAGGGGATCCTGATGGGTTAATTGGAGGACAGAGATCAAGAGATGAGAGGTGAGATCAATGGGAAGATTGAGGAATTGAAATGATGCTATATGGTGGTGTATATGTTGGTGGGTCAATCATGAGATGTTTGTCATCCTCAATATCCCAAGCTTGAAAGTCCCCACACTCTCCATCTTCACAATCACACTTGAAAGGTGATTTTCACCACCACCCAGGAATCACCAGGATAACCTTGTTCCACCGTCGCTCCCCAATTTGCAAAATGGGGAGAAGGAGAAGAAGATGGATGCAAGATGGAACATAGGGAGGATTTTGTAGACAAGGGAGATGTTCGAGGGAGGAACACCTTCGATGTTATTAGGCTTAACTCTCTCGGTAAACCATATTAAATTCACATATCACCTTTGTGGTGTCAATTTTCCGCTTTCCTGATTTTCATACCCGATAATCAACTCAATTAAATTGCCATGTTATGTGTCCTCATCCTCCCCCTTTCGCGTCGCTTTGTTGTTCAACCACGTCCACTTTGTCAGGAAAATTCCATTTCACACTCTACTCATTGGATCCATATAGAACAATCCTCTGCACAATTCAGAATGGCAAATATTTTCAAGCCAAGAGACATTCGACAGATTACAACAATAAAAAAATCGCATACCCCAATTTTCCACTTCATATAATTCCGTCCGTCACCCAAAAATTCGAATGTATACCGTTGAAAGTCAGTAAAGAGCCTAGGTCTGCTTATTGTAGGTGGGATTCTTAATGTGAACTAGCTTTAATTACTCACAAATTAGATTTGGAACGGAGGAAATCAGGAAATCGTACACTTGTCATTTCAGTTCATCTGTCTGTTTATTCTGTCCACCGCCGTCTTAAAGGGAAAGACGCCATATTTTTTTTTAATTGTGTCTGATAAACTTTAGATGTTTTAGGAACTTGTAGTTTTATGCAAGACCTTTCATTTGCGCTCTTGTCTATCAATTTCGGATACGTAGAACAGATGATACGGCGTTTCAAAGTTAAAATATTTGATCCGCCATAACGTCGCTTGGATTAGCAATTGTTGTAAAGCACTCGTTACTTAAATCGGAAATTGTTATGCGCTGGATACACTTACGACTAAAGTCCAGAGACGACTAAGCTAGTTCATAGCCAAGTCAGTTCCTGACACACTACAAATGAGGCTTAGCACAACGAAACATAACTTTCCTGGGTTTTTATGCAGATATTTCTACTGAAATGCACTAATACACTCCTCTGAAAATGAAACTATTTGTAATATCATGTCTCAGTACACGTCCAATAATTATTTTCAATTACAATTATTAGTGAGGTGGAAGCTAACTCGCGACTTAAGCCAATTTTAGCTATTCTAGTTTTTATAAGTGAATTGTGAAGTAAATTTAAAAGTAGTTTCATTTTCAAAGGACTACTAGTGTATTTCAGTAGAAATATCTGCATAAAAACCCAGGAAAGTTAAGTTTTGGGAGTGCCAGAAAATGTTAAGCCTCGTTTCTAGTATGTCAGGAACTGACTTGGCTATGAACGAGCTTAGTCGTCTCTGGACTTTAGTCGTAAGTGTGTCCAGGACATTAGATTGGTTATGTAGTTCCATACTCTTATAAAACCTTCAGGGAAGTTACGACAATTACTGGTCCAAGCGACATTACATCCAGTACATTTGACAGAAAGTATTTTCTCAAATTTCCTGGTTTTGATATAGCAATAAATCCTAATAGAAAATTTTACAGTGTCGTAAAAATTATGTCAATAAAACGTTATTTGCACGTAGAAATGACTTCAAATGGCTCTACTGTTCCGTAGTCAGTCTCTGACCTCAATATTACTTTATTTTCACTTGAAATAATAAAATTAAAATTTCCGTCAGTATAACGCAAGCTTTTCTTATTGTACCGGTAACTAATCGGTTATAAACCGATAACTAATTTTATCCGAAATTTAATTTTATTGCTCTTAAAACTATTCTGGGGGATCTCTTGAATGATTTGTGAATCGTTTCAAAACGGTTGAGAACCAGTTCGTAACAAATGGCTAGTTTTATCCAAAATTCAATTATACTACTCCTAAGATATTTTAGGCAATGTTTTGAGTGCTTTATAAATCGGTTCAAATCGGTTGCGATCTGGTAATGAACAGGTTATGAACCGATAAGTTATTTCATTCGTAATTGAAATAGTAATTAGAGAATTGCGTGAGCACCTATGGTAAAGCTTAAACCCAATTTGAGAGCATGAAACTTTATGAAGATTCTAGTAGCTGTATTGAGATTCTCACTTTATAGAGCTTTCAACTAAAAGCTTAGAAACTTCCCCAAAACTCGACATGTCCATTAAGTGCCTCAATTTTCCTCAACTTTTCCTTTCTTCAAACACAATTTCTGCCACAAAGTATTCCTTCCCTGAGACCGCCTTGGCCAACATTGAGGTAGTCCTCCACTCACCTCTTGTTCTTTTTTGCCCCATTCCATTCCTAAGAAAACTTTCTGTCTGTCTTTTCTTTTTGCAATATCCGGCGAGATCCGAGAAAAACCCCCGAGGAAGGAGACAAGTGAAAAGGATACCGAGGGAGAAGTGGAAGAATTTCCGTCAACCGTAAGAGACTTTTCCGTTTTTCCACATCTCCCCCAAAAATGCCCCCAACCCTTGAGGCTTGTTCATCCTCAGCTCTATTTGCCCAGGGTATTACGAGTGTTAGAGGCGAAGCAGAAAAGTGGCTTAGGTGGCGGAAAATGTCAGAGCAAATAATGTAATGTGTTCTTTAATATCTTCCTTCCTCTTCTCTTAAAACCCCCAAGTATCTCCCCTAGAATATACAAAAATTCAGAGGTGGAGTTAAAGAAGTGTGTCAAGCAGAGTTGAGACGAGTTATCTCAGTTCATTTAGTAGATTTGAAATGCACTTAAATAGGGTTGAAAGAAAATTTAAAATTCAAAATATTATTGGCATTATTGGTTTTATCAAACATTAGAACGTTTTGCAAAATTTTGAGGACAAAGCTTTTGATTTCTCAGGCCTTCTTATGTGCCTCAACATGGTACTTTTCATCAGGCAACCCTACTTAGGTCTCTTATTTCTTAAGGACGGAATGTCCTTCCGGTGAGCGTCGGTGTATTGATTGCAGTCCAAAAACGAAATACACAATTTACCATTCTGTCCTAAGGAAATCAACTACCGGCGGCCCATTCTTCCCTAGATAGATTCAGTATCCAGGCCTCCGTTTGGGTCTTTTATGGATCCCCTTTTTCGATTATCCCTTTACATACGGCTTTTGTCTATTGAGCCAACCAGTCGTTCGGATAATTCCTTAGATAAGCCGACTTCAATTTTGGAGGGTCATTTCAGATCAACACCACTTTGCCAACTAGCGCTCGCCTGGTGTCACTTACATGATGTAGGACCGTTTCATCATCGTTGTCACAACCTCTACAGATTGTACTACATTCTGTTTTTTTCACTTGAGGGGATACCCCTACAGCAAGTTCCAGATCTATGAATCCGGTCTTCGGTCCTGCCACCGAGAAGTGATCGACCCGCAATGCCACAGTGCCCAGGCACCCAATGTTGATCGATCTCACAGGTAAGTGAGGCCGCTTCTAACATTTTCAGGCACTCGAGTACCAGCGAAGAGCAAGAATTGTTTCCTGATAGGGAAAGTAAATCAGCTCTGCTGTTAGAGAATATGTTTATTTTCCTACCAGAAACCCGTGTGGTTGGGGTACCCATCGAACGCGTCTCAGGTGGCGGATAGGGAATGGCTGTAGTTAGTTTCCGAACTGGCTATAGTTTCTCTGGAAATAGCGTTTACGAGAAGTCCTTACTGAATACTAAACCGCGGACCACCCCAAAACCCGTGTCTCCTGAGTAAGGAGGCCTGTGCATCAAGCTTGCACCCTTTTGTCATAATAACCTTCCAGCAAAAAAAAAACATAACAAAGAGCCTCGGATGACGGACGCAATACACCGGAAATGACCTACAAAGCGTGGACTGCTAAAATGGATATTATGGACCCGTGACACCAATAGCGATAAGCGAGCCCAATTAGAATTGCTATGTCCTCAGCCTGGAGTACGAGTCGACCGAGTGGCACAGATCCGCTAAGTCTGAGTTCCGGACAGTGGTACCCGACCCTTGAGGGGAGCCCTCTACTCGTGAACTATCGGTAAAGACCGCCACCGTATCGGTTTCATTAATGTCCCCTTCTCGGTCTCTCCAGTTACCGCTCCCCAGTGTAGTAAAGCTTTTAGATTATTTTGAGGCAGTCTTTCCTCAAGGCAGAAATCATTCCTCATTAGAAGATCAGATCAGGATGAATTCTTACCAGTGTATCCATGATTGTAACATGTCCCGCTAATTAATGAGCAATTCATTATTTCCATACATTTATAACAATTTTCTTTATATTAATTGTAATAAAATTTGAAAATAAAACATATTGAAAATTTTAAATATTATTAGCGGAGACACAAACTAACAAAAAATATTAGAATTATGTACAATAAGTGATTCAATAACATTAAAAAAATAGTTATTCAGTAAATCTATCAGATACAGGTTTAACGATACTTTAGATTAGAGAGAGAGAATCGAAAAGTATCATTCCACGCCAATTACCGATATCCGGATCCCTGATAACCGGATGACAGCTACTCGAAATATTTAAGAACTCTCCCTATACAATAAGGTTTCATCAGTCATTTTCACTCATGATCCTGATCATTCGGATAACGGACAGTTGAAAGTATTAATCTCAAATCTTCTATCGGAAGTCACATCAACTCTGGGAAAGTGCTAAAGATTGCCAAGAAGAAGCAACAGGAGGATTTTTCTTGTGTATTTGGCGATACCTCCCACCGCAATGTCTCACTCAATTTTCTCCCCTTTTCTTGGAACCCTCAAACCCTCAGGCATCACCCCTATACCAGGGATCATGGTTAAGATGGGACAGGGGAGATAAAAATGTAGGATTATCAACTCACCTCTTCCACTTCGTCCCACGAAGCGAAGATCATTGAATTTGGCCACTTGATTCTTCATCACGGCCGTGCTGTTCCTCAGCTCTGCACAGTAGTTCTCATCATTTCCTGCCCTCACAGTCACCATCGTGCCATCGCCAATGTCTCCCAGAGCCACTACCTTGAAGGCCACCGGGAGGGTCTTATTGCTCCTCCAATGGGGCGGAAGGACTGTGCAGACAAAGAGAGGACTACCGGTGCGAATGAGTTCGCCCGGATGCTCAGACAAGAAGTCTCCGAGTGTCCTCTCTGCCAGGATGTCACTGGTCATTTTGGTGTAGGCGTCATTGAGGAGACTGGCGGCCGATGGAGTGGAGGTGCCACCTTCGGCAGGTGAAGATGTGGCACCGGCTCCCCCGCCAGCGGCACTCGTAGCCGTGGCTCCATTTGCGGTGGAAGCACTTGTTGTCGTTGTGTTTCCTGTCAAGTGCATTCTTCGCTTTCCCTGCGAACTTCCGACCAATTTTCACGCTTCTCCTCTCTTACTATCCAGACAATTTCTTCTCGTTGACACTTTAATTAATTAGAGCCCGAGGCCAGAAGGATGTGGAAAATATGACAAAATACACTTTTTGACAGTAACTTGGTGGATAACAGAGCAACTCACAACCAAAAATCCTCCCCTAAATCACTAAAATTGTAACAGATTGTTCATGACAATATTAACACAGATTCTTCATTATTCTTCCTCGCATTGCACATCATTTATATTTCACTCAACTCAGCCAGTCTCTTGTGTCTTTTTGCTCATCAAATATATTTTCATTTAATTCCATTTTTATTTTGTTCTTTTTTTAAGTTCCTTAGAGATCTGGAGAATACACTTAGTTGTAAGAACAATTTAAAATAGATAGAATCTTTCAAAAATAAAGAACTGATACATTTTCTTTGAAAGATTCAATATTTAAGATTAAGTCGTTTGCACTTTTCCCTTGTAATTGAATATTTAATCGTATTAAACATTTTAGTTCTATCGCCTTCTCAGATTTTTGATACATTTCAAAATTGGCCCTAGCGATTTTTTTTAAATTTTCGGTTCAGCCTTTTATTTTGTCTATAAACAAAACATTCGATTTTGATATTTTTAAAGGTGACTATTCTTGAGGGCTTCTTTTCAACCGATTTGGTTAAATTTATATTTTTCTGAAAAGGTCTGGAAATTTGCAATCCAGTTACATCGATATGAATCGGTAATAGGGGAAGTGTGCGAAATTTCGGCCAGCTCCTAATTTCGGCTACTTTGAGTGTAAATTCGGCCATGGAAATAAATTAATTAAAATTATGAATGTTATCTTCGAATAGTCAATGAATTCATTTTGCTTTTAAATATTTATTCATTTTAGGATGTATTAACACAAAGACCGGTTCAAAGCCTCCCCCTATAGTTTGAATTTAAATTGCGTTGTAAAAACTCGGTGTGGAGAGAGTCTTACAAAAAATGTGACAGATCGATTGTGTTTCTAGCAGTCTTACGATTTTTGGTGAAGTGCAAAAGGTTTTCCTTCGGTGTTTTTCATGAAAATTGATTAGTTTTCATTAAAGATTGCTTCAAGAGTTTCCCGTATAAGTTGACCCAAAGACTCCTTATCTACTTCTTATCATCGAATTATCACCTTCATCTTCCTCTTGCCCTTCCTATCCTATCTTATTTTATCCAGAAAAATTGGATATCAAAATTTTGTCTGTTATATACCTACTACCTAAAAAACTCATCACCCAAGAAGCAAAACAGCTTCCTTAAAGAACCAAGTATTAGACAAGTCTTATAGTGCACTTTTAAAAGACTTAAAGTGAGAATTTTCTATTGAAATTCTTATATTAGCTCTTAACATCCTTAAAAGTTCGCCACTTTACTTAAAGTAATCTCAGTGATGCAACCAATAGCGTTATAAGTAAATAAAAAGATTTTTGGTTCTATAGTGCCTTACTTACACTGGTAAAAATAAAAGGGTCTAATTGACCCTTTTCAAAAGGATGGATCGTATTTGACCCTTTGAAAGGTTCACTTTTGTATCACTTGAAATTTAGTATGCACATTTATCACGAATAATCATGTTTTATTGTAAACTTATTACTGATATCATATTTCTCTCATCTGAGCGAACACCAAAGATCACTTTTTCATTGTTTTTTTATTCGTTTATTCCGGAATTAAATAGATGTCAAAACCGTGACCCTTTCGAAGGGTTCCTGGTGACCCTTTCAAAGAGTCAAATATGATCCATCCTTTGGAAAAGGGTCAATTTGACCCTTTTATTTTTACCAGTGTAGGGAATTCTACAAGACTATATTAAGAAAAAATTGCGTCTTGGGTATCCTCATCTTAAATACCTCCCAGGTAATAGTTTTTGAATGTTTCGCCACAATATTGTAATTTATTTTATCTGATGAAATGCAAGTAATATGCGATGTAGGGGAGACCGGGGCATAATTAGCCAGCAAACGAAATTTTTAATTGCGATTTTGGTCAAGAAATGTTTGTACCAGGCTGAAAAATATATCAATGAATAGGAAGGGATGTGATTACTTCGAATAAGTAGTGATTTCTTTCTAACGCAGGCTATAACATCCCACTATCTAATACCTTGCGTGGCTAATTCTACCCCGGTCTCCAATATTTGCCTAAATCTAGCTTTTCGCATAAATGGAAATGTTTAAATTTCATATCCAAAATGGTATTGAAAGAGTATTGGTATTGAACCAAAAGACGCTTCTTTGACTTCATAAGAAGGTTGACAAAAACGAAGAAATATCACCATTAAAAAGTAGCGGGAAAAGTCAAAGAGATAAATCGTAGAAAATTGATGCAAACGTGACATTTGATGAGTTCCCTCTTGGTCCAAATATGAAATCATCAACTCTGACAACGCACCAGACATTCCATTGGACATTGTTACTCTTCTCAATCACCCCAAATGACCCAGCACGTTCACTTTGCCCCCTTACATTCATCTCTCTGGCAGATAGGACACAAAATTCAGCCATCCCCCCAACATTTATGACGATAATGGAGAATTTATACACATCCAGACGGTCAGTCCCCAAAATGCTCATGCATGATCGCAAAATGAAGAGATGAGCGAATGGTTGACTCGTGATGTCATATATTGGAAAATACATTTCACTGCAATCACAGCATTGCCGTAGCCTCTGGTCCGATGGAAATACAAATTTCCACCCAAGCGACTATTTTGAGGAATATTATCGAACACTGGGATATTTCCCATTCCACCTAACATTGGATCATCGTCGCCTCAATCGAAAATTCATCTTCACACATCAAGCCAGAGTGACCAGGAATATCGAGTATTTGCCTGAGGTCAGGGAAATACACCGAATATTGTTGGTTGGGCTATAAGCATAAAACTTATGAGATATTTTGTTGAACAAAATTCACATATTGGTTATTAATTAGTACAAGGGTAGGGCATATCTGTTGAGTGATTTTCGTCAGTAAAAAATCATTTTCAGTGAATAAGTTTTGTGAATAGAAAGATTCCCCAGGAAAGCTATGCAAGCCATTGTGAGGAGACCTTGACCTCGGGGCAGATCCAAGACAAGGTGGCTGATAATACACGGAGTGCTCTTTCTTGCGAGTTCGAGCACTCGGCAAAGCTGGGAAGCAGGGTTGGGCGAATTTTTTACATTTTACATCATTTTTTACATAGTAAAGAAACTTTTAACATGTGCTACATTTTTAACATGTAAAGTTAAAATGTAAAAAATCTAAAATTGATTTATATGCATCAAATTTCAAATGTAAATTTTTGTTTTTCATTCAATCAAAGATTTCTTTGTAATCTGTAAAATATTTTGCGACTTTTTGCCGTAAAACTTGTCGTCGAAAATGCATGGTGAAATTTACTGGCAACCCCAGTTCAAATTTTCCTTTGCCCGGTTGAACAAATATAAACCATATAAATGACACATAATTTTTTTAACCTACGTTCAGGGAGTTTTCCAATTGCTCTGTGTTTTCCGTTAATCATTAATATTGTGAAAATCATTCAAATTAAGATTTATTTCTTAATTCTTTACAATTTTTTTGACTTGTTATATTAAATTACGATATTGTATCGATTTTAATAAAATCTGCACAAAATCTGAGTAAAACGATCAAAATTGCGAAACGTTTCGTTCGGAACCTGTGAGGATTTTACATTCAATTTTAACCGTCTTATGCTGAAGCTGTGCGCTTTTTATTTGTAATTTATTCTTTTCGTGTTGAAGCTATGAGTGCACTACATACAAGCGAAATTATTTTAAGCGTAAGTTGCGCGCAATTTGAACACAATATTAACCAATTTATGCTGAAGCAGTGCCGGTTATTGTTATATCAAAATCTCATAAAAAATAGTCTATATAATTACTATAAAAATAATAATTTTTTTTTTATTTTAAAAATTGATTGATCAAGTCATGTCATTTGCCAATTACGAATAGTGAAAAAATCATATTTTTATGTCTCATTGCTTTACATGTTTAGTTTACTAATAATATAAAATTTTATTCTATTTTTCGTTAACGGTCAAAAAGCTTAACATTTTAAGGATTTAATATAGACAATATTCTGAAATATCTATCTGTGAAAAAAGGTTGAAGTTCTTTTAATACTAAACCTACCAAGACCCAGTCAAATTGACCGGTTTAAAATAAACACATACTTTAAACGGTACAATGCCCCTATCAAACTTTATGAATTTCCTGATATATGCATGTAACATATTTTTCAGCATTCAAATTTTAATTTATTGCTCTTTTACAAAATAAATTTGTTGAGAATCCTACATTATCGCAGTTTGTCACTTGACCGAAAAACGGCCAAAAACAGTCGGTAGGTTTAGTGTTAATTAGAAAAAATTAACATTTTTTACTACAGGCAGTATGTTTTATGTGTACAAAATCGTTCAATTACGTCATATCTATGGGTTTTCAAAATGAAATTTGTTTCATGGTTTTCCCAAAAATGTTTCCTTGAAATTTCTCATAAGAAATATCAATATTAGTATTGCTAACAGGAAATGTTCAAAAGATTCAAAAATGCGTAATTTTCCTTTTACATTTTACACATTTTTTACATTTTACATATTTTTTACATTTTTACATATTTTTTACATGTAAAATGTAAAAAATATTTTTTACTATGTAAAAGCATAACCCTGCTGGGAAGTTTTTCCATACCTTATAAAACAGAAATTACAATATCGATGCATCTTAAGAGATTGAATGATTAATTTATTCTCGTTGAAGTACTCTCATCTATATTGTGAAATTATCAAAGATAAATTGCGTGGCTTATCAATCTGAAGAAGTCTTTTGGTGTTAAATTGACGGTAGCTCCTTCATTTCGAAAAAATAAGGGAAATGTAAAAATTGAAACTGTCTCTTGAGAGGCATCCCTGAAGGTATATCCTTGGATTTTAATGAAGCACCCTTGACAGGGGAAGGTGATAATAATAGCAACAATATTGGAATACCACGTCATGATGTTCATCGGGTTTTGTCTGCCTCTGTTTCACCACAACGTCGCACGCCTGTGAGGTCAACCCGAGTCGGTTTACCCTTCCGACCAAGTCTTGTTCCATGTCCAGAGAATAGCAAGGATGCATTGAAATCCCCGACTTGTCAATGAATTCATCTGTGGTGCTTGTTCCTTTCCACCGAACTCTCTCTATCTCTGGGAACATTTTAGGAGGCATACTGCAAAAGTCCTCAATCACTCTGGTTTATAGATCGGATTTGCTTGTTGACCACTTGTCATGATATCTCACTCCCTCAATTTCTGAAACAAAACCCATCGTCATCCAATCTGCTATATAGAACAGCTCCCATTCCGGAAGTCATCTGCCGGAGGAAGACAATAGTGTGCAAATTTTTGTGGAAAATTAACTAATTGACTGAACCTATTTCCCGCAATTTTTTATTTCTGTGGATGCCAAAAGCTGTGCATAGCACTTCCGGTTAGTTGAAAAAAAAAAGAGCGCAATCAATTTCCATTCAATGAATCGCACTTCTCAATAACTCTGTTCCAGCAATCGCACAGATGAAATAGAATCGGCATAACTGGATTTCAGGATATTAATAACATCAATAATTATGTAATCAATTGCATCCATTTATAATTAAACTTATTTAAATTTGTTGAGTATAGGGCGAGGTAGGGCTACTTTGAGCTGTGGGACTACATTGATATTCGATTTTTTCGCATATTAATAAATGATGATAATTATTTTACTTTGATGCACAATTGTTTTGTCTATCCAAATTACATTACATTAAAAACCAGTTTCCTTTAGAAATATGCAAAACATCGTAGGGGAAAGTACTCTCTCTTCGAATGTTCATGCCTTTGAATAATGTAAATTTTCTTTTATTTTTTCTAAGAGAATTCCAGAGATTTAATATTTATGTGTAAGTCACTTAGGAAAAGTAAAAGAAATTCACATTGTTTGAAAGCATGAACGTTCGAAGGGAGAGTACATTCCCCTAACTTTAAAAGTAAGAGTACATTTAATTTGACTTCGTTTCGCAAAACATTACACATATAAAATTTTAATTTAGACGCATTTTAAATAAACCACTTTCTGGTTTCTAAAAAGTCTCATCAAAAGCGATTTTATTTTAAAGTTAAAATTGCAATTTTTATTTTTATTCTTTACTTAAAATTAACAACCTTATTTTGAATTTCTGCTGTAGTATACTATTTTTGATTAATGGCAGTATTTTAAGGGGTTACATTGGTCAAAGAGATTAGAAAACACCATATTTCTTCTATTTTTTCGAAATAGTGAATCATTATTTTAATTTGAATTTTTAAGCATATAATAATACAACATTTAAACCATATTTTCTGAAATTTTCATTTAAATCTTAAAAATTGAGCTAACAGAAAATATTTTGTTTTTGACTTCAGAGGAATATAGTCCGAGATATCTTATCCACCGAAAAGTATGTTTTTTTTTTCAAAAACCTTCTCCAAATATCACGTCCCAATGGCTGAATTTTTAAAATATTGAAATGAAAATTTCAGAAAATATAGCAAATATAGTTAAAAAGTTATGCTTTTAAATGCTTAAGAACTAGAATTATTTTTTTTTTATTTTGTCCTAAAATGTTGTGAAAAATATGTGCTGTTTTTTTCTATACTGCGAGAACCACGTAACCCCTTAAGGGACATGAAGGTAATTAGGCCCTATAGCAAATGGCCGCGACAATTCCATTGGATTTCCAGGAGTGTTTTCTACCATATCCGCGGATTTGACCGCTAAAAAGCTGGATGGATCTCCCTGGGTTTTACTGCTCAAAATTCGCGTGGGTTTCCGAGGAGGAATTTGATACTAAATTTCCTCCTAATGTTTCAAGGACGTTTGCGGAACTCTGTATAGGACCATCTAATAAGAAATGTCCGCGAATTTCCATGGACTTTTCCGACGAATATTTCCACGACTTTTCCTATAGATTATTAGAGGTATACTCGGAAGTCAGCCTTTTAATAATTCGGAAAAAATCCTCTTTATTTCCACAAAATTCTCCGCGTAATTTTCCACGCAACGGCCTTTGGGGCTTCCATGGTTTAATATTACGGAATTCAACGACTTTTCCAGTGGATTTTTAAAAAATATTTTTCTTCAAAATAATTTTTGAAATTGATTAGAAATTGTGTGGGATTTTCATAGAAAATTTCTACAAAAAAAACTTCCACAAATAAATAGAGGATCAGTGCCAATAATTGGCATCTTGGAATTTAGAGAATATCCATCTCTCAGACAAACACTCAGTTATACTTCTTTTGAGTTGAAAATATTGCTACCATATCGTACATTTGAGTACGTAGAGCTCGCTAGAATTATAGCCTTAGGGCTAAAAACAAGTACGGAATTTTAGCGTTTACTTCCATGGAATCTTGGCCGGAAATATATCGGAAAATGTACGTGAAATATTCAATAAAAATTTTGTTTCAATTTCCACGAAATGTTCTCAAATATATTAACAGAAAATTCCTCGGATTTACTATCGCGAATAACCAAGCGAAAGAAAGGTGATAACTACGCGGAACTCTATGTAGCATCGTAGCAGTTTTTTCCATGGAGGCTGACATGGAAAAATAGCAAAAAAAATCTACAGATTTCTCTTTTAAAGTGAAACTTTGCGGCCGATCGGCATAGGGGGATTTTTACAAATAATTGAATTTTGTTTAAAATACTCCTAGTGTATTATGATTCGGTGAATCTTGGATAGCCTCCCCTAATGGTTTATTTCCGCGATAAAATCTCCCTTCGATCCTTTATAATCCCTCAAGTGTGCCTTGACTAAAATTAACGATACACTTTCTAGTTCAATTTATAACGTATCCAAAAATTGAATACAAGGAACACAGATAGAACGCCTATTTACAAATCTAAAATCGCACCAAAAGCATGCTACCTTCGGACGACTCAAGCTTCGGACAACTGTTTTTTGCTTATGTTTTTTATGGATTTGAGACATGGACCTTTTAATGAAATTTCAGACACTGGACTACCCATTAAAATACATTATTGTTCGCCTCTACTGGGTTAACATTTGTCGAATAGATCGCACGTTCTACAAATGCATTTTAAAATATTAGAAAGAAATGTTGCTAACGAATTTAATAAAGTGATTTGATAAAAGGAAAATCGATTAAAATCTCTATTGGACGGTCTAAATCCCAGAAAATCATAATGAATCGAGTGATGTCATTTCGATGGCAACTGTGCGAAATTTGCGTGAAAATTGGAACACTGGGGAAAGAAATACAACACCAAAAACCAGAAAACACTGACTTCATTTCACTGGTGAATCAAACCCCATGGCTAAAAAAAATTGTGGTTCAAACTACCCGTGAATTTTTCCACTTTTCACTCTTCCAAACCCCAATCTCCTGGATCACAAAAAAAAACCCAAAATGCACATACTGGTCAAACTTTTCCACTTTGTTCATTTTATTCCATACCACAATCACATTGCACACACGCAGATCAACTTGTGATATGGTTGACACATACATATCATTCGCCAGGGAGCAACGATAAAAAAGCCCGGTCAGGAGGATGATTTTCTGGCTGGCATTTTATGTACTCTCCCCCATACTCAGTGACGCTTTTTTTCCTGCCGCAGACTTTTACAATTTTTTGGGGATGATGCTTGTTGCAGGTGAAAACGAAAAATGCACGTGGATTCATTTTGGGGTGTTGCACACAAAAGCTCACAAAAGGGTCACATGAAATTGCAGTAGATTTTTACGCAAACTGAACAAATTGGAGAATAATTGGGAGAAGCTTTTGAGCATTATGGGGCAAAAAATAATGAGATACAGAAGGCATTTAGAGAATCAATTGAAATTCTAGAAAATAGCAAAGTGAGAAGGCGATTCTAGGATAAATTGGAAGACTACCTGCAAATTGACCAGAACAGACCAAGAGGACTCCCAACCAACGACAACAGTTATATCAGAATCTCGCTATCGATAACATTACATCGAATGTCAATAATTTTTTAATTCAATAAGGAAATTTCATAAAATCAAAATTTTACATTTCGTTTATGAAGTGTATTGGATATTTCTGTCTTTGCTCTTGATTTAAATCTAAATTAAATTTAGCTTGAACGTTATCAGTCACGTAATTACATGGAAAACTAGAATGAGATAGAAATCCTCATCCTGACTTATCCTCAAGGGTCTTACATATATCAATGTCACAGTTTTACACTAAAATCTAAATTAAATTTGACTTGAAGTTTACGTCATTCATTACCTGATCGAGAGGGCAAATTAAGAGGGATAAAATAATAAAATATATGTGAGAAATAAAGGCATAAAAATTTTGATTAAATAATTTTACCCGATCTAAAAGTGTGATAGTGACAGTATAGGTCGAATTTAGTTTTTCGTTGACCGAATTATATTTTTGTATAACCTAATATGACTTAGCTGATCATATGTATACTATTTATGAAACAAACACTTTTGATCAGAATGGTGAGTAAAAAAATCAATTGAGGTTAGGTAGTGTCCAATTTTGATTAGCAAAAAAAATTAAATTAAATCGTAAGTGCCAATATGGTTTGTTAAACTATCATTTCTTCTTTACAAAAATACTTTAAAATTTTTGATCAAAAATAATTCATGTTAACGATCTTAGTATTCGTATACTAATCAAAGTTCATATTTATGGCTTGGGCACACATTTAAAATAGGTAAAATTTCATGTAATCGAAATTCACATCCCTTTCATTCTCATACATTTTCCATATATCCTAGTCTTTTGGACTATTCTTCTTTTAAACATCACACCAAATTAAATTTAGTTCACTCGAATTTTGAATGCGAAAGAATGAAACATCTCTATACAAAACATTTAAGAATGAAAGGGATGTGAATTTCGATCACATGAAATTTTACCGATATAAAAGGTGTGCCCGATTCATTACTAACCTTTTATCTAATGCAATTATTTTCACATATCAAATTGAATTTATTTTTAACTGACACACCTTTTAGATCAGGAAAATTTCGAATGAATATCTTATTCCTTCGGACTTCAAATTCGTTTGCGCTAAATTGAAATTGTTGTGATATTTGAAAGAAGAAGAAGAAGAGTGGGAACGAATGAGACAGACATATGCAAAACGTGTAAGAAAGAAATGTATTCGAATTTCGACTTCATGAAATTTTCCTGATCTAAAAGGTGTGCCGGAGCCATTACAAATCAAATTTGATTCTTTGGCCTACGGCATAGTTTTAGAATCAAGAAAATTTCGTGAAATCAAAATTCACATCCACTTCTTTCTCCAAGTGCGAAAGAATAAGAAAGACATTTGCAAAGCGTTCGAGAAAGAAAACGTTTAGAATTTCGATTTCATGAAATATTCCTGACCCAATAGGTGCGCTGGAGCCATAAAGACCGATTATTTTTTGTTTTCCAAAATTAATGGCTTTTTTGGCACATCTTTTCGATCACGAAAATTACATAAAGTCAAAATTTACATGCGTTTCTTTTGCATATGTCTATCCTACTCCCTCGCACTCTTCTTCTTCGTTTGAACATTACACCAAATTAATTTAGTGGTTTAGGTGTGCCGGACTCATAAATTTTCTCTGAACATCACAATTTTTTTACACGAACCGAATTGAACACGAATGGAATCAACGCTAAGACGGCGGTGGCCGCATGGGGGGTGGGAAAGATCAAGAATGAGATGAAATAAATTCAATTCAATTCAAAAATTTGGTTACTTAAACTTTGATATTTTTATGTTTATTTTTTATACATACTTTTTTAAGACCTAATTTACTACTGCTTCTGTTAAGCATTAAATATTATATATTGATATTTCCAAAACTTCATCGATTAGGGTGGGGTAACCACATATCACCATGTTTAGGAAAAAGAGGAATTAATTTTATTATAACTTTTGAACCCTTATTACAAGATAACTCAAATTTGACGCAAAGGTACTTAGATGTATTGGTTCTAGATTCATGGAAACAAAAGTCCTACAATTTAACGCAAGACTACTTAAAAAAAACTAATTTTTATTAACAATGCAAAAATAACCACTTCGTCGCCACTTTTTTCCACTTTTCGCCAGTTTTGTAACCTTTTCACGCGACTTACTTGAAAAGGTCCAAACTCGATTATGGAAAGAATACATTCAGAATTTCTTTTCTACATAATCAACCTTATTATTACTCACTTTAAAAAATTTTCACCACTTTTATTTGAGAAATGAAATTGTGACTTTTGCAGAAAGTATACAAAGCAGATTTGGCAACTGAGAATCTACGAAGTGAAGTTAATGTCGCCTGTTGAAAAGAGATGGCGAAAGGTGGTAAAATCAATTCCAGAATATTACCACTTTTCGCCATGCCCCATTTTTATATAAAAATAATACTATAAAATGAAATATTAATTAATTAGATACAAATTTTGCGTACTCCACAAGTGTAATTAAAATGTTCAATAGACAAATCATTTCGCTCCTTGGAAATTACAAGGGGTCAACTCAATCTGAGCCATTTTTCAAGAGACAGCATGAAAGATTCAACTTTGTATAAATAACTATCTTAATTAAGTATGTTAATAAAAACAATTTAATTCTTTTCTATTTGTATGAGTATTATTATAAACATCGAAACATACATATTTTTACCTTTCAAAATATGTTTTTTTTTGTGAGTTAGCTCTTTGTCATTCTAAATGATGCGCAAATTTTCATGAAATTAGAATGACAAGGGATCAACTTGCTTGAGTTAGTCCCTTGTTTCACAAAAATTTGAACGATAAATCTATTTTGTGCCCCTTGACTTCAAACAAAACCGGGCAATCAATCATAAAGAGTAAAATTTTGAAAAACTTTTCTAATAACGAAAATTATTGACTCATATCATCTGAAATTTTATTAAATTCTCTGTCTGAGTGAATTAAAATCTCAAAATTGCCAAAAAGTAGTTGGCTCCTTGTAATTTCCAAGGAGCGATTTATCCAAAAAGGTATATTTTGCATGATGAAAATTTAATGACACTTTTGGTAAGAAATATTGGATTTCGATGCACTTGTTTAAAATATTGCACTAAAAAATGCTGAAAATCGTAAATATTATTATATATTATAAATATTATTTCTCGACACTATACGTAGCAGTAGTAAACCTAGGACCACAAAATAGAAATAACTTAGTAGCGAAAAGTGGGACACTACTGGCGAGAAGTGATTATTCCACCCTATGGTCAAATAGTTTTTCGTCCCTAAATCAAAATTTAAAAATTCCTGAAGATTTTTTTCTAATTAAAAAAAAATATTGTTCATAATTTATTACTTTAAATGCACCGTGCTTAATTAGTGTCATCTGGAGGACTTTAAATTAATAAATAATAAATAATAAATAATAATGCTGGCACAACATTCCATGAAAGAACAAGGCCTTCCCGTAAGGAGATTTATAGACATGCATTATTATTTTTTCTTGTACGGGATGAGGTTGTCAGTCCCATGTCACGTGGAATCAAGTGCAGTGAAGCTCACTGGATGCAATCCGAACACCTTTAACACCAGAAAAATTCCTGGTGACCTAAATGGGATTCGAACCCGGGACACTTGCACCATAGAGCGAGTGCTCTACCACTTGACCCATTCAGTGATGTAGGAATAATATTGTTATAAAAAAATGTACCAATTTGTTCCTGGCAGTGGGAACAAAACACCCGAGTGCAACAAATTCTGTTCCAACTTTCAGGAACAAATTTGTATAAAATGAAATCAACTCAAATTTGTAAACATTCCATCGTATCGAAACGGTTTCAAAAGAAAACTCTAACAAAATTGTAACTATATTTCGTAACAAAACTGTAAAGAAAACTTTTTGGGACACACAAATATCTTCTCTAGGTACGGTACTTGTGCTAAAACAAATTGTTCTGAATTAGATAAATAAATATCCTAACTCTTTTTCAAGTATTATTCGGGAAATGTCACCTCTTAGCCCCTAAAATATCTCCTAAATCCATCCCAAACTTTTCAATGTCATCCCACGATAAGCCATCACAGAGAATCCTGGACAATGGATAATGCGAAAAAAGTTGGGAGAAAAAAAAACGCGAAATGGCAAACATAAAAGCTCATCTAGCGACTCTCATTTTGGCTGCTGAAGCACAAATACAAATGGGATTTTTTTCACCGTGCTTTTTCCCCAAAATGTCCAGCGTGAGGATAAATGGACTACAAAAAAAAAGGCCGGCTGGAGGGGTTGGAGATCCGGCGGACAGACAAGCAAGGGTTGAAATTGTTACAATCCTGTCCAGTGGTAAATATATGATGATTTTTTCCACCACACAACATTCCACAGGATATTAATCGCTTTATACAGTGAGTTTAAAAATTTATGAGAAAAATATATATAACGTGCATTTTGGGTGTTGATCCGAGCTGTTTTTTTTTCGTTAGTTTGTTATGTGTATTCCTGCTAATTTCCACTGACCCTTTTTTTCGAGGTGGTTTTTTGGGTGATTTTTTAACTGAAGTCCTTAGGCTTTTGGCTTAGTTTAGATACAGTCAATTTGGTAAATCACTTTGGGAAATTTTATGGAATTTACGATTGTCATAAATCCATTTAGTGCAGAACTATTTTTAAACTGCTAACGAATAATTGCAACCAACGGTATGTTCTCACAAATCCGCTAAAATAGCCAAATTGGCAATTCACAAATCATTTGTCCACCATAAATCCCATCACTAAAACCCATGCACTCTCAGGAAATTTTTCACCAGTCCATATGGTTTCACAGTTTTTCTTTTTCCGTTTTTTTTTTAATTCTCTCCCAAAAATTAAGGTCACACACGATAAATCCACAAAGAATCAACAATGGATTTGGGATAGAAGTTGGTAGTGATAGAGACTTTGGCGTTGTAGCTTGTTTTCACTTCAATTTTACACACACTCTGTGTGTGGCATACTAGTTGGGATTTTCGGGGGCCCCCAACGTAAACCCCTTCGTGCCTCACCTATCGTCTCTCGCCCCCCAAAAATTTTCAACTCGTGGTGGTCGTGATGTGAACGAAAACACGTCGCGCGCCTCCATATGTATGTTTTAATACAATGTGTGGGATTATTTGTGTGTTCGACAGCGGCAAAATTGTACATAGCACGAGAATTATATATATAGACGTTGCTGGAAGAGGCCTTCCGACATCATTTTCCGCACCCATTTTATCTCTTTCACACAAAACACATTTCCCACTCTTGCATTTTCCGCCACCCAAAAACGACCCCCCCCCCCTGCTTTTTCTCACACCCAAAATGCTTCAAGTCTTGTGCTCTTGGTGAATTGAATTGAGAGCCCACCATTCGCGGTTATATGGGAAAATTGTTCAGCACCAGAAGCGTCTCCCTTTGGATTTCCCTTAGCCCCCCAGAAAACAAAAAGGAGAGAGAGAATTTTCCCGAAAAGATGTATCGCCGACAGAGATGGATACAGAGAATATGATTTGAGATGAATATCTGAGGCAGTATTTAGCTCAAGACATCCCACTAAAGTCCTCTATATAGCTGAGAAAAGGGGAAAATTTTCCCTACGTTTGAGGGCTCCAAAAATATCCTAAAGACTCCTCTAAAATTCATGTGTGTGGTCTCAATACTCCAATTCTCCTCGAAAGAAACCTTGTCGAATAATTTTCAATCATCCATCCATAAATAGTGATTCCAACAACGGTTAATCGGTTTCGAAAAACTGGTTAACCGCCCTATTTTTGATATAGTTTCAAAATCTGTCTTTAGAGACAAAACCAGTTTAAAACCTTTTCTTTACAAAAAATTCTCCTAAGCTTAAGTTTATTTTTTGAAGATCAGGATTCACTGCCAGTAGCGTACCTAGAGGAGTGCCTTACTGTGTTATCACACTTGCACATTAAAATTTTAATATGATTCACATTAATTGTCGCTGGTGAGAGTCCAAATGCGTAATTTGTGTGTTTGAATCATTTTATATTCAAAATTTGATCTATTTGTTGATAAAAAGGTAGATTTGGCCCGCAAAATTTGATATAAATTGATTTATAGCATTAATGCGAAAAATTAATGCGATTTTCTCTTTAATTTTTTAATGTGAAAAATATTTATGCTTTAAGTAAATTTAAATTTATTTTTGCAGGCCAAGTCCACTTCTTTATCAATAAATAGAAAAATCCCAAATATTAAGTGACTCAAAGACACAAATAACATATTTGGACGCTCACAAGCGACAATTAATGTGAATCACATTAAAATTTTAATGTGCCTGGGCGATCCGCCCAGGGCACGATCCTTCAGGGGCGCCGGTTTTTCTATATTTTTTAATCAAATGAACTGTCTTAATATACTTAGTATCTAACAGTCTGACCCTTTATTTTTGACATGTTGAACTAAAAAATATTGTAATAAAAGAGACTCAGAGAGAATGCGGCGTCCCTCTAATTCCTGAAATGCATCATGTCTTTTAATCTATCAAAACTTTGTGTTGAGATAAAAATAAAAAACTTTTATGTTCCTCAGAGACTCTCTGAGGTGCCCCTTTAGCTCTAAAAAGCATTTTGCATTAATATTCTTACAATACTTCGTGTTGAAATAAAAAGGGTACACTTTAAATTCCCTCAGAGGCTTTCTGGGGGCGCCACATTTTTTGCAAAGTTTTCTTGGCGCCCCACTGGCTTTTAAAATGCTTTTTGTCTTTATATTCTGTTTAGATTTCGAGTTTAAATAAAAAAATACTTTAAAATCTTAAATTAAGATTGTTCTTAAAACACGCAGAGCTGAAGCATAAGATGGTACAGATTGTGTATAAAACTCGCACTTCTTCTTGCACACGTTCAATTACAAAATGTCTAAGGTTGTGCTAAAACCGGTACAGATCAATAATAAACCTGTTTATATTGTGTTGAAAACATGCACAGCTGTTAAACATAAAGCGGTTAATATTAAGACACTTGTTAAAAATTTAGATTCAATTTTGTTTGAGCTATGCAGGACTTATGCTCAATTTCAACCATTTTATTTTTGAGCTATGCACGCTGTGCCCGCTGTGGCGGTTTTGAGTACCATCCAATTTTGAGTACCAAGTATGGCAAGTGCACTGTTTTTGGCGCGTCATTTTTTCGTACGGAAAAGGACCGTTCCTTGGATTCGCTTTTATTACTTCATGATAGAGTAAATTTTAAGCCCGTAAAATAACTAATGTATTACTAACTCAATTTTGAGTAATGTTCTGACTAAAATTCGACGCAAATACGACTAATTTTTAAGATTCCAATTAGAAGTAATTTTTGGACCATTTCTTGGAGAACAAAACCCAGTCATTTTTGAGTTGGAGTAATTGTTTGCCCATTGGACACCTTTTTCAGATAAACCTGAGAAACCGATACATTTTCAGCACATTCAATTTTTAGGGAATCGGAAATTCGAAGCACTTTGATTTGTTATGACTTATGAATTAGTTCTTGTAATTAAATGCTTTTTATAGTTCTGGAAACCTAGGATAGGTGCCCCATAGATAAACAGCGGTAAATCTTGACATCAATCAACAAGTACTTATAATTAATGTTAAAAATTAAAAAAAAAAGAGAACTAATCAGAACTGAAATTAAATTTAAAGTTAATTAAATATTTTCGAGAACCCCGGAAGACCGGGAAAGAATTTCCACAAAGCAGGAGCAAGAAAAGAAAGATGAAAAAGCTTTCGAAATATTCTTGTAAATATGTTATATTCTATTTTTGCTTTCTGTGGAGTAAGTTCAGTTTAAAAGTAAAGAGTCCTCAAAAAATTTATTATTAATTTTGTGTTTCTGTATAGAGTGATTCTTCAATGATTTATTTTATGATACTAATCAAAAATCGTTACTTATAGTTATAACACTGAAAAAAAATTAAAGAAATGTATTAAAGGAAAATAAACGGTTTCTTAAATCAGTGACAATGTAGCACAAAATCTTGAAGAGATACAGGTATCATCTTTTCCGAATATATTTTAAATCCCGATTAATGAAACATTTCGTCTCACATTGCACCGTTTCGAAATTAATTTAAGGCACTATTCTTTCCGTACAGAAGTAGATCTTGAAAAATTCGAAAATCTATTTGAAGATCCAAAAAAGAGACTTTCTTACTTCTTAATACTTTCGCAAGGTGGCGGAAGTTACATCCTGTTCGAATTTCGAAGTGCTCAAGTGTCAAAATGTGACGGTCTTCACATTCTTGTGAGGAAAAAACAGAACAACGACATTTACTGTTCTTGTCCCATTATTTAATCACTCCATAGTCACTGAGTAACTCTTTTGCCAGCTTTTTAGTGTGATATTTGATAAATTTTCCCCACCTTGTTCGAAAATTTAGTATGAAAATTCGAAATTGAATTTGAATTCTTCGAACTTCAACGACTTTTTGTGCAAATAGAGTTTCATTTACCTTTTATCCAAGACACTATTCGAGAATCAAAATCTACTTGTGATCGGGCTTATTGGGTCTTTTGCTTCAGCGGAGACCCATTTAAGTTATTATAAGAGATGATAGAGTGCATTTTCAGCGGTGAATTTCGAAACTTAAACTATCTCATATGCTCCATTGCGTTACCCGTCAAATCATTATTCTACCTGCCGATTTTACTCTGAGGTTTTTTGAATTTTAATGGTATATTCCAGTGTATTCAGAGAAAATCTGTAGATTTTCGGCAGAATTTCTGCAGAAAATCTACAGATTTTCGGTAGAATTTCTGCCGAGAAAATCGGCATAGTGTCCATTACTTCACAAAAATATTGTTGATTTATGTAGAAACTGTAGGAGTTATAAAGAAAATGGTATATTCTGCTTAACAAGCATTACCGATTAAACATTTTAAATAAGTAAAAAGATGTGAGCAAAAATACTAATTTTTTAAAAATCGCCCATGGAATGATACAAAAACACGAAATTTAGGTCGATACTCTGCTTAAAGTTTTCACTTCACTTTTCTCTACTTGTAACACGGCGTCGCAGAATTCTTTATTTTATATAAACACCGTGATATCACAAAAAATAACTCTATTGAATTTTGCAAACTTCAGTGAAAAATTTTTCCATCTCTTCTGACACATCTTGTCTGGAAAGTCTGGAATGTAGAAAAATCTACAGAAAATCGACAGAATATCTACAGAAATTCGTCAGAGATTCGTCAGAAAATCTGCCGAAATATTCTGACGAATTTTGTCCCAAGCCCAAATAAAATTCGTAAGAATATCTACAGATATTATCTGCAGATATTCTGTAGAGGTGTAGATTTTCTCTACAGAAATCTTAAAGATATCTGCAGATATTATTTGATGGGTATTATCTCTTTAAGGACGAGTAGGACATAGGTGACCAAAAAAAGCATTTTTTCTGACTATTTAAATGACTTTCTATAGTGATTTTTTTGTATCTGGAACATAGGAATTCCACTTATCCTTAATGGTTAAACGACTTATTTGAAATTCTTTCCTCCTTCTTTTCAAAAATCAGTTACAATTTTCGTACACTTCCCAAAATCTTAGTCTTAAAGTCATCTAATTTCAATTTGAAAGTATTGTGGTAACCTCATTCACAAAAAGGTTTCTATTTATTTTTTAATTTGAGAAATTTAATTAAAGTTCTAATTTGCTCTAAAACTTCTTTCGGCAAATGAACTCAACCTTAAAGAATTTTAAGTATTTTCGAAACAGAAATTTAAACAACATTTTATTTTATCGAAAAGATTATTTTTTGTGCAAGATAGTGGGCCTCATACTCTACTTCTTATGGCGGAATAAAATGTAAGGTAAGAAACAGAAGATTTTTTTTAGGAAAATAGGTATTCACAAATTTTAAATATCCTTGTAAGGGGGAGGTGGGGCTACTTTGAGCTGTGGAGCTGGATTGTTAATAGGACTTTTTCGCGTATTTCTAAATGAAGCTAGTCCTTACAATTATTTTATTTAGATCAACAATTATTTTGTGTATTCAAATTACATCAAGTTGAAACCCAGTTTCCAAATATGCGAAAACTCGTATAACAATCTAGCCCCACAGCTCAAAGTAGTCCCATTTCTCCCTAATAATTGTAAATTATGAATTTTAACAATTGGTTTTAATAAAGTTGAGATTATGTTTAGTATAACCATGAATTCCTAACTAGTTTATTCCAATAAACATTTTCGAGATTAACCTAAAAATAACCTCAAATTTCAAAATCAATTATTTACCGTACAATAGTTTTAATCCCAATCATGACTCTAACACTAACTTTAGCAAAAAAAATTATATTTGTATAACCAGAGAACTTCACAAATTTGCAATATTAAATAAGAGGTTTTAATTGAACACAAAATGGACAAAACTAACCAATTAAAAACAATAAAACTGATTACGTTCATTGAAATTTTGTTAGCGTACATTAGTTTAAAATATAGAATAGTGTAAATTAATATCAGTAAAATGAGTCTAAACGCAACATGGAATAAAATTTATTTTTATCATATTTTTATATTCCCCATTTTGAAGAAAATTGCTCCTGAAAACAACACAACGTATCAAATGTGTCGTGAAAAATTTTTATATGCCCAAAACACGCAGTTCAACATCAAACAATTTAGAACGAGAACGAAAAAAAAAGAACTAAAAATGCCTACAGGCTTGAGACTGAGAATGTTTATGGCCAAAAAGGGTTTTTAGTGGATAATTAAATTTTATTTATTTACACAACTCCACTATTGCCTGGTTATATTTCAACTGGCACTTTTGCCATCATGTTGCAATTGGGAAAAACACCCACATTGGCTGCCTGAATGTGCCATTAGGGGCAAAGAAATTTTTCACCATCAATTAGAGACAATCGCAGAGAAAATTCTGAGTGATGGCTCATTAAGAATTAACAATCTTCGAGATGTATTTCCAGGCAGCGATAAAAGAGATCATTTTCTTTCGTTTTTTTATGATGGAATCACCAGGCGGCCCCATCTGAACCCATAATCCATGATTCTTTCTTGTCATCTTTCTCCCCATTTCCCAGCCAAACTCTTTTTCCCATTCAGTCACACACAAGTGGAAAATATGAACCTGTTGCTTGACTTTTTTGTCACTCATCGTGTCAATCACTTCACTACCAAAGCGTGCCTCAAGGGTGGAATTTCCCAATTTTCTGCTGAAGGGTTTGCAAAAGATACCGCCTTTAGCACTTCTTAGGGTTTTGGAAGAAACTTCAACGCCGCTTTGTTAAGGTAGATTACTTAAGAACAATAAGAAAATTCCCTTGAAGTTATCTGGATCGAGAGATATGAATATAATGACGGAATTTACATCATCGCAATAAATTGAGATTTATTTTAAATTTGTTAATGCAAATAGAAAATTCAATACTGCTCTCTTATCGAATTTGATTGGATTTAAACTTGTCCCATTTGTCCAAAGAAATTTTCAGAGCGCGCGGAAAGGAATTCGGAGTAGCATTTGACGTTCAGTCGAACCTCACTTTAAGGTTTTTTTTGTGCCAAAACGATAGAAAAATTAGTTACGTTGAAATAGGAGCAGAAAAGGATAAAAAGAAAATGCTTGCATAAGTAGAAAAGAACTAATGCCCTAGACAGACTTACGACTTAAGCCGAGAGATGACTTAGTTGAAAATATCGGAAATGTAGTGTGACCATTATTTCTAGTATAATTATGCTAAGCCGTCTCTCGGCTAATCCTCAAGTCTGTAAAGGCCCTAAAATAAGGATACCATAAACAACTTTTCAAATATTGCAAGAAAATGAGGTCATTAAAATGATATACAATTAAGATGATAAGAAACAGTCAGGAATCATTTTTTATAACTCGCAATAATTTGTAATTTTTGCACTAAGTTAGGGGAACTGTACCAAATTTCGTCCGGTTTGCAATTTCGGACAATATTTTATTCCTCAAATTTCTATGAATTATTAGTTTTTGCATACTCTGGAGATTATACAATATAAAAATTTAAAAAAAAAATGTCGCTTCGACGAATGAGATGATGTGAAAAAGACTTCGGACAAAATCCGGATGAGCAAGGATCTATGAGAATTAAGGTGTCCGAAATATTATTCAAATCTATGGGTATGTTTTTATTCATTTTGAAATGTATTAAGAATGATTTTTAACGTAAATTTCATAAATTTAAGAGCAAAATCACATTGAAAGTAAAATGCTTACCGTATTTTGTTAATTTACGCATTTTCTTTCCAATTCTTACGCAAATTCTCGATTACCGTATTACCTTATCGCATACTCGGTGGCACCAGGCGAAAATAATATAAGAAAATTAAAGAAACAAAACGAAAATTCGATAAACGATGAGCAAAAAAACTGCACGATTAATTTCTCGTACAGTTTTTTACTCACCGTGAGGCTACGGCGAGCATTTTACTCTCAATGTGATTCTGTCCTAACGTCATTAATCACTTTAACTTTTACTAAGAAGTTTTAAAAATGGGAACATTATTCAAGGATTTACAAAAAATCAAATTTTTCAGTTTAAGTATAGAATATTTCGCAAATTTTCAGTAGAAAAAAGTCTCTTGTATAATCTTTATCATAATTCGGATAGGGACTAGAAAAACATGTTAAAAATTTTAATATAATGCATTTTAATATAGTTTTTTATTTTTCTTTCTGTTCTTTCAAGAAAAATTTTTTGTTATAAGTAAAATAAATAAAGAGAGAATATAAAAATATTTCCATTAACCCTACGGGACCATATCCTTTTGCCTAGATTTTAATATTTTTTTTCGAAATCAGTTAGGTATTTAGAAATTTTGTAAAAACGATATACTGAGACTTTATTTTTTTAAATCCCTGGTTAGAGGAACAGATTTTTTAAAACAATTTTTGATTTTCAAAGGCATATGAAAATTTAATTATTTTCATAAAATTTGTTTTTGAATTTCCTAAATGAATGTCTTTTAATAATAAGTAATCCATTTAAAATACTTTCATTTTCACTTGGAACTTTCGAATGTCTTGTCTAATTCCAAAAATTTTTAACAATAATTTTAAAATGGCCCTTTATGATTTATTAATAAACTCAATTCTGTATCCATATAACAGAATGTAAATCCAGTTAAAATGTCAATATCAAAAAATTATTTAATCTTTTAGATAAAATTGATAAAACTAGATAAAGCTATACAAAAGCGTAAAAAACAAAGTTAATCAGAATTTTAGTTGTTTGTATCAAGAAAAACACAATTATTTACACTTGAATATTCGTTTCTAAAACTGAAAAAAAGCTCTTTTTTATTTTATCTTGATTGAAAAAAAATTCAATTGCTTTTTTGTAGATAAAATCGTAAGTTTTGGATTAAAATCAAACCGAATTTAATGCTTTTTTCTAAGTGTTTTTCCTCTTGGTGTTAAAATTATGAATACAAAACACTTTTATACAAAATTTCAATCAATAAGATTAAACAAATTTTATAGAAGTACTCTTTTCCCAACTTGGTTTAGTCCTTAAAACGCAATTAATCTCAAAATTTACAAAAGTGGAATAGTTTTACGTAGCTTAGTCAGAGACTGTTAACTTTTTTACCCTTTTGGCTTGTAAAACACTAATTAGAAAGTTTCGACATTCTTAAATACAAAGACGTATGTCTATCCGTTTTTAAACGTTCTCTAAATTTGTAATTAATTTCTAGATAAATATAATTCTATAAATATTAAGATCAGGATTTAATCTTTATTTCTGAAAAGTTAAATAAAATATTTTACTTTTGTAAATCAGAAAATAGTTTTCTAAAAATTAAAAGGAAAGATATTATTGCACTACAACTGATTTATAACTGATTTATAGAATTAGATTCTTGATCTGTCATTCCAATTCAATATTAAATATTGAATTTGGAATTACAGCAAAATTTAAATGACACTATTACTAAATTTTTAATAAAAAAAAATCAGATATTTTATAGTCATGAAAGTTGTAATTTGACTACAAAAAAAGAAGATTCTTGAGACAGAACTCTGAAATGTGCCTATTGTAACAATTTTTTAAACTAATCTCATCAGTTGATCAAGAAGATTTTTCTTTCCATTTTTAATAATATTCATTTTTATATATTAAAAAAAATCGCTGGTATCTTTAACTTCGGATTTTTTTCTGTTAAACTATGAAAAATTATTTTACTTTAATTTTAAAGAAGCTTGTTTGAGATCTGATTAGACCTTATAAAGCATTTTTCTCATTAGTATCTGGAGAAGTAGGTTGGATTTTAAAATTTCGTTTAACATTCTCTAGCACTCTTTTGAATTTTTAAAGTTTCCAAACAAGTGTCCGTAAATACGAAATTTTAAAATAAAAAATCAAGACTTTGACTTTCTGAACTCTATTCGACATAATTCTTCATTTAAAATAACTTCAGTTCTTAAGGTAGAATTTATTTATTTCTCAAAAATGTAGGAAGAAGTGCCCATGCTTTGCACGGTTCTAACCTTCATAATGACGAAATTTTTCATATGTTTTTCAATAAATGTGACCCATTGCACCCGTATTTTAAAAACTAGGGCAAAATGTCTTGTTTTTAAAATATATTGCGGAGTCATTATTATTCAGAAAATAGGAAAAATTTAGTCATTATAAAGCTTGAGACAGTGCAAAGCATGGGCACTTTCCCCTACTTAGGATTTTGGGAATTTTGGAATTTAGGAATTTAGGATTTTTATCAAACGAATTTTGGAATATCTTTAAAACTCTTTGAAAATCGGAAAGATCTATTAAATAATCCTCAAAGCATTTTAGAACTGTATAGAGTGGAAGGAACATCTCTTCGACAGGGAACCCCTATTGGTAATCTTTTCAAAATGTTGAAATTTATTTAATGTATCTAACAAAATCTAAGTAATATTTTGTTTTTTCATTAATCTGCGTTTTTCGATAAGGTTAAGTGTTCAAATTTCGTATTCCAAATGGTACAAAGTAGGGTGTCAATAAGTCCTGACACAAGTTCTTAAAGTATCAATAGGTGTTCCTTTCACCCTAAGTTATCACTAAATCCACTAGATTATTAGAGCAAAAGCTTTGAAACCAGTTTTCGAAAATTTTGCGTTGTCCGAATTTAAGATTCAACCCCATAGGGTAACATTAAGTAATTTCAACTAAGTTCTAATTTGGATTTTTGAGGTTTCCTCAGTCTTTCAGATGGGCAAAGAGAAAGAGAAGACTACGAAGAAGTCGAGGCTTTGAATTTAAACGTAATTTCTGGTAATCTTTGTCTCTTGTTCATCTAGAACAGTGAGAAAATCTCAAAATTCGAATTTAGAAATGATTCCAAATTATCCCGTCGTATCCTAGTCTGATCCTTTTTTTTTAAAGAATTAGTAAACGTTGTGTCCGAAGTAGCATGGGAATCAAATACGATTCTTTCCGGATTTGAAGTAAAAATAATGACCTAAAATTCGTTTTATCCGGATTTGGATTAAATGGACCTTTCTCAAATTTTAGTAGGGGGAAGTACTCTCCTTCCGAACGTTCATGCCTTCGAATATTGTGAATTTTCTTCTGTTTCTCCTAAGAGACTTATGCCCTAGACACACTTACGATTAAGCCGAGAGACGACTTAAGGCGTCTATACATTGCGAGCAATTTTCGTCAAAAATGGCGTTTTTGACAGAAATTTGACGTTTCCCCTTACAATGTTGCAGGGAATTTCCTTTAAAAAAGCAATTTTTGACAAAAATTGCTCCCAATGTGTAGAGGCCATTAGTGGAAAATGCTGGAATTGATGTCTAACTATTATTTCGAATATAATTACGCTAAGCCGTCTCTCGGCTAATCCTCAGGTTTGTCTAGGCCCTTAAACATTTCTATTAAATATTAGTTAGCTTATCATCAATTATTGATAATTACAAGGTAATTATGTGTAAGTTTCTTAGGAAAATAAAAGAAAGTTCATATTATTCGAAGGCATGAACGTTCGAATTGAAGAGTAGCCCCTACGACTTTCCTTTTTCTTAAACTCTTACAAACTTGGTCGAAATTCATTTTTGATTTTAATACCTCACTTTAAATAAATTTGCTTGAAAAATGTGCAACGACAAAATTGAAAGCTTAAATTAGCATGATAATTGTCACGACTTAAATCACCTAATGGAAAATGCTTGAGCATCACAATAAAACACTGAAAATTGCTTTTTGCTGTCTTTTACATCAGCAATTGAAACTCTCACTTCAGTGTCACTCTTTTGATAAATTCAATGAGCACAAATGTTTTTCTTTTTTGGGGAAAATCCACAAAGTCATGGGTTAAATTCCTGGGAAAATCACCCCTCGAGTCAGGCAACAATTAATCATACTCTTTGGGTTGAATTTTTCTCGTTATTGTCTCTCTTTCACTACAAAACATCCCACACAAAATTGTTCACAAATCACTCAGAAAACAACCCCGGATGATCCTTCCGCACGCGATGACCGGGAAAGTGGAAGAATCCAATGCCCTGAATCGCTGCCCGACAATTGTTGTCTGGGCAAGAAGAGGGAAGCATTCGTGAGTTATGTGGTGTTTGGCTGGGAAAATCGCGCTCGAGAGCTTTTGGTTAGTCGGTTGAATTAGGTGCAAGGGTTTTTGGCTACTAAACTAAGCATCGGTGGCCGTATGTAGAGATGATGGTCACCCATGTTGCCACTGCCAGTACACAGAGTCTGCCTATGTGCTTATGTTGGTGCAGAGATCTCCCTCCGGATGCCCCTGAGATTGTGGCAATTGAGACGAGAGAGAAGCAACGAGAGCAACCATATAACATCCCAGGGAGGATGGAGAAGGCAAATATGTGTGAGAAGGTAAAGTTTTCACGAAAATTTTCCTCCACAACTTATTCCTCTATATATAGCATCCAAAAACTCACATACATATCATCCTCCCAGTTCCCTCGGTTCTGCTTCAAATCCCCCCGTCCATGGAGTGCTCTCTCTCACTTGTACAAAATGTATATAAATTTTCTGTGAAATACCAACTATGTAATTTTCACCAATTCCTCTCCCAGAGATTGGGGTTGATTATCGTCCTCTCACTCACACAAACTTGTACACAATGTACCAAAAATTGCGGGGGAGAGACCAACGTGGTACATGGGAGAGATGCCTTTTCTAAAACGTGTGCTGCTTCTGCCACTTGTGTTGCTACTGTGGTACACTCACATGATACTACCTCCTGTTTACACCCTAAAGTACCAAAAAACCCCATCCACATTCCCTGCCGACAGGCCTTCAGAAGCCCTCACACCTCATGGGACTAATGCACCCTGTACTGGTGATTGTGTCCAGTGTCACCTGGATCGAGTACGGATGCGAAGATTACCCAAAGAGTGTCTTACAAGCCACAGGACAAACTGTTGATCAATCCATAGCGATTTTCAATTGAAAAGGCCTCTAGTTCGATCCTCAAGTATTTTGTTAAGACAAGCATTAAAATAGTAGGGGAAAGTACTCTTCCTTCGAACGTTCATGCCTTTGAATAATGTGAATTTACTTTTAATTTTTTCAAAAAGATTTCCACAGTTCTATTAAATGTTAGTTAGCTTATAATCAATTATTGATAATCGAAGGCATGAACGTTCGAACGTTCATGCCTTCGAATAATGTGAATTTTCTTTTATTTTTCTTAAGAGACTTGCAAATAATTATCATGTAATTATCAATAATTAATTTTAAGATAACTAATATTTATTAGAAACGTGTAAAATTTTTAGGAGAAATAAATAAAAAAATATAAAATAATACATTATTCGAAGGCATGAATGTTCGAAGGGCGAAGACTTGCCCCTAATACCGACTCTTGGTAATGTCTTCATATGTGATTCTTTAATTCGAAAAGATTTCCTATTCAATTCTTTTTTATTATTCTTTTGAAACAGGAAAATATCTAGAAGTTATAGGGGAAAGTGTCCATGCTTCATATGAGCCACGCTTCGCAATGACTAAAGTTTTCTTATGTTTCTCAGTAGAAGCGTAGTTACACTTATTCAGAAACACAGGGTCCGGATTATCCATATTTTTGGGACCAAAAAAACCACACGAAAAGGTTTTGTGCATACAAAAAAATTTGTATACCCGCAGGAGATACAGTGTATCCCATAATGAAGTTTACACTGCCCTTTGAAAAACATCTTGTTGAAATAAACATGTTTAAAAATTTCTTTTTGAAAAAAGTCTTTTTGGATCATGTATTTTTTAATTTTAGATTTGAAATTCACATTTCACAAATTTTGACTTTCTGAAAAAATCTTTTTTTTTTTTTAAAAAAAAAGAGATTGATTTTTCATTCTCCGTAATGAAGATTTTGTCCTACAACAAGACAATGCTACAATTCATAAGTCCAAAACTGTTACCAAGTACCTTGAAGACAATGGTATCAATGTTTCGATATGGTCACCACAAAGCCCTGATCTCTCTGCAATTGAAAATTTATGGGCAGATTTGAAAGTGAAGATTTTCGAACAAGAGTTCAAGGTCTTTCAAGGATTTAAGGATTATTATCCAGGAAACATGGCAGTATTTCTCGAGGGATGCGTGCATAAAACTCTGTTTGTGTCTCCCCGATCGTCTGACCCGGATGTCCCAGCTAGATTTTGGACACAATGGTTATTGAATTTGTATGTAAACTACATAAGGGCATATGAAAGATCGACCTTTTTATAAAAAATGTCTTTTTTTTTTAAATATGTTGAGATTTTTAATTTTTTTTCCGAAATTTGTATTTCAAATCGAAGATAAATAAAACACATGATCCAAAAAGATTTCTTTCAATACAAAATTTTAAACATATTTATTTCAACAAAATGTTTTAGAGAGGGTAGTGTAAACTTCATATAGGATCCATTGTACTGAAGAAATTGTCAACATAAGTCCAAATAGTGCCAGACATAAAAATCAGTCTTACCCAATGTTTTTAGTACTGCCCCGACTGTCCCAGTTTTCTCTATAATTTCCTTTACGAAAGCAGATCGCCTACCCGTAGCAGTTAATAAGAATATTTTTTTTACATTATAACAGAAAAAATTCGAAGTCTGTCGTATTTGGAAATGCACCATATTCCTCTGTAATACTACTCAGTCTTACTTAATGTATTCATCAGGACTACAATCTACAAAAACAGATTTTCTTAAATCGTATAGAGAATGGAAGAAGAAATAGGAAAAAGAAATACGTTATTTACGTTTTATTTACGTTAGGTTGAATGTTTACGTTAGTTTTGGAATTTCCGATAAAACTCCAATCGATTCTGAACCGGTAATGAACCGGTTCATACCCAATAACAAATTGTTGAATGAAACGTTAAGTAATTTTTGTCCGAAAAACAATTCTATTATGACCTCTACACACTTAGATAAAAATAAAGTCTTTATTTGGCAGTTTTTCCTACACAAGCGTAGGGAATTTGCTTCAATATGGACATAAATTTCTCTAGTGTGTAGAACCCATTACTCTTGAAACTATTTTATGGGTTCTTTTAAGTGACTTATGAATTATGAATCAGTTTAAATCGTTTGAGCACGGGTAAACAGTAAATGATGCTAAAGTACTTTTGAGGTACAGCATCTAACTCACGAGTTGGAGCAATGCGCAAAGCCTAGAACGCTTTGCGAATAAGGGAATTTATGTAAGGGGATATGAAATTTTTGCAATTTAATTAAAATGTGACTTTAAAATAAATTGGTAGGTTGAATAATGGATATTTAAAAATCAACCTTTCGCAAGGTGTTGTTCAATCTGCTCACCGTCTTCCATGTTACAATGTGCCTGTGTAGGGCGGGGTAGGGCAGTTTCATGCTGCCGAACTTTTTTCAGGAATCATTTGCTAAGTTAGTTTCTCTTAGTAATGACAACCTGAAAATATACAGGAAAATTCCAAAATAAATATTCTTCGCTCTAAAAATATTTCTTTTTGAAAATAATTCATGCGTGAAACCCCACACTTCACTATCTACAAATGCTCTACTAGAAAAATGTTTCATATTTTTTGTTTGAAATCAAACAATAGTCAAGTGAAAATTGTACGTTAATGGTTCGATTTCAAACGATTCTTGCTCTCCTCTGCGTTTTTCATGCTTTGGCTTTCCAAAAATTTAGAAAATCTAAACCTTTTATTTAGATTTAAAACAACTTTTAAGTCTTTTGATAACTTGAAGTAATATAAATAAAGTTCTTCTATATAGTTAGTAATATAAATATAGAAAAATAACTATTCTGCATGCTTGATGGATTATTTAAATAAATGTTATAAAAAACACTAATCAAGTTATTTTAATAAAGTATATGCTAGTGGCTAGTGAGTATACTAGGCGCTACATTAAATTTTTCGATAATTTTCTGAGTTTTACAAATAATGCCTTAAAGTAAAAACATAAAAAAGTGTGTCAAACATGCCGGTCTTTCTCTATTTTAAAATTACAATACGTTTTTTCTAACAGGGATCTTGTATTGTATTTGAAAAGAGCGTTATACGGCCTTCAGACATCCAGGACATCCGGAGGACGTTTCCCATATGTCTATAAGTCCATAAGTCGATTAATGCTGCCCCTTTCCCTGCAGCCATCGTTTTCTTTGCATTGCTTGTAACCAACTCCAGGATGGAAACGATATATAGTCCCTTATATGATTGTCTGTTTGGCAAAACCAAGATTGCTTGAAATTTTAGTCTGTTCAACCTGAGATGCTTAGAGCGAAGCCTATAAAGCGGTCTTCAAGACTAGAGGTCTAGCCCAGTTTTCAAAAGTCTCAAAATCCTAAATAGCGAGCAATTTTATTGCTTTTTAAGAGCCCAATATGTCATTTATCTTTAATAATCCAATTCTAAGTATAATTTTTACAAAAATTGTGATTGATAATAAATTAGAGCAATTAAGCCATATAGCCAAAACTTAAGTCTGAAGCCGGTATTATACAGGCTACAGACCTGAGGTTTAGCCATATGGTTTAACTACTCTAATTTCCCACCAATCACGACTTTTTGATAAAATTCACTCTGCTAAACTTCTATAGTCCGAAGACCGCTTTAGCCAGTTGGGAGGAAAACTCTCTGGTTTAACTCTTGCGGTTATAGGATCGTATCTAACTTGTAAATCAGGATTAACTTGTAAACCAATAAAATGTAGAATTTAACCTACATTGTCCAGTACATAAAAAAAAGTCTTTTCAAAAGTCCTTTTGCACTTTCCGTGCTAAACTAACTCCAATTGACATAACAGAGGCCAAAACAAGACCCATATGGAAATATAGCGCGAAATGTGCCAAAGCAATAGAGACTGTAGCAAGGAGGGCTATCATCGCAATTGGGGATGTTGTTAAACCTATGCAATATGGTTTCCTGGAGCATTGCCGTGGTTTCATCATGTTGTTCACTGTTATATTTTCCACACACTCTTTCGTCCCACACATAAATTTTCTAGCACGAGTCGACCCCCACTGTCGATTAAAATTTTCCAACATACATAGACGAATTTTCCCCGTTTTCCCTATGTACTCATCCTGCAGAGCATGTGTGTGAACTTTAACCCTTTCGACGCATACAAACTCGGTTTTTGGATGTAAATGATTGAGGAGATTGAGGCACATGACTTTCCCTCAAAAATATATCTATACCAAAAAGGGAAACATGTGATTTTCATTTTGGCATTATGTGAAAGTGTTTTTAATTAGTCAAAAAGGAGAGGAAAATATTCTGACTTCGGTATAGGTTTGGAGAATTTAAATAATTTCAGTTACTATAGATATATGGGCCCTTGAGATTTGTTTGGGATGTATTTGTGAGAGGAATAAGCAACAGTCTTTCCTAATTTATATTCCTGGGATGAAGGATGGAATATATAGATGTTCCCCAAGTATTGGAGCCTCCACAAATACATCCACAGAGTAGAATTTCCCTCCAACAACAAATACATCCAAACGACAATGAAGCTCCAAGTGGAACTGTGAAAATCTGTTGCGGTCAGAGTGGGTTGGGTTATGTTTCATGGTGGAAAACTCTCAAATTGCCGCCACAATCCGGACGAGTTGGAGTGAAACAAAAAACACGTGGAACAGGCGGAGTCGGAAAATAGTTTTCCCAAACTCACAACACACATACAGTGTCAGAAAACGAGGCTATTTTTCGGTTTTCGTGCGGGGTAAAAGGCGAATCACTAAAGCACCAACCATATGGAATTCACATACATTTCCAAAAACCCGAAGAATGAAAAGGAAAACTCGCTGAAAATTCAAATGTATTTTAGACTTTTTGGCCACTCTGGGGAAGGAGCAAAAGAGAACAATACATTGGAGTGATTTTGGAAATATTTTTGGGGTAAAATATAAATTAACCATCGAGTGTTTTGTTGTTACTATTATATATTTCAAAACCACCCACAATTTGTGGAAGCCCCCAAGTAGTGTGGGAGTGAAAGTCAACCAAAACTGAAACAAACACAATCCAGCAAAGGGGGGAGAAGATTTTGAGGAGAACCAAACTATCGTGAGGTCTTATCGTGGTCCATTTAGTGGTGAAACTCAAAATTCCAACTTTGATGCCTAAAATCGAGTGAGTTTTCCAACCCAAAAATGTTTCGGTAACATAACTTTTCAAGGGATTAAACAGCAGAATTTTATTGCTACAATGCTCATGAGGAGTGGAATGCATAATATCCATCTATTTTATTTTAAATTTTTTCATTAGACTTCTCTAAGTCCATTGTACAGTGCCCGCTCCCTAATCCGGATCGCCGAGTTATCGACGGTTACATTTAAAATCATTTTAAGCATTTTAAGGTTATGAATTCATGTGTGTTCAACGATGAAAACGAATTATCCTGTGATGCTTTTGTTTAATAAATGGAGTATAATATCAGAGAATTCTCTAATTATGTCTTTTTAATCTTCTGTAAAACTTTCCCAATAAGCAAAACTTGGTCAAATCGACGAAATTAAATCGAAATCTCTGAGTCTGTCGAGCTTATTTCGACAATATTTTGTCAAATTTTCGAATTGGTCAGAAAATGCTCTTTGGGTTTAATCTAAATCCTCGAAAAAAAAACTTTTATTGTTTTTTCGAGACGTTGAACAAATTCAAAAAATCCATCCGAATAACGAAGCCGACATCTGTCATATTGCCTCCCAATCATCCGAATAACAAAGCGGGCACTGTACACTGAGAAAAAAAGAAGGTGCGATTAACTTTTTTTCCTCATAACTTAAACACTTTTTAAGTGTAAAAATATATCAAGATTTTTTAATGTTAATTTTACGCACTTTTAAATGTGAAATTAACATGAAAAAGGGTAACTTTAACCCATAATACACCTAAAAAGCATAATATTTACACCGATTTCGGATAAATACTGCAAGGTAAAATTAACATTTCAGGAATGTTATTTTAACTTTTTCGGATTTCCCTCAGTATATTACTAAAGTCGAAAAATAACGGAAGGTTTAACCGAAGAAGAAGACTAAACGCGTCGAGAACTCGAGAACATCGAGGACTTCAAGAAAAAATTTAATGAAACAACCAAGAACCGCGGTGATGATCTTGTACAGACCTTGATGGGAGGACTCAAGAAGAAGATTCGAGATTTCGCCAATCAAATACTTGAATAAAAAACTAATATATCTAATAAATCTACAGTGAATTAAAGTTTCAAAAAATATTTTTCTTTTTCTTTTTTTTTAATTATGTAGACTTCATTTTTAAAGCATTACCCATGTAACACAAGACTTATTAAGTGACATGAAAACCTTATAAGGACGTCGTCACTACTTATCTACTGACATGTTGAAGTCTGACTAGGAGAATTTAAGTAATTAATACGGTAGGTCACGATATTAATTGTTACTACCTAAAATTTACTTCATTACGACGTGATGAAAATAGGCAATTTACATGTGGTAATCAAAAGGTCATAAATACGTTAATGTATGACATATGCCATTTTGTGATTGAGTATATTACTTAAGCATGACGTAATTTTAACGTCGTTATTAGCAACGCTCATTCCAATTTTCAATCGTGATTCTGGAAAATTATGTGAAAGTGTGCCAAATTGAAGTATATGAAAAAGTTCGTAGCAATAAGCGAACTCTTTGCACGAACTTTTCCTATGTACTGTATTATTTAATGAATTTCCCTATTATATTAGCGTGGTAACAAATGTAGTCGGAATTACGTAATAATCAAGTAGTGCTATCTTGCAGTATTTACTTCAGTATTACCTAATCTCTACCTAAATCTGACGTAATTTCGACGTCGTTATTACCAACGCTCATTCCAATTTTCAATCGTGATTCTAGAAAATTATGTGAACGTGTGCCAAATTGAAGTATATGAAAAAGTTCGTGGCAATAAGCGAACTCTTTGCACGAACTTTTCCTATGTACTATACCCAAACGGCAATTTTGAGGAAGATTACTGTTGGATGTACGTATTCTGGATCCAAAAATGGGTCCTGTGACGGTCGTCAGAGCGTCGAATAACGGAAAATGGGGAATAATATGACGGTTATTACGAAAGTCACTTGGCGTCGTAATAACTAAGAGATTACTTGCCCACGACTAAAATATGACGCGCCAAAATGGGATCTTCCAGTGACTTCCAGTGTTCCTACAAATAATCTTCCCCTCGCTGGGTATGTCTGAGGGGAAATGTCATTTGTCAAATGGCAAATAGAATTACGCAGTGGTGTGAATTCGCAAAGCAGTTGGCAATTTTCTCAATAATATTATAGTGTTGCATTAGGAGGAAAAGCTCCTCCAGTAGAGAAATGTGTTGTGATTTAGAAAAAGACAGTGCCGACAAGAATTTAGCAAAAATTAGGCAGTGTTTTGGTTGATAAATACCCGGACAATTTTTATGGAAAATTAAATTTCGTTATTCAAGTGTTTGCTCCTGTCTCAGGAGTATTGTGTGATAAAAATCTTGTGTCTAAAAGTCCTATTTTGTGAAAAATTTAAAAGGTTTTTGTGTGTTGTTGTCATCCAGCTGGAACATTTTCGACATGTCGGACGGCTCATTCAGCAATAGTCGAATGAGAAAAATATTCGCAAATGTGAGTAGTGATATTCGAAAAAATTGACCAAAATTCCATAAAAAGTAGCAAAAAACAAGAAAATATGCGAAGAAATAAGAAAACAGTGTCCAAGGTGATAGTTTAGTACAAAATTGTGGAGTGCATTTGACTTTTTCATTGAGAGTACGTACGTCAATTTCGCACATCTGCGGTAGAGAAGGATGGCAAGTGCACTGTTTTTGGCGCGTCATTTTTTCGTACGGAAAAGGACCGTCCCTTGGAGTCGCTTTTATTACTTCATGTTAGAGTAAATTTTAAGTTCGTAAAATAACTAATGTATTACTAACTCAATTTTGAGTAATGCTCTGACTACAATTCGACGCGAATACGACTAATTTTTAAGATTCCAATAAGGAGTAATTTTTTGACCATTTCTTGTACAACAAAACCCGGTCATTTTTGAGTCGGAGTAATTGTTTGCCCATTGGGTATTCTTGGGTTCAATCTCAATGTGTGCACGCTTTAGGTACCAACTGTACCCGCTCAATGGGCACACCATTCAGACTGCTCATTGAGAATGAGTCATTTTATCATTCCTGATTCAGCCCGATTTGCTTTACAAAACACCTTTATGTCTCTCGCTGGCGTATGGGTACCTCGCATGAATTTTAGCCTTCGATGCAAATACACTATTTCACTGCCTTTTCTTCGCATTTTTGAAGGTTTTGGGTCGTCTTTGGGGTTGTTTTACGAGTATTTCGCGTCACAACAACAATGGCAGTGTAAACTGAAATTTGATTACTGCTAGGGAAGACCGGACGGTAAGACAATGGTAGGATTAGGCAGCGGGGTGTAATAGTTTTCGTTAAAAAGAATACTGAGGAAACTACTCATTATTCAGAGCAATTAAATTTCTTCCTATTGAAATATTTATCAGTTTGATTGAAACATGTTTCTCACAATTTATACGCAAAATAAAAAATAAATAGGTTGTTGGTTAATTCTACCCCAGCCTCCCCTACTGCTCATAATTATTTTTTACTGACTGATTTCCATAAAATATTGCTCAATTTTTTTATTGTTCGTTTATTGAGTGCCATCTTTAATTCATATTTTAAGTATTCTTTATTTAACGATACTTTATTTGTAAAAATAACCACGCCCTATAATAGGCGGGGCATAAATAAATCGTTGACAGAATTATATATCATGAGATGAAAATACTTAATTCAATTTCTAGTCCCTCATTTATATCCTAAATATTCACTGCTTCGAAGGGTTTGTGGGTGGCGGCTTTCCTTATGGCCAGTCTATACTTGTGGCCACCTCTCAGATATCTTCAGTTTTTCCCCAGAAATTAATTTCGAGGAATCACAAAATTAGGAATATTTGATGTACTGTCATTAAAGGAACATTTTAAAGTGATTTACTTTAATATAATATTTCGGTACAATACTAATCAAGTTATTGGAAATATTTCACTGATGCGGATGACGATTAAAAATACGTCAAATCGTTAAGAAATTTACTAGCGATCTCCAAATTTTAATAACGAAATTTTGTATATCCAATCGAAAATTTTTAGTACTATTTTTCAATAATTCTTTCTTTAAAAACTATATGTCCTTTTACTATTAAATTTTATTAAAATTTTAAACAATAAATATAAAATTTAAAATTAAAATTTTATCTTAATTGGTCAAAAAGAAAAGAAGCTGTGAGCAAATATATCCTTAATGTGGCCATAAGTAATGCCGCTACCCTATGTCTAGGTAAATTAACTATTATGAAAGATATTGGTGGTGCCACGTCTCTTTTAAATTACGGCCATATCCGCCTTATCCTCAAATAAAATATTAATTTTTATCTTCTGTGTTTAAAACATTTTGTCTTGCTAAAACTGTTTCAAAATTAGATTATTCGATTTGGATGAGGAATAAAGGGCGTGGCCTATTTTTTTTTTTTTGCATAGGGGATGGTTTCCAGATTTCGCACACTCTTTGGCTTTAAACACTTCGTATTTTTCTTACATTCCTTTAATGAATCTGGTCTAAATAAAGGCGTCGTGTACCCATCTATTTGAAGATCCAAAAAAGAGACTTTCTTACTTCTTAATACCTTCGCAAAGTGGCGGAAGTTACGTCCTGTTCGAATTTCGAAGTGCTCAAGTGTCAAAATGTGTCGATCTTCACATTGTTGTGAGGAAAAAAACAGAACAACGACGTTTACTGTTCTTGCCCCAGTATTTAATCACTACATAATCACTGAGTAACTCTTTTGCCAGCTTTTTAGTGTGATATTTGATAAATTTTCCCCACCTTGTTCGAAAATTTAGTATGAAAATTCGAAATTGAATTTGAATTCTTCGAACATCAACGACTTTTTGTACAAATAGAGTTCCAGTAACCTTTCATCCAAGACACTATTGGAGAATCAAAATCTACTTCTGTTTAGGCTCAATAGGAGTAGTTTTCGTCAAAAATCGATTTCTTGAGGGAAATCGTGTCCATTGTTGTAGGTAGAAACCTCAAAATTCTGAAAAGTGTTCCAAATGTGTAGAGGCTTGTGATTTAATATTTATTTAAATGAATGAGTACTTATTTGCATGCAATACGAAAAACAATGTTTATTAAAATCTAGCAAAATATTTTCTAAAATATTCCCTTTATTCTGCAGGTGAAAACCACAAAACAAGAACCTAATTAAAATTCTTTGTAAACACACTCCATAAAAGTCTTTTCATGAATCTCGTACCACCAAAAGCTCCCTTGAAAAAGTGTTAAGGACGACGAGAGTGAAATGTGAAGAAGAAACGACTGAGTGAACAAAGCTCATTAATTTGACATACAAACAGGAACGCATTTAAACAATAGAGATTCTAATGAAAATTGCCCAACACATCTCCATAGCACGAAAATTTACTCCTAACTCTCGCATATAACCCTCTAAATATGCCATGTACAATAAAAGTGGAAAACCACCCTCATGCGGGAATCATCCACATTTGCTAAATTTCCAGCAATTCATTTGTACTTTGCTACTCATACGTCTTAACACTGCTTCTGGTAATGCCAAGGAGTATTTGTCAAAAAGACATTGGGTGGATAGGGGTTTGGAATTATCATTAAAGAACCTGGTGTCTCCAAATTTTACCCCAGTTTAAATGGGGTATGGGGCATTTTGTTGCATATAAAACTATCACACCCTCAACTTCTTCATTCACCCTCAACATCAATTTTAGCACAATCACTCAAGAGAAAGGGTTCGAGGAAAATGCTCGAGAGTTGGAAATTTATCATTCCCCACGATATTCCTACTGTCCGGCTTAACATATTCACCCCATCATTCCTCAACATTCAACCCAGGAGATATTCCCACTCCTCCATAGCACAATAAAAACTCCCATATACCCATCTCTTTATCCTACCCCCCTTTTAGCCCTTTCCACCCTCAAAAAACCCGGACTGAAGGGGTTGAAGAGTCAGCAGAAAATCGAAACTTTGCTTATTGTTAGGAAAACATGCACCAGAGATAGTTGTTGAGGATGGGAAGTTTAAATGAGAGACAGACATTTTGGGAGGGAAACTTTTGATGAAAATAGTCACAATTAAAATTTTGTGAAAAGGACATTATTTTCCTCAAATTTCACCCACATCAACCCCTGGACTCCTAATACATAACAATTAAAACCCATTGTGATAAACTTTTAAAGGTTAATTTTAAACTAGACAGCTTGAATGAATTTTAGGAAAGAGTTAAAAGTTTTTACACGGAAATGGTACCTCATTCAGGAGATAATTTGATCCAAGGAAGGAGAGTTTAGTAAGTGCTAAATAAAATTCTTTCATTACGATTTTGTACAAACTTAAATAATTCCGAAGAGATAAACGAAAAGACTAATTTAAAATTTTGAAAAAATCTCTTCTAAAATATTTGTAGGGGGAAGTGGGGCTACTTTGAGCTGTGGGACTACATTGTGGGACTACAGCTAGGCCTTGCCATAATTAAATTTAGATCAACGATTTTTTTTTATATAAATTAAATCAGGTTACAACCCAGTTTCATTTAGAAACAATGCGAAAAAATTGTATAGCAATGAAGCCCCATTGCTCAAAGTACCCCTACCTTCCCCTTCTATTTGATATTTTAGCTATTAAAACACCTTTAATCAAGAAGATTTTGATTCGAAATATCTAATTCGAAATTATAAGGCTATTCATTGAGAATATCCTCGCTCGACCGGCAAAGTTATTTATTCAATTGCTTTAATATTTAGCGTATGATCTAGCATTAATAGGACAATTATTATTATTACATAAATAATATGAATCAGTGACAATTTCAGAAATTGACCATAAAACCGATCAAACATTCAAAAATTGACCCACCGCACCGGTCGAGTCGAGGAACCCGGTTGATTGAGTGCCCTTTACCTTACATTTTGGCGTTGAAATTGTTATGTTCGAACATTACGAACAATTAAACTGTTTATAAACGGCTGTATCTAGAAGCGTCAGAAACATATTTAGTGAATTATTATTTTTTTAGCTGGGTTCCGGTCAAAATCCGAAATGCGAAAATCCCAGAAGAAAACAGAAAGCCAAAATCTCGCACTGGGACCGGAGGTGCTGGGCTGTTTTCCGGGAAGTGTAGAGACTGTTACGCCCTTTCCTGGCCATCAAGGATGTCCGGTCTCCCTGAGATCAGCCTTAGATTAGATTAGATTAGATGTTGACGGCGATCAGCAGCATCAATACAAGCGCCTTCCAGCTCTACTCACGGCTCCGCCTTATGCAGCAGTCTCTCCATCTTCACCGTCCACAAGTTTCTCATCCTTGCCACCTCGCCGTCTGCACTCAGGCCTCAGATGTTTTTTGAGTAATAAAGGAATAATAAAGGTCAAAATGAGTGTCTTTTTATCTGAAAGATCCCTATCGTCTTGCACCCAAATGACGCCTCGTCGTCAAGAATGTGGTGTAGTACTTACGGGACGAGAACCTACCATCGGTGAGTGTAAAGATCCGTTATCATTGGCTGGAAAAGGACAAGGCCGCTCCCGCCATTAGACTGGATATCGCCCTAAAGCCCTGAGTGCGTCTTAAGAAACAGAGAAGGTGCTTTTGTCCCTTTACTTACGAAGAGGAATGGTAGCGTACTATCTTCGAAACGGGAACCTACCATCCGTTGTCAGTGGTCTGAAAAGAATAAGGTCGCTCACGAGATCAGACCGGGTGGCGCCCTAAAGCCCTATATACGCCTGAAGAAACAGAGAAGGTGTTTTCGTCCTTACTTACGAGGAGGAAAATGTGGCGTACCACCTACGGAACTGGAACCTACCACGGGCGAATGAAGAAATCCACCACAATTGGCCTGAATAAGATCAGATCGAATAGCATTCCAACTCAATCCCAAATCTAAAGCTCAAAATAAAAATATTAAGATTGAAGTTACCGCTAAGACTTCCTAAAGTCTTATCCTAGTTATACTCATAGACGAATACGTTCGCAAAAGTTTGAGAAGCCCACAATCCTTAAGAGAAACTGCGGAGAGTACTAAGCCAATTTTCAATTAATAAATCACAGGGAGAAGCAGACTGTAGAAAAACCCTCTTATGTGCTACCATAGATTTAACTACCAGTGTGTAGAATAAATGATTTCACCATCCCTCGAGAAGTTTAAATTTTAAAACAATTCATGAGGTTGAGGAAAGGCCAGTCTATATCCTAAACTCTCTCATCCCCAGCAATAGAACATCTCCTCTGAAGAATAGATTGCGAAATACGAGATACTGAATTCTCTTGTCTGCATTTTACTAATAATAATCCCTTTCGGGAGTGTTACTAAATGCTGGGGTCACTTTTCAGGATGATAAACGTCCTTTTTCCTCGCACAAACACATTTGCGAGAGCTAAAATGAAGAAAGACAGAGGGGGCAGAGATGGGTTTAAAATATCCATTGAGGGTTGTTTAATTATTTTCCTTACATGACATTTTTGATTTGTTGGAGAAATTGTTGGAAATTAATTACAGAAGAATGCGAGGATGGCTATTTTTTTCTCCGTTGTCCAACATTCACCAACAACAGGATAACAAGTGGTAAAAAATGTGGGTGAGATACCCGAGTAACATTTTCTTACAAAATTCGTACCTAGGACAGAGGTAACTGTTAATTTTTTAAAATAACTTTAGGTGAAAATAGCTTTACTAATGTAGACTAACTTTCGTTAGAATTAAATTGATTTTCAAGGCCAAAACGTATTACCTTAGTTTAATATTTAATTGTTTAATAAGGAAAATATTAGTCAGAAAAATTACTCTTTGGATATGAATTTTTTTTAATAGATATGAGACAGCTGAGAGCCAACTTAATTCTTAAAATGCCAAGCATGGTATCTTAACTATGACTACGATACTTTTTAATTACCGTAATTTGACTTACTTGTGACTATCAATCGACACCTTTTCGGAATCCAGAGTAAAAATATGTAAATGGAATTTTTCTTTGAAATACCGCGTGAACAAAAATCTAAGATTATCAGAAGTATTCTTTTAAAGATTTACAAAATAAATGGTAAGTAATAATAAGGTATATATTTCGTAAATTGATCATTTCTTTACGGTTAGTGGAATGTTTAAATAAAAAATAAAAGGATATGACCTGGTACTCTTACTCCTGTATATTGTCCTCCTAGGAGACTATAAAGAAAAAGCACCAGGTCATATCCGTGTATCTTTATTCAAATATTTCGTAAATTCTCCTCAGGAACAAACGTACATTATTTCGAATAACGAAAATTTTAAGAATTTACCTCATCTATCCTCTATTTTCTGTAGATACTGGTGTTCGATCCGATTTTCGTGAGTGATTTCACTGAAATACTTGATAGTCGACGTTCTAGTTACCGAAAATTTACCTTCGCTTAGTAATACAGTATGACTCCGATAGAGTCAACGTATTTGATTCTTCTATATCTGCAATATTCTAAGTTTTTAATTGTTGTTGATACTATCACTTGTTAAAAATTTCTCAAGTTCTTACTTAACAAAATTAGTTTAAAAGTCTAACATTAAACCTGGAATTTTACAGAGTTTTTCACAGTGTTTAAATTTTTTAGGAGTTGACTGTTGACTCTATCGGAGTCGTACTGTATCTCTATAAATACATACCGTCGGTAAACATTCTTTTCACAAGAATTAAATTTTTACCTAAAGTATGACGCATAAGCAAATTATATGACTAGAATCTGACGGAAAATTTCCATAAAACTTACTATATTTTGCTACTTGGGTATTGAGAGGCTTCGGATGGAAGGATGAAAGTCATAAAGCTCTGCGTGGAAAAAAGCTCATTCTACATGTGTATACATGGTTCTCTGAGAGAGTGTTTCTCTTTTGAAGCAAGAAGTGCAAAAAATGGAATCCCACCATTTAGCTCAGCCTAACTGACTTTTAGCTTTTCACAGTGGCCCCTCTTTAGGTACCTTTTTTTTCGACAAATGTGTTCTAACAACTCCCCAGGGGTGGCAAAAGTGTGACCACCCCATCTTACTTTGTTTAATTTATCACAGAACATACCGGAGAATTGCGATGGTACGGGACGCCGAAGTGAAATGGGGAAAATTTTTGGTCATTTTGAGTAACAAAACCAATCCTCGGGGTTTAACACTCTAAAAGAGGCACAAAAGGAAGATTCTCTTGTTCCACGTGAGACTTTGGCTACTGGTTCGTGTGCTGTGTCGGGGTCCAAGAGGTCCAAGTGTTTCAAATTACTCGGATACATCAAATTGCTGAGCACTTAACCCTCTTTCTCTCTCAACATGAAAAATCCCCTATCCTCTACCCTTTGTCCTCGGGAAAACACCCACATAACACACATGGACATTCCAAACATCGCCGGGAGAAAATGTGCAAAGGACACAACTTCTTCCCCGGTTATTATCATTAATATTTATTGTGCTCTCTCCTTCGTTGGATGTAAATTTAATAAGGGATAAATGAATGGGTTGCAGTTGTCTCCTCATGCCATCCTTCTGTTTTAGGATGGGGAGGATGGGAGTCTTTCAGAAGACACGGCTATTGTAATTGAAGAAGCTAGAGGTCAAGTGATCCGTTCATATGGACTGGTACAAAAGAATTTTAAATTAATGTGTCTAAGAATTTTATACATCGAGTTCTTAAAACATTAGAAGCATATGTACCACTAACAGACTTCTTGGGCATCCGAATGATCTCACTGGTCGGTTGGCGACATACGAGGGATCGAATAGAAGGCACACAAGGGTGATACCTTCAGACTTATTCCTGCTTTTATAGATTCTGGAATGAATTTAGGTTGATACCTAAGATCAAGTTTTTTGTTTTACCCCTCATAAAGTTTATTGCACTCCCTTTTGTTGTATTTGGAGAACGCTTTAATAAAATAAACATTACTAAAAAATATATGTACCACTAAAGCTTTCGGTAATATATTGCTACTTGGGTAAAGATTCGCTAATACTAAGAGTTAGATTCAAAGAAACCGGTGGTAGCTAAACCGCTGGAACCGCTATACCTAGGCTTCTCTTTTGGGTCCATTATGCATTTCGCTAACACTAAATCGATACCAAATTAATTAAATGTATTTTTTTAAGTTAATATCAATCTAAAAGGCTACTTGGACAGTAAATTTAATTTAGTAAATATAATTAGTGAGAATCTAATCGTAATTTTAATTTATAATATTTAAAAATAATAAAATATTTATAAAAGGGGTAGCGAAGTATCCCCAGGTTTTGCGAAGTGCTCGAACTCGTGACATAGATGTTATTTCTCAAAACAAACGTGCTTTCGCATCACTTACATTTTACCGGTTCTCAAACTGATACGTAAATCACTCAAAAGATCCCATAAAATAATTTTTAAGAGTAATAAAATTGATTTTCGGACAAAATATACTTATCAGTTCACAACTGATTCATCACAGGTTCATAAACCGATTAGAACCGATTTTTAAATCACTCAAAACATTTCCCAAAATATCTTAGGAGTAAAATAATTGGTTTTAGGATGGAAAGGAGAATCTGACAGTCTGAGAGTGAGAGCAGTGTTATTGCTATTCCATTTGCTGGATCTCTGGATGTCCTGGATACCTTTCGTATCTTCTGGTTAGGGGGATTCGGCCAGGGTTCGAGGACTCATAGTGACTAAAGTTCAAGGTGACTACCTATATCGATAGAGAGTTTTTAAAAGGCGTCATTCTGTTTAATTCTCTTCCGAGTGATATATATTTCTGAACCATATATAATTCGAACTAATATATAATTCGTTAAGAACCTGAGACAATTCTTAACGAATGAAATAGTAACTACAACAATTATTAACTTAGAATATTGCAAATATATAAAAATCAAAATTGTTGACTCTATTGGAGTCGTACTGTAATTACTATATGTGAGCCGATTCATTACCGGTTTAGAACCGATTGGAACTCATTCATACTTATTAGATCTTTTTTTCTATTATTTAATTTTCATTTACCTTTTCTTATAGTATTGTAAATCCTTCTTTTATTTTAATTTTTATTTTTTTGTTGCTGTTTTTTTACTTGTTTTTTTCTTTATCACAATTGCAAGAGGGATGAAGCCTATTTTTGTGATTGAATAAATATTACTATTACTATCTCTGTTACTAAACTTGTCAGAAATTCCAAGACCTTTCCAACGAGCCTAATATGATAGCATTCGGATGAGAAATACGCTCTCTAGAGCTTTTTTAACCTTTGATCTTGAAAAAACGTTATTAGGAATGAGCTAGGTTTTTCAGGACAATCTGTCATTCCGGTGAGCGTCTGAATTTGTTAATCAAATCCTATGAATCAAACACACAATTTTACCGGAGCTTTCGACACTTATCGTGTCGTCCTCGTTTTGGAGGAGAAAAAATAAAGTATTTTTACTGATTTCGATCAGTAAAAAGTACTTACCATTTATAATAAAACTCTTCGAATAAGTTAATGAAGATTCCAACGAAAAGAATCACATGAACCACAAGCCCGGTAAGACTTACCGTTGCAACTTTTTCGAGTGAATCATCCCACGCATCCTCCACATCTCAACACTATAAATTTAAACTTCATATTCTAAATTGTTAGAACAATTTAGAAATGGACACCCTTTGGTCCCTTTGACTCTAAACCCCTCAAAATTGAGGAAAATTTCGGTGAAAATTTCCTCAAAAGGACAAACAAGGGGTAAATTTGAGAGGACCTTTTGCTAACTACAAAAAAAAATCAGTCATAAAATTTAATGAAGCGCAAAATAAAGAAGACAGTTTAAGCTAAAATTAGCCTTTTCTTCACAAATGCAGAGCCAGGGAAATGAAAACTATGAGGATTATGACTTTTGTTGTTTTGAAATGTGAGTAATTCCGATGTTAGAGAACGACTCAAAATGCCACCCACGTGGATGGGGAATTTTCTATTAAAACAATCCCGCAATAAAACATTATTGCAGTGAAATTCATTTTGTAGATATTGTGATCGTTAAACGCGCCTCGAGATTATAAATAGTTCCATGGAGGAAGGGATTTAACCTAAGTGATAAACGCCAGAGGCTAGGCAAAAGTCTTTTTGAGGATTTCCCGCCAAGATCGTCAAGAATTTCTTTGGGATAAATCCAGCAGTAAGACTGTATAAGCTTATGGAAGCTGTGATTCTTTTAATGTACATTCAGGTTTGTACAAAATTAGAGGCTACCAGTTTTTTTTTTTAATTCCGATTCAGACTTATGCCCAACGCACAATAATTTTTGTTTTGTAAACATGTTTTTGACATTTCAATGGGATTTTAATAGTGTAGGTGTATCAAAAATTAATTAGCCATACGAAATTTAATTTAGAAATGATAATAAAGAAAAATATTATCAAAATCGACGCGATGTCAAAATTTTCGTGTAAACCTTCGTGCACAAACTTTGCATGACTTTTCTCGAAGTGAGGAAAAAGCAACAAAATGTATTTCAGTCTTTCAGTTTTTACAGTTTTGTCAGAAATTCCAAGGCCTTTCCAATCAGCCCAAATATGTTCTCATTCGGTCAAGAATAATGATTTCTAGAGCCTTTTTAACCTTTGTTTTTGCAAAAACTCTATTAGGAATGAATCAACAGTATTTTCGTATAAGGAGAAAATATTCGCCTGGGTAACTTCATATCCAAAAAATTAAAAAAAAGATAACTGTGTCGCTCACGGTTTACTCGAGTGCCGATCTCTTTAAAAAATGGTGCCGTTCTGTCGATCTCATTCCGATCTGTCGATTTCGTGCCGATTTCATCACTTCAAACTTGATTTTTAATTACTTAATTAATTTACTTGACTACTTAATAGTATTTAAATAATCTTAATAATATTTAAAAATACCTAACGGATATTGGTTGAAACTTTGAATTATTCATTCAATAGATTTATTCTTCCAGCAGAAAGCTCATATCAGAAATTAGTTTTCTTCTTTTTTTTCTTTTTTCAATAAGAAATTTTTTCAAATGATCTTTTCAAGATGATATTTTTTGGACTTTCCAAAAATTGCATAAAATTTTCAGTTTATCTTTTATGTTTTTCTCCATTAATCGAAATAGAAGTGTTTTTTCTGTATTGCTCAGGAAATTTCTGATGTTGAACGAGTTTAAACGAACACTAGGATAAGTGTTCCAAAATCCGCACAGCTTGCAATTCCGGCCACATTTTTTTGTTCCTCAAATTTAATTTTTTTTAGTTTTTGCCTACTCTAGAAATTATACAATGCAAAATGATAACAAAAAAATATCGCTTCGACGAGCAAGATGACCTGAAAAAGCATTGGAAGAATTTCGGAAGGACAAGGAATTATGAGAATAAAGGTGGCCGAAATAGGCCACCAATGCTATGTCTACATTTTTATTCATTTTAAAATGTATTTAATATAATTATAAAGAAAATAAAGACGATAAACTGTCTACAAGGTTCTAAGGAACACTCCTTTAAAAAAAAAGTAACAAAAAAATTCAATTTGTATTAAAAATATTGCATTTCAAACTTAAGACTTTGGCGTTTGTATGCAACTATGCGGAAATTTGGCACACTTACCCTATCTCTAACCATTTGGCCTCATGAATTTCAGATATCCAAAATTCCATCAAAATTAGTGGCTAATGGCCCCGGCACACCTTTTAGATCAGGAAAATTTCATGTAATCGAAATTCACGCATCTTTCTTTCTCAAACTTTTTGCATATAACTATCCCACTCTTTCGGACTCTTCTTCTTCATTTAAACATCAGATCCATTTAAATTTAGGTCAATCTAATTTTGAGCACGAAAGAATGAGATAGACACATGCAAAACGTATGAGAAAGAAAATGATGTGAATTTTGATTTCATGAAATTTTCTTGGTCTAAAAGGTGTGCCGGAGCCATAAGGAGTCAAAATAAAAATTCAAAATCGAGATATTATACTGCTCTCTTTCTGTAGAGCTTGAGCAGTAAAAATAGTTAATCTACGATAGGGAAGAGTGACCATACTTTACACGGTCCCAAGCTTCATAATGACTAAATTTTTTTTAATGTTTCGGAATAAATATGACTCCGCAATTTATTTTAAAAACAGGACATTGTCTCCTAGTTTTTAAAATATAGGTCCAATTAATCACATATATTGAAAATATAGGAAAAACTTAGTCATTATGAAGCTTGGGACCTTGTAAAGCATGGGCACTTCCCCTATGAGCGGTCCGGTCGTTCTGCGAGTCTTTATTTGACCGATTTTAGTTACTGGCAATTTTCGTAACCGAGATTGTGTCAATGCAATTTCTTTGTCGATCGAAGAACTAAGACCACACTGACCGTAGTATACCACTACAATATCTGTGATCATGAAAAAGGATGAAAGAGCCAGAAAGAGGATGGATTTCCTGTCTCCAGAGGCATTGCGTGACAAAATGTGTGAGGTCTCCAGAGTGTCTGGTGCAAATGGTCAGATAGAAGTCCAGGAGGACGAAACCCAAGTCAATCGTCACGGTTATTTGATGAAGTGCTAAAGTAGCCCGTGTCCCACCCTCAAAAATTCATGAGACAAGATTTTAGGGTGAAAAATACAAAGACCACGAACCACCCACAAACTCAAGATGTTTCCCATTTTTCTTTCGTCCATCTGAATGATTGATATCACATGTCTTTCCCTCCTAAAACCTCTGAATCCATTGAATTTTTAGGCAAAGTTCTTCAACTACGTGAATAGTGTTAATTGCTTTAATTAAGGGAGATTTTCCACATTTGAATTTCCCTCAAATCTTTCATAGATGGCAAAGTGGAAAATGGTGGGTTTGTGTCTGGCACAAAGAGGGAAAATCCATCTGTTTTCCATACTCTCCAAACGAGTGCGCCACGGAACTCACATCATCAATTTCCGTTGGATTGTAGCACATGTTGGCAAAGAGGAAGAATTGCGCATAAACCCATTGAACAAACCTAAACTTTAACCCTTTTCACGGTGCAATTTATTCCTTCATATGTTGCGTACTCATTGCTCACTGACTCTGTCCGCCAATCACTCAACTTGGGCAATAATTGCATCGCAACACCACTTTTAATAATAGGCAGTAAGTCCCCCACACATTTGGCCACCGATTTCATGCATCATTGTGCCCTTTTTGTTGCTCGAACTCAGAAAAGGAGCACCGAATATAATCCATTAATTTTGCAATACTTTCGTATGTGCTTCTCCAGGTCCGTAAGATTTTAAGCATTCGTTATTGAATCTGTACTCTGAACAAAAGGTTTGTCACATTAACAAGAAAAGTTTGTCAAAAGAATGGCCTTCTATACAGAATATGGATGAGGTTTGTCAAATAGGCACCCAGCTAAATAATTTGTCAAAAGGATGCCTCTCTATAGAGATACAAAAATATTTTGTAAAAATGTTCGTAAATGTTTGTGAATTCCTATGGGGGAGTTACAAAATGCTCGTGAATCGTATAACCCACAAACAAGTTCGTAAAAGTTTGTACTTTTTCACAAACATTGTTCGTAACATGATTATTTGACTAACATTTTTTGTACTTTAACAAACATTTGTTCGTAAATGTTCGTAAATACACAAAAAAAATATTCGTAAAATTTTGTCATTTATTCGTAAGTTTTTGTTTGCCTGACGAACATTTTACGAATATTTACGTACTATTGAAAAAAATTACGAATATTTTTTGTGTGTTTACGAACATTTACGAACAAATGTTTGTAAAAAGACAAAAAATGCACATCAAGTGATCATGTTACGAACAATGTTTGTGAAAAAAGTACAAACTTTTACGAACATTTTTGTGGGTTATACGATTTACGAGCATTTCGTAACTCCCCTATAGGAATTCACAAACATCTACGAGCATTTTTACAAAATTTCTTCTTCTGTGTATGTTGAATGTGGGATAATTTTGTCAAATTGGTAAGGAACATCATTTTGATAAAATTTTAACAAGAACCATTTGGTTGCTTAACAAAACTTTTCTTCTCAGAGTAGTGTACAAGGTGTCCTGGTCCTGGGATTTTGCATAGTTTTCGAATAGGTTCCAGGAACGCCGTAATACATAGGGTGGATTAACCACTTATCACCATGTTTAGGAAAAAGACGAATTAATTTGACAACTGACAATCTGTGAGTCTGAGGTTATCTGAGTTAGCGTTGCCTATTGAAAAGAGGTGGCGCCATGTGGTAAAATCATTGCAAAATATTACCACTTTTCGCCATGCCTGATTTTTATATAAAAATAATATAAAATGAAATTTTAATTAACTAAATACAAATTTTATGCATTCCACAAGTGTAATTAAATATTCAATGGACAAATCATTGATTCAAAAAGGTATTTTTTGCTTGATGAAAATTTGATGACACTTATTATATTTGATAAGAAATATTGGATTCGATGCACTTGATAAAAATATTACACTAAAAAATGCTCAAAATCGTAAAACCAAAACGAATAATAGTTATTATTCGACTCTATACAGCAGCAGTAAAAATACAAAGAACTTTGCGGCTCATTTATTTCACAAATCGCGAAAAATAGCGATTTCAATATAAGTGACGAGAAATGGGGCACACTGGCGAGAAGTGGTGATTCCACCCTACAAAATATTGTTAGCGCCAATTTTTTGAGTTATCTTTAGCGTCAACTATTCGAAAGAAGTACATTTCAAATTTACCGCTTCAAAAAATGACATACATTTGGAGGTATTTGGCATTGAATAAATGAGCAGTAAAAAGTTAAAACTGATCAGTAACAAAAAAATTTGAAACACTTATATTATCGTCCAAATTTTGGCAAAGGGAAAATAAATGGCTTTTCACTCTATATGGAAATATTTTAAATGTTAAATATATAAATTAAGACCATTTTTGTAAAGATTTAAGTTTTTTACCAACCAAAATTAGATATTTTACTGCTCATTTTTAATTTTTTACTGCCCATTTTGAATTTTTTACTGATCGTTTGTTTTTTGCCGAGGTATTTTTAAAAAATTATTTGCATAATTCCATAATGCATATAATGGGATTATTATGCATAATCCCATTATATGCATAATTCTGATATGAATTATCCCGGGATCCCCTGTATATAACAATTATGCTTCATGCTTATTCATTTTTTTCATTCGATCACCTATATGGAAACCAAACGGTACGAGATAATCATTTCGGGATTTCGAGAACCCCTTCAATTACCACAAGTTGTGATTTCCAAAATGATTTCAACGAGTTTTTCTATTTTGATTTCAACAAACCAGTTGCGAAGTTACACTGGTAAAAATTATAAGATCATCGATGATACCTTGAAAGTATCACTGTTTTGATACGTATTTAACTCCACAATAAACGAATAAAAACAATGACAAAAGGTTATTTTTGGTGTTTGCTCAGACGAGAGAAATATGATATGAGTAATAAGTGTACGATAAACCATAATCAATCCTAATAAATGTGCATACAAAATTTCAAGAGACACTAGTGATCCTGTCAAAGGATCAAAGATGATCCATTCTTTTGAAAACGATGGAATATAATCTAATTTGATCCTTTTATTTTTACCAGTGTAAATTATATCATGATAAAGCTTAAATAAAAATAAAGATAAAGCTTAGATAAAAATTGGACAAAAGACCCAATTTCAAAGTTGTCCCAATTCAAAGGAGCCCCATTTCCTCCTAAACGTCTATTGCATCTGTCAAAACTGGCAGAACTGTCAGTTACATTTGACATGATGAATCAAATTTTCTTTGAATTAAAATCGATCATTCGGCGAAGTCTTTCCTCCTATTTCACCACTTTGAAATTGTTTTCGACCATTGACACTTTGCAAGGAGAGCGCGCAAAAATTGCAAAGAATACAAAAGACGCTTCAAAAGAGAATTGAAATGGAAACGGAGGAGAGTTAAAAAAAAACGAGGAAGCAAAAGGGAAAAATTGAAAAATAAACTTTCTGCTGTTGTTCCAAGCAACATTCGAGAACACGCAATTTAATTGCCATTTAAATTGTGCAAATATATAGAAATTAGATTGAATGTACAGATGGAAACATGCCCATTTTCTGCTGTGCAGAGTTTATTCCGCTGGAACGACGTTTTGGACAATCTCGCGTGACTTTAACAAAAAAAAACCCATCTCCTCAAGTTCCGTGGATTTCAAATTGCCCTCAGAACTACCATTTCCGCCCACAGAAAAAAAACTAACTAAAAAAAACCTCATCAACACTTTGGAAAATTTTATTTTGTTCAAAAACTTTCTCCACTAATTCTGACAGAGTGCAAATGGTTAGAAAAGCAATAATTCACTGAAGAGTTGATCACATAAAAAAGAAACCCTTTTGTTCGAGTGGATGAAATTATTTTTAACCTATCCAATAAAATGCAATAAACGCCATTGAAAAAGGGAAGAATCATAAATTTATTATACCCTAATTTAGGCACATTTAATAGAGTCCAACATATTAGTGATGGTCATTTAAGGAAATTAACCCAACCCCAGCCAAAGAACCCTTTAGTGGCCACTTTATCCCATGTCTTTATTCCATTTTTTTCTAGTTTACCTTTTCACAGAGTTGGAGAAATGATTCTAGTTTGAAGACAGATGAATACCAAAAGATTTTTTTAAAATATTAATTATAAAATCTCTTTTTTAATCCAAAAATTATTTGTGGTACTCGTCTGGGACAGTGAAATGGAGTAGAGGGATGTGAACTGATGGTTTAAAATTAATACCAGATCTTAGAAATATAAAAAAAAAAATGGTTTTAAAGCCAATCCCACAATACATCTGGGTAAAAGTAATGAAAAATAAGAAACTAAAGGCAATATTTTAATGCCATAGAATACCTTAAATTCAATACCAATAATGTTCTAAAATCAATACCATTATATATTACAAATCCTAGAATGCTTAAAGCGAATCCCAATAAAAAATATAAGGTTCATTTCAATTTTTCAATGTTATAGAGTATGTGAAATTAAATACCAAAATTCTCTAAAATCAATGCCATAGTATTCCAGAAATGCTAGAATGCTTTAAATCCAATCCCACAGTAACTCAGAAGAATACTGCAAAAAACATAAGAAATCTATGGCATTCCGTTTCGAAGTCATGAAACTATTTGAATCTAATGCCAAGAATACTCTAAAATCAATGCCACAAAGTACAAAAATCAATACCAAAATATTTTACAAGTCCGAGAATGTTTTCAAGTCAATCCCACAATACACTAGACAAATTAATCGAAAATAATATAGGTATTTAATGGCATTGTTTCAATGTTATTGAATGACTTGAATTCACGGCTAATCATGGTTGAAGATAAGTGCTATATACATTCTATAAATGCCTGAGCACTTCAGAGTCAATCCCACAGAATTATATCTATATTCCGAAGGTATAAAATTACATGAAATTCAATGCCAAATACTCTAAAAATAGTCCTAAAACGTACTAAAATCGATACCACGATATTCTGAAAATACCTGATTAGTTTAAAGCCAATCCCACATAATTTATTTAAAAAAAAATAAGGAAGTCATGGCATTGCTTCACTACCATAAAGTTATTTGAATTGAATGCCAAGAATACTCTAAAATCATTGACAAAATATACTAAAATTAATACTACAACATTTCAAACATACGAGAATGTCTTAAAACCAATCCCACAAAATTTTCTCAAGACAAGTAGATTATGGTATTGTTTCACTACTATAGAAATACTTGAATTTAATGCCAGAATGCTCTACAACACACAGAAAAATTTGTACACAAAATTGTTACACCGAAGGTTGTCCAGATTTGAAAAAGTGTTTGGCAAAATTTTAAGCAAGTGTTTGGTACACAATTTGTTAACGTTTGGTACACAATTTTTTAACAATTGGTACACAATTTTTTAACATTTGGTAAACAGTTTTTTAACATTCGGTACAGAAGTTTTTAACGTTTGTTAACATTTTGTGAATTTCTTGTTTTATTTTTTTTTTAACCGCGGTTAACGTTTTGACAAATTAAAAAAAAAAATTTCACAGAAAAAAAATATTCTGTAAAATTGCTCGTGGATGCATGTGAATACTATTGGGGGCTTACGAAAAGTTCGTAAATCATATAACCCACATTGTTCGTAACAAGATCACTTAACGAGGATTTTTTTCGATAAGTGATGCTCTTTAAGTGATCATGTTAGTACAATGTTAGTGAAAAAAAGTATATACATTTACGATCTTTTTAGCGGATTATACAATTTACGAACATTTCGTATATCCCCAATAAGAATTCACAAACATTTACGAACAATTTTACAAAATATTTTTTTTCTGTTTATACGTTAATTTTTTTTTAATGATGTCCCTGTTCCTTCAATTATAGCCTCCATTGTATGCCTTATCCTAAGAAAAAAAAATTTTTTTTTAATAATTTTTAATTAAATTTATTTTACTACGACTAAAAATAAAAATTTATGTATCACATAATTGTTTTTTTGAAAACTATATAGTAATAAGAATTAACTATGGAAGGCGAGAAACACTCCTTATTTTCAATTTCATCAACATGTTTTACAGTCATTTCTTTCTTTGTTTTTACCTTAAAGCTTTGCAATTCAGTGTCAAATTTTTCATTTTTTTGGATTTGGACGAAAGAGAAGAAGATGATTCGTAATAATGTGAATAACCTTTTTTCTTTCCTCATTATTTAATGATATTTTCTTTAAAAGTTCTGCTCCCCTCACGATCACAGTCCTTTGTATCTTAAAGTATTCTCGCAGCTCCTGCAATACACAAAAAGCCAAAATTTCATGAAGGACTGAAATAATAGTTTAAAATTTTTAAGGAAAATTAAGATAGAAAATTCTTTGATAATTTTTTTTCTTTTTTAATCGCTTCAAGGAAGAAATTTAAAAAATTTCATAAATTATCGAAAAGTTTCTACATCAGAAAGTTGAAAATTTAAAAATGACCAGTGGTAAGGCCTGTTAAACTTATGGTAGCTGAGATTTGTTATAGGTGAATTCGAAATGCGTACAACTTGGGATGCTTTCAACCTGGAATGCGTGAATATTCGATTGTGAGTTGAATTTTGGGAGTAAAGAATCGCGTCGAGTAAACTGTTCTCGGTCGAAATGGTTATAATTGGCTCGACGCGATTCTTCACCCCCAAAATTCAACTCACAATCGAATTTTCATGCATTCCGAGTTGCAAGCACCCCGAATTACACGCATTTCGAGGTCACATGTAAAGAATCTCAGCTACCATAAGCTTATCTGGGCTTATCACTGGTCATTTTCTATTTTAAATAGTCTGAGTGGGGGCCAAAAAATAAAAAAAAAGTTCATTGAAATCGGTTAATAAACATAAGAGATAGAGTCCGGTCCATATGGATATAGAATGGGTCGGGGTACAGTGGGTTGGGGTAGGGGCGGGTGGTATCCATTATTAGAAAGATCTTGCTTTTAGATACAATAAATGTTTAAATTTCATCGAAATCCTTTCATAAACACAGAAAAAGCAGACCGGTCAAGACTTTGGTTATAGCTCGGGTCAGAGAACATCAAGGGAGGAGTGCGATCTACCGTTGGAAAGAGTCTCGACCTCAGCTACAACATACTAAAATCGTCTAGTTCTCAAAATAATTCGAAATAAAATTTTGGAAAATTTTTCGTGATTTATGAATGTCAAAACGTGTAAATTCAAAATTTGGGCCCGATTTGAAGAGGTTAGATTTCACGTGTGTCAACAAAAGCTGAGATTGTAAAAAATATCAGTTAATAAATGGGATAGAACATTAATTTTAGGTTTAATAAATTTATTTTAATATTAAAAGCACGAAATTTCGTAAAATTTCGAAAATAATCTGAAAGTTTCAACAAATGGTTCCTTAAAATTTTCAAGGAAAATTGGGATATAAAATTATTTTTTTTATAATTGGTTCAAGCAAGGAATTTTTAAAAATTTTCAAAAAAAATCGAAAAATTTCAACATCAGATAGTTTCAAATAAAAAGAATAGGAAATTATTTTTAGGTACACTAAATTCATTTATCAAGTAAAAAATACGAAATTTCGCAAAATTTCAAAAACGATCTAAGTTTCAACATGTACTTTAAAATTTTTAAGGAAAAGTGGGAGGGAAAATTGTTTGATAAATTTACTAAATTTATTTTATTTTAAAATTTCAACATATAAAACAATGAAATTTGGATAAAATTTGATTTTTTTTAATTTAATATTTCAAAACTTTCAAATTTTGCTTGAAATTATCATGTCTAATGCATTCTTTGAAAACTTGGACATAATGGGGCGCAAATGGAGGCTTGGGCGCTTCTGTCTTGGAGAGCCCCTATTTTAATCTTACCCTGAATTGAAAACTTCGAATAGGACAGATTTTAGAGCATTTAAATGTGTAAATTGAGAGGCAGGAAGTTGGCAAATAAAATCTTATGGAAAGAAACAAAGAGAAAATGTGGCGGATTACCTTCACAATGAGCTTGTAAAAAAGTTCTGGTGACTTAACGGGATCTGGTGGTGCCTCCTCTACATGAACTTCCAACTCACTGCAATCTTGGGGAGCACGGGATGGTCCTGGTTGCTCTGGCAAGGAAACAAGCTTCAGGATAAATTTATTTCCTGCCAATGTTGGGAAGGTTGCCGGCGTCAGTCTTATGTTGCTTTCGTCGTAAATCTCCAGCTTTCCACCAATTATTTCCAGTTGTTCTCGAGATATAGACAAAAAAAACATCATAAAAAGCCTTCTGAATAATTTTACACCTTTATGGGAAACTTACCTGCTTTTTCCAACTCTGAATACTCTTTTTTTCACGAAAATCTATGCTCACCCACGTGTCCACACCATTAAATTGAACTACCGCATGTGTAACACCCGCCATGATGATTCGCAAATAACTGTCAGATAATGAGAATATTGCGCAAAACTCTCCATACTGGTACCATGTGACTTACTCTTTCTGTCTTTTTGTGCTATGATCTCTCTAAATCTCTCTCTCGCTGAGAGAGAAAGACTGCTAGAGCACCAAATGTACACGATCTTAGCTCCTTTCGGTGAACAAATTATTGTGTACATTTTTTCGTGATCTCTTGGTGTAACAAATAGTATGCATGAAAAGTTATTATTTTTATGTACAGAAATTTTTGTGTACAAATTTTTCTGTGTGAAGCAGTCCCAAAAATATACTAAAATTGAGGTCGTATTATTCTAGAAATGCTAAAATGCTTCAGAGTCAATCCCACAATGTACCAGAAATATGTCAGTATTTCAAAGTTATATATTTACTTGAACTCAATACCAAAATTCTCTAAAAGTCAATTCCTAAATGTACTAAAATCGATACCACAATAATTTATAAATGGGTTTAAAGCCAATCCCACAAAATTTATTTAAAAAAAAGTAAAGTAAGGAGTTCATGGTATTGCTTCACTGCTACAGAATCATTTAAATATAATGCCAGAATGCACTTAAATCAATCCCACAATGTAACAGAAATATGTTAATCTTTTAAGGTTATAATATTACTTGAATTCAGTATCAAAATGCTCTAAAATCAATCCCACTGAATTTCTTTAAAAAAGTTTTATATGGTATTGTCCGTATTGTCTCACTGCTATAGAATATACTGGAATTTAACGCCAAAATCCTCTACAATCAATCTTAAATTGTACTGAAATTCATAGCTCAATATTCTAGAAATAATAAGATTACTTTGAAGGTAATCCCACAAAATTAATTTAAAAAAACTAATAAGTTTATGTTATTAGTTTCACTGTCTTAGAATTGCTTGACTTCAATACCAAAATGCTCAAAACGTACGGTAATTAATATTCCAGTATTCTAGAAATGCGAGACTGGTTAAAATCCAATACCACAAAATTTCTAAGAGAAAATTACGTTTTGGTATTTGTTTCACTGACATAGAATTACTTCAATTCAATACCAAACGGCTTTAAAATCAATCCCAAAATATACTAAAATTAATATCTTAACATTCTGGCAAAGCAAGTTTAATTTAAAGTCAATCCCACAAGATTTCTAAAAAAAAACAAACTAAAAAGTTTATGGTATTTCATTCACTGCATAAAATTACTTGAATGTAATACGAAAATACTCAGAAATCAATACCAAAATGTACTGAAAATAAAATTACTAATCCAAATACTTTAAAAGCAATCCCACAAGTGAAAACACGGGATTTTGACCTTTGACCTTCTTCTCCTTTTTTCCTTGCCAACGTTTCGGAGCTTGATGGCTCCTTCATTATACAATCCCACAATGTATCAGAAAATAAAAATAAGAATTTTATTTCGATATTTCAGTGCTACATATTCACTTGAATTTAATACCAAAAACTTTTAAAGTCATTACCCCAATATATTTTACAAAACCAAGAAATTAAATTCATTGTTTCAATGCCAAAAATGCTCTTTAATTAATCGATAAGATTGCAGAGTAAGTATTCGAAAAAATCTTTCGATTATTTCAAAATCTGTTTTTAATTCAAAATTCAAATTTATTTTAGATCTCAACTCTGTGGGATTGGACGTGCGTACATTCTGTGCTCAAGCAGATGTCTCAATTTTACAAAAAGAATTTTTTATATTGAAAAAAAATATTTAAAAAAAAACTACAAATTACGAAGAAACATCCATAAAAGCAATGTGGCCTGATGTCCAGGGGAATCTTTGGGCAGGATAGTTGCCAGAAGAATACCACTGAGGAATGGGGAAGAATTTCTTTTGTCAACACCGCGAAGGGATGTTTTTTAACAAATTATTGAGAAGCGGGTGCGAGAAAAAGGACAACCATAAAAAATGACTTTTTCACGTGGGCACAATGATCATGTTTACAAAATATCCGTTGTGCAGTTTCAAAGAGAAATATTAAAGAAAGAATCCCGCCTCTGCAGACATAAATCATAGCCCCATTTCTCACCCCCTGAATAATACCGATCAATAGAGACGTGACAATTTTTTTTGTTCTATCTTATATTCCAAAATATCCAAAATATTTTTCATCCGATTGGCAACAATGGCCCAGAAATATTTGTTTATGGTTCTCCTCTGGCGGTGCGTTTTACCAAAAGACACGACCAGAAAAAAGGCAACATAAGAATAGCAGAAAAATCTCAAGAGGGTAGTTTAAAAGAAAAAAAAATTGTTGCATAATAGAAAATGTGAATAAAACATGCAACTTGGGGATGAATTTTCTCTTGCACTCTCGGTCTTTTCCTTTTTTTCTTTACACCGCTCTGTCTTGCCTTCTTGTCATCATCACTGGTATATTTCATCCCTTTTGTACCAACAAATTTTTAGTAGCCACTCTCACGTTATGATAATACGTTTAAGCCCCTTAAAAGTAACCATACGAATATAAACACAACAACACAGGGAGCAATGCTGCAAAAAAAAGGGCACAAGAATAGATTTTTTACGGTTAACAATTCACCCGAATTATTTACCATACATTACACACATTATACTTAGTACTGAAAATCTTTTATTTCGTCCTGGCAAAAGAGACGTGAGAGCCAAAGGAATACAAATCTCCGCACATATCATTTACCATTATTCACATATATTTTATCTTTCATCCCCTATCTTTCACTCAAAGGAACCTCACTACCCTCCTTGAGCATCAATTTCTCCCAATCTCTGTGGTCCTATCCCATTCTCCCTGCAAAGATTTTTCTAAAAATCAGCCTTTGGCCCAAATGTTGCACACAATTATTTTATTCAATTAGAAACATCTTGAATCTCAACGTGAATCTCAAAGAATATTGCTTTATTGCCATCATGAGAATACTCTTAAATTCTAAAAATATTCATAAAGTTGAGGAGACTGCAAGGTATCCAATTTTTGTAAGCAAAACAGTTGAAGGAATATTTATGGGATCATTTGTGAAACTTAGGAGAATAATACAAATTATTGAAAAACAAAATTTAAATAAACATTCTTTAAAATGATACAAAGAAGGTTCAACTAAATTTTGGAAAATTTTCTTAAAATACTTACAAATATCAATTTAAGAGAGAGAATCACCAAGGACCAAAAGGAGAACGTTTTGTCTCAACGTACAAATTATTCAAAACATTTATTAGGTTTAATGTGTTGATTTTTCAATAATTTTTATTAATTGTAGTTACTAGTTCTATCGTTAAAACTTGATTTAAATACTTATTTAAAAAATGCAGAGGGAAGTGGAGTACCTTTGAATAGGGGTATTTTTGAAATAGTGCTCTAATAAGGATCAAATTGATTCATAAATAACAAAAGCATTTGAAAATCAAAAACAAATCGGAACATCCGCAGACATTGATTTTTTTTATTGGGGGTCATCGATGACTGGAAGTCGATATCTCTTACCGTTTAAGCTCCAGAATGGTGACAAGTTGAAAAAAAAAGACGTTAAACAGATCTCTCTTTGAGTTCGAGCAGTAAAATCAGGAGGAAGCAGGAGAATTCCCTATCCAGAACAGTTCTAGGGATAGTTATCATGTGGCAAAGTCTAGAAACCGAACAGTTCTGGAAGAAAAATTAGAAAAAAAGCAGAATTCTCTGCCCAGAGAGATGCTGGAGATAGTCAACGCAAGTGGATGGGCACAGAACTGGCCATTTCTAGAAGATACTGCTATTTCAGGACAAAATTGTCCTTCCGGTGAGCGTCGGTGAGGTGGTTTAATCCAAAATTAAAACATTCAAGGTTCCAGAGCTTTCGCTCACCGGAAGAACAATTTTGTCCTGAAATAGCAGAATAGAAGTCTCACCGTCGGTTTCACTTACCAGACATTTCAAGAAGAAAAATTGGAAAGAAGCAGGGGGATTCCCTGTACAGAGGAATTCTTGGGATAGTTATCATGTGGATCTACCCAGAATCCTAAAAGATCTAGAAGAAAAACCGGGAATAAGCAGGAGAATTCTCTGTCCGGAACAATTCTGGGGATGGTCATCATGTGGATGGACTCAGAATTTGAGCAGTTCTGAAAGAAAAATCAGGACGAATCAGGGCAAGAATCAGGGGAATTCCCTGTTCAGAGAGATAGTCATCTTGTGAATTAAGAAGAAGATCTGAGAAATTCTAGAGAAAATATGAGAATGTTGCGTTATGTTCATATCATATATCATGAAATCGATTTTCGATTCAAATTTCAGCTTAGTTACAATCTGAGAAATGAGTGTTAAAAGATATTATTCTCCCGATTCTCCCTAATTTTACTAGACTTACAGGGTTGTTGCTATAAGCAATTCATATGGATTATATACGATAGAGTATCAACCTACAGAGGCAATATAGGTTTAAAATAGCTACTAAGTCTGCTAAAGCACCACGTCTTGGTCACACAAATGAACCTGATTAGAAACAGGACATTGTTAATAAGAATCCCTGATAAGATAACCCTGCATCACTCTCGAGAGGTTTCAGAAATCTGTAGTTAAAAAAAAATGAAGATAAAACTAAGGGGGATCAAAATAATTGAACTGTACTCACATTGAGGGAGGTTGTGCAGCTTTGTATGGAAAACTATGTCCAAAAATTAAGATTTTTTTTACCGAATTCTACAAAAATCAAATAAATTATACATTATGGTAAAGTGATACAAGTTGGACGTAGTGTTACAAGTTGGACAATTCGCCGGTACAAGTTGGACATGGCTTTTTTCTTGATAAATACAGTGCAAAATTTGTTTTTAAGCACAAGGAACCAAATTATAAAACTAAAGCATTAAAAATCTACAAATAAAAATTAAGTACTAAATTTATCAAGAAAAAAGCCCTGTCCAACTTATACCATTGTCGAACTTGTACCACTTTATCCTATGTCAAAAAATCTTTTACTTATTAGACTCATAATTCTACCTCACAAAATTCCTGGAAATCCTTGGATTTTCCTCTATAGAAAAATAAAAAATAATTGTTGCGATTTTTACGAAGCTGCTCTGGTTTTCTCAGCTTTGTACAATATTTTGTCCACCTTTGTAGGGCTCATTTTCCCCGAAAACGTTACACTAGACACAAAACTTTGCGCATCATTGCCTAGATGGCAATTTCATCTAATTGTTTTCACCGTTGATAAATGCAAAATGATGTGAAAAAATGGAAAAACATTTTTTCATATCATTTTGTGAGTCAGTCAGGTGTGATTCTCTCAGATCACTTCCGGATTTCCCTACTGTTGATTGAAAAAAATGTCCCATTTTTATTCTTGAATTCTCAAAGGAATCAAGAAGAACAACCCTAGAATGAAGAATCATAAATCCGTCAGGTTGATGGCGGCAAATTATGCTCCATTCTCTGTTTGTAATTTTTTTTTATTTGTTAAATCGGTCTAGGGAAATTCTTTGTACTTCTCCTGAATACAGCCAGATGAAGGAACTCTTCTTTATCAACACATTTTTCCAATCATGTTGGAAATTTAAAACAGTTGTTCTAGAAACTTTTTTCAACGATGAACTGGTGCAATTTGACTTTAGAGGGATGTCTCCGGTGATTTCCAGTGAAAATGTTAATCACCCTAAGATAAAACACTTTTTTGGTTTTGCCCAGAGCTTTCGATCCTGATGGGGATCTTCTTCAGTGGCTGGAAGGGCATTAAAATTATTTATTTGCAATAAATTTCTTTTGACATTTTATAAAGGTAATTTTTGTACAATTTTTAGCTCACTCAACTAAATTGTGTTTCCAGAGTCTCTCTTAAGGATCGTGTGGTTCATGGGGTTCCACTTCCAGCCACTGAAGAAGATCCCCATTAGGATCGAAAGCTCTGGACAAAACCAAAAGTGTTTTTATCTTAGGGTGACTAACATTTTCATTGGCTATCACCGGAGACATCCCTCTAAATGTTATAGAAACTCCCGCACGAACAAGCGCAAGACTTTGATGGATTATTTTCTAATATCCTCCTGAAAATTAAAGAAAATTCACTTTCGAAAAACCTTTTTTTGCACCTTAGACTCACGTTCAGTTTGATAGAAGAAATACAATTCACTTGACCCAAATTGCAGTCTGGTCTGGAGCCCGAAAAGGCCCAAGAAAACGCTTTCCGGGATTAGGCAATATTTATTTAGAAAATTAATGATTTTTATTAATTTTTTAATAGAAAGATAGGAAGTTTTTGACAAAAATCTTATTCAACTGTCTGTAAATACGCATATTTTCTGCTGCTTCGAATCTTGGGAAGAGCCACTTAATGAGAAGAGTAAGGGTGGCTTGTTAACGAACTTCACGAAATTCCACACATTCAGCAGCCTCTTTAACATAATTAAACAATTAACAAATGCCACTCGAGCCCAGTGAAGACGTTCAAAAGTCTCGCGAGAATCAGCAGTGGAAACTCGTTGGGGAAAACGCGGGATTCTCTTCGGGGGATGGTTGGAAAATTGTGCGGCTGCCGATGCTCAAGAGGTGAGCAATTATCTCTTTGGCTTTTCTTTAATTAACGACATTGCCATTTGCTGGGGCAATGAAATAAACCCAAAATGTGCAAAAGTGCTAAGACAAAAAGGGGTGTTTTACAAATTAAAATGCGTGCCCCTATCTTGGTTGAAAAAAGAAATACCCGAAGGGGAAGATTTCTTTCCAAGGTGCACCTTTCAACCCTTAAACGCCATGTCTTCAGTGTTGAGGATAAAATTTGATGGAAATTGTTTAAACGGTATATCTTAGCACATTACTTTATTGGAGCATTTAATTTTCATCTGCTCAACCATATGAGTTGTAAATTTAATTATTTTATGGGTTATTTCAACCCCAGAATTGCTCAAATTGATGACAGTTGAAACGGTTTCTCGCACATTAGAAGATTGTTTGCTTTTCCGGCAACAAATTGGACAAAATTGGGACTATAAAACTATAAACATAGGATACAAAAGGATATCTTCAAAGGATCTTCATTTTTTATGAGAAAGACAAATCCTTTTGCTCAATTCTAATTAAATAGATAAATGCAAATCTCTCTGCAAAATACCCAAACAATTCACTGACAAATCAGATTAAAGAGGGATATGAAAGGCACTTGAATCTCTTGTTTGTGCAACATTTTTTTATGCTGCACAATCTATCTTCATCAGTCTTTTTTGCCAGTCGCATAAAACCAGAGAGATAATAGGGCTAAAGAAGGCCCGACAATACTCACCCCCATTGTACAAGGGGTTGAAAGGCAATGAAGATTTGCGGAATGCTCGAACTCATAACTCTTAATGTTTTAGTGTTAAAAATGATCAGGAACTCTAAAAGTTTTTTTCGGTACCCAGAATCGTTCTGAGATTACCGGTTCACTTTCTACTCCTAACAAATTGGAACTGGTTTAAGTTTATCCGGTATTCAGAGACGCTTTTTGCCACAAAAAATATAACAAATAATAAATTGGGATAGAATCAATCCCAAAAGGGTTAAATACAAACCCTGCAACAGGATAGAATTAATCATAAAATTGGATATAACTAATTAAAAAATGGAATAAAAAGAGTGACAAAATAGAATTAAGCGGCGCAAAAACAGTATAGAATCAGTCACAAACTACTATTAAAACCAATAACGAAATTAAATACAATTAATCATAGAATGGGTTTAGAACAACCCCAAAAGAGGATAGAATTAATCTCAAAATAGGATATGACCAATTATAAAATGGGATAGAATCAATAATAAAGTAAGATAAAATTAAATAAATACAGGATAGAATCAACTTCAAAATTGGGTAAAATCAACCCTAAAATTATGGAAGAATTATACGCAAAATTAAATATAACCAATAACGAAATGGGAGAGATTCAATACAAATAAAATAAAACGGCAGAAAAACAAGATAGAATCAGTCAGAAAATTTGTGTAAAAAAATCATTAGAAGGTATAGAATCAATCCCAAAGTGGGTTAAGACCAACCCTAGAATTATGGTAGATTTAATCACAAGATGGAATATAGGCATTTTAAACGATATAAAACGGATGACAAAATATTATAATTGTATAAGATAAGATTTTTGCCAGGGGTCAGTTCTCCATTTTGGATCACCGATGCATCAAAGTCACAAATTGGGCTCCTTATGCTGCCCTACTTCCAACTCTATTATCTTATCCCCCGATACGGGTAGCCACTCCATATCACAGCTCTGCATGCGGTTGTATCACACGTAGTGTCTCTACTATATCACAACACAGCCCATCTCGATGTGTGTTTGGATCAGTGACAGTGAATAATTGTATCGACTGAAGTATCTCTTTCATTCCAAAACTCGTTAAAACAGCGTTAAGATATAGGTTAGAATAATTCACAAAATTGGATAGAATCAATCCCAAAATTGGATAAAATAGCATAAAAACAAGTTAAAATCAGTCAGAAAATTTTATATAAGCAATCATAAAATGGGATAGAATCAAGCTCAAAATGGATAAAAGGCAATCCTAAAACCAAGACAGAATTAATCACAAAATTGGATATTATAACTATATTTTAAATGAGATAGAATCAATCCCAAAATTGGATAAAATAGCATAGAAACAAGTTAAAATCAGTCAGAAAATTTTATATAAAACAATATTAAATAAAATGGGATAGAATCAACCCCAAAATGGGTTAAAAATAACCCTAAAATTAGGGTAGAATTAATCACAAAATGTCATATAAGTATTATAAAATGGGATAGAATCAGTGCCAAAGTAGGATAAAATTGCAATTACAAATTAGGATAAAAAAAGTATTCTTAAAATGTGATATATCCAGTATATTAACAGTAATTAAAATAAATGAGAATTCACTGAGAAAAAAAGAGGGTGCGATTAACTTTTTTCTTCATAACTTTAACACTTTTTAGGTGTAAAAATATATCAACATTTTTTAATGTTAATTTTACATCTTTTTAAGGGTAAAATTAACATGAAAAAGGGTAACTTGAACCCCCAATACACCTAAAAAGGGTAATATTTACACCGATTTCGGATAAATACTGCAGGGTAAAATTAACATTTCCGGAATGTTATTTTGACTTTTTCGGATTTCTCTCACTCAGTGTTATAATACAAAAATCGATGAATTACAATAGAAACTCTCTCTTTTCGAATTGGAACAAAATAAAATGAGTGAATATTGTTGACAAAATGCAGCACATTGAGCCACTACACAAAGGAATTATAGAAGATCATCAACTGATTTGATGACAGGGATGAGATTAATTCCTCCGTGTGTTCCCATCAATTGACAACAGGCAACAGGGTTGCGAGGAGAAAAAAATCACAGAATCACTTGAAATTGAATAAACCGACAACGAATCCACATTTCATCCCCCTTGAACATGAGTTTTTCGTTCCACATTTTTTTTTTCGACAGCCAATTCTCCCTTTTACCTTGCTCTCCTGTCCCAGGAAATATCCCTCATTCCTGGCCAATTTAACGCACCTCAAGATGCAACAATTCCCTCTTGTTCTCAAACTGAAGCCAATCACTCAAAATTGGCACGGCAAGAGAGACAAGAGGAGTTTAATCAAAGATTTTGAGTAAGATTCTCATATTTTTTTTATAGTACTTACCAGTAGGGGAATTCTGTAACAGTATGACAATGTCATATGACAAATTTTAAAATTTTTATATGGGAAATTCGGAAAAAAATTCATTGAAAATCAGATTCATATCAGTTACTAATAGCTTCATACAGCTCCTTGTATTGACCATTCGGTAATCACTGGACTTTAATGTTGTCCTGTTCCCGAATTTATCACGGAAATTTGTCTTGCGACATTGTCATATCGTTACAGAATTCCTCTACAGGACTTCTTCTCCAAAACCTTGTTTTCTTGAGATTTCTTGAAAATTCATCACAAGATTTTTTATTTCTCGTTATGATTTTAGAGGTTACAAACTTAGGCGGACAAATGTAAACAAAAAGGGACAGATAATCCTAACCGGCTTATGTAGGTGAGATTCTTAACGTGAGCTAACTCGGAGTGCATGCAAATTCGATTTAGAGCTGAAGTTGGGAGACGCCATTCAGTTATCTTGAATAAAATTCGTGAAATTATACAAATTTTGTATTTAAACCAAAATATCAAGGATTTGGATGAACTGACAGAAAAGTGTTATATGGGTGAAATGTAGACCAGAATGTTCTCTATAATTTTGCCGTAGAACTTGAACTCATCGATTACTCAGAAGCCAAGATAAGCGAGGTTTTTTGTTTCTTAACTCGTTTTTTCATCCAGAGTTCCCCAAGTAATCATTTGTTGAACTTCAACTATATCAAAGAATTGTTGTATTTTGTGGGACTTTCCATTTAAAACCCTATTTTAAGTGCCTTGGTGGAGTAGAGGCAGTCAAATTGGCATCTGAGTGATTTCAAAGCGTTATTATGGGAAAAATCAATTTTTTCACACTTAAACGGCAAAATCGGACTGATAGCGTGGTCTGAGTGGAAAATGATGTATGGACGAAATGTAGAGACAAATGTGCTCTACAATTATGTCGAAGTAATCATCAAAATCGGTTCAGCGACAGTCGAGATAATTGAGGTTATGTGATATTGAAATTGGTTTTTCGACTGTGGCGCCCCTGGTGTTGGTCCCACGAAGTTCAAATATTCTAGAAAGTTGTAGCATTTGGAGAGATCTTTCATTTAAGCCCTCATTCATCAAAATCGGTCACATAGAACCGGAGATATGATTTTTTGAATTTTGTGAACTTTGACCCCTCATATCTCCGGTTCTATTGAAACCACAGCGCACATACGCACCATTTTGGAAACGTCCTAGACTGGACTACAATATACTAAAATTTCATTAACTTGCACAATGCCGTTTTTGAGAAAAATGTCTTTGAATTTCGATGAATTTTGACGCTATCACAGCGCCACCTGTGGTGACTTTTTGAACTTCCATCTGAAAGTGCTCATCGAGACGAAACCAAAAAGGTAAAATTTATGTCGCTATGTTAATTAGAACCGGAGATAGAGGCCGGTCAATGTTCGAACTTTGACCCCTTATAGCTCGGGTCAGGGGTTATGGATCGACTTAAGGTTTTTTTTTTTGATAGGTATAATCAACGGCTACAACATACTAAAATTTCAGCCCGATTGCATAAGGAATTTTTGAGTTATTTAACTTTAAAGATTTAAAAATTTTCTTTTTAATAATAGCGCCCCTAGCGGTGGTTTTATGAACTTGCGATGTTAGAAGGGGAAGTGGCATTTCATGAGAGCTTTCCAAAAAGCCCTCATTTTTTAAATTCTGACAATTAGAACCGGAGTTATGGCCATTTTAAGAAATTTTTTTTGGACCCTTATAGCTCGGGTCAGGGGGGTCGGGGGACCTTAAGTTTGGTATTGATGGAAAGCCTTAAGGCCCAGCTATAACATACTAAAATTTGAGCCCGCTCGATGCCATAGGGGCGGAGCTATTGAGAAAACAAAAAAAGGGGGGTCTTCAAAATGGCGGAAGGAGGGGTGGGGGGTGGGGGGTCAATGCACCAAGTTGCAATTTTCATACGATATTTAACCTTTGCCGAAAACCGCAAGTCGATATCTTTTTTAGTTTAGGAGCTATTAAGCTCCAAAGAGCGGCCGGACGGCCGGCCGGACGGCCGGCCGGCCGGCCGGCCGGGAACGTAACTTAGCCCCCCATATATTCGTGATCAGGAAGTGGCGAAACACATTTTGGCCAAGTTTGAGCGCGATCGGAGGACATGAAATTTTGTTAGGATTATAGTAGGTGAGATTGTTAAGAATCTCACCTAATATCATTGAATTATTCGTTTCCATAACAGTTTTTCAAGGTCAATGATTAAAATCGTTCTAGAGAAAGTGTTTCGAAACAGAATGGATGATGTTTGACCTCGTTGGAAAGGTCTTGGAATTTCTGACAAGTTTGAACCGGTTTCAAGTAATCATGAATCGGTAACGAACCGGTTATAGACCGATAAATAATTTTTAGCCAAAAATCAAGCTATTTTGGACAATCTTCTGGTTCATTATAATTCGGTTCAAAACGGTTGTGATCCGGTTATTGATAAATGATGTAAAATTAATTTTGAAGTACAGCATTAAAGTTACGACTTTGAGCATTTTGCAAAGCATGAGATACTTTGCCACTACATTGCATTTTAAAACCAAAATCGGACTTGAACGGTTAAAAAAATTCCCAGAGCTGCATCGATTTTTAACTTTAGCTAACATTTCCGTGAATTTTAAAGTAAAATTTTCAGCATATATAAAAAAATCACTGTATAGAGGATTCTTTCACCCCTCAGTAGATAGATTTCCTTCTGCACACTTGAGGAAATCAATTTTTACGAGCAATTGCTTCGAGATGGCTATATGATCTTGCCACATTTGTCTTTCGCATTTCCTCCCTGACACTTTTCCCTGGATTTTCCACTCCGTCACTTGATACTTTTCTTCCTGAATCGCGTATATGGCGAATATTATGAAATTTTCGCCCATAAAGTTCAACTGCATTAAAATTTATTAGCCCCCCAATATCTAAATATTGGACGATGAATTTTTAGGAAGGGAAAATCAGTAGATAAAAGTTGCCATATCTTCGACAGATTGATCAATTTGTTGAGGAGAGACGACTACAAAAAAAAACAGAGCCTGGCGCCTTTTTTCGTGTCTTGGTAGAAAAGTTTCGGACCATTAAATGACTGCTGGCGCCATTGGTTTTCAATCATTTTCCTAACATCAATTTTATTTTCACTGTGTTTACGTGGAAAATGGCTGAAAATGCCCCATGAGATGGAACATTTATTAATGACTGGATTTTACGAGGGAAAAGGTGAATTGAGAACAGACTCATTCTATATTCTTTCAAATTCATTCCTTTCTGCTTTTCTATCAGAAACTTAAGAGCTGAAGTCTAGGAAAAGCAGTATCTGTGGTTAGAGAAAATATTTCAATTGAATTTGAAGCATTGAAAGAGTTTTCTTCTTAAAAGGCGAAGGTAAATGGCGCGGGAAGATCACAATCGAATTGGAGGTCTTGGTTTTGGGGCGAGATTTCTTCTGTGGATGATGATGGGAAGCAATGTGGGGATAAAGAGAGATTGTGGGTGACATAAATACGAAGTATCTGATCCCTGATGTGGCATCATCTAGGAATAAATCGAAAGTCTCGCGAGGTATTGATGTCAATTCATGAGATGCGAATTGCAAAGACGATAGGAAAAATGGGAAAATCGTGGGGTTAACTACTGAAAGCTTTTCTTGCTTTATTGAAATTCGAAGAAATTTTTCTTTCTCTCTCTTTTCAAGTAATTTATTTTTTAATATTCATTGAAATATCTTTAGATTTTCCATTTTACCAAAAATGTCAATTACTTGAATTTAATATCGATTAACTGCGATAAATCGCATTAAATCTAAATTTATCGCTTCTTTAATGACAGTGTAAGGAGAAAATTATTTAATAAACGTTACTCTTTATGTTTATTAAAATAAAATCGAAAGACATGGCAAAACGTCTCAGCTTTGCGGAATGTTCAAACTGACGAGATAGAGCTCTCCGTGAACTACTTCTTCGCATGAATGTTTTGGTGCTTAGGGTAACGTGTGGTAATTCTGGACACTTTTTAGCACTTTTAAAGTTTCAAACAGCTTAACGACTTCTCAAATTATTTTTTTTATTGGTAGTGGAATGTAGGCATGGTTCACACAGAGTCAACCTTCAAACGATGCAATTTTTCTCTTAATTTGCAAAGAGCTGACTTACCATTTCTCATCTCGTTTCATGAACTTAATAATTATCAATCTTATGGCTAAGAAATGATGAACTAGATCTTTGCAAACAAAAAGAAAATTTGCGTTGTTTGAAGGTTCACTCTGTGCGAACCATGCCAACATTCCCCTACAAATATTTATATTCCTTATTCTATACAGAATAAGATCCTTACGGAAAATGGTGGAAAATGCATCATTTATTAAACAAAATAGCAAAAAAATGTAAAAAAAAAAAAGTAATAAAGGTATATTTCGGGACAGTTGGGTATTTCGGAACAGGCAAGACTGGCTATTATGCAAATAAATTTCACTGAGCCTGATTATTTACCATCAAGTAGAAGTTCTAAACAATCTTTCATAAAATTTCGTTTAAATTTCACTTGTAAAATTGCTTAAATCGAAAAAAACTAAGCACTGTTTGTGTTTTGTGTTAACATCTGCAAAATTGACCACACTGAAGCTTTTGTATAAACTAAAATTTAACTAAATTAACTAAAATTTCAGAAGTTTTATGTTTATCTGATACGTAAAGAGCTTAATATTTTATATAGAACTTAAAAATAATAGGAAAACACATATTTATATTTTTCTTCATGTGTCCCAAAATACGTATATTATGTCCAGAAATACCACATGTTACCCTACTGACAAGAAAGAAAAGAAAAGTAAAGAAGTGACATGAGTTACAAGCATATGAGCAAATAAAAAAAGTAAATAAGAGAAAGATAATTAATTTACGGATGTTTTATGGATTCATAACTGATTTTAAGACTTTTCAAAAAAGTAAAATTTAACAATTTAACCAAATCATTCGAGAAATACGCCTTCTAGAGTATAGAAGAATTTATAAGAGAGACAAGTTATTTATGGATACTTTGCCGATTCATTACCGTTTATGACCGAAGGGAAATTCCAAGACCTTTCTAAAAATCCAAATTTTCACCAAATCGGTTGGAAGATATGCCCTCTAAAGTAGTTTAACTTTAGCTTTTAAAAATTCAAGATGGCGATTTTTTTCGAAATAACCCAAAAAATATGTTTTTGGATGAGATGGACGGGTTGCGTGAGGTGAAAAAGGAACAAAAACATCTGGAGAAAATGATTTTATTATGAATCACCCAAAACCGAAAGCTATTATCTCTTACCTTACCGGTTACACGTTAAAAAAAGGCAGATTATATAACTGCTCCCTATTTTTGAGTCCGAGCAGTAAAATGATTTAACATTATACGGCGTCATCGTCACAATTTATTAAATTACTGAAAAATATGATAAATATCCTTCAATTTTATTTTATTTTGTTCAAAATAAATTAAAGAAACACATTATTCTTACACATTTTCTTTTATTTTTTACCATTATTAGACTTTCCATCGAACTTCAAATAATTTTTCGTGATATTTCATAAAACTAAAGATGATAAAATGTGAAAAAGCTCAATTCAAGACTGGAAAGCAACAAACCAAATTGTAGAAAAATATCCATGAATATCGAGCAGTAAAATGAAATAATAAATACAAAAAAATATAAAACGAAAGTTAATTTAAATTGCTGAAGTTTAAGAAACACAGGCGGTAAACAAGACTGTTACTCATTATCGCGATCAGCCAATCGCACAGAGACAGATCGGCGCCGATTAGTTGATCTACCACTCATAGTTCATTCGTTGACCGTAATTATTCATCCCGCATAAAATAAATATGGGAAGCCTTATAAACGTAAGCGTATCGCAATCACAAAATAAGGATGTAAAATATTATTATTATAATTATTGGAAAGAAATTAAAAATAAATTTAAAAAATGTTGAAAGAATACAAATGTCCCTACCGAAAATATACGAAATCAATGTGTTTTATAAATTAAAAAAAAAACATCCGTACAAATAGTCAATTAAATAAATCAATAAATTTAAAAAAATAACCATTTCCGAAAGTTTCTTTTGAAATTTCTTTAATACTTCCAGCGTTTATGTGAAAGATTTTCAAAATCTGTTTCCCATTTCTATTTTCTTTTATTCAAGAGAAATACGACTCGCGAATCTATGGCATATACCTTGTGAATATCGCGAATATTGGCATTTTTTTCGTGAATAGTGAGAATTTTTCACAAATATCGTGAATATTGCGAATGTTTCGGAAGATATATTCGAATATTTGTTTTTTATTCCCGTATAAAATTACGAATATTTTGTGAATATTGATTCTACGACATGTTATTTTGGTCAGTGGGCGGGAGAGGGATCCATGGTGCAATAAGAGCGTTCGGCTCTTAGACTGTGTGATCCCCTGCTCGACTGTCACAGTTGTGAGTTCGAGTCCCGCCCGGTACAAATGACTGAAGCGTTTGAATGGACATATTTCTCTTCCACAATGTAATCTGAATAAAAATTTTTAAACTGAAAAATGTACAAAATAGAAAAAAAATCGGTACATAAAAAATAAATTTAAAATAATATTTTGGTTTGTTGTTTGCCCCTTTCTTTTATAAAACAAACTGTTACAAAAAAATGGAAACAGCGACATTATAGTCCAAATTTTGGCATAGAGAAAATAAAAGGCTTTTCTTTTTATCTGGAAAATTTTTTTATGGTAGATTTATAAATTAAACTTATTTTTCTATGGATTTAAGTTTTTTTAACCATAATCAGACATTTTACTGCTCATTTTTAATTTTTTTTACAGACCATTTTGAATTTTTTACTGTTCGTTTGTTTTTTGCCATTTTCTACTGTCTCTACAAGATGGAAAAGGGATTAGGAAAGAGATTTTCTGTGGAAGTCAATCACCAGTTTTGGAGAAACAATGAATGCTTTATTTGGAGTTACACCTTTATTTATTTATACTAAATAATGTAGTATTATTATTGTTATTATTATTATTCATAATGTATAACAAACAGCTGTTAACATATTTGCCACGGTTCACTTTGATTGCCTATCACGGCAATCCTAGACTAATCGCGCGAACACGCGATCTCGGAGACTAATCGGCACAGTCACCGCGATCTTTGAAGTTGATCAGTGCGATCTGCCGATCTATCACTAGAGATTCATTCGCAAGCTATACTTATTCACCCGGTGATATTAAATAAAATGATTTTTTTAAATAATTTTATTCTCTCATTTAAAGTTTAATATGAATAATATAAAGGTATTATTCGACAATAGTTTCCTAAAGATGTGCTTATAAAAGTGCATTAAATTCTATTACGAAATCATAGTTCATAGCCCCTCGGTAAGCAGCATTTGGTGGAAAAAAAACCAAGGCAAGAATAAGGATTTTACGATACAAAATCCAGCGGAATAAATGTTAGGGAAAATAAATATTGTATCTATTTTATCGGCGAGATTTTGTCTTCTCATGGGGATCTCCATGTCGGTGGGTTAAGATGGTCTGAGGGTGGTATAATATTCAACCGAAACGACGCCAAAAAGCGGTGGCATCGTGGGATACCGCGATTCTTTTGTATTCCTATCCGATATAGTTTGGGAACATTTTCGTAAATGGATTTAGAGGCAGCACAAAAGAACGACAATGTAAGACTAAAATCACATCTTTCCTCGCCGATTTCTCTACCAAAAAAAGAAAAAAAAGAGAAAATGAAGTCACGACTTTTTTTCTGGGGTCGTGGTTAAATTGATTTTACCCTGTGAATATCATTTGCCGATACTTCTTTCATCGCGAGGGGATTTCTCATGGGAAATTTATATTGGCTCCTAAATAGAATTTCCTTAGGCTTAATTAAGTCATTAAATTTTTTTTCCGGGAGTGTTTTTTTTCCATCCTTCGCGGCTCTTTGGGAGTTTCTTTGATCCCTCGTGTGTGTTTTATGGGATCTTGGCTCTTTATTCCTTAATTTGGCTCTCCTACCTATTCCTTTGTTTGATGCATCTCCTTAATCTGGTATTCTTCTGAGGAGGATTGCTGGACCTCCAAGGATATGGTCATATTGTGCGGTCCAATGGCCAAAGCGTGCCTAATTTTTGTGTCAAAATTCATTTAGTAAAGATTATTCTGAAGTCCATTTGAAAATTTGTACAGATGTGCTTCATTCGTTAAAGGCAAAATCAATGAGAAATGTTGTAAATTCGTGTTTAGTGCGATTCTTATCATTTTAATTTGCTGACTATTTGAGATAATTCGAATATTTAATGGAATATTTTTTGTAAACCTTGTGTTAGAGCTTTGCTTTGTATTTGCCTTTTTCGAAAAACGTATCAATTAATTGTTTTTTTTATGAGTAAATCAGTATATATCTAATTGCACAATATTTCCAGAATATTTTACTCTTAGTTTTTACTTTTATAATAAACTAATATAAATATTTTTACATGTTAATAAATAGAAGTGCTATAAATCTCTCAGGAAGACATTTTTATAGATCTAAAGCCCAAAACACATTATACATCACTTTTAACCCTTAATTGAGACAAAAATATTCCCCAAAATCACTTTCTCAGCTCTGTCAATGGCAAAATATGCATTTAACATATATTATCGCGGGACAAAAACAGGGAACAACTATATTAACCCAAACATCCCTCGGCCCAATTCAAATAACCTACAACAAAATTGCCAACACAAAAGGGGCATCATCGTCATTCCGAGTGTTAACAATAAAATCCGGTGAAACATAAAAACTTTCTAGAGTGAAAATTTTTCAATTTATGGGGTTTAGATTTTCAGAGTGTGGTGGCCTATATAGTAAATCTCTGTACCTTTCTGTACATCAGACGAACCCTCTTTTGTTAATTATGCATTGAAAATTTTCCTACAAAATATATATCGCTCTATCTCACTCGCAGTCTAATGTTAATTTTCCCTTTTCAAATGCCGAATTGAGAACTGTAGACATTTTCTCCCATCCAGAAGCCATTTATTATAAATGGGGTCTTATTTTATTGTATGAAATATTTATATTTTGTATAAACATTTTCGACCCAATGCGTAACATTGAATTTGACGTGAGATGACGTCCTTTTCGACTCATCTCATAGAAAACAGTTTTACTGGAAAATATAGGGGACGGTGGGGTATTTTATTCCACGAGTAACCATTTGAATTTTTGGATCTAAGACTGTGGCCTTGATTTATTTTAGGACAGAATGTCCTTATGTCCTTTCGATTAGCGTCGGTTTTTCAATTAAATATAGAAATTAAACACACGATGTACCAACGTTTAGCACAAATATTAGTACAGAACTGTACTAAATTTTACAGGCAATTTACAAAGATCTTTTGACTACCAATTTCCTCTTTTTTCTTCATTGTTACATTGTGTGCTTATTTTTGAATTTAATTTAAAAATAGATGTCCATCCGGAGGAACATATTCTGTCCTAGGCGTCCTAGGAAACCTTTTATTAAAAAATTATTTGAATATATTTTTGAATTAGAATAATTTATTATAAAAAAAATACCCCATTGAGTGAAACTGGCCTTACGTACTTCTAGAATGACTACATTCTCTAAACTAGAGACTTATGGAATTGCATAGCTACTTGATTTCGAAATTATGAACTAAGCAATATGAATTGCTTATTAGGGGAATGTAGGCATGGTTCGCACATAGTGAACCTTCAAACGATGCGAATTTTCTCTTAGTTTGCAAAGAACTAGTAATTAGATAATTTATTAAGCTCATGAAACGAGATGAGAAATGGTAAGTCAGCTCTTTCCAAACAAAGAGAAAACTCGCATCGTTTGAAGGTTCACTCTATGCGAACCATGCCAACATTCCCCTAGTATTCTAATCATAAAGAATATTCTGACAGCAGATTCAAAACGCTTCGGAGATTTTGACAGTTGCTGATTACGCCATCTTCATGTAAAACTAAAGATTTTTTTTTTACTTTTTACAAATAAACTGCTGCAAAACTTATCAAATTGACCCTCTGTTTATGTTACAAATCTTCAATTTTATATAATTTGGATTCTAAACTGTTTGAAGATCATGACATGCCCTTGTGTCACTCTTACGTTAAACCAAAGTGCTTTTTTCAGATTTAAAAAATTGATGCGTTTACTGCGCCGTTTCGAATTAAATATATCTCAAATTTTTGAATTTCCAACATTCCGATTTTAGTTCTAAACATTTATAAGAAAATGTTCTAAGTCTTCAAAATTCTAAACATTTCAATGATTGATATGCGCTTGTCACGCCATCTTCATGTGTAAATAAGCAACTTTTGATACGGTCCCTACGTAATTTTCGGAACTGGGATTTCGAAAACTGATTCTAAACACTTTTTAGATTCCGAATGATGATACTCCAATATGCCGAATCTTGGTGAACAAGAAAAGAACACTTCTGTTCTCATTGACTTCTTTATTCCAACTCTTACTTTCTACATAAAGTACAATATTAAAAGTAACACAAAAATGCTGAATAGGGAGTGCAGGTGAGTGGACTTCCACTGAACCTCGCTCCCTATGATATTGCTTAATAACCTAGATTAAAATAATGCAAATGCAATCAATACATATTAAGATAGGGTTCGCACCCATCTATCACAATACTAAAGCCACCCAAAGCTGATATGCTTGACATTCGAAAAGTTATTCTCACACATAATTTTCCATTTAAAGAACTTCTTATGTTTTCTAAAACTGCTGCTTCTTGAGGCTCATTGAATTGCAAGAAATCAAATTTTAGAATTCGATATAATTTCTGTTTCTAAACATTTTAAAATTTTTGTCAAGCTTGACAAATAATTTTTAAATAAAATTGTAGTCCAGAACTAAATGCTAATCCATACACTGAGAAAAAAAAGAGGGTGTGATTAACTTTTTTTCCTCGTAACTTTAACACTTTTCAGGTGTAAAAATATATCAACATTTTTTAATGTTAATTTTACACCATTTTAAGTGTAAAATCAACATGAAAAAGGGTAACTTAAACCCCTAATACACCTAAAAAGCATAATATTTACACCGATTTCGGATCAATACTGCAGGGTAAAATAAACATTTCCGCAATGTTATTTTAACTTTTTCGGATTTCTCTCAGTGAGCCCCACAGCTCAAAGCAGGCCTACCTCCCCTAAGTGAACATGAATGCTAAGGGAAGGGAATTATGAAGCAAATATTCTTAGTAAGCGTAATTGGGATAAAATGGTCAAAATCGGGTTTTTCCAATCTCCATATCTTATTTTTTAATTAAAATTTAATCATAATTCGCACTAAAAATCCTGAACAAATAGCAACTTCTGGAGATTGACGCTCCTATAATCAAAACTTATTTAAAGTTTCTAAGTATTAAATAATGTTTAGCTTCTCCTTTTTCAGCCACGGTCTCACTCCCAATTTTAGTACGGAAAGGTTTTCGAGTTTAGCACACACTCTGGCTTTGAACACTTCATATTTTTCTTATATTTCTTCAATGAATCTGACTTAATAGCTATTCTTTATTCAGACATTTCCTAAAAAATGAAGTTAGATTTAATAAAGAAATATTGGAAAAATATGAAGTGCTCAAAGCCAGAGTTTGTGCGAAGCCTGGAAACCTTCTCCTATACACTGATACCCCCGTTTATATCTTTTAGTGATCTCTTGGTAAAAACATGAAAATTTAGACTAATTTCTTCAAAAGCTTCACGGAAAAACAAAAATTGAAACTCCTCCTTCATGAAATTACCCCACCTTCCCCTATGGATATTTTAGTGCATGAGGGAACTTGAGAATAAAGTGAGCAATCTTATGGAGAAAAAAGAACACATTTCACTAGTGAAATGTGTCTTATGTTGTCGCTTTCTTTGTAATGTTTGGGGTGAGTAACAGTTCAATTTTGGTTTATACTACGCACAATCTTTTGTATAAATTTCTCTTTTATTCGTCTTATTTGCCGCATCATTGAAAACACCAAAAGTATCAAAATGAAATGCAAATAAGACTCGCATCGTGCACATTTTCTCATCAATTTTCCCAACGCGATTTTCTCTCTCTTATACCAAATCATTCCATCTGCAATTTATGGACAATGCCACTCATTCATGAAATAAACAAAGTCATTTTGTCTAGTTGGAAGTCGAGGATGTTTAATTTAAAGAAGTACTAAGAAGTAAAAGAAGTTCCTCATGCAAGTTAATGGACTTTCTGGAGACACGGCATTTTCGGACTTGATCCCATTTTCCCTGCAATATTCAGTGAATTTTCCTCTCATTCCCTTTTTGAAGTCCTCGTGGCGTTTGTCATCATCATCACTGTCAGCCGACACAAATCTCACCCCAAGCTCAAAGTTGTGTCTTCATTTTATCCTGCTGAGTGTGTGATTCTCCACGTGTGTTGCAATGAGACGAATTATACACTAAATTGCAGAAAAACTCGAACGATATTCAAAATTAATCCCTTTAAAATGGTTTTGGAAGTTTACTGTAAACCGTTTGTTTGAAAAACTCGCTCAGATGGCGTTCCAGTCGTAGGGGAAGTGCTCTTTCTTCGAACGTTCATGCCTTCGAATTATCAACAATTCATGATAAGCCAACTAATATTTAATAGAAATGTGTAAGTCTCTTAGGAAAACTAAAAGAAAATTCTCATTATTCGAAGGCATGAACGTTTGAAGGGAGAGCACTTTCCCCTAGATTGTAAATTTAAACTCTGTCAGCATATTGTCGGTTGGATCAGACACTATGTTAACTGCATTTCCTTTATGTCTGCATTCGTTTCAAACGCCAAGTAGCGATGCATCGTTTACGATGAGAGCAGACACAAAGTTAAATGCAGTTAGCACAGTTGTTGATCCAACCGACGATACTGAATGAAACACTGGTTTTGTAGTGTAAAGTTTCCAGGTTTGATTCTTACATCAAACCAGCGTGTACTAAAAGAGAATAATATAAAGTTTGTGGTAAAGCATGCCAATATTTATAGTCATTTAATAAGTTTCCAATCTCTTATGTGAAAACATTTAATTTAATTTTAGTACAGAACTGTGCTGAACCATTTTGTGGCATAGATTGGTTAAATTTTACAATAAAATATTTAATAAAAATTGAAAATTTGCTTATTAAAAGCTTTCAACTAATTTCCTCTTTAATTAAAGCATATAGGTAAACTGTTCTTTAATATTTACATAAAGTTAAGTAACCGTTACTTTTTGGTTTTTTTTAGTACAGAAATTTTAGTAGAGAATCTCTTTTTTGCATTAACATAATGCTTTTTCGATTGCGAACCAATTGGATCGTTAGTTCGAAAGCACATTAAAGAAGACTAATTTTTTATTGACCAAAAAGTTCCTCTCGTAATAAAAAAAAGTACTGTGGATTTTAGTACATGTAAATGCTACACATTTTTTTTTTAATAAATTTACTTAAAAAGCCTTGTTGAACATCATGTCTTCTTTTTATTAATCATTTTAATAACCTATTAAAATAATAACACTATTGAGATACGCGGCTATTTGACAAATTTCATAGAATTGACAAAGTTTCTGTACTAAATATGATTAAAATCAAATGAAAATTAAGTGCGCAATTCCAGGATTAAATTAATAAAATTATTTTTGCGAAGATATTTTGACAAAATGCCGATTAGAAATTATAATTATCTTTTATATTTTACACTATTGTACTAAAATTGTACTAAATTAGAAAAGAGGTTAAAAAATATAGTAGAATTTTTTACAATGGATCTTTAGTTGAACTTGTATGGATGTCATAGGAATTGTGCCGCTAAAAAAATTCAAGAAGAACAGAAGAAGAAAGATATTTAATACAAGTACTAAACTTAAAGTACTTAAAATATAGAAAAAACACTTATATCCGCATTATTATATTTATTATTATTTTGAATTTCCAAAATGGTTATATATTTCGCAACGATAGTGTACAGAAGGCTCTTGCAAAATTCAATCACACCATCAAAGGCTGTGGATCAGCTAACATAAGGGCCATAATTTCTCATCCAGTGAATTTGAATGTAATAATTCGGCATGAAACTGTGAGAGGGCTAAACTCACACATGGGTAGAATTGTCACCCCCCTTGAAAAACGGTAGCAACATCGGAGGATATTTCGAGAGGGATTCACTTTAGGGTGAACCAATACACGACCCTCGAGCCCACAAAGGGTAGCCGAACATTTGACCCAATACACAATATTTTCTCGAATCTCATCTTCGACACATTCGCCCCCTCATAAGACTCAACCCTCAACTTTTCCCCCGAGAAAAGTCCCTTCGGAGTGCCACATTGTTGGCTTCGTGGGTAAATTTCTGGGGTGTTTGGCACACACCCACATTGTGCACACATTGGGATGCTAAAGTACATTTTATCAGCCTAAATTCAGATTTATCTACATGTTCGTAGAGTGAGACTGTATTAAATTACTGTATAAAAATACCTTTTATTTAAATCTATAATTGTTGATAACATACTAAATAAAGATAAGATATTAAAGTATAAAGGATTTGAGGTTATGTTTCACTAATTTTTGTGACTGCAGCGCCTCTAGTGAAACTATGGTGTAATTAAATTATTTTAAAAGGAATAAAGATGCTAATAACGACCCCAAAAAGAAAAATAATTTGAGGTTAGGTTACAAATATTATTATAATCCTATTCTACAACAGTGAGAAAACTCCAACTGAAAACAAAATTGAATTATAGCTGCAGCAGAATAGGCAATATTTTCGTAAAAAGATCACTAAAAAAGTCAAATTTGGTCAGCAAAAAAAAAGAAATTTGGTTAGCGAAAAAAATTGTTTTGGACAGTTAAATGCTAATTGTTAAGTTACTAATGCAGAATAAGCAATGCAAATTCGATTTAGAAGGTAAATGAATTAACCTTAATTAACAAAACGGTTTTGGTCGGTATAAAATCAATAATGTTGAGAAAAAAACCATTTTGGCTTAAAAAGAAATTATTTTGATCAACTCAAAAATATATTTAGGCCAGTAGAAAAATCAATTTTGACCATTTGGTAAATTTAAATAAAGTAGTAAGATAGATTTCGAACTTCTGAAGGAATTCTGGCAATAGAAGAAGAGAAATTTAGATTTAATGACAGATCAAAATTGATTTTTCACTGAACAAAATCAATTTTACACTTTGAAAACTTGAATTTGTGCTGACCAAAATCGATTTGTGCTATCGATCAAAATTCATTTTTACTGAATGTATTCCGTTTTTACCTAGTCCAAAATATTTTTTATAATTAAATTGACTTTTAAATGACCAAATTTATTCTTTAGCCGATCAAAAGCTATTTTGCCTCTGGCGCACTTTTAAGCTCGACAAAATTACATGAAATCAAAATTCACGTCCTTTTCTTAATAAAAAAAAAGATTTCCATACGTCTATCCCACCCTTTCGAACTTTAAATTGGACAGGCCTAAATTTAATTTAGTGTTATGTTCTAAAAAAGAAAAAAATGCGAAGAAGTAGAATAGACAGATGAAGATCTTTAGAGAATGAACAGGACACATATATTGGTTTTACGAAATTTTACAGATCTAAAAGGGGTGATGGTGCCATTACTAACCATTGTTGATTTTTACAGCCCAAAATTGAAGATCCTGATGACCATAACTGATTTTTCTACTGACCAAACGCAATTTGCCCATTAACCAAAATTCATTTTTACTAAAGATTTTTTTTTGCTGATCAATATAAATATTTTTGCAAACAAAAATATGTTTTTTACTGATCAAATTTGAGCTTTTTCTTACCAAAATAGATTTTTGACAGACAAAAAATCGATTAGACCAAAATGGAATTTACTGACGCAAATTGTTTTTTACTGAACCAGATATTTCTTGTTTAGTCAAAGCAGATGTTTCAACTAATCTAAATCTATTTTTACTGATCAAATTTGAGTATTTTTCTAATCAAAATAAATGTTTGACACACCAAAAACTATTTTTATTGGTCGAAATTTATTTTTACAGACCAGAACAAATTCTACTGAACGAAATTGATTTTCACTGAACAAATATTTTTTGCTTGTCAATATAAATTCTTCAATAAAACAAAATATATATTTTACTGACCAAATTTGAGATTTTTCTAATCAAAATTGATTTTTTGACAGATAAAAACTATTTTTATCGTTTGCAATTGATTTTTACAGACCAAGACAGAATTTACTGATCTAAATTGATTGCTATTGAACCAAATATTTTGTGCCCAATCAAATCAGATGATTTAACAAATCTAGATATATTTTCAATGGCAAAATTTGAGCTTTTTTCCAACCAAAATCGATTTTTTGACAGACAAGAAACTATTTCTATTGATCGAAATTGATTGAAACAGATCAAAACAGAATTTACTGATCCAAATTGATTTTGCTGAACCAAATATTTTTTGTCTAGTCTAAAGAGATGTTTTAAAAAATGTAAATCTAAAATTTACTGTACAAATTTGAGATTATCACTAACCAAAATCGATTATATGATAGATAAAGAACTATTTCTACCATTCGCAATTGATATTTACAGATTAAGACAGAATTTACTGGCCTAAATTGATTTTTACTGAACCAAATATTTTTTGTCTAGTCAAAACAATGTTTTTACAAATATAAATTAATAATTTACTGATTAAATTTGAGCTTTTTTCTAATTAAAATTGAATTTTTTTGACGGAGTGAAAGCTATTTTTATTGATCGAAATTGAATTAAACAGGCCAAAAATTTATTTTTACTGAATCAAATATTTTTTGTCTAGTCATAACAAATGTTTCAACAAATCTAAATCTATTTTTTACTAACCAACTTTTATCTTCTCTTTAGAAAAATCGATTTTGTGATAGAAGCTATTTTCACTGTTGACAATTGATTTTTAGAAAGCAAGACAGATTTTAACTGATAAAAATTGATTTCTTATGGCTCCGGCATTTTCTTACGTCAGAGAAATTTCTTTAAATCAAAATTCATATATATGCTGTCCTACTCTTTTGCACTCTTCTTTCTTTTCTTCTTCTTCTTCTTTTATATATCACATTAAATTCAATTCAGATCAATTCAATTTGAGTGTGAAAGAGTGAGATGGACATCTGCAAAACGTTTCAGAAAGAGAGGGATGTGAATTTCGATTTCAAGAAACTGTCCTAATAATTGTTTTTTTACCCGTAAAGTGTTATAAAATGCAGAGACGTGTAATTTAACATCAATGCGTATTCACACATATCATCCCAAAAAACTGTGGGAGAATCAGCATATTGGATTGTCCGGAAAGGAGGGACCGTCCAGTATATGAGATAAAATTGAAAATGGTGTTAACGGAAGTCTTTTCGGGGGTGGCAGCATGAAATCTCCTCTCGAAATAAGGATATTGTATTGAATTTTCTATCTATGAGAAAAATACCAAAAATAAATCTTTGAAGGAAAGTTAAATATTGACACTTCACTGATCATCTCACTTCCGATCCATTGTCCAGGAATCAACCCAGAATGAAGGAGAAAAGTGAGAGGCTTTGGTACAAAGTGACTTCCATGAGATTGAAATATTCCAGCCCAATATTTAACCACACAAATTTTGGCCTTCCCTTCCTTTTTTTCTAGGTTTTAGTCCTAACACTTCTTTGGGACAAGACAATTTAGTAGAAAATGATAAAAATAAGATGTCACAGCCATAAATAAGAGATTGGTAGCCTCGATCTGTCATCGTTGTTTTCAAGAGAGAGGAATTCAGTGTTATAACAATAATTTTGCCTCTTCTTGCACAAAAGCCAAGGTGCAGAAAAAAAAGAAGGAAATAAATGGTTTTGAGTAAAATATAGAAGTGTCAACAAAATTCCCAAATATATCCAATTCATTGTTGACTTCTTAAGAAATTGCAAGGTATATTTCTTTTGACTTTTTCAATTCAACTTTTTTTTTTCTTCTAAATTCAACACAATGCTCTAAATTGAATTGTGGAAAGGAAAAAGGAGCACAGAAGGATTTCACACAGCATTCACACCTCTGCAAAAAAAACCACCCCTTTTCGAAATCTAAACTTTGAAAAATTCGCGATATTGCAATTAAAAAATCCCCCTTAGAAAAATGTGGCAAAATGCAGAAGGAAAAATCTTTTCCCAACATTTTCTCATAGTGAAAGAATTAGGATAACAAAAAAAAAATCATAATCGATGGTATTTTACTCACCCGCTGCGATGGATTCTTTTTTATGTTTGACTCTTTCCTTTCGCCATCGGCAATGTTGGGACAAAAAAGCGGCCAAACAAAACACACAATCTGCCCGAAATCCTGCTGATTCTCTGCTGACCCTGCTGACACCATTTATCCATCCGATTGCAGTTAATTCATCAAAAAATCCCAACTAACCATTTTCATTCAGCAACTCTTGAAGAGGAGCCAAAATAATAGGAATACTTGGGCTTGAATGAAGACTAAAATCCATGGCGTACACTCTTTCACGCTCTTTCATCCAGCTCAAAATGTGACCTCCGGAAAAATTGGTGACTCTCGATGAAAAGTCCTTTGAGAGATGGAGAGAATAAGTCATTTAAAATACTTTTATCCACTGTGAATGCAAAGAATTAAAGTTGTGCTCCTGAACAACAGAAGCAGAGAGACTTGATATGAATTTCGTCTTCAAAAATTCGTCGTCAATGGTTTTTACAGCATAACGTTTTCATTAAGATTCCGTTTTGAATAATTTATTTTAATTTTTCCGTTTTCAATAGCTTTTTCTGCTTCATTTCGTTTTGAATAATACGGCTTCAGCGGTTTCGTCTTCACCAGTACGTTATAATCAGTACGTTTACAACTATTCGTCTTCAAAGGTTTCAGTATATCTTCATAAACTTTCTGCCTACAATGCTTTTCTTCATGACTTCGTTTTCTTGCAACTGATCATTTAATACAATTCAATATCAACAATTCGTCTTCTGAATTCCAATATAAGTATTTCAGTATCAGTATCAATATTACTTCAATTCGTTTTGAATTACTCGTTTTCTAGAGTGTCGTCTTCGATATAGTTACATTAACGTTTCGTCTTCAAAAGTTCGTTTTGAAAGATTCGTCTTCAAACTCGTTTACTCCTTCAAAACGTTTTCAATAATTCATAGTAAATTATTCCATATTCATTTTATAGTTTCATCAATATTTCGTCTTCAACAGTTCATTTGGAACGATTCATCTTCAACGGTTCCGTCTCCATTATAGTTTCATCAATGTGTCGTCTTCATCTGATCGTTTTCAACGATTAGTCCTCGAATTCGTTTTCCTCTTTCGAACGGTTCCATAATTCGTTTTAATTTATTGCATCTTCATTATAATTTCAATAACAGTTCGTCTTCAAAAGTTTGTTTTGAATTATCCGTCTTCAATCAGTTGTTCTTCTTAAATTCGTTCTCAATTGCTTCGTCTTCATTACAATTTCGTCAATATTTTATCTTCAACAGTTCGTTCTGAGTGATTTGTCTTCAACTATTTCGACATTACTGTGATATCAACGTCTCGTCTTCAACAGTTCGTTCTGAGCGCTTCGTCTTCAAACTTGTTTTCTTTATCAAAACGTTTTTTTAATAATTCATCTTCAACGATTCCGACTTCATTACAGTTTCAGCAATATTTCTTCTTCAAAAGTTCGTTTTAAACGACTCATCTTCAACCTCTTTATCTTTTTCAAAACATTTTTCATTATTCGTCTTAAAGTATTCCGTCTTCAATATATTTTCAGAAATGTTTCGTCCTCAACAGTTCGTTTTGAAAGATTCATCTTCAACTACGTTTTCTCCTTCAAAACGTTTTGAATAATTCGTCTTCAACTATTCGGTCATTATTATGACATGAACGTTTCGTCTTCAACAGTTCGTTTTGATCACTTTGGCTTCAACCTAGTTTGCCTCGTTTTCTTCTTCAACCCTTTTTAATAATTTGTCTTAAACTATTCCCATCATCATAAAAGTTTTATAAAACATTTGGTCTGCAAAAGTTCGTTTTGAACGATTCGTGTTCAAGCTCGGTTTTTTCTTCAAAACGTTTCAATAATTCGTTTTAAACTATTCCGTCTTCATTACAGTTTCAACGTTTCATCTTCAAAAGTTCGTTTTCAGAGATTTTTCTTGAATCTTTAATTCAATTATATAGTTCTTTCTCAACTATTTCATCTTCATTATAGTTCGATCAACGTATTGTCTTCAGAAGTTCATTTTTAAAGATTAGTCTTCCACGGCTTTTATAATTTTTATCTGCAACAGTTCCTTTTCACCCGCTTTTTCTCCTTCAATTCATTTTAAATAATTCGTCTTCACCGCCTCTTCGTTTTGAACGATTTGTCTTCAATCGTTTCGTCTTCACTGTACCATCATTAAACTTAATGTGTTTAACAATTCGTTAGATCGGTCTTCAACATTCATTTCTCAACTTTTCGTTTTCATCAAATTCGTACTTATTCTGATTGCATAAATAGAATTATTATCTAAAATAATAAAAATCGTTCTTCATAATGTCATTAAAACCGTAATATTTTTCTTAGTGTTTAATGGTCTGGACCTGGACACACTTACGACTTAAACCGAGAGACGGCTTAACGCTATTATAATCAAAATGACGATTAGACTAAATTCCCATCAGTTTTCCAGTAACTAAACCGTTTCTCAGCTTAAGCAGAAAGACGGAATAATCCAAAACTTTTGAGCTAGAGAAAATTGGCAACTCATTCTGTGTCTATCCTCTCCATGGTGATGAGCTCCACGATCCAATCTGGTCCACCAATCCCAGTGCAAGTCAAGGGTAACGATATATACCTTACGTGTTTCTTCCTTAATTATCCTATGTAAGTTTCCTTTGTAAATGTTAAAAATTCTTTAAAAATGTAACCAAATTGTTCAAAACGCTTTGTAGACCTGATGAATGGGACATCGTATTCCCGAAACGTTGTAGCGAATAAAAATTGAAAGAAGCGAAAAAAAGGTCTTACTCCGTTTTCACCAGATATTGCACTCCACCTGACCGTACATAGTCGAATGATTCCAATTACGTTAAATCGTCTCTCGGCTTAAGTCGTATATATGTCTAAGGCATAAGCCTTATAAAGTAGAAAGGATGTCAAGTGGAATGTAAAGTAGTGAGGCGTCTAACTAATGTCAGTCATTGGGTGCACTGAGAAAAAAAGAGGGTGCGATTAACTTTTTTTCCTCATAACTTTAACACTTTTTAGGTGTAAAAATATATCAACATTTTTTAATGTTAATTTTACACCTTTTGAGGGTAAAATCAACATGAAAAAAGGGTAACTTTAACCCCCAATACATCTAAAAAGCATAATATTAAATCCATTTCGGATCAATACTGCAGGGTAAAATTAACATTTCCGGAATGTTATTTTAACTTTTTCGGATTTCTCTCAGTGTGTTATCTATTAAGAACAGGATCAAAATTAATCACTAATCTATGTACTATTTCTATTTGAAGTTTCAATTTAAAGTTATTAGGATTGAATGAATTTGAATCCAACAAAACGAGCACACCGAGCACACCTTTAATTCCTTGCACCATGGCGATCCTCCTTATTTTGGGTTAAAGAAACTATTTCGTTTTCTCACTTATTCCCACTTTTGAAAATCGCCTCTTGTACCAACGACATCCCGCCGAGTGTTATGGCAACAAATGCCATTATGTTTGGGCCTTTTGAGTTTCCTTTCTAGCCACCATCCTCGAAAATGCCCCACTGTGCTCTCCTAGTGCTCGAGGCATTGCCAGAAGTCAAGAGGTTGGAATAAGTTCACAGAGCCCAAATTATTCCTCTTTAGCTACTGAAATCCTCAATGGGCCATTGTTGGCAATATTCATAATTACCCCATGACTTGCTAATTCAATTCACTGGCATTTACTTCACCTCTTCCATTGAGAGCTGTGGCAAAGTTGGTGGTTCGACTTCTTTCACCTCCGGAGGCATCATCATCAATCAGCTATAAATAGCGGGGAAAAGTGTTAAGTACACCTAAGATCACTAAAAGATTGTCAATCCATGTAATCTAATAGAGATTTTCAGTCTTTAACGAAAAACCTATTTTTGGCCCTTCATTTAGCCTCGCATTTCGAATGCGTTACTAAATGGAGGCATTTAGAGTGACTTCATGAAATCTCAGAAAATTAGGTGGTTAATTTATGACTCACTCCCACCCACAGTCCCTAAATTAGTCACAAAACCTCTCCAACTCCCTGAATTTTCCAGCATACGCTCAATCTTTTCAGCTCACTCCCAGAGAGAGTCCAGGACAGGGGGTATCGCATACGAAAAAACCTTTGACTTGCCAGAGTAACTTTGGGAAACATGACAAACTCAGAATGAGGTATCCTTAAAGAGTTTTCCTGCAACTCAGAGGATTTTCTAGACGTACGGAAAAAGTTTAGCGAAACCTGAGAAACCCAACAAATGTTTGAACAATAAGAAACTGTCACTTTGAACGTCACAAGATTTCTGGGAACTCCGAGGAAGGTATGCGAATCACAAGAAGTTTGCGAAATTCCATAAACAATTCAAGAAAGGTTTTTGGAAGCTCACAAAAAACAAATAAGACATAGCGAAACACGAGAAACTCAAGAAACTTCACGACGAAATTAAAAAAAAAAGATTACGAAACCTTAGAAACTGAATAGATAAAATCAAGAAAAGATTTGAAAAACACAATAAATCCAGCCAAAATATCACGACAGAGCATAAATTAAATATAGAAAAATTCAAGATTATATTTACAAAATCCAAGAAACTCCAAAAAAAAACTTTAGCGAAACTTAAGAAACTCAGATAAATTACCCCTTGGCACAAAAAATCTATAAATTTCATAAAAAATCCTAAAAAAGATTAGTACCACTGAAAAAATTTGCCGAAAAAATTCAAGACCAATTTTGGGAACTACAACAAACCCAAGAAATATTTGTCAGTAATATGTGGCAATGACTAACCCCTTGGTCTAGGAGCATTTTCAGAGTTCTCAACCCAAAATGCGTGGCATTGCAATTCACAGTGAATTCCCCAAATACCATTATTAACATCACAACCATGTGAGAAACATCACACTCAGTCAACTGTGATATTCTCCAATGCTATCCACCCATCCTACCCCAAAATGCAACCCCCCATTTTCGCACCGAAATGTGTTATGCATTTAATATCCTACACACTCTCTCTATATTCGCAGTTTCGAGCCCCGTACCAACAGGAAATATGTATTTTGCAGTGAAATTCCGCAAATTATTGGTTCGGATGGGTATAATTTTCATAAATTCAATTCCGGAACCACCGATATCACACCACAGATTGCACTTACAATATGCTTCAGTGATGTTTTACATCCATGCACTTTCTCTTTTCACTAACCTAGTGCATGACCTTTGATTTCATAGTTGCCTCTAGGGTCATTCTATACCCACGTAGCACATTTTTTTTCGATAGGGCATGGATGAGTAGTAATACGATACAACATCTAATTGGAACTAGGCATTTTCACAAGGGAAGAGAATTTTGGATATGAATATAGTTTTTATTAGATCAATATGGGATTATCGGTCTCACGATCCGTAAGGCTACCTGGATGCAATTAGAATACCTTTAATGTTAGGAAACTTCCTAGGGACCTAAGGAAAAGTCGAACAGACAACAGCTCTCAATGAAGTTGATATACTCAGCTATATTTAATCTTGAACGCTAATTGAGTTATCAAGTAGCAAGACGAAGTCAGCGTAATACAGGCTTCAGACCTAAGGCTTAGTCATGTGGTCTAACTCCTCTAATTATCTCGGGGATCTCGGTGGCGCAATAGGCAAGACTTTTGGGCGGACTCGATTTTGACTCTTGGGCGGATCGATGCCCAGCTTGACTCACAGTGTTGTGAGTTCGAGTCCCGCCCTGTCCAAAGATCCGAATATCTAGAAAAAGACATTTTCACTGTGATATATCGTACTAAAAATGTACCGCCTCTGCCCAAAAAAAATTCCAGGAAGAAGAAGCATTCACACAACGACGAAGGCGTTCCTGGGTGATCTACGATCTGCAGATTCTTCCAACATGAGCACGTCGTAAAGATTACATTGTACTAGAAATAAAGTGTCTCGATAAGATTGATAATGAACTCCTCTAATTTCTTATCAGTCTTTGGTAAAATTTTGACTAATAAAATTGGTTCCTATTAACGATTTTGATAGCTTTGGGTATGGGTTAGAGCAGTCTTTAGAATAGAAGTTTAGCCCAATTCCCAAAGGTCTGGTTTTCTTAAACAACAAGCAATTGCAGTCATTTTTGAAGATATATTAAGTTCAGTGCTTATTACCATTATTGATAAATTACATAAGTTAAGCCGTAAGGCTAAACCTAATCTATGTTCTGAAGCCCATGTAAGCCTATGTAGTCTGCAAACCGCTTAATGATACAAGGGGCGCTTGGTCAAAAAACGAATTTAAAAGCAAGTTAATAGCCAATCTCCATATCCTATTATTTCAGCTTTAAACTGCATTATTTCAGCTTCAGACTGACATAAGAGATGAAGTTCTTCAGTAAAATTTTAGAGGATACTCTAGTGTCTACTTATTCACTTACGTGAACTTTGAACTTTACGTGCCTTTTATGAACAAGGTCTTCACAACATCTCGTCATTCCACAGGATTCAAAGGAAAGCGTCCGACTGCTTTACAACACCGCTAGGATTTTGAGGACATTAGGGGACGTCACCTCCTTCTCGTACCGACCGGACTCTGCTCCTAGAGTTTCCTGGGCATCCTTTCCCGTAGCATATGATAGATGTGACCGACCTAGCTTAGTCTTCTCACCTGGATTGAAACGGCAATATCGGCATCCCCAGCTTCTCCAAGTCTTCCAGGTTCATCCTAGCTCGGATTCCGAGCTTCGGAACACTCATGTAGTTATGTCATGAAGAGGGGATCTCAATGGCGCAATAGGCAAGACCGTTGGCTCTTTGACTCGACTCACACATCTGTGAGTTCGAGTCCCGCCCTGTGCAAAGATCCGAATGTTTAGAAAAAGACATTTTCACTGTGATAAAACGCAATAGAATGCACTGCCTCTGCCCATAAACCTTCAGGGGCACGGAAGAAGCATTCACTATGGGGAAGGCGTTCCTGGGCGATCTACGATCAGCAGATTCTTCCAACACGAGGAACCTTGTAATGGTTATATTGTAATACCAAATAAAGTATCTCGATACGATTAATAATAATAATGTCATGAAGAGATCCAAATATCCATCCTAATGTGTTAGAGAACGGAGGCAGCCAAAATCCCGAACGCAAAAATCCCGGAAAGCCAAAATACCGAAAGCCACAATCCTGAATGTTCAAAATCCTGAAAGGGACGAAATTATATGAAGGATAATGTGGAGTATAATTTCCCAAGACACAGACAATCTCCCTTTGCCTCCAGCAAGGACGGGTGCAATCGTCGAAATAGTTATGACACTTATAAAAATTCGGAATTCTGGTTTTCAGGATTTTGACCAATTCGGGATTTTGGCTTTCGAGTTTTTAGCGATTACGATTTTGGCTTTAGGGTTTTTAACCGGGACCCGTTAGACAAGCCTACGGTTAATCGAAATAATGATTAGACTAAATTCCCATCACTTTTCCACTAAACCGTTTTTCGCCTTAAGCCCAAGTCTGTCTGGGGCATAAGACTCATCTCTCAAAAATTAACAGCTTTTAGCTGAGATTCTTTACAATGTCAGCTTTTGGGGTGAAATCCGACTTCATCAGATCATCAGATTTTCGTGTACGTCCCGTTCTTGTTGGAGATGTTAGTTGGAGATGTTAGACCCACTCATTTTCCCCATCCTATGATTTTGGAATACCCAGAAAATTTTGATTTTTCAATAACTCAACTCCTTTGGCATCGATCAGTACCAAACTTAAGATCACCTGATACCCCTGATCCGAAATAGAATTGGTCAAAAATTCAATTTCCAAAAGGCCATATCTCCTGTTGTAATTGTCAGAATTTCATTTGGAAGCTCCCGTAGAGTACTATAATCCTCCAGACATCCCAACTTCATTCAATTTAATCGAAGGTCTGATTAATCGAAAAATAGATTTTCGAAAATTCGATCTCGAATATTTCGAAACCTAGACAATGTTTTTCTTTAAATTTAAGTTTTCTTCTGCGCGGGGCAATGGTCAAAAACCTGACTACTGGCTTTAGTAAGGATTTACAAACATTGGCCTTTGTGGACTACGAGACATTCTTTGATCGAAAGATCAACGATAGCGCAAAGTTATAGTCTATTTCGCGCTGCGATAGTCCCTCGTTAACTTCTATCTTGAACCCGTTTCCCACCGATTAAAAGTATTTTAATGCAAGGTATTTGAACTAATTAACAATTTCATATTTCCACTCGTTTAGAGTGATAGGGTGAGAGGAACGCCTATTGGCAATTTAAGAACTCGTGTAAGGACATATTGACACCCTATTCTCTACCATTTGGAATACGAAAATCAAACACTTATCTATCCTTATCGAAAAACTAGATTAATGAAAAAAATGTTATATTACTTAGATTTTATTGGATGCATTGGGTTCACTGTCAAAGAGGTGTTCCTTCGACCCTTATCCCATTTAAAGATGCTCAGTTTAGAGAACGATTTTGATCATTCATATATTGATCTCGAATTATATATTTTTGTCTAGGAAAATGACAGAATGTATAAAAATTGAAAAATTTCAAAGATCTTTCACAATTGAAAAAAAAGTGTGTTTTTTTAAGGAAAACAAATCAATACCTTTGAGGTTATACACTTAATACAATTTGAGGTGAAGAAACTTTTTAAGCAGCAGGCAAAAACATCCTTTACTGCTTGCAATTTGTCGGTTATGGAAGAGAAAAGATTTAGGTCATAAACATGTTGCTACTCGTTGGTTGTAAAAATTATATTGGCAGTCCAGGAGAATATATTTGTTATGTAAAACCTCTAAAAATTTTCGGGTTTGATTTTCTGGGCAAAAACCCGTGGACAATGGCAAGGCGGCTTACTTTCAAAGAGAAAAATTGTTCGGGTGAGGTTTGTAGAGGGTAAAAGAATATTGTTTTACTATAAAAATATATTTTTTTTCTCTATTTATTTTTCTTTCCACTTTAGGGGTTCACCATAATGCAATATTTTCGTCATTGTTGGAAAGGAATCTTTTTATTGCGATCCTTTTAACGGTAGGTTTGTGGTTTGAAAATTTCTCTAATTCCCAGAATATTTCCCTTTTCTACGGTTTTAGAGGTTTGAGCTTGGGCCTGGGAAGAAATTCAATTTTTCATTTTGTTACCATTCATTTTGCCTAATTTTAGAATGCTCTATGTTGGGACTTTTTTTTGGGGGGGGGAGGGGGATTGGGATGCTGTGGAGGGTGCCTCTGGCAGAGAAGTGAAAATTATTTAAAATAAACGAATGACTAAAATGGAGTTATTGAATATTCATGAGGGCTTTTATTTTTGTAACGCTTCATCGTAATTTATTGACAAAAATTAGAGTTTTATTGCATTGAAAGTGCTTTTTCTGGCTTTTAGGGGCAAAAACGTTTTTTTTTGGCGTTTCATCTACTGAAAAATTATTATATTTTTGTCATGAGGGGCAAAATGTAATAATAGATTGACTTTTTTTCGGATGTCAAAAGTCCTTTTTTGTTGTTTGGTGGCACAAGAGAGAAAGATAAAACATTAATGGCATCACGCCTTGTATCAGATTGTCCAAATGAGGCATCGTTATCGCCACGTGTGCTTAGGGAGGCTGCAGGAGAGAAGGAAATCTCATGGATGGTCCATAAATCAATGAATTGTGTGCCCAATGGCAATGCTAACACTTGCTGAAGGATTTGCATATGGCTTTTGCATCGTAATTAAACATAGTTGATGACTTAATTCTCATCACATAATTTCTCATTTAGCATTCCATTCTACCCTTCCTCAATACCCTGCCTGAATTCCATCCTATAACACTCATTTTTTTTCTAGGTTGACCTCAATTTATGCCAATGGTAGACCATTAGACAAAATTTCTGGTGTATTTAAGCATGTCCAATAAATCAAGAATATTTCGAGTGAATTTCAAAGTTTTTTAGTATTTGATGAGCCGACAAAAAAAAAGCCGTTAAAATTGAACATTTGTCATGTGGTAATTTTTAAGACAGTCTCACTTTTCGGTATTTTAAAAACAATTTATCATATCTTTATGATGACCAACGTATAAATATTTCACTCAATTTATTAAATTCAGCACAGAATTATACGATGTTTATGCAAAAGTCCAACCAGAAAATTCACAATATGCTATTTTGCTAGACAGTCTGAATTTTCTTTTATTCAATATTTTTGTTCTGGGTGAAAAAAATAGAGAAAAGTGTGGGTGGTGTTTAATAAGATTCTGGCGGACAGATTGCTGGTCGTTTGCTGAGAAAATTGGCGGCATGAGAAAATGCCACAGATTGGCCAGAACAATTTCCTCGCTGACACCATGAAAAATTAACACATCATATATTTGATTTATTAAAATAATACCAGTGCATTATTTTTCTGAAATAAAAAAAAGAACTATTTTAAGATACAATCCTTGTAAAATTATAGGGAGGAAAAAACCTAAAATAGATCAAAAGTCTAAGTTGTAAATGAAGTAGGGGAAAGTGCTCTCCCTTCGAACGTTCATGCCTTCGAATAATGTGAATTTCTTTTGTTTTCCGTAAAAGATTTACACTAAATTTTCACGGAATTGTCAATAATTGATGATAAGCCAACTAATATTTAAAAGAAATGTGTAAGTCTCTTAGGAAAACTAATAGAAAATTCACATTATTCGAAGGCATAAACGTTCGAAGGGAGAGTACTTTCCCCTAAATAGCTTTTAAGTAAACTAAACGTTTTTTTTATTAAGTTAGGAATGCATGATTTTTTTTCAGTTTCGAAAACTAAAATTACAAAGCTTGCAATTTTTTTATTGTTGGAATATGCACCTGAAAAAAGCTGAATAATTTTTAGCAAGCTTTAAACTAAAAAAAATAAAGGAATGAAGTTTTTTGATCAGTAAATTAGAAAGGAAAAATAACTCTACAGTCTACGGTGTCTAGGGGAATGTGAGCATGGTGTGCACATACGAGTACTGAACCTTCAAACGACGTCATTTATCTCGTTATTTACAAAGAGCAGGCATATCATTTCTCATCGGCTGCGACTTTTTCATCAGTAAAAAATAAAATTTGGTCAGTAAAAAATCAAATTTTATCAGCGTATATTTTGGTCAGTAAAAAATCAAATTTGGTCAGTAAAAAAATAAAATTTGGTCAGTATAAAATTATATTTGGTCAGTAATGCCTTCGGCACACCTTTTAGCTCGGTATAATTTCATAAAATCAAAATTCGCGTCCCTTTTTTTCTCAAAAGATTTGCATTAGTCTATCCCACTCTTTCGGTCTCAAAATTGGACTGAACCAAATTTAATTTAGTGTGATGTTCAAAAGAAGAAGAAGAGTGCGAAAGAGTAAGATAGACATATGCAAAGCTTTTAAGAAAGAAAGTGATGCGAATTTTGACTTTCTGAAATTTTCCTGATCTAAAAGGTGTGCCGGAGCCATAAAAAATAAAATTCGCTGGAGAAAAGTCATACTAGGTCGGTTGAAAGTTAAATTTGGTCAGTAAAAAATAAAATTTAGTCAGTAAAAAATAAAATTTGGTCAGTAAAAAATCAAATTCGGTCGGAGAAAAGTCAAACTTGGTCGGTAAAAAGTCAAATTTGGTTAGTAAAAAATCAAATTATGTCAGTGAAAAATCAAAATTGATCAGAAAAAAATGAAATTTGATCGGTAAAATATAAAAAATGGTCAGTAAAAAATAAAGAACCTGGTCAGTAAAAAATCAAATTTTTTGTGCTTCGGAAAGTTATCTGTATCACCTGTTGAGGCAAAGGGAAATTTTCTGTGCTTTGTAAAGTTATCAGTAGCACCTGTTAATTTTTGTACAAAATTTAGGAAAGACGAAATATGAAATACGAAGTTTCCGCAATACGAAATGTGCAATTCTTTTTATCCGGATATGCAAAGTTTTAAGTTTTATTGATTTCCTTTTAGTTTTTTATTGACTAAATTATTATTCACTAATCATATTTAATTTTCCACACATTAAATTTCAGATTTTACTGATTTAAAAAAATTACTGACCACATATGAGTTTTTACCAACCAAATTTGACTTTTCTCCGACCGAATTTGATTTTTTTACTGACCAAATTTTTATTATATACTGACCAAATTTTATTTATTGCTGACCAAAATTTAATTTTTTACTGATCAAATTTGACTTTTCACCGACCAAATTTTATTTTTTACTGACCGAATTTGATTTTTTACTGATCAATATTTTATTTTTTATCGACCAATTTGAATTTTTTACTGACCAAAAAGATTTTGCCTTTCTCAGCTCGTCTTATGAGGTTAATAACACTGTGCAACGGTGATTTTGTCCCTGGATTCTCATGCTATTTTTGCTATCGCTTGGGTCAAATGATTTAGGAAAATACTTATCATTTTGATTTCATTTTGTTTTTGCGCTTGGAATCTAGGCAAAACCGTTTTTGCCGTTTTTTGATACTTGGATGCCTATATAGCTCAGATTCTGCTAAACCGATTTTTTCCTTAATACGGGAACATTTGTTCTCCTTTAAGTGCCCGATAATCCTTTGGACAGATGGAGTTCGTACAACTGACACCAGGGGCGCTGTAGTCTCATAAATGTCAGAAAACATGGGAAAATCGAACATTTTAGCAACTTTGATCAAAAATATCTCGAAAACTAGGACTGTTCCTAACAATCTGTTTTATGGGTTTGATAGAGAATTTAATCAGCTACATTTTCGTCCATGTACAATTTTTCTCTCAGATTGTTTTGTAACCTCGAAATTGAGGTTCAAACGAAAATCGAGCACTTATCCAATTAAAAAAAACCTTTACTTTGATAAGAATTTGGAGCAGTTAAGCGATACGACTAAGTCGTAGGTCTGAAGCCCATATAGATTTTAGACTTTGCACATACTGTGGCTTCAAACACATTTCATATTTTAGAACAGATTAAAATGAATCTGAGCTGTCCTATCTCTGGCTAAAGGGGAGAATGTCAATTAGGAAGCCAGAAGAGGTCGATATTTTTTTATTGTTAAATTTATAGATAAAATATCTAAGAATATACCATAAAAATTTCAGATGCCAATTCTACGTATTTCCGAAGACACAGAAACGAAAATAAGAGAACGCCGAGCAGATTTGTAAGCATTCGAGCGAATATGAATCAAATTCGACCTCAACGAATAAAGATTTATTCCCTTCAGCATTAAATTCTCTTGTATAGTTGAATTAAAAGAATTATTGAAAACCTAGTTTTCTATTTTTTACAGCATATTAAAATCAACAGGGGTTACAGGGTTAATGAAATATTCTTCATATTTAATTAATGATGATCTACCCTTAACTATTTAACTATTTAACTTAAATCTTTAAACCTTTAAGGCCGATTGGAACACCGGTGTCTCATAAAGAAAATAATTTTTCCTTAATACTTAAAATTATTTTTTTTCTAATGTTTTTGCATAATTGTAGAGTAGAAGGTTGAAGGGATCTAGAATATTTTTTGCAAGTCTCTAGCTACTTGCTATGTAGTAAATATTTAAGTTAAAAAATGACGATTCTTTAAATTCTCAAATTAATAATTTATTTTATTTATTTTTCATTATTATTTGTCAGAAAGTTTATTTTAATTTTTAGGCTATTTTTGTTCCTATCGTTTATACAGGTAAAAAATACACCGAATAAGACTCTGCTAGATTTTTGGTCCGTAAAAAGTACATCGTATTTAAAGGGTTAAGCTTTTTTTACCTCAGAATTGAGGAGATTAGTTGGAAACTCATTTTAAAGCTCATATTTTTTATCCTGGCAAATTAAAATTGCATTTGAAAGACTGATTTTCAAATATTATTTAAAAACTTGATTCTATTTCAAGTTTTGAAGTTCTAGTTTTAAACCTATTTTGAAACTTGATTATTAAGTATTTGAATCGCATTTCTAGATGCAGTTTTTTATAAAAATTATTTTCAATGCCCTATTTTCAAATCCTTAATGCTTGATTTTGAAGGTTTTTTTTCTTTAAATACTGTTTCTGAAGATTAATAGCATTGATGTTGAGTATTTTATTTTTAAAAATTAGGAAAATATGAAGTGTTGGAAGTCAGAGTGTGTGTAAAACTTGAAAGCCTTTCTCTAATACTAACTTTGCTATAGATCAGATTTATGAAGGGAGATATAGGGTAAGTGTGCCAAATTTCGGCATAGTTGCATGCAAGCGCCAAAGTCTCAAGTTTGAAATGTAATATCTTTAATAGAAATTGATTTTTTTTTATTTTTTCTACTTAAGGAGTGTTGCTTAGAACCTTGTAGACAGTTTATCGTCTTTATTTCCTTTAAGATTATTCTTAATACATTTTAAAATTTATAAAAATGTAGACATAGCTTTGGTGTCCTATTTTGGCCACCTTTATTCTCATAGTTCCTTGCCCTTCGGGAATTCTTCCAATGCCTTTTTCACGTCATCTCGTTTGTCGAAGCTACATTTTTTGTTATTCTGTTGCATTTTATAATCTTTAGAGTATGTAAATACTAAAAATTCATGGAAATTCGAGGAACAAAAAAGGTGGCCGAAATTGCAAGCTGGCCGGAATTTGGCACACTTACCCTAATAGAAAAATTCAATCTTCCATTTCTATGAAGCTTAATATAGATATTAAATATTTAAATATATATAAATATATTTAGTAATGTACTTTACGTACTTTATCCAGAAAAATTCTATCTAAATAATCTACAACTTTGGTTAGTTTAAATCTCAGCCATGTATCATCCTTCGACATCTCTCAATCGACTGAAAAACTTTCACTCCTGAAGAGTTCCAAGAGCGACGTAGCGATCCGTCGAATTTTATCTCAGCGAAAGAGTGGGAAAATGTCGGAAAAGTGTCTCTGCGAAAGATGCCAGACTTCGTAAGCACATGGGTGACTAACTGAAGGGTGGCGAAAGCCAAAAGGGGTGCTGTTCTGATTGAAACCACGTCGACTTGTAGTGGTGGCCAGAAAAAGGATCCGATGCGCGGCAAACCAAAACGCAAAGAGGTTTTTGGTGTTTTTGCGGGGAGTTGGGGAGGAAAACTCTTGAAAACTTTTCCCACTTTTCCAACACTGGTCGTGAAAAAGTCCCTTGACGTCGTCTCATTCGCTCCTCAGTTGCCTTTCATCTGGCCCATGGAAGGCTCTTGCACGGAAGAAATTTGGCGAAAAGAGACAAGACGAGGACGATGGAGCGCATGTGAAGATTAGCTTGGTGAGGAGACAGCTGGGTGAGGAAGAGGAAGTGCAAGAGGCCACGTTGTGTAGTACCACAACGTGGGCTTTTTGTGGATTTTCCTGCCACGGAAAAGACGTCGGCGTCCCCGATGTGACATACACTTTTCTCCTCTAAATTGCGAAGAACTCTGCTGGATGCCCGTTTTGTTGTATTTGAAAACGTGCGGTGGGCGGTGAAATAACTTGGCACGGTAACCGCCTCTTCAGCAACCAACATATACACCCCGCATAGTTCTACTACTGAGACATATGATTTTTGTAAAAGAGCCACTCTTTCTCTCTCTTTCCTCTCGCATAGCAAAACATTTTAGTGTTTTTTCCCAACTCTCGGGAAAATGTTATCATCAGAGTCTCTCTGTGGCCAGCAGCACGTGGAAATATTTTCACACTCCAGAGGACCATGATTCATCGAAACTTTTCCACTTTCATCCCACAAAAGTATCCCTCAGAGTGAAAAGTGATGGTCATCCTGCCTTATAAATAAGGCACTTTTCCATTTGTTTTAATTTGAGGAAATTGTTTTAAAAGTTTGAAATGCAAACGTTATCGGTTGCTTTCTAGAAAACACCAGATCGTCGAAATATAGGTCATCCTTTAACCATCGATAAACTAGAAGAAAATGACATATTTAAAAAAAACACAATTTTTTTATAAAAGAACTAAAAATGAATGACAACACATGGTAGGGGGAAGTGGGACACCTTTGAAAGTGGGATTTTTCACATATTTAAGTGGAACTGAGCCATACCATAATGAAATTTAGCTTCTCAATTTGTTTATGTACCTCAATTATATCACCATAAGGCTTAATTTTATTAAAAAATAAGTGAAAAATCCCTATTTCAAGGGTACCCAACTTTCAAAAGTACCCCACTTCCCCCTAGTAGAAGACAGTTATAACGATTTTCGGATTAATTTCAATCTGTACTTTTAAATTCAAAAGGTATTAGATAAACGGTTGCTTAAAACATTCACAGAACGACTGAATACAAAAAAGTTAAAAAAAAAAGTTTATGAATTTGTAATAAGCCACTGATGATGGTTATTGCGAATTCAATCTACAGAAAATTTTAATATTTAACAATTTAACAGGTTATCAATTAAACTTACCTAACTCAATATAAGTTAATAAGTTAGGAGTTTTTCGATTTTTAAAACAACAAAAAAAATAAGATCAAATATTGAAAAAATAAACAAAATTTAGAAAAAAATGTAAAAAACAAATAATAATAAAATTGGATAATAAGTTTGGCGTGATACAAAAGATATTGATTTAAAAAATCTTTAGTCAATTTAATTAATTAGGAGTTTTTTATCCGCTCAAAACCACAACAAAAAAATCCAAATACAAAATAAATAAATTAAAAAATTAAATAAAAAAGTTACATATATATTGAAAATTTGATTAGAACCACGTTCTTAACCCCTTCTTTCACAAGTTAGTAACGTTGTTTTTTTATTTAAAATTGGCGAAAAGGATGAAAAAGGATTGCTAAAACAGTGAAAACTTTATTAAAAAAAACTTTTTGGAAAGCGTGTTAGAATAGGTCCAACGTTACACACCTTCCATTTAGAGCACTTTATTGAATATTTTGGGTTTCAATTTAGCGATTTTTTCGAAATCCAAAGAAAAAAGGCCGAAATTTGAAAATATTAATGTAAAATAATTATGGAATTTATAAATTATAGAAATATTTATACTGGAGAATTGTTAAATTATTTTATTTTTATTCAAAAGAACATTTCAGACTCAGACTGATAGAACTTATCTTAATTTTATGTCACTTATCTTAATATCATAACATAAGATAATAACTTATCTTAAAATCATGAAAATTAGATAAGACAAAGAGATCATTCTATTTTTTTTCTTTGAAGAGAAATTAAAAAAAATGTGTAAGTTATAGATAAATAAATAATAAAACGTCGTAAAAATATAAACTTAAAACAGATCATATTGCATAAAACAGTTATATATTGCTAACTTTAGAAAGTTCCTTCAAGAACATCCTAAAGACCATTTACCAGAAAAGGGGCGGTATTGGTAAGTCGGCGGCAGATCTGAGAATTAAATGTGTAAATGGATGACCTAACAAGCTGCCAGAGAACAAAGACTTTAACAATTCTTTTAAAGCGCTCTTAAATGAGAATTTTCTGTTTTTCAATTATTGAAGAAAATCTTAACCCCTTAAGAATGAGCCACTTTACATTTAGTAGTCTCAGTAATGGCCTCTACACACTATGAGAAATTTCTTTAAAAAATACCTTTTTAAAGAAAATTTCCCCTATCCTTGTAGGCAGAAACGTCAGAATTTAAAAAAAAATGTAAATTGTAGACACCATAACGGAATAAAGAGCGTTATACGGGCTTCAGACCTAAGGCTTAGCCAAATGACTTAAATTCTCTAACTGGTTATTGGTCAAGGTTTTAGTGAAATTTTGATTAGGGATTACGTATTCAGAGCGAATAATCTATAAGATTTTCAAAAACCAAAAAAAAGTTGTTATTTAGGATTTTGAGACCTTCGAGAACTGAGCCTGTAGTGGGAAGATCACTTAATAAGCAGACTATAAGAATATTGGTTATATAATACCTTACTTAAAGAATAGTACAAAGTCCCGGCTAACACAAGGTAAGCTGTTACTTGCGTAATACAATAATTAAATACATTTCCTATACTCTTAATAACTGAAATAAGAGTTTTATCCAAGTGTGTAAAATAAGTTCTTAATAAGTACTTCTTAAGTTCTTAATTGAGAAATGTTTTGGACAATAGTTTTGACATTTGATGGAAGCCGGAACAGAGAATGCGATGACCACATCTTGACTATTGGATAGAAAGGAATCGATCGACGTCACATGTCTGAAAAACATAACCTCTAAATATAATCAAATAATTGTTTTAATTCGGAAAATTAATTAAAAATTTCTGCAGAGGTATTTCAAGAGATTATCTGGTACCAGTTGAAGCTACGTCAAATAGATTATTTATCCTGTTTATTTAGTTTAATTCAACAAGGTATTCATTCTGACAAGAACATACGTATACAGGTGCCTTTGTTGAAAAACTAAAAAAAAATGTTTTAGAGGTATTAGAGTAATTACTTAAAAAGTGTTTATGCTTAGTCGAAAGTATGCTTATGTTTAACTAAAACTACTTAGCAAAGGACTTTTACAAAGGATCTTATTAAGTACTTTGTCGGGAGGCTGAGGCATGCCATATTATTTTCATTATACGCCACATAGCGCGACATTTCTCATAATTTTACGTATTTTTTTAGTAAGTTAGTTGTTCTACAACTTCTTAAAATTAGGTGAATGAGTTAAGAACTTATTAGGTATTTAATTAGTATTTAATGAGTTTTCCGGGGAGTGCAATTTGAGTCTAGAAAATTTTGAGTTAAATTTGGAGATCTCCCACGGTTTAACCGTGGGATATCTATGATACACCTGGTTGATCTTGTAGACGACAACGGAGAGAACCCCTGTATCCCTGTGCTTAATAAGTACTTAATCTGCTAGCTGTAATAACATAGAGAAGAAAATGCTTCTTAGGGTGGTCGTCAATCTTCGAATGTCCATAATCTTTCAATATTTATTTATTTTTTTGAAGCAAAAAATTATTTTAATATTTCTTTTCTTTACTATAAATCCTAACCTATTTTATTTAAGTAATAATGAAAAACAATTATCCAAAGACTAACCACGAAGTTATTTAGATTTCGAATTAATCTATATTGGAATTTTTGGAGTTAGGGGTTATAGGCTTGTTCAAAGTTAATAAATACTGTGAGAATTTTGCGAATTTCTTGTTCAATTTTAATTGTAATGTACAGAGAATCGTCAATCATTAAGTAAATATTACTTAAAAAATAAAACCATATTGAGAACCGTAGAATCCTAACCTAGTTTTCTAGGTTAAGTGTTATTCAACAACCTTAAACGGCCAAACAATTTTAAAAATTCAAACAAAAACGGTTAAAAACCGTTACTAAAATGATTGTCAAAATTAGAAAAATCCATCCTTTATTTTATTTTATGTAATGCTCTGTGGCCTAAAGCCGTCCAATGTAAACAAAAAATCCTGAATTGCATAAAAAGGACGTTGAAAAATCACAACAGATTCCTTTTATCCCAAATGCACATTTCCCACAAAGTGCTCCAATTCATTTATGGTGGAAATATGAATTTTCCCTGGCCAGGGGGAAAATCTGGTGGTCTCTGTTGCACTCAGAAAAAGAAATGCAATTGCATTACGACATTCTCATATGACAACTGTTCTGCAAAAAGTTGGTGTTTTTCTGTCTGTGTTGGTTTTTTTTTATGAACACTCCCCACTCTCGAATTCTAGGTGCATAAGCATAAAAAAGACACAATAGCATAGAATATAACTATCACTGTCTCGCGCCAATTTTTACGCAACATTTTTTAAAACATCCCCTACAAAACACATACAATCCCAGTGGAAATCGGGGAAAAAATTGGCTAAGGGTGTCCCTTTTGCTCGTGTATCATTGGGCTTTTGTCCATCTCATTCGGACTAAATTAGGGGTTGAGGCAACACAATGATAGATATTTGAGGGTAAATTTTAGGGATGCATTCACACACAATACCCATTCGATACTTTGAGCAATTGTCTACCCTAAAAATTTTGTGGGTGATTTTTTGCTGTGGAAAAGTGACACAAATACAGTTACAAGTAATTTCAACCCCTATGAGAATATTTGAAGTAAAGTGGGGGTAAAAATTATTCGATTGACGCCTCAAAATGAAGTAGTATGGCAAAAGATTCGGTAATACAAATATATACCAAAAATTTTCGGGATGTTCTCTCCCTGTACGTTAGTATCCCTTAAAACCAAATTTCTCCCTTTTTGGTTGGAAAATATTGGTGTGTGGTGGAGGAAAATGAGCCTCTCGTGTCGCCCAAGAGACATCCGGAAAAAATGCCACAGGAGTGACAGAGACGGAGATTTTTGGGCTATGAGGTTTTGTGAAACACGGTAGGATAGGAAAAAAAAAACTCACACACTGTTGAAGGAGGGTGGAGAATTGAGAGTATCGTCGTACAAAATAATAAATTCTGACCCGAAGAGAGAAAAAGTTTTCTGTCAGATCAAAAGCAGTTCATCCAGTCAGTTCGATCTCAGACACTGTTTGCTGCAGACCGCGCGCGCGTCATGTGCCGAGGAGTGTTGTAAGGCAAGAGGCCGTCAAGTGTACAATCAACGTATTTTTCTTGAGTTTTCTTTTTCGATCCTCTTCAACACACCAATTCACGGTGTTTCGACGCGCAATTATCATTTTAAATTGACATTATTTGGCAAACGATACCATCTCCGAAATTTTGGATGACCGTTCATGAACTCATTAAAGGACACGTTTGACGGATAACCGCCATTAAGTTCAAAGTTGAATATGAGTCTGCGATATTAGTGAAGGCTAATCAGAGTTCAAAGATCCCAATAAAAATAGTTCACATCCCAAATCCAAAAGCCTAAGTTTACGGTCTACGTATATAAGTTTAAAGGACCTCTTAAGAACTCTAAAGGACCCATTGACGGATAACCGCCATTAAGTTCAAAGTTGAATATGACTCCCTCATGGTAGTGAAGACTAAATACCGACCTAAAAAAAACCCCCTTATAAAAAGAAGTTCACACCTTAAAACAGAGAACAGTGTGTAAAGTGTTAATTTCGTGTGATTTATAATCAATGCATCTACCCAACAATCAGTGCCAGAGTCCACCAATGCCTGCAACAGTGAATGATATGTTCTCCAATGTGCACGAAGTGTTGCAGGAGTATCATGGTGAATTGGTCCAAACTGGATCACCAGCTGTTCTATGTTCTGCCCTCCCAACGCACTGGCGCAGCAATAAGAGTCTGCCGTGTGCATTTAAAGTCGTTGCCCTCGATGATGTCCAAGATGGTACAATAGTGTCCATCAAGGCGGGCAATGATGAGAATTACTGTGCCGAATTGCGAAATCATACGGCTGTGATGAAAAATCAAGTGGCTAAATTCAATGATTTGCGCTTTGTTGGACGAAGTGGCAGGGGAAAATCTTTTACAATTACCATCACCATCAGTTCTTATCCATCGCAAATTGCTACCTACACCAAAGCCATCAAAGTTACCGTCGATGGACCAAGAGAACCACGGAGTAAGCAAAGTGAGTCCTTTTCCCAAAATCCAATCACATGCTCCAATAAATCATCCCAAGAAACATTTTTTCCACACACGTCCTCCTGAAGAATTCTATAATGCCAGCTTTAGACTTAAGGTTTAGCCCAGGGGCATGACGTTTCCTATGTTTTCCATATGTTTATAGCGTACCGAAAAAACTTTGGAGTTTATTCGGTGTTTTCTGTCATTGTGGAATGAATTAGCCAAAAATACAAATGTAAAATAAAAGCCAATTTAATATGGAATGGGCAACCGAAAACCCCAAATTGGTAACCTACGTAGTTTCGGAGATATCTCGTGAAATGTGTACGAAAACAGGGAAAAATTTACACTAAAACTGGTCGCATTTTTCAGAGCTAATGTCACCCCCCTGGTTTAGCCCAGTTCCCGGATCATTTGCCCATAATGTCCAATCCTAAGTCATATTTTCCCAAGAAATCTTAACAGTTAAGGAATTAAAGAAGTTAAGCCATATAGCTAAACCTTACGTCTGAAGCCCGTATAAGAAAGGCACAATGGAACTATGCAATTTTAATTATGCTCCTTATCTTACAATTTTATTATTTTAATACCCAAGTCTTTTAAAAATCCTATTGTCAGACTAAAAAAATTGTTATTCATTTTTTTGTTCAATGAAGATCAAGGTCTACTTCCTATCATTTTGAAGAATTCCACTATATCAGTAAAGTGGTCTTCAGACTAGAGGTTTAGCCCAGTTCCTGAAAATTTAAAATTCCTAAACAGCAATATTTTTTCCGTTTTTGAAAATATTTTGGATCATTTACTCTCAATATTTAATCCTAAAACAAAATTTTCCCAAAAAAATTTACCAATAACTAGTTCGAGAAGTTAAGCCATTTGGCTGAGCCTTAGGTCTGAAGCTTGTGTAAGGCACAAATGAATGATGTAGGGGAAGAATTTCAGGCTTCGCACACAACAAGCTTCAAACACTTCATATTTTCCCTTATTCCTTTAACGAATCTGACTTATTTTAATCAGGAACTGTATGACTGAAACTAGACCGATAGCTTAGAATATGAAACGAATAGGGAGAAGTCGGGTACCTTTAAAATTGGGATTCTTCACATATTTTAAATAAAATTGAGCCTCATCGAGATATAATAAACAGATTGAGAAGATAAATTACTTTATGATATGGCTCAATTCAATTTAAAAAAAATAGGAGAAAAATTCCAATTTCAAAAGTGCCTCACTTTCAAAGGTGCCCCGCTTCCCCCTAAGTCACGAATGGCCAACTTTATAGGAGAGCAATTTCAAGCTGAAATTTTCCATACTGAATAATAATTAATAATAATTAACTTTCCGCCTTTCCGTTATAATATTCACAGGGAAGGTAGAGGATGTCAAGGAATACCCGAAAAGCGAAAATAATGAAATTTGAAAAAAATTTACTTATTCGATTTATATTCTGACAAGTCGAGATGTTAACACTAAAACCTACCGATCGTTTTTGGTAGTTTTTCCTAATGCGCCCGGTCTAATGACAGACCGCGGTAGGTAGACTACTCCAAAAATTTTTCTAGGAAAAGAGGAGAAATTTAAGTTTAAACACTGAAACATATATTAAATGCATATTTTAAGAAATTTATAAAGTATGAAAGCGATGTTGTACCGTTTCAATTTTAAAAAGTTTTTAAACCGGTCAATTGGACCGGTCTTGGTAGGTTTAGTGTTAAAGGTATGGGAAAAATATGAAGTTTTCGAAGTCAGAGTATGTGCAAAGCCTGAAGTTTACTTCTATTTAAAAAAAAAAATAAAATACTTTCTCTTAAACCTTTCTAAGTCAGTTTATAAGACAAAAAAATTTATTCTTAACCCAAGGAGCAAAGCTTTCTTCCTACCGTCTTGTTGAATTCTTTAAGTAAACACGGAATAGTTTCTTTTAATTGACTTAGCCCAAATAAAATATAAAACATATTGTAAAATTAAAACATACAACCAAAGAAGGTACATTTCCACCGTTTAGTTCTGCAGGTTGGAATAAACGCTGAGACAGCGGTAAACGTATGGGACGGGTGGGTGGTAAAGATCAAGAACGGGATGAAAATAAATTCAATTTAATTCAAATACTTGTTCGGTCACAACGAGCCTTATAAAATCGCCCAAAATTAAAGTTCAAAATTCTCTGATAAGCCTTTTAAAGCCTGATTAGGGGAAATCGCATTACCTTCGGACGACTCAAGCTTCGAACAATTTTTTTTTTTCAATATATTTTTAATTAATTTGATCCATTATAATATTATATTTTCATAGCTGGTCCAATGCCTCAAATTTCCTGAAAAGAGTCATAGGGTAAAGTACTCTCCCTTCGAACGTTCATTCCTTCGAACAATGTTAATTTTCTTTTATTTTTCCTAAGAGACTTACATATTTCTGTTAAACATTAGTAAGCTTAATCACCAATTATTGATAATTACGTTATAATTATGTGGAAGTTTCTTAGGAAAAATTAAGGAAAATTCACATTATACGAAGGCATGAAAGTTCGAAGGTAGATTACTATCCCCTAGGCCAAACTCATTAGGAACGTAGAAAAAACATGAGTTGTCCGAAGGTAGCGCGCTTTCCACTACAAAACTATGATTCTTTTTTTATTCACCATTTCGACTTGTAGAATTCTCTAAGTAGAACGATATAATGTATTCTTAAATCGTGTTTGCCTTATCCCCCATTTGATTCCAATAGTGTTCATAAGTAAGAAGACGTAAGAGTAAAAGATTTCGAAAGTGTTTTATTTGCATTTTTTTAGAAAATCTTCATAAAAGTCTTTTTAAGATTATAATAAGAAAGACTTCTTAATGATAAAATGATTAAGTCTTCTTGTGGATTCATATTCAATTTGCTGAAATTATTATCAATTCGGCATTTCTACTACTAAAAGCACTGGATCCAGTACGTACACTTCCTTTTCCTTAATTCATTCCCGTTAATCGACTTAAACTCTTGTTAAAAAAAAACTATTTTTAAAAAATATATTTAACTTAAAAGAATTTTCAAGATAACAAAGATTAAAAACAAATAAAACTAGGTAAGTAATATATACCCGAGATCTTAAAAGTTAAGTTACATTAAATTCGGTCTCTTATACGACAGTGTTTCTGTTATTCTTTTTACAAATAAACTTTATTATTGATATTTTATTGTAGTATTTATTTGTACCTTTCATCTCTACCTTTATTGACTTAAAAAATTTTTCACAATGAAATTAATCTTAAGATCTAATCTAAGTCTAAGAATCAACCGGTAGTAGAACTTGACCGGTGGAATGGATGGAATTATCTATTCGATTTTAGATAGTTTATGGTCAATTTTATGAAAATGTCACTGATTTGTATTATTTTTTAAATAATTGACCGATTAATGTTAGACCGTACACTAAATATTAGCAAATAAATTGAATAAACAACTTTATACCGGTCAAGCTAAGGTACCGGTCAACTTTAAGACCCTTTACCTTCTTGAGATTAGCTTAAAAAACGCTAATTACAACAGCATCATAAATTAAAAGATTTAGCCACAACTTTTGATTTTTTTCCTTAATTTTGTTCATAGTCTTCCTTTTTAATAGATTAAAGCTTACCAATCTATTTTACGGCTTCAGCTTGAACTTAAGAAGAAACTTCTCAAAAAGCATTAAATCAAAAATTAAAAATACTATTTCTTATATAAAAAATAAATATTCGGTAAAAAAAATTGATCATAGGGTAAATATACCAAATTTCGGCCAGCTTGCAATTTCAGCCACATTTTTTGTTCCTTAAATTTCTATGATTTTTTTTCTTGAGATTATAAAATACAAAAAATAACTAAAGTCGCTAAAAATGAACGATATGATCTGAGAAAGAACTTGGAAAAATTCCAGAAGGGGGCCGAAATATTACTCTCAAAACCATGCCTATATTCTTATTTATTTTAAAATGTTTTTATAATGATTTTACAGAAAACAGAGACGATAAATTATATACTAGATTCCAAATAGTACTCCTTAAAAATAAGTACCAAATAAGTTTAATTTGTATTAAAAGTCTTAAATTTTAGACTTAAGACTTTGGTACTTGCATCCACCTATGCCGAAATTTGGTTTTTTACGATTTTTCACATTTTTGTATATGTTTTAGAGGTTGCCTAAACGGAAATTTCCTCCGTATAGGAAAATATCGAAAATTCAATGGTTAAAAGGCTCTAGAGGGCACATTTTTTTACCGAAAGATGTCTTATTTGGGCTAGTTGGAAAGATCTTTCAATTTCTGACAAGCTTGAACCAGTTTCAAATGGATATAAACTGGTAATGCACCGGTTATTAACGATTAAGTAAGTTTTGATAAAAAATCAATTTTACTATATTAAGGTATTTTATTACATATGATATTTTATTATGATCTGAAGAATTCGGTAATGAACCGGTTCATAACCGATAACTAATTTTTATACGGAAATCAATATTTTGGTCGATTTTCTAAGTGATTTATTAATCAGTTCAAATCCGTAATAGATGAAAAACTACTTTCAAATACGTCTCAGCAAAAATCAATTCTTTGACTGTCTTTCTTGCTACTTGGGATAATGAAGAAATAAATCCGTAAAGCAGTTTCTTCACCTTCAGTGAATCTCAGCACAAAAAGTAAAACCAAAAGATCACCAGTGATCGTAATCGTTAAAATTCAGTGGCGCCAAATCTAAAGCCCTATATCAAACACATCTCTCCCCTCATCAAGTATCCCTAAAACAGCCAAAGACTCTCCTTAACTTTCACGGGAAAGTAAAAAAAAAAGAAGTTTCTCTATTTTGTCTCACCAAATTCCCACAATATTTACCCCCGCGAGAGCAGTTAAATTTAATTGCAGTGCACGGTTGTTTGTTATTCCATGGGATCATTTGCCGCCGTTTAACACTTTTACGGCATCTTCGGCATGCCTTCCTCAGCAGTACTCATTCCTCAAGAAAATTCAAACACGCTTTCTGATATTTTTCACCTCAGCGATAAAAACCTATTCCGTCGCCGTCTGCCGCCTGTCGCGTCTTTCAACATTTTGCCCCCCAAACAGATTCATCAGAACCCAACCGAAAAGAGCAATTCATCAGTCGGATGGGATGGGGAGATGCCCCCAAAAACTCCTTCCAACATGTTACCAAGATGTGAAATACAGTAACTGAAAATCTTCCCATCATTTGCCATTTGTTTACAACAAACACAATCCCAGTATGGTCTTGTACTTCTCTTCCTCTTCTACCCCAACAAATATCATAATTACAGTCTTTGTTAATTGACACAGAAAAAACATAATATTCCATTTCACAATATTTCTTATAAAGCCACCACTAAAATCCGGCCTTTGATGCTTCCTCTAACACTCTTTGAATAACAAACGCAAGAATTATTATATCATTTATGTGTTTATATTAAAATAGGAAATAATTAACTCTGTGTACACTTCTTGTGCCTTTGGAAGAAAAGTCGGCAAAATCTATCAAAGAAAATTCCTCCCTCAGCGTCTTTTTATCTTCACCACACAGTTTTCTAATAATTTTCCACCAATGTTTATTTGTAAAGCCATCACTTTGTTGCCGCATTCGTCAGATGATTCTCCTTGTTACTTTGGAAACATTACAAAATTTCATGAAATTTATGTTCCAATGCTTTTGGAATTCTAAGGCTTCTAGTACATATTTATTTATTTTGAAATGTATTAAGACTTATTTTAGAGAAAACAAAGATGATAAACTATTTAAATGATTCCAAGCAACACTCCTTAAGAAGAGCGATAAAAAATTCAATTTGTATTAAAAGTATTACATATTAAACTCAAAACTGAGCCTTGCATGCAACTAAGCTGTCTACACATATCAGCATTTTTTAAAAAAATTCTTTAAAAAAATTTTTAAAAAATAAGAATGGGTCGGTTTTTTTTACAAAATTGCTTACATACTAGACAAATTTCTGTAAAAAAACCATTTTTTTACAAAAATTTTCACTAGTGTAGAGCCGATTCTTTTTAAAAACCTTTTTAGGGTTATTTTTTAAAGAATTTTTTTAAAAAATGCTCATAGTGTGTAGACAGCCTTAATGCCGAAATTTGATACACTTATCATATTTTAAATTTGAAAATAATTAGCGGAGACACACACCGTTCATTTTCTGAAAAGCAAATATATGTTACCTAATATTTGAGTTATATAATGAAGTATTTTAATGAATTATTTTAATGGTATTTTAATGAAGAATTAATAAGTTTTCTATTAGCATTTGACTGTTCTGAAGTGCTTTTAAATAATCGATTTTTTTGTGTTGGTTCTTGTCATGAACATTTGGTGGTTTTAGAACACACTAGAACTAAGGATCACAGTAGTGACTCGAACCAACACAAAGAAAGGTCGACTTAGCAGAAGCATTAGAGTACAGTGGACCATTATGGTACTATTCCATTAAAAATGAACATGTTTTTTGGCACTATACTGTTCTCAACTGATTCTGCATTAACGATTTTTCTTTGTGTTAGTTCATGTCTTAACTATTTTCCCAAGTCCTTGTCGTTTTCTAAAACCACCAAACAGTCGTGACAAGAACTAATACCAATAATAAATGTCGATTACAATAAAGCACTTAGGGACGTAACGTGGTAAAAGAGCATGTTCATTTTTCATTGGAATAGTAACATTATTTATTAGTTAAAGACGATATAAACTAATCTTCTCAGCTTAAAATGACCATTTACGTTTGTGGTTATTAAAAGGTCTTTAAAATTTTCTATTAGGTATTCGTCAAGAAAACTTGATTTAAATAAAGAAAAATAGTTATTTGAGATAGAAAAAACTGCTTATTTTTTTTATGAAATATGTTTAATCTTTCTGACAGATCTACTGTGTAACATTTTAAACATCATATTAATTTAAAATTTCACGATAGACACCATTTAATATACATTTATTTATATATTAAAGATTTTATCAAATTATATTTAAAATTATCTTACGTAATCTTCAAGGTAGTTTAAATTTTCCGAATAATATATTTCAGCCTTATGGTGCTATTCCAATGAGAATTGGAAAAAGGAAATTCTTTCCTCTGAACATTTTTTTTAGTACATGGTTCTACATAATCGACTTTTCTTTCTGTTAGTTCCTGTCACGACTATTTTTACAACTGCTCGTTATGTTCCAAAAGCCTGTGACAGGAACTAACGGAATAAAAAGTCGATTAAGTAGAAACTCGTGAGAACAACCATGTACTAAAAAAATGTTCAATGATATTTGACTAATCTTATATGCTTCAGTCCAAAATATTTAACAATAAATCTAGTGATATAACGGATTTAATGCAAACGATTTCAGGCTTCGCATATTTCCTTGGCTGTAAACACTTTATTTTTTTTTCAAATTGTCAAAAAGGGGTTTTCTTGAATTGGGGTAGTCTTGGAATTGAGCTTTTTTCATCTATTTTTAAATTTTAAATTGAATAGATAGATAGATAGATATTATCATCAATAGTTTCGCATATAATGCGTTACAAATTTGACAATAAGAAATTGCAAATATTATTCTGCGGCCACCGCCGTCTTAGCGTTGGTTAGCACCCTACTCCAGAGTGAAAACAAGGATTTTTAATTTGCAACTTTAATTTACTAGATAAAAAAAACAATTGAATTGATATAAACTTTATCATAATTTAATAAAAATTTACAATTAGTTTGTGGAACTAAATAAGGGACTAATGATAAGGTCCAGTTTAATTTAAAAATAGGGGGAAAACCCAATTTCAAAGCTGCCCCAATTCAAAGGTGCCAATGTGCCCCGTTTTCCCAAAAAAACATTATTTTCAGTTTTCTTTATACAATATTTGCAAAATATTTTTAAATTCAATATTTATGGGAAACTGCTCAGCCCATGCTTTACACGGTCCCAAGCTTTATAATGACTGAATTTTTCCTGTTTCTGAATAAATGCGACTCTGCAATATATTTTATAAAAAAGACACTTTCCCCTAGTTTTTAAAATATGGGTGCGATGAGTCACATTTATTGAAAGGCATACGAAAACTTTAGTCATTATGAAGCTTGGAACCGTGCAAAGCATGGGCACTTTCCCCTAATATCTATAGAAAATAAAGTCTTTAAGAAAGTTTCAAAATCTTATTAGAAAATTTGTATTTACAATTTTTCAAATTTTTATTTATTTTATTTATCTACTAGTTTTCATTCGCTTAATGTTATTTTTTAAACTTTATATTGTTGTTATCTTTAATATTTTTTTCAAACCCACTTTCATTTTGTTATTAAGAAATACACTAATTTTCAATTTGATTTCTACATTTTTAGCCCTTAGGTTAAAAAACTACTAATGATTAATTTATTCACTAAATTATTATCTGTAATATGACAAAAAGAAAATTTATTGAAAAAACATCTCTAGAATAGAGTAAATATTAGCGTTAGGAGAAACCTTTTGCATTAAGTCTCTCTCTCGAACATCAAACACGATCGCATAATTAGAGACCTACTAGGAACTGATTCTTAGAACGCTTTCTTCCCCCTACTAAGGCTTAACACTGTACTTATGCTCACCACTGGAAATCTATACAAGAAGCATAATATTTCATAAATGCAAAAGTTTTATTAATCTGAAATTTTTCCGTAATTTCTTTAGAGTTTTTTAAACCCTAATTCAACTGTAAAAGATAAAAAGATTATACATTTATTAGCTCATTCCTCCTTCGATATTTATATTAATATCGTCATTAATAAACATTCCCAGTGTAAACATTTTGTCTTTTCTCACTCAAAACATTAATCGTTGGTTTATTATTTATTCTAGGCTATGGTTATGGTCATCCTGGTGGTTTCAATCCGTTCATACTGAATCCAGGCTGGCTGGACGCCGCTTACATGTACGCATGGCCCGATTATTTTCGTCATCAGACCCATCATTCAGCTCTCGTAGCCAAAGGTAATAATTGTTCAACTAATCACATGAAAATCCTCAATGAATTTTATGTTGCTCTCAGTGAGAGTGATATGCAATAGTCCCAACGGAAAAATCCCTCAGGGTAGCCCACTGTTAATTAATTCGAAAATTCGCCGTCAATAATTATGTATTAAAAAAGGATTCCACCAATATCCGTTCAATCATTTAAATTTTAATCCAAATTTGTGTGCAGTCGATTTGCCGATATACAGCCAGTGTATCCGTCTGGCCCATTATCAATGTGTATTGGTGGGGTATCTGAGTGGTTGAGAGCTTTAAAATATATAGTTAATCAATAAAATATGCATGATACACACAATTTTTCTGCTTCATGTATGCTAAAAGACTCAATTTTATTTTGTATTTTAGCCAAAAAAAAAGTTTCTCTTAAATATTCATTGAGCAAAATAAATAAATAAAAAGATAAATCGTAATTTTTTTGAGGTGATCGACATCAAAAAGGGTTTTTTTTTAACAACAACAAAAAACTCAACAATTCTTCATTTGTCACTGGTGAGCCAAGAGGAAACAAAAAAGTTGTTACACAAATTGGAGCCCTATAGTTAATTTTGTCCCTATTCCATGGATATTTGTTCCCTTTTTGTCCTGGGCAGTGGCAAAAATCACCCTCGCAGAAAACATCAATCCAGCACACTTTTGGACTTGGTGTTTTAGAGGCCAAAAATTGTCAGGATTGTGTGATTTAGTCCCTTTCCACAGCCATGGCTTTGCTGGGATGTTGCTGCGTATGTGGCTTAGTTCAAATGCTGACCCCGCAGTGATATTTTTTATCTTTCAACTCCCACACCTATCAATTACACTCCTAGTCACGGATGTTGCCCCAAAAAAAAACCCCAAAACTCTCCCACATAGAGAATATACAACCAGTATAATAAAGAAGACACCCCGCGAGGATAATTCATGGACGAAGCGTTGAAAATAAATAACCATTTTTTAACACTCTGCATAGTGTGGTTTTGTTTTAAACTAATACAGAGGTTTTTGTTAAAATGAAAAGCTCTCAGGTAAGGCAACTTTACAAGGAATTGAATAAACGAGCAGTAAAAAGTCAAATTTTGTCAGCAAAAAATTCGAAATGATCAGTAAAAAATAAAAAAGGGCAGCAAAAGTTTAAAAAACTCAGTAAAAAATTGAAAAATAGCAGTACTTTATTAAAAGCGGTTAGTATAAAATGAAAAGTGGTCAGCAAAAAATTAAACATAATCAGTAAAAAGTAAAAAGTGTTCAGTGAAAAATAAAACATGATCAGTAAAAAGTAAAAGATGATCAGTAAAAAACAAAAAGTGGTAAATAAAAAATATAAAGTGGTCAGTAAAAAAATTAAAATGAGCAGTAAAAATATTTAAAAAAGCAGCAAAAAATTAAAAATGAGCAGTAAAAAATAAAAAGTGGTCACCAAAAAATTAAAAGTGATCAGCAAAAACTTAAAAGTGATCAGTGAAAAATAAAATATGGTCAGTAAAAAATTAAAAATGAGCAGTAAAAAATAAAATTTGATCAGTAGAAAATCAAAAGTGATCAGCAAAAAATAAAAAGTGGTCAGCAAAAAATTAAAAGTGATCAGCAAAAAATTAAGAGTGATCAGTGAAATATAAAATATGGTCAGTAAAAAATTAAAAATGAGCAGTAAAAAATAAAATTTGATCAGTAGAAAATCAAAAGTGATCAGCAAAAAATAAAAAGTGGTCAGCAAAAAATTAAAAGTGATCAGCAAAAAATTAAGAGTGATCAGTGAAATATAAAATATGGTCAGTAAAAAAAGGTCACTGATCACTCTTAACTGTTTGCTGATCACTTTCTATTTTTTACTGCTCATTTTTAATTTTTGCTGACCACTTTTGATTTTCTACTTATCAAATTTTATTTTTTACTGACCAATTTATATTTTCTACTGCTCGTTTTTAATTTTTTACTGACCACTTAATTTTTTACTGACCACATTTAATTTTTTACTCCTCACTTTTAATTTTTTACTGACCAATTTTTATTTCTGCTAGCCACTTTTGACTTTTTACTGACCATTTGTTTTTTGCCAATATAAAATACTGAATTAGGGCAGAATCACATTGACAGTAAAATGCTCACCGTATTTTGTTAATTTACGCATTTTCATTGAAATTCTTGCGCAAATTCTCGATTACCGTATTACCTTATCTCATATTCGGTGGCACTAGGTGAAAATAATATAAGAAAATGTAATACATAAAACGAAAATGCGATAAAAAGTGAGCAAAAAACTGTAGAAATAATTTCTCTTACATTTTTTTGCTCATCGTTTTATTTCTTGAATTTTCTTATATTATTTTCACCTAGTGCCACCGAATATGAGATAAGGTAATACGGTGATGGAAAATTTGCGTAATTTCATTTGCTTAATTAATGAAATACGATGAGGCTACGGCAAGCATTTTATTGTCAATGTGATTCTTCACTTATTTATGTTTTCGTATTTTTGAAATATTTTAATAATCAAGGAAATGCTTATCATTATGAATTTAGGGGTCTTCAATTGTCGGAATGCCCATAGTGTATATGGGCTGCTCATTTTTGGTTAAAAAACCAGCTGATTGGTTAATTAAAAAATCAATTTTAATATTTTAATAGTTTTTTATTGTTCAAAATTATCAAATACTCACAAAGTTATAAAAGATTGAAGACTAATATGAGTCACGAAGCTAAAAAAAAAAACATTTTTCACATTATAAAAATTTAATTTAATCCTAGCTATTAAGCAATTATAACAAACAACATTTAAACTACATTTTCTGGCATTTTCAATTAAAATTTTTAAAAATTCAGTTCTTCGGACCGGATTTACAGAAACGTTTTTGAAAAAAAATATTGTAGGGGACAAGATTATTCAAAGTAATATCATCTGAAGTCAAAACACCAAATATTTCGTCATAGCTGATCAGTTAAACTCGTATTTGTACAAAGGATTTTTGAAAAAAATAAATTCCAAATTCTTAAAGAATTTTTCAAAAATAAATAGTGCTATTTTCGAGGTATTTTACACCTCGTTTAATGTTATAAAATAAATTTTGATCATAAGGAAACAAAAATCCTTCGATCAAGTAAGGGGAAGTGGGGAAGTCTTAAAAAAAACAACAACATAATGGAATTATCTATTTTACTTCCCGAGAGTTCGTATTTTAAAATTTAAAAAAAAAGTCGTTAAAATCTATTTTTCTGAGTCTTTGGACATCAATCTGTGAGATAACGGACCTATAGTGTTTGTTATGAAAAATTTAAAAATTACAAAAATTGTACACTATTTCAAGTTCTTTAACCTTATTTCTGCAGAGTTGAATAGGATCAGTAAATTCGAAGTTTCGGTCATCCTAATTGGCAAAAACCAGTATAAAATTCTTTTCTACATTATGGGCATAAAACTAGGTAATCAACTTGAAATCCACCGTTTTTTTTATCCAAGAAACATGAAAAATTTCAGAAGAAAATCTGAAAATAATTTATTCAAAATATATTTTTCTTTATAAAAAAATATTAAAATAAAATAAATATAATAAAATATTAATAAAATATATATTTTTTTTATTTTTGAATAAATTATTTTCAGATTTTCTTCTGAAATTTTTCATGTTTCTTGGATAAAAAAAAACGGTGGATTTCAAGTTGATTGCCTAGTTTTATGCCCATAATGTAGAAAACAATTTTATATAGTGTAGGGATTCTGTAAGTAGTGATTGCTTCTTCTTCGTATAAATCTTAATTTTTCTTATAAAAATAATGGTTTTATATATTTTTTGAATAATAAAATAGTTAAAAATCCAGTTTTGCTACTGGAAAATTGTACTAATTTAATAATACAGTGTGACCTCGATAAAGTCAATCTCCAATAGAGTCAACAGTCCTTCTTTTACTCTACGGACTCCAGTAGTGTTACCTTGGACCCAAATAAACGACTTACAATAATCTTTAATAGTAGAATTAATAGATTAATTAAATAAAATATTCTACTATCGTGTTGATTTTATCAATGATCTGTATTTGATGTTTTTTGGTCTCCAATAGTATTAATGGATCCAATAGAGTCAACAGACCTGGAAATAAGTAGTTGACTCTATCGAGGTTCCACTGTACTTCAGTCCAAATTATTTGAGTATACTTTCCTGATTGAAAATTGATATCACTAAAATTTCACAAATAATTTTCTGAATATTCCAAAGTCACTAAAACTCCCAATATTCTAATTCAACAAAATTGTATCAAAGAGAATACGAGGGAGAAGCCAAAATGGAGATGAGACATAAAATGTGGTAGTGATTGATACTCAATAGGATTGAGCTTGAAACCAAATCAAGTCCTCAGTGATGGGATATCATCCTTTATGACTAATCCGATGAGAGTATGTGGAAGCTTTTCGAAGATCCCAATCGGCTGAACGAAGAACATATAGCGATAAAAGCCCCCTATATTTACGCACATATGGCACATTCACCCCAAATTTCTCACATCCTTTCCCAGGGCCTCAAGAGCACTATGTACAAGTCACAGATGGAATGCCAAAAGTCACGTTCATCCACCAACCGATTTTTTTTTGCACAAACTCCCCAAAAATGTTCGACCTCTTGCACAAGAGGCGTCAGAGGGTTGTCTTTTGTCTTTGGTATCTATCATCCGAATCTGAATAATTCTATCTCATTTGGAATTATTTTCGTATTCGTATCTCGTATTTTTTTTTCACTCTCTCTCTTTGCCTTTTTTCTCGAGGATATCAACACGAAATTCAGGGAGGACTCCAGAGTGCCTAAAATCATATTAGCTCTCACCACTCTGCCATTTCTGGGATGAAAAGTCGATTGGGTGGATTTTTATTGCTCTAACTCTGCCTTGAGGGTAACTTGTATAATGCCTCTATACCCGGCTTGTAGCCCGAGTACCTCATTAGAGTTAATAGAGCTAGAGACCAAACAATTAGAAATATGCCTTCTAGTCTTGAAAGGGCCGTGTTTTAAGTAAAAGTAAAAGAAATAAGGTGTTACGTTTGTTCGCTTGAGTTTTCGTCTTTACATTCATTTAAACGTTAACAAAACTGGAGGTCCACCAATTGGATATGCGACTTGGGGTCTTTGAAAAAAAAAACACTTCTAACCGTTCTCAGGTTTATTCCGAAAATTACCAAGTTCGTTTAGATTGAACTGGCTGTTTCCAAATCCGTTTAGTTTGGTTGGAATATAACGAGGTCCATTTCGTTTGGTCCGACCGTCACGAGGTCCGTTTAGCTTCGTCTGACCATTACCAGGTCTGTTCCTACGTAGTTGCAGCTCATCCGGTGTTCGCCAAAGATTTCATTTCTTTTCAATGGAAGAGCTGCAACTACTAAGAACGCGTCAGATACATATTGACAGGTCCGTTCCGTTTGGTTCTATCGCTACAAGGCCCATTTCGTTTGGTTCGACCGTTATCAAGTTCGTTTGGTTTTAATCAAGCGTTACCGGGCCCGATGCGTTTGGTCCGATCGTTACCAAGTCCATTTAGTTTTGTCCGACCATTTCAAGGTCCGTTTTGTTTGGACACACCGTTACCAGGTGTGTTCCTACGAAGTTACAGCTCATCCGGTGTTCGCCAGAAGATTCATTTTCTTTTAATGGAAGAGCTGCAACTACGTGGAACTCGGCAGACACATATTGACAGGTCCGTTCCGTTTGGTTCTATTGTTACAAGGCCCATTTCGTTTGGTTCGACCGTTATCAAGTCCGCTTGGTTTGAATCAAGCGTTCTCGGGCCCGTTGCGTTACCAAATCCTTTTAGTTTGGTCCAACCGTTACAATGTCCATTTAGTTTGGTCAGGCCGTTTCCAGGTCTGTTCCTACGCAGTTGCAGCTCATCCGGTGTTTTCCAGAGAATTCATTTCCTTTAAATGGAAGATCTTCAACTACGTAGAACTCGGCAGATACATATTGACAGGTCCGTTCCGTTTGGTCTTATCGTTGCAAGGCCGGTTTCGTTTGGTCCGACCGTTATCGAGTTCGTTTGGTTTTAATCAAGCGTTACCGGGCCCGTTTCATTTCGTCCGATCGTTACCAAGTCCATTTAGTTTGGTCCGACCATTACAAGGTCCATTTTGTTTGGTCTGACCGTACCTGCGTAGGTCTGTTCCTACGCAGTTGCAGCTCATCCGGTATTCGTCAAAGAATTCGTTTCCTTTAAATGGAAGAGCTGCAACTGCGTAGGACGCGTCAGATACATATTGGCAGGGCCGTTCCGTTTGGTCTTATCGTTACAAGGCCCGTTTCGTTTGGTTCGACCGTTATCAAGTCCGTTTGAGTTGAATCAAGGGTTACCGGGCCCGTTGCGTTACCAAATGCTTTTAGTTTGGTCCAACCGTTACAAGGTCCGTTTAGTTTCGTCTGACTGTACCTGCGTAGGTCTGTTCTTACGCAGTTGCAGCTCATCCGGTGTTCGCCAGAGAATTTATTTCCTTTCAATGGAAGATCTGCAACTCCGTCAAACTCGTCAGATACATATTGACAGGTCCGTTCCGTTTGGTCTTATTGCTACAAGGCCCGTTTCGTTAGAAGTAAAACGTTCTTCAGATTGACCTGATCGAAAGGTTTCAGAAACACGAAGACTCTGCCCTATCCTTCCTAAAAACTATTCCTAATTCTATCCACATCCTAAATTGTGGTAGAGATTGAAAAGGCAGTAATTTTGCTTGAAAATCTCACTGACCTTGAATGATAACTAATTTGGATTGTCCAAGGTCACATGTTGTATTGTTTTCGATAACGTATTCCTCAATCAATTGCAGCAGAACAAGATTTATTAGAAAGGCGTTGAAAATCTGAACAATTCCAATTGCGAGCATTCCTCGAAGTCATAACCACTTCATCCCTTGATTTTTTTTTCTGCATTTTCTACCCCTCACAGAGCAAAGAGTGTAATGTCAGTTGGAATAAAATCACCAGCGTGAGGATTTCTGTGTGATATGTCACTGAGTAACCATCATTTCAAATTCCTTTTGATGATGCCACCGTGGAAAATATGAATCATTTTCTTCCTGCTCATACCATGCCATTTTTTTTCTTCCTTTACTTCCAGGATCCCCAACTCTACCACCCAATGCGTCGACTGTTCTACCGCCAACGTCCGCATCGGAATTTCTGCCGCTGAACACTCCAGCCGGAAATGCCCAACCACCAGCCCTGCCACCCACACCGCCAAGTGGCAATGGACTTCTTCCACCACCGACAGCTGCCTATCTGCCCCAGTTTCCCTTTCCCATGGCCCCTGAACTCCTGCCCAAAAATCCATTCCTCCCCTATGACTTTGCTGCCTTACGAGCTGCCCATCAGCGTAGCCTGCAGCAGGCCAGCAATCCCCCAACACTTGCATCAGTACCTGGTGGTGACCATGTGAGACTCTCACCAGCCTCATCGCGTCCCTCCTCCTCGAGTCCACCATCGTCTCAAGGAGCCACAGCCAAAGTCAACTCATCCCTGGATCTCAATTCCAACCACGATCCATCTTCGGAGGATTCTGACGATGAACCAATCGACGTGGTCAAGTCTGCCTTTGTGCCCATCCTGAGACCAAAGCAAGAACAATCTACTCCAGCTTCCGACAACCATCCACGAGACTCAGCTTCACCGCGAAAAACCCCAACACCTCCGGTCCAAGGACGGCCCAAGTGCGAACTAAAAGCCGTTTCCAGTCGAAGGCATGTCCTGCATGAAATAGCCCCAGCCTCAACAGGACCAAGATCAACTTCGCCAGACACAACAAAAATCAAATCCGCCACAATTCCTGCCCAAATCACCGTCTGGCGACCATATTGAAGACAACTCTCTGACCTCTTGCCCAAATCTCCCTCGTGATAGTAACATTTAAGGACTCCCAATCTAAAATCCGCTCCCTGTAGGGGCAGACACAGCTGAACTTCTCAAACAATAGTGACTTTATCAAGTGGCGTAGTATGGAAAAAACACTGTGGAACTAGTGAAAATTGTAAAGTGTATATAAATTTATATGTAAGAGAAAAATGTTATATAGAGATGAATGAAAAAGAAAAAAACAGAAACCAGAAAACAAAACATAATAAATTATATTCTATTTTATAAACTGTGATTTTATCTTTAGAATCTTTGTTGGAAAATCTTGAAAATTGATTTCGTCGGATGTACATGAAGTGTTGTTATTGGAATGTATCCTGAATTTAATACTGAAAAGGTAAAAAAAGTTATGGACGTGCAAGTATCGATTGATAACCGCCTAGTGGCGCTTCATATGTATCTTTGAAAAAACACCAACAGAATAAACTGATACCGCTGAGACCTAGAAAAGTTCAACATGTGAGTATGGAACTACTGGATTCAGGTAATTGATTTAATTTCGATTAAGATTCACATAATTTAAACACAGCGTCTGCAACAGAGCTTAAGGGAACCTTTATTTTTTACATCGTGTACTAAAGCAGAGGTGTGCAAGAACCGTTTGAAAACGAACAAACGTTAAATGAAACTTGTACGTCAATGGTCAAAACGCTATCTGAACAAACTTATTTTGACGTTTATTCGGTTTTAAACGGTTCTTGCACACTCCTGTACTAAAGTGTACTAAAACTACAAAAGACAGCCTTACACGAGATAAAGCTTAGATTTTTTTCGAAGATGTTTCTAAAAATAATTTAAGAGTAAACCCTTAAAGTTTAAACTATCAAGCCGAAAGTTCATTGCGATATTTTAAAGTTGGTTAACGATTTAGCCTTTTTTTGAGGCTTAAATGTCAACGAACATTTTAGAGGCGAAAAATTAATTCTCAAATGGATATTTGAAGAAATATGATATTTTGTGCAAAATTTTGAAATATTACCACTATTTTATACCCTATGGACACTATTTAGTGAAAGAAAAATAGATTTTAAATACTTCGTAACCTTTCTAACCTCACTTTTTCATTCACCTTCATAATTAGTTTACAATTTTTTTAAAATTGTTTTTATCATATAAAAAATACTTAATATACTATTTTATTTATTTCATTGAGTTTCAACATTGGTAACATTCCGGACTATAGGAGGACCGGGAGTAATTTAACCACGGATGGAATTAGTCAATAAAAATGCTATAGTTTGTCTTAGAATGAATACTGAGGAATAGAAGTAAACACCGCCCTAGTGTCTCATTCAACAATGTTTTTCATAAATTCTAGACAAAGAAAAATTTTATTTCATGGCTAATTCTGCTCAGGTCTCTCCTACTACTTTTTTAGTACCACATGAATTTTTTCAATACTCCTGTTCTAAAACTCTGTAACTCATTTCTCAGAGTTAGAAAATTTCAGCAAAATTTTAATAAGGCAAAAATTTATTAAACTTTTTTTATTTTAGTACAAATTCTTTATCTTAGTTCTAAATTTTAAAGTCCAGAGTAACCCTGTTAAATTTTTCCAGATAAAGAAAAAAAGAGAACAAGTTTTTTTTTAGCACTTTACTGTTGACAAGTGCTTCTGCATTTTTGATATGTTTGCGTATTGCTTTCTGTATCGACTTTTGGTGGTTTTAGAACACAGCGACGACTGGTAAAAACAGTCGAGATAGGAATCAAAAGAAAATCGGTTAATGCAGATGAGCTTGAGAACAATTAAGTACTAAAAAAAAAACATGTGCATTTTTCAGTGGAATAGCACCATAATTCCTCATTTTCCTTTGAAACAAATTCAGATATTGTCAGTTGGCTCAGCAACTGTGCTAACTGCATCTGCTTTGTATCTGCATTTATTGCAAACGCCGCGCAGCGATGCATTGCTTACAACGAATGCTGACACAAAGCAAATGCAGTTACCACAGTTGCCGAGCCAACCGATGATATGTGTAATTCTAGAAAATACCTAAATATGGATTTTATTTTTGTCTTCACCTTCGTTATTTTCTCTTAAAGCCATTCAGTTTTATGGGAATCAAATAAAATTCTAAATAAAATTTTGTTCTTTTTAGTACTTCACTATCTCAATCTTTACAATTTGTGTTAAGTATTTTGTTATTTCAATTTCGGGAATCAATAAAAAAAACTGTAGTTCATCAATAAAAAAAACTGAAATGTGGTTTAACCATTAGTTCTAATAAAATTACGCTAAGCCGTCTCTCGGCTAATCCTCACGTATGTCAAGACCCTTATATTCAAGTACTAAAACCAAATTAAAAATTACCTCAATTACCTCAAGGAAATTTAAAGTAAGTCCTCTGAGGAAAACTTTCGGAAGGTTGTTAACTTATTTGATTAATTCTAACGTAATAATGAGGTAAGAGAATTTAGTGCTATATTTCGACCGTATATGTGTATTAGGTGAAGTCAAAGTAGGAAATTCGGTCTAGTTTTTGATCTTCGAAATGTTGGCAAAATAAAGACAAATTGAAGAACAAAAATTAGACCAAATTTCCCACTTGGACTTAAGCTAAGAGAATTTATCTTAGTATTAGGATTTAGGGCTATTCCAAGACACTTCAGTGTGACGTATAAATAAAATTTTTCTGACATAATTTGTATGCTATAGGGGATGGCTTTTAGGCTTCGAACACACTCATAGTATTCGGCAATTTTTATTACACTGAGAAAAAAAAGAGGGTGCGATTAACTTTTTTTTCTCATAAATTTAACACTTTTTAGGTGTAAAAATATATCAACATTTTTTTATGTTAATTTTACACCTTTCTAAGGGTAAAAATAACATGAAAATGGGTAATTTTAACCCCTAATACACCTGAAAAGGATAATATTTACACCGATTTTGGATTAATACTGTAGGGTAAAATTAAGATTTTCGAAATGTTATTTTAACTTTTTCGGATTTCTCTCAGTGTATAGATTCGGCGCTACAGAATCTCTTTATGATAACCTGTCTCTCCAGAAAGTTCGATTTGCGGTAAGCACACATCCTAGACATTCATTGCCTAGAAGTAAACAATATAATTAATTCTTCACACGATCACACAAAACGTTCTTTTCTCACAAAAAACACTTTTTTGCCAAAAAGAACCCTTGAAAACACTCATAAACTCGTTAGAAGATGTTAATACACAAAATCCAATCATTTGGATTTGACAGCGTTTTATGGCCAGTACGCTATCTTCGATGCTTCGATACTGCAATAAACTTTTGGTTGATGAAATGTTGCATTATTTTTTTTAATTATTTTTATTAGTAAAGAAAAATTTAAGTATTTTTTCCAAATTTATAATTAGAAAGAGTAATAAACATAGACAGTAATGGAATAAAAAAAAACTGAATATTAAAAAATATTAACTATATACATATTTAAATTATTTTTCACTACGAGAAATAAGCACCGTAACAAACCTATGGTCCTTACTTAAAATAGGATGTGTTCGAATCCAGGAGTAGTAAAGTTTTGCTACTCGAGGTCACTCTCCCGCTTCCAATAAATTAATTAAATTATTAATAGGTTAATGAAGATAAAAAGATACGTAAATAGAAATGACCTGAATAGGGGCCTTAAGAAAAGAAGTTAATCTCCTCTAATCACTATTTCCCTAGACGGTATAAAATCAATTCAAAAAACTGAAAATACAAAAGAAAACAGTGTTAAATGGAAAACTTCAAAAGTCTGCATTGGAAAAATCACAACAAATCAATAATTATCGCTTACGGTGTTGAACTTTTGGCACCACTTCAAACCGCGACAAATCGACCCAATATATCCCCCATAAGAACTATATTTTTCGGTGGTTTTATTCAAAGCCATTTCCCACCAAACCCCCTTGGATAAAAATCACCCCCCTTTGCACTCAACATCGACCTCCCCCCCCCTAAAAAACTTTGCAATGTTATATCGTTCTACCCTCAACCATAGTTCCAATGCCAATTCGCGCCAAATATATTTACGATATTTGTCTCTCTCACTATAACATTTTTCTCTAGCCATGTTTCACATGTTGCCAGAAACGATGAATAAAAAAAAAATCTAGCCATTTTCCATGTGGTGAAGGAATGGTGGTGGAAAAACTGCATTCGTTCAACTTTGTGGGCGCAAAATTTAAATTTGCGTGTGACGGCTCCAATGGATTGGGTGGTGTGTCTTTTAGTTTAGGGTATGAGTCCATATATATGGGGATTTTTTTTTAGTATCGAGAGGTTTGGGTCATAATGGTGGTTCCAAATGTCGATACTGCATGGCAGTAAAAAAAATTTGTTATAGTCGTTGGTCGATTTCAAACACTATACCCCTGCGTCAGTAAAAAAAAAAGGAATTCAATGCACATTGGCGGTTGAATTGGTTTGAGCGCCACAAGAGGAACATTTTGTATATATTTTCAGCACCATTCTCGCCGTAGGAACCCCCATCGTTTCCTCCTGACAAACCCTCTAACGCCCCCCCCCGCGAAAAAAAACTGCAGCATCACACGTTCATGTATATTGTGAGTTATAAAATGAAGAATCAACGAATATATGAGCATGTATATTGCAGTGGTATATTTTTTTAGTCTATTTTCCCAATTTTTTTTCATCTGAATTGTGTTTTCCACCCCTCTTTTGCCCACCAAAAACTACCCCATTGAATTTCACAAATATGCCCCGTTGTTGAATTCGTTTGTTGGTTATATTCATTTTCATTTTCTGCACCAACTAAATGCACCACCATCGCTTTTTACTACTACGCGTGATACTATAAAAAAGTCAGTGATAAACTTGTATTAGCTTATGAGAAGTTAGATTTTTTTCATTAATCACGTATATGCAAACTTGATCTATTACTCTCACAGCCGAAATTTTCCAAGAGAAAAGATTTTCAAAAATCGATTTCGAAAGCGATCGAAGATATACTTTTAGTTCTCATTTTGTCCGCGTGGTGGCTAAAGTTCTTGTTCGAATCTCGAAAAGCGTTTCGGCTATAATTTCCCCATAACTCATGAAAATTCGAAATTCAATTTGAATTTTTCGAACATTAACGATATGTTGTTCGAATGGAAAGCTGTACCTTTTATCCAAGACATTTTCGAAAAATCAAACTTCGGCTATGAGCATACTATGAGATATTTTGATTCGAAGTATCCTTTTCGAAATCAAAATAAATCTTTGAGCCTGACTCCAGTTCGGGTTTTCTAAAACTTTTAGCTTTGCAATGGATATATCCAGAATTCGGTTAAGGAACTTTGTGTACTTAAATGAACTGACACTTTAAAGTTGTACTGGATTTTTTTATTTATATATTTTGCAATAAAAGTCTAAAACATTTTTAAAAATAGAGTATATGTACTAAAATGTGAAAAACTTTTGTTTTTAACCAAAAATTTTTTTCGAACCTTTTTTTTGTTAAATACCCAATCCAAAAGTTTCGATATTTTTCCTTTTGGTAAATACTATTGTGGTGCTATACTCCCTGAAAAGAAGTCTTTCCATTTTTGAGTTTAACTACTCAATTTTTTTTTTTGGGAAATTACAAAACAAATATTTAAGTAGTTCAACAAAAAAGTGGACGCTCTTGATTTGAGGGAATGTAGTATTTAATTTTAATGTTACTAATATACTTTTTACTTTAAAAAAAAATCAGTAGTATGTCGTTTTATGGTGTCTATACACTAGAATCAATTTTCATAAACAAATTCATTTTTTTAATTTTGACGTTCCTGCCTACAATGATAGGGGAAAGTTTGTAGTCGCCTTTAAAGAGAATAAAATTACATTTCAGATTAAAAAAAATAGCAAAGAAATATCTTAGCCTCTTCCGGAAATAGAGCACTTTAAAATTTTTGCCAAGAATCACAAATGAGATATGAAGAGCGTCACACCATCTTTGAGACTGTGTATCTTGGGCTAAGAAATTTTCCGATGGAAAAGAAAAAATACGTATATATTTATTAAACTTATGCAATTTAAGAAAAAGTATGAAAATACCCTGGATTACCTAAACTTGAAAAGAAAAAGTCAAAATGTGTGAAATAATGAGGGTTTTCTCTAGTTGGCTGGGTGCTCGTTTTTCATTTGAACCTCAATTTCGAGACTAAAAAATAATCTGAGCAAAAAGATGTATATGCACGAAAATGTAGCTAATACAATTCTCTATCAAACCCATAAAACAGATTGTTAAGGACAGTTTTATTTTTCGCGATATTCTTGATTAAAGTTGCTAAAAAATTCGATTTTTCTATGTTTTCGGACATTTATGAGACTACAGCGCCTCTGGTGTCAGTTGTACGAACTTCATCTGTTCAGAGGATTTATCGGGCATGTAAAGGAGAACAAATTATTCCCGAGTGCGAAATAAATCGGTTCAGCAGAATCGGAGATATAGGCACCCAAGTATAAAAAACGGAAAAACGGTTTTGCCTAGATTCCAGGAGCAAAATCCAAATGAAATCAAAATGATAAGTATTTTCGTAAATCATTTGATCCTAGCAATAGAAAAAATAGCATGAGAACCCAGGGACAAAATCATCGTTGCACAATGTTATTAATCGTATCGAGATAGGGTAAGTGTGCCAAATTTCGGCATAGTTGCATGCAAGCGTCAAAGTCTCAAGTTTGAAATGTAATATTTTAAATACAAATTGTTTTTTTTTATTCTTTCTTCTGAAAGAGTGTTGTTTAGAACCATGTAAAGAGTTTACCGTCTTTATTTACTCTAAAATCCTTCTTAATACATTTTAAAATGAATAAAAATATAGACATAGCTTTGGTGCCCTACTTCGGCCACCTTCATTTTCATAGTTCCTTGCCCTTCGGGAATTCTTCCAATATCTTTTTCACATCATCTCGTTTGTCGAAGCTACATTTTTTTGTTATTCTTTTGCATTGTATAATCTCTAGAGTGCGTAAAATCTAAAAGTTCATGGAAACTCGAGGAACAAAAAAGGTGGCCGAAATTGCAAGCTGGCCGGAATTTGGCACACTTACCCTATATTCATTACAAAGGTAATCATTGGATTGACCACCCCATCCCTAAGAAAAATAATAATGGATGTTCCACACTCCCCTTGCGAGAGGGCCTAAGTTTTTCTATGGAAAGCTGTGCCATCATTATTAAAAGCTCAAATTTAGCGACAGAATATTTTGAGAATGAAGGATGATTAACCCTATCAGACGCAAAAATATCTCAAAATCAGAAAGAATACTTTAACCTAAATCTTGATTCCTGGATTGTCCTCAAAGAAGTTCCATCTGTCCTAGGTCTACAATCTAAGGCGTCCTGTGTTCGTTGAAGTGATGTGTGCAAACCAATCTTTGTGTGTTTATTCTTTTGGACATTTGAATTAGTCACTGCAACCCTGGGAATATGATATCGATCTGGGTGGTTATCCATACCACTGCATTCCAATAGCTGGGAATATGAAAGAATCACAGGCAAAAATCTACATCCCACATAGTTCAAGAGCCCGAACAAAATGAGAGAATGCACCGAGGATCGGCAGTGAACAAAATTATAACGCAAAACGTACAATGGCAAAAGTTTATATTGCATCAAGAGATAGAATGAATATAGTAGAACAAAAAAAAATTGTACAAAACCAATGAATACTCTCCACATGGGGTAAATATTGAGGCGCTATATCATACATGAGATAAGTTCAATCAATAGTGGATAGGCCTCGTACATCAACGAGTAACTCCCTTTTTTTTACAATGCACTCCTCTTGTTTTGGTTCAATAACTCAAATTTCCAAATTAAAACACTTTCCAATGAATACCAAAAGTGCAAGCAATTCCACAGCGAAATTAAATACTTTGAACTATTGCTGCAATACATTGTGAATCAAATTTACTTTATTAACAACTATGTTGAAAAATACTGATTAAATATAAGAATTACTGAAAAAAAATTTGGAAAATAAAATTAAAAAAAGTTTTAATAAAAAATTTAAAGGATTTAAAATAAAACACTCTTGAACTTTAGGTAACATCAAAATGTTACACTGAACCTGATATAACAATGAGTTAAGATTAAGATATTAGAAAAGGATTTAGTTTGAAATTTTAAATTCAAACGGTGTATAAAATCAATTTAGTGTACTTCCGGTAAGTTAAATACAGAATTCACCACATTCATATTTCTCTGATTGCACAAAGGATTCAATCTATCAATGTTCTTTCTATTGGACCCCAATCAGCGACTTTCTATCTCTTCCTTCCTCTCCTTAAACACACAAATAAGTGAAAATCAAATGCTACATCAAGGATTTTCGTCCAAATGCCCTCAACATTGCATCTTTCCGGGAGAAAGGCAGATATTAGCAAACCTTAGAAGCTGAGGGGAAATGTTTGAGAATCGAGGAAGTTATGCAGAAATAGATGAGAACCCTTCAAATGGTCAAAGCCTTCCCTGGAGGGTAAATACAGCACAACAAACTCTGCAAATCTCTCCGTACATATGAATGTGGACTTAGCACAAGTAGCTGCAAACCCTCTTTACCAACCCTTCAGGCGATGATGGGTATAAATCTAATACAGAACAAAAGCATCATCGATGCGCGAAATTTGATGAAACGTGACGCTAACCCCGTGGAATAAAAAAATCACGAGAGATGAAATATTCCAATAAAAAACAGAAGTAAGATTGAACATTCCATGGATATGATAAAAAAAATTAATTAAATTATTTTAATCTAATTCTCGCAATCAAACACCTTCTAAATCCAATTATTATTTCGTGCAAAAGGTAACAAACTAATTTACTGTGCCCTTTTGTTGCTCGAACTTTAAAGAGAACGCTGTTTATAATTAGAGGTTTTTCATTCTGATTATCCTTTTTTTATCCTGAATATGTGAATCAAAAATTTTTGAAAAAAACATGTCTGTCATTGACATACAAGTAAAACGAGATATCTCCTTCGAGTCTTCGATGACCCCCCATTAAATTTTTAATTTTTGTTTTAGTTTTAGAAAGCAGTGTTTCAGAAATAGAATTTCAATTAAAAATTCATTTTATATCACCCTTCTCTTTTCAATTTTAATTTTTTTTTCAATATATTTTATGAACTCGAAGTTCAAGCATTCTGCGAATTTTCCATCACAACAGATTTTTCCCAAATTACCCTCCACAATAAACTTGATCTACATGGAGAAAATATAATGTCCTCGGCTAGCATAAAGAGTGTCATATAAATGTTGGAAGTGAGGGTGTTTGATAACCCAATGAAAACCCCCATCACGGTCTTGTCCAAAATTACACAACGAACTTTCCATGCAATTGTCGGATAGGGATGGGAGGGTTTTTGGAAAATTTGCAACATTCCCCATATGTATATGAAAATGTATAATGAAAGCATTTGTGGAAGATGAAGCTGGGTGAATGGGTGAGAAAAAGAGAGAAGACAACCAGGGAAATTCGTCAAGCGAAGAGAATTGGATTAGGAATATTCTCGGGGATACTTCAATGGTTGAAATCCCACACATTTTACACTTGACTCTTCTATTCTCATTCTACCTTGGGTCCCAGCAATTGCTACAGTTGCTCACAAATTAGTTGATCCTGGTCCATGTGAAATGAATCATAACCTTATCATTCACAAGTTGAGTTTGAAAAATTCGAAAATCTATTTGAAAGGTCTGCAAGGTAGATGACGTATATCATGTTCGAATTTCGAAGTGCTCAAGTGTCAAAATGTATCGGTCTTCCCATTTGTTGTGAGAAAAAAACAGAACAACGACGCTTAGGGGAAACTGAGGCAGTAGTAAACACGGGGTAGTTGTAAACACAGCGCTAAAATATTGAACGTCAGAGGACGAGGCCTATATGAATTTATAGATAGTATAGGGATCCTTGTTGCCTGAACGAACAATCGACATATATCCAAATAGTGTGGATACAAATATCAGTGTTTACAACTACCACGTGTTTCCTCTACTGTTCTTGTTCCATTATTTAATCACTCCATAATCACTGAGTAACTCTTTTGCCAGCATTATAGTGTGATATTTGATAAATTTTTCCCACCTTGTTCGAAAATATAGTATAATGGCGCTGGCACACCTTTTAAATTGGATGAATTTCAATCGATTGAAATTTTACCTCTTACTCTTTCAAAGCGAAATAAGTTATATGTGTCTCTTTCTTTCAAATGAAAATTGAAATTGAAATGTCAATTTCAATTTTAAATTTCATTTGACAGAAAGAGACACCCATATCTGATTTCAGTTTGAGAGAGTAAAAGATAAAATTTCTATCGGTTGAAATTCACTCAATTGAAAAGGTGTGCCAGCGCCATAAGAATTCGAAATTGAATTTGAATTTGAATTTCCATTTACCTTTTTGCCAAGACACTATTAGAGAATAAAATTCAACTTGTATTTGCATCCTCTATTTAAGTAAAGTGCCGTTGATATTCGAAAATTCAAACCGAATCTTCGAAGTTAGTTCTTAAAAATACGCGGTAAAGATCAGACCTCTATAAAACGGAAATCTTTTCTACTACGTAACTTTAATTTGCTGACAACAAAGTTGAAATTGTCATAGTCATTCGTAAAATTTCGATATTCGAAAATAAAATCTAAAAAATCCCTTGGTTGCGAGTAAAATAAAAATGTAAAAACGTATTTTCAACATCATTCTATAGGTAAAACAGGTGAAACCCTTAAGACTTTTTAACACTTCGACAGTGTATTGAAACACAATATTTCCTCCACTTCTTTCGCACTACCAATCCGACCAATCCCTTATTGAGTATAGGACCTTAGGGACCTCTTAATTAGGGTGGATTCATCTGTTATGGAAGTATATATATTTACTTATGGACAGCTAGAAATAACCTTAAATTTTTACCTAAAATAGATTTCCAAAAATCAAAAAATTGTTAATCAAGTCAAAACCTGACAATTTTATGATCTTTCGAAATCTGTTTTAGGTAAAAACTTAAGATTTGTGCACGCGGCCAATAAGTAGATAACATCCATAAGTGATGCCTCCACATTATGCAGTTAATAATACCAGCACAAAAAATATGACAAAATTTAACAAAACACACTATAAGCCATTAAAAACAATTGAGGCAGAAAAAAGTTAACAAAATGTTTACCTACATGCTATTTAAATCATTTTCGAAAAAATTGACGGAAACACTAGACCTGATTTTTCCAAGTTTTATTATTTACGACGTCTCGAGGATGAATGTCCTGTTCAACAGATGGTTACACTGGTAATTTAAATGTTCAGCTATCCTGAAATTCCACAAAACTACACAAAAATTCACTTTTTGCAGCAAACCTTTACACACTGTCTTTAACATTATTGAAGATTAGAAATGGCAGAACAGTCAGCGCTAAAGCGGCGAATACGTGAACGTAGCTTTGAGTTTCTACAATAATATTGAATCAACTGCTCAACAAACAACCAATTGAATCTACAAGAAAAGATCAACTGATCAAATACAAACGGTAATAATAAACAGCACAAAATTTAGTTTTTGGTTCTCTTAGTTACTTATTTGGAATTAAGCTTTATAAATCCTAAAAAAAATAAGGAAATCGTTAGAATTCTTCATCGTTTATGCAGTTTTGAATTTTTTTAATTTTCATTTTTTATTTTTATTCATGTTATTTATTACAACAATGCGTGCTGTTGATATAAATCTCTTAAAAGCACAGAAAGGAATCAAGCAATTGAAGAAATCTTTGGCGTCTACCGCCGTCTTACCATTAGTGACCAACCTCCAGAGTCACACGGTGGAAATGCTGCCTTGCAAATTGTATAAATTATCTGAACCAACTAAGTTCAGAAAGAATCAATTGAACAAAGAATTGATCGAAAAACTAATGCTCAAATAAAGGAGAAAAAAATAATTTAAAGCAACTGAAAGGATCAAATCCTCTTTTATTCAAATTAGATTTCTTTGAATATTCGACAAAGAATTTTATTCAATTTCTAAAACGTGGCGATGCGAACAAGTTGGGTAGCGAATTGGGAATAAACGCGTGGCGAAAATAGGAACAGACGCGGCGCAAATATAGATAAAATCTACCCCCTGGCAAAAAGTTTCTTTTTATATGGAGCTGTTTGAAGCCAACTCATAAATTGCTTCCAAATTCAGCTTATAATTCGAATTCCGAAAAACTTTTTAGATGGAAATATAGAATATTTATCCCTCTTTACAAGGCACAGAGTCCTGTGTACAAGGCACACCTCAGTTGTGACATATATCGTGTAACGGTCACGAGTGAAGAAAAATTTCCATACGAATCTGTATGTGAATGTGAGAAAGTGGCTTCAACTTTGAAGGCCATTTGCCAGGGAGTAGGATAAAATAGATAAAATTGAGAAACGCAATCTTCAATCTGCTTGTAAGAACTTAAAGATGGTCTTTACCGATCCGATCTACCATTTTTGATCGGTGACAACCGTACTTAACCCTTTAACGACGAGACGCTTTTTACGGAATGAAAATCAACAATAAAAATTAAACTGGGAAGCGTAGTCAATGATAAGTTTTACATCTAACCTTGGAAAGTCCAACAGAGTCTGATTCGGTATATTTTGTGCTTCCATGGACGATAGGGACAAAAAGAGACTAAAAATTTAAAAGAAAATTTCTGACAATACCAATAAATAATATTTTTCGCTTTAATGAAAAATATTACGTATGAATATTGTAGTTTTTATTGCCAAAAGGGTTTTGCTTAAAAAAATTGGAAGTATAAAAAATAAATAAAATCAATTATGAATTTGAGAATTTAAAAATTCGCCATTTTTGAACTTAAATATTTACTACATAGCAAATACCTACAGACTTGCAAAAAATATTCTAGATTCCTTCAATCTTCTACTTTACAATTATGTACAGACATAAGAAAAAAATAAGGTAGTCAGGAAAAATGATTTTCTTTATGGGACACCGGTGTTCCAATCGTCCTTAAAGGGTTAAACATTAGAATCACCCGCACTTACGGTAAGTTTCAGTTTAGTTTTGACTACTCCTTCGAAGAAATTTAGTATATTAAATTAAGCGAAGAATAGATTTTATAAAAATCAAATAAGTACAATTACTAATTTTTTTCTATGAATGAGTTAAAAGTGTTTTTCAAATTTGAAAATTCTATATTTTACTGAAATTAGTGCTGGCTCAGTATATAATTATGGTACTGTAAATGTAATGCTCATCCACCTTGTCACACATATCTCTCCTCTAGGTCCAGAGATTCACGAGAATTTCATCCCAAAACGGAAAATCCACCCAGTGCCCCATTCCAGGACTCCAATTTAGAGTGACACAGTACCCGAGGAGGACATTTGGTATCTCTTTTGTTAATCTTGGCACAGAAAAGCTAACTTTTACCACCCATTCCAATTTAATGTCGAAATCTCATTGAGCTTTTATAAATTAATACAAAAACCCCAACCACAGAAGATATGCGAAAATGCTGCTGGAAAAGATTCATTGTGGGAGAGAAAGGTGCATTTTGATGGGGACAAAATTAGGAAGAGGAATGAAGAAAAGGTAAGTCTGTGGAATTTAATTAGAGTAATTTGTCCCTCAAAACACTTTCAACCCCTCTTTTATAATAAAATACATCACTAATTTAATAGTCATGCTCCCAGTAAAGGTGTTTTCTATAATTAAGCAATTTTGCACACAAAGAATTAACACCCGCCTCCCCAGAGAAACTTTACTCATCGTTTGGTTGGGTTAATTTGAGGGGATAACTTTTGTATTTAAAAGCTTCAGTATTTGAAAGTTTTCTGATTAAAAGATCATCAAAGAGTCAATGGGAATCCCATTACTTGAAATTGACACTCGATTTTTTGGGGTGTCATTCAATTTGTCACATTTCAATTGTTCCAATCAATTCTTTTAGTAGAAAACCCCATTTCTAAATTCACGTGTATTGCCTTTTAATTTATGAAGGTAGATCCCAGGTAGCAATTTGTGATTTAAACTTGTTTAAAGCAACAAAAATTACTACCTCAAACGAAATTCTTAAAATTGTTTACATTTTACTGTTCTTTTCCAATTAAAAATGAATATATGCTTTTTAGTACTTTACTGTTCTCAAGTGCTTCTGCATTATCGACTCCTCTTTATGTTGGTTGCCCTCCCGACTGTTTGCGGATTTTAGAACACGGAGAGAACTGGGAAAAACTGTCGAGATGGGAACCTATAGAAAGAAAAGTCGATAATGCAGAAGCATTTAAGAACAGTAATGTACTAAAAAGAATAAGTGCATTTATGATGGGAATAGCAACATTATGGTCTATTGAATATTAAAGAGACTATCTCTCTATACAACGAAATTAGAGAATCTTTACTTTTTCCCAAAAATAATTTATATATTAGAAAAAAGTAAAGAAAATTAGTATTGGATTTTTAAATAAAAGCTCTATAAAAGAAAATTAGGCCACGCCCCTTTCAGGAATTATCAGCAGCTACAATTTTGTCAAAACATTTTTTTTATTTAGAATGCGATAAGACTTTTCCTCGCCATAGTTACTACATAAAACAAAAATTATATTGTAATACAGTTTACCTGTGCTACTTGGGAGACCATGAGTGATTCCTTTTTTTTGCATGTTATAAAGGTGAAAAACAAAAACTTCCAGCGAAAAATGTTGAACACGATGGATTAAAAAGAGTCTCCCCAGTGAACTTCCCTTTGCTATAATCTCACAGTGGACATCAGCAAGTGAGAAAAGAGTCAAAAGTCATGTCAATTTGCACAAGAGTGTAAATTCATGATGATGGATTTGGTATTTTCCTCCCTCAACCATCTCAAATTCATGCCAACCGAACGACTAAAGGTTGAGTGCGATTTTGTGGAGATGAACATCACAAAAGGTGGTGAAAAATCCATCTACATACACGAGAAAAACCAAATGTGAAACTTCCTGCTACTAATTTTTTGCACTTTTATGCATTGGAACTGATTAGGCAAATGAAATTTCAAGCACTTGACTGAAATGTTTCATGAAATTTTCAAAAAGGATCACATGTTATTTAAAAATGTGTTTACACACGTAATGGTGCAATTCCAATAAAAAATGAATATTTTTTTTTAGTACTTTACTGTTTTCAAGTGCCTTCTGCATTATCGACCGTTCTTTGTATTGGTTCGTGTCTCGACTGTTTGGTGGTTTTGGAACACGAACTTAAAAAAAATACATTGTGTGATTGGTGCGAAAAAAAGGTGATCAGAGACCAAAAACCCAAAAAATCAGAAGAATTTGGAGAAGTGTTTCCTAAATTCTTGGAAGAAAATTTGTTGTTATTCCTTTGTAAAAGTGCCCCCACATCCTCAGTATAAACGTGTGAATGACCATCAGAGTGAAATATTGACAAAACCCTGGAAATTCCTATTTAGACTCGACCACTAATAAAGACTTGGAGACCGAGCTGAAAGCTCTGGATAAAGTGGATTTTTTCCTGGAGTATCTCCAAATATCCCGACGAACTACAGTTCTGACATATCCTTTAAAAAAACAGTGAACACAAGAACCAACACAATGAAGTGTCGATAATGCAGAAACACTTGAGAACAGTAAAGTGCTGAAAATAATGTTCAAGGGGGAAATTTCTTTTTTTTCATTTTTTAATTAAAATAAGGTAAAGTGCCCTCACTCGACCGGGTTCTTCGACTCAACCGTATTCGTATTATTTTTGGAATAACTGACCTTTAATGCTAGATTATACGCTAAATATTATGGCAATTATAAATAAATTGAATAAATAACTCTATCAGTCGAGTCGAGGAACCGGTCGAGTGAGGGCACATTACCTTAATACCACAATTCATGAATATGATATTCGTTAAAATCGAAAAAAACTTTTATACCGTGTGTCCTTCGGTCAATCTATTTTAAGTAGTATAACCGTGTGTGAAGATCATACGAGAAGAGATAAGAAGTTGCTGTTTACGGAACGAATGCTGATAATCACCGTTGGAGTTTTCGTAAAAAGTCAGAAAACTTTAAAACATGATTAGCGGAAGATAAGCGTACCCTGCAAACTTAATGTGTTGCTCCTGGTATATATAACCAGCGAAAGAGCTTTTCCACCGATTTGCTCCAGAGGTTGGTCATCAACGCTAAGACGGCGGTGGACGTTTGTTACTCCTCTTCTCTTTTCTAAGCTACCACACTAAGAGATCTGTTTTTCAAAAATGAAATGAAATTAAATAAATAAAAAATAAAAAAAAAATTAATAATTAAAACTTTCAGTTCTACTTTTTTCCAATTTATAGAAACTTTTCGTTGATAACAGGAAGTTTAATTTAATTTTGCATTTTGATAATTGTACCAGAAAATTGAAGATAAAAAGATAAAAACAAATTTAGAAAGATTCGTTTTGATAGTTGAGATTTATGCTTCTCCAAACAGAATATCAAATACACAATGAATTAATAAATTAATTGAAACTTAAAACATTTAAAAAATCTGATAACACCAATACATCAAGACATCAATAATAGAAATATTTAATGCTTTCATTCTCCAGGTAATCAGGGCATGAAATAATGACTAAAATATTTTATGGAATTATTTTTTTTTATTTATAAAGGATATGAATGAAAAGAGTCGTAACTGGCATTGATCGATATGAAGTTCAAATATATGAGTATTTTGCACGACACTATGATACGATAATCCCCTGATTCTGAGATAAATCTTTAAGCATTAAATATTTCCATCGGTCTTTAAATGCTGGTTCAAATCCTCTAATGACAATCTTTAATTTTAAAGTTTCAAATTTCTTTAAGTCTAAAAATTTAAATATAACATTTTTTTCCTTATCTTTCTCAATTAATCTAACCCATTGATCTCTTAATTAAAAAAATGGAACGCTAACTAAAAATAATTTTTTTCAAAAATGTTATATGGATTATTTTAAAATCGTAAATATTCGATTTCAATGGAGTTTTAGTATACAATAAGAAATCGATGATCGTAAATGTTGAAAGAATCTTAGAAGGTTATAATTTGCCAGAACATAAATCGGTCTTTAGACTAGAATCCTAGTCCAGGTCCTCAAGGTCTTCATATCTTAAATAATGAGCAATTGCATTGTTTTTAATTAGAATCTAATGCATAATTTACTTTTAATATCCGAAACATCTTGACCATCTGGACTAATAAGTATTTAGAAAAGTCGAGCCATATGGGGTCTCAAGCCCGTATAGGGTTCAGTTTTTAAACGTAAATTTAACTTCTCTAATTTCTGATGAGGCAAAATTTTCGGGACAATTTTTTACTTAGGATTGAATATTACGGGTAAATTATCCATTGGATTTTGAAACACTTAGACCTGAAGCTATAGAAGCTCTCGGAAACTGGGCTAAATGCAAGGCTAAACATAACTTTTGAAAATTGTATAAGACCGTCTTCAGACCAGAGGTTTAGCCTAGTTTCAGAAAGTCTCAAAATCTTAAAGAACAACCAAATAATTTAGTTCTTTAGAATCTAATAGATTATTAGGCCTTTATAATACAATTCCAAATCAAAATTTTATGAAAAATCTTGATCGATAAGAAGTTAAAGAAGCTAAGCCATATAGCTAAGCCTTAGGTCTGAAGCCTGTATAACATAAACCTCAAAATGGAGGATTAGCTCAATTCCCGAAGGTTTCGAACTTCTAAATAAGAAGAAATTTTTAAAATTTAATAGATGATTTTCAGTTTCTTGACAAGAAATTAGAGAACTTGAGCCATTTGACTAACCCTTGACAATATACATTGCGTAACACGGGTTTCAGACTAAACGTTTAGCGTAGTTTCCGAATATTTCGAAGTCCTAAATAACAATTTTTAGTAATTTATCAAAATTTAGTGAACCATTTACCCTCAATATTCAATTCTAGATTTAAAAAATTCAAAAAGATCTTTCCAGATAAGTAAATAGAGAAGTTAAGTCATTCGAGAGAGATTTACTAAAATCTCATTCTGAAATAGTTCTGCTTTCTGCTTCATATTGATTTAATTTAATCGATTCAATTTTGAAAGCAATTGTATTTCCTTCTCGTGAGTAAATATAGATACGATGATTAGCTAAAGAAATATTTGGAAGAAAACGTTTTATAGCATTATCATCAGGTAGTTAGTAGCTGATGATTATTTACAATCATCTTAATCTTTTAAAGTGGCTGATCTGCGATTAGGGTTTGCCTGGCTTTAAAAAGGCAACCACAAGATCGCGCCGTGTTTAGTTGATTGTGGATTAGTGAAGTGTTAAAATGAAGTGGATTTTGCTGTGTTGCTTTTTGACCACAGCCCTTGCCATTCCCTTGAACAGCAGGGATGATGGGTTCGTTGGACAACCGATCGAAGAGCTAGGCGAGTACTTCGAAGGTGATATCGTGCTCACTGATGAGCAAAAGGCGAGGATCTTCGATTCAATGGTTGATGGACGAACAGGGCTTCTGAATCCACGATACCGCTGGCCAAATAACATTCTCTACTACGAGTATGCAGATCATGTGACTCAAGAACAGAGAGAGTGGATCGATCTAGGTCTGTCGAACATAACAGGCCACACTTGCCTGACCTTCACGCCACGTACTACCGAGACTGACTACGTATACGTCACTACGTCGAGCTCAGGATGCTTCTCTTCCTTGGGTCGTAGAGGAGGACGCCAGCAGCTCAATTTGCAGAACAATGTACCAACTCAGGGATGCTTCCGATTTGGTACAGTTGTCCATGAGTTTATTCATGCACTTGGCTTCCATCATTCTCAAACCGCCTACAACCGAAACGATTACGTAATCATCAAATTTGAAAATATTCAATCCGGTACTGAAAATAACTTCGTGCTGCAAGATCGCACAACGACATCAATGTATGGTTTGCCTTATGATTACGGAAGTGTAATGCATTACGGACCAACTGCATTTAGTATGAATGGAGAAGATACTATTGTTCCAACTGAGGAAGGAGCGGTTATCGGACAGAGACTTGCAATGAGCACTATGGATATCCAGCGACTCAACCGAATGTACGATTGTCCTGAAGGACAGTAAATGGCTTAAATGTTGGAAAATCTTTTAATAAAATGCTCAAAATATATTAACAAATGGTTGATTATGTGGTCAAATTCACGAACGCAGTGAGATAACACACTGGCTATTGTCTGTATGATACGACGATTATCTAAGAATAATCAGAAATGATTGCGAAGTACTTATGTTATCTATCTGTGTTCTTATGATAGTGTATTAGGGGCACCTGATCTATGATCTTCTGAGACTTGTCTAGGTCTCTAATCTGGAGGGCGCTTAAACTCATGATTTTCGCTTCCGGAATTTTTGTAGTCAGACCTTCAGGTATAAAGTCTGATTACAAATCTGCACAGAACTGAGTACCGTAAGGGTATTCAAGACATTTCTGCTCTAAGTGCTGCTATCTTATCTAATTTTTAGCTTAGTCATGCCCTTCTAATAAATTTAAGTCACGATAACATTCTACTAGATAGATGACTACGTAAACAAAAGATATCTAGGAAGTGTTTTGGAAATGCATTGATAGTCATGACTACGGTTGGCGAATCAAAAAAAAACAAGGAGTAGTGGACTACTTCGAATCCTTCTTCTCTTATGACAAATTCCTAGAAAAATTCTCACCTTTAAGTCTTCCATAGTCCCACATAGCCGTTTGGGTCTCAAATTCCAAGTATATTAATTGTTTTACACTTAAGCATATACTTCGGGAGGGAAAAGCGTAAGGCGTTACAAGGTTTCAACAACGGTCTCAAGTCACAACCAACCAAAATAAACGAAATATAATAAAATTAAAAACAAATATATTTCCCACTTTGTGTATAAAAGAATATAGATAAGATAACAAATAAAAGGAATATTTTCATAAAGATAAGTTCCATAGGATTACCATAGTAAGTAGCAAAAGATTTATTTACAACCATTTCAATCATTTCAAGTGGTTGAATGAGTGATTAGATTTGGTCGGGATTTATAAAGGCAGTTTCAAGATTGCGCCGTGTTTAGTTCATAGTGAATCAGTGAAGTGTCAATATGAAGTGGATATTGCTGTGTTGCTTCTTGACCGTAACCTTGGCCATTCCCTTGAATAACAAAGACGATGGCTTTGTTGGGCAGCCGATCGAGGAGTTGGGGGAGCATTTTGAAGGTGACATCCTTCTCACGGATGAAGAGAAGACAATGATCTTTGATGCAATGGTTGATGGACGGACAGGGCTTCTGAATCCACGATACCGCTGGCCAAATAACATTCTCTACTACGAGTATGCAGATCATGTAACAGAGATTCAAAGGGAATGGATTGATTTAGCCATAGCTAACCTGACTGGCCACACTTGCCTAACCTTTACGCCACGTACTACTGAGACCGACTACGTCTACGTTACTACAACGAGCTCAGGATGCTTCTCTTACCTGGGACGTATTGGAGGACGCCAGCAGCTCAATTTGCAGAACAATGTACCAACTCAGGGATGCTTCCGATTTGGCACAGTTGTTCATGAATTTATCCACGCATTAGGCTTCCATCATACCCAGACAGCCTACAACAGAAACGATTACGTCCACATCAAATTTGAAAATATTCAAGCTGGGACTGAAAGCAATTTTGTTCTGAGAGATCGTACGACAACCACATTGTATGGCTTGCCCTATGACTATGACAGTGTTATGCACTATGGACCAACTGCATTCAGTATGAATGGACAAGACACAATTGTACCAACTCAGGAAGGAGCGGTTTTCGGACAGAGACTTGCAATGAGCACTATGGATATCCAGCGACTCAACCGAATGTACGATTGTCCAGATGGACAGTGAATGTATTGATTGTTGTAAATTCTTTCAATAAAAAACTTAAATCTTTAGTAAATTAGGTTATGATCTGGTTCTGATAATGTGGTTATGATATTCATTTGACACTTAAGGATAGTCTTCAAGGATCGAACATGGTAAGTAGATCAGATCTGTGAGGTCCACAGAATTAAAGAAATACATTGAGGTAGTCACCCCCGGAAGCCCGTCACGGTAATCGTTTTCTTCTGAAGGACATCTTGGGATACATTTTATGTGCACCAGAAATCTTTGTAAACCTATTCCAAAAAAACTGTATACATTTGTAAAAATCCTGCTGTTATAAACTTTACTATTCAAATCCGTTCCTGGGCCCCTTCTAAAGCCGCTGTGGTGTCACTTTATTCATAGTATCTTTCACTGTACCTTTGAGTGTAAGGGCCTTGACAGACCTCAGGATTAGCCGAGAGACGGCTTAGCGTAATTATATTACAAATAATAGTCAAACTACATTTCCACCATTTTCCACTAAGTCGTCTCTCGGCTTAAGTCATAAGTATGTCTAGGGCATAAGAGCAAGAGCCGAGAGAACAAGTTCGGTCTAGAACGTCAAAGAAGAAGGGAATTTTGTAAACTGAGGGGTAACTTACTTCCATTTTTTCTGACAAGTGTTTCTGGTTTCTCGAGTTTCGCGATAAAATTTTTGGGTTTCTTGGGTTTCGCGATGCAAAAAATGGGTTTCTCGGATTTCACGATGCAGAAATTGGGATCCAATTTTCGGATTTCTCGAGTATTGCGATGCAAAAAGTTGGTTTCTCGGGTTTTGCGATGCAAAGAGTTGGTTTCTCGGGTTTCGCGATGCAGAAATTGTGATGCAATTTTTGGATCTCTCGAGTTTTGCGATGCAAAAAGTTGGTTTCTCAGGTTTCGCGATGCAAAAAGTTGGTTTCTCGAGTCTTGCGATGCAAAAAGTTGGTTTCTCAGGTTTCGCGATGCAAAAAGTTGGTTTCTCGAGTCTTGCGATGCAAAAAGTTGGTTTCTCAGGTTTCGCGATGCAAAAAGTTGGTTTCTAGGGTTTCGCTATGCAGAAATTGGGATGCAATTTTTGGGTTTCTAGGGTTTCGCGATGCAATTTTTGGGTTTCCCGGGTTTCGCGATGCAAAGAGAGGGTTTCTCAGGTTTCGTGAAGCGTTTCTGGTACAATTGACAAGGGTTTCTCAATATAAGTTACCCCTTATAGTAAACCTATTTCGGATGAATTTTATACTTTAACAAAAACACTGGCTGTTATAAAAGTTACTATTGAAACCCGATCTGGGCCGCTTCTATGCCGTTACGGTGTAATTTCCTTCTGGGATTTTGTAGCTGTATTTATAACTTGGAGAGCCAAAAGAGTCAGTCCGGTCTAGATTATTAGCGAAAAAGGATGCGTGGACATGGGCCTCTTAGGGCATTCTGGCTGAATGCTGGAAGGTGTAGCGGTTAGTTGCCTTAATAGAGCCTATTACCTCTTAATCTTCCCAACTTAAGAATCCGCTCGGTTGTATACAATATGGACTTGGGTCTTTCGGGGAACCTGTCTATGTACTCAAAGGTGTGGCGCCTAGTTGCTTTAAGACAGCCTATTTCCTTCTAATCCTTCAAACCTAATAATCTGACCAGTAGTTTACATGGCGTTCTGCTTTTTTGATCAGATCTGATATAGAGCTGCAATACATAAGCCGTATTTATTTCGCAGAGGCTGAATTATTGAGGAAAGAAATTTAGAAGTATTCCAAAATGAATTTTATATCCTTTACCGAAAACCACAAGTTGATACCTTCTTTCCCGGAAGGTGACCTAACATTAAAAAATATAACACCTAATTTGCTAGAAAACATTCTAGAAATCACTTTTGTAAATTTCTTTGTGGACATTATAGTTCAGTATGGTTCAGAAGGATATGTCATCATCCATATACGGTAATGCCATAGACTTATTCTATTCTTCCCACTTACAGTAGACTCTCGCTCAATCGGCTCTTTTTCAATCGGGCGAAAAATTTTGTTGACAATTTTCACATTTAATTTATGAAGCAAATTCGATCAAATTCGCTGTAGTTCTTCCTATCTTATCGTGATTCTTTATATTTGAGCTCTTTTTGTGGTATTTACAAAGGTTTTGATACCCAAATCTATCGATAAACCGGATGACATTTCGCCCCAAATGCCCATTTGAGAGAGAGTCTACTGTATTTTTCAAATTTGAAATTTCAAAATCTTCTAGAAACTGTATTTTATAACCGATTGAGACGATTTTGGATTTATGCGAAAGGTCTTGAAATTCCAGAAAAAAATCAGGTAAGTAATAATCACGAAGTTATAGAGATTCGGGAAACTTTTAACCCTCGACTGCAACCACACATCATCGTTTTGTGTGCAATTTTTCTCTGTACTATCCCCTAGAATTTATCCTAGGAAGTGAAAGATAGCACAGAGGAGATCCAACAACATCGCACCACCGCTAGTCGCGGTAGGAGTAATAAAAAAAAACGAGATGAAATACAGAGGTGAATGCTTTTTTTTCTAGGAATGTATGGAGTGCAAAAGTTTGAGTAGATAACGATATATATCGTGTTGAACAACACCATCGCCGTGTATCCACTTCTCCTACCTACATATGGTTATCTCTCGCCAAAGTTAATTACCGCAACCAGTGAGACACTAATTGAGAAGCTGCCTTGTGTAATGCAAAATACACACAGCAGACACAACATAGCACCACGAGCAATATAGGAGCACAATCATAGCATCGCCAGACGCCATATATAGTGAAAGCTTTCGTGGTTGGATGAAGGGGAGAGAGAGGTTGGCTTGACGAAGGAGTTTCAATGTATAATTGAGTGACATGTGGATGGGCTAAATTAACCCATTCATACCCCACACAGCGTATTTGCGCGCTTCCCTAGTCAAAGACTCTCACACTTATTGGACTGTTTGCTGCGCGATTGTTTGTGCCGACAATCAACAATCAGGCGAATCCTGGGGAATATTCATCAGTAGCCCCCTTCTCACTACCCCAAAAAGCATTATAACCTGCCTTCCCAATCATACCACCCACACCCCCTTTTTAACTCAAACCACTTGACAAAAATTTAACACACTCTTCTCTATGTTTTATGCAAACATTCATGCTTTCACCCGAACTCTCTAATCAATGTTACTGGTAATCATTTCGCCATACAAAATCAGGAGGTCACACGGGTATCCAACATTTGTGTCAACATCATGCAAATTGAGAGGATGATGCATTCCTGAAATGGCTTAGAAATTATCCATTTAATATGAAACTTTAAAAATTATCAAGTGAAAAAATCAATTAAAAAAAAGCTTGAAAAACTTTAATTTCCGAAAAAAAATTAAGAAAACCCATGTTAATCTAAAATAAAATACTTATTTTTAAATATTAAGAGAATTATTGAAAAAAAATATAGTAAACACGCAGTGCAACTTTATAAAAGTTGAAAATTATATCAGGGAAAACTAAGCATTAGTAAACATGGGGTAGTTTTACTGTGTTATCACACTTTCACATTGAAATTTTAATATGATTCACATTAATTGTCGCTGGTGAGAGTCCAAATGTGTAATTTGTGTGTTTGAATCATTTTATATTCAAGATTTGATCTATTTGTTGATAAAAAGGTAGACTTGGCTCGCAAAATTTGATATAAATTGATTTATAGTATTAATGCGAAAAATTAATGCGATTTTCTGTTTAATTTTTTAATGTGAAAAATATTTATGCTTTAGGTAAATTTAAATTTATTTTTGCAGGCCAAGTCCACTTCTTTATCAATAAATAGAAAAACCCCAAATATTAAGTGACTCAAAGACACAAATAACATATTTGGACGCTCACAAGCGACAATTAATGTGAATCACATTAAAATTTTTATGTGCAAGTCTGATAACGCCGTTAAACACAGATACTTATGTCTACACTTCTTGGACTTATGTCGACCATTCTTTTAGTGAGTCAGGATCCCTGTTCTATCTGTGACGATAATAGATCTCATTTTCTGAGAATCTAATATTTAATTGAAAAATTAAATTTGAAACAGTGTTTCCAAATAATCCATGATCACTACTGCTCCAGTTTCCTCTAGAAACAAATCTTAAGATCGTAAAGTTATGCCAGATATTAGTAATTAGGAACCTAAGATAACTTCAATGGGGAAACCATGAACTGTAACAAATACAACCGTAACAAATTTGCAGAAATGCAAGTCTTAACCCATTAGAATAAGATGTATTAAAATTTTGAATGGAATGAATACCTTCAAAATAATTGTAAAAATATTATATATAAAAACGAAGTTCATACATAAGGCTTATTCATATGATTTAACTTCTCTGACATTTCATCAGTCGGGATCTTTTAGAAAATTATGACTTGGATTAAAATGAGGGAACGACCCATCAAATACTGAAAAATCAATAAAATTGGGTGCTGTTTTTAACTTTTCACCGGGCGAGACTGTAACCTTGACTGAAACTCACAACTAACAACTGTGAGTTATACGGGCTTCAGACCTAAGGCTTAGCTATATGTTTTAACTTCTCTAATATTTTATCAGTTATTTTTTAAAAAAATTTGACTTAGGATTGGATTATTAAGGACAAATGACCTATTACATTTTTAATAAACGATAAAATCGGTTGTTGTTTAGGGTTTTAAGACCCTCGGGAACTGGGCTAAACCTCTAGTCTGAAGACAGTCTTAAGCCAGGGTATCTGTCCACCTAAGGGGCCAAAGACACTTAAGACTGATCATCGAGAATATTTAGCTTGTAAAATTTAGCAGTAAACGTTTAACTCTTTCCGCAGCATAAGCTGCAAGCCAATTTCATATTTTTTTAATCAAAAATATCTAAGCTCAGAAATTATTTGTGGTTATAAAAAAATATCTCATATTTTGACATCCTTATAGTCTGAAATCATCCACAAAAATAGGATTTTTATCAGTTCTGAATAATTAAAAAAAAACATTATTTTTCGCAGAATATTCATATGCTGCTTTGGGTACTCAGAGTCCCTAAAGAGACGAAAGAATTGAGTAAAGAAAATTCACGCGAGGATCTGTGATCAAAATGATAAGAAACCTAAATTTAAAAGTACTGTAGCGTAAGTGTGCCAAATTTCGGCCAGTTTGAGTGTAATTTCGGCCAAGCAATTAAATGAATTACAATTATGGATTTAATTACTAACACAAAAATCGTTAAATTTTAGGTATGATTTGAATATAAATTGTGTTGTAGAAAAACAGTGCGGAAATAATCTTACAAAAAATGTGACAGATTACTTGTGTTTCTAGCAGTCTTGTGATTTGTGGTGATATGCATATGCATAGGGTTTTCCTTCGATATTCTTCATAAAAATTGATTTGTTTTTATTGAAGATTCTTTCTGTTTATGTTAATAGTGAATCATTCTTTCAATTTCGGGTAAAATTTCCCAGCTCGATCCTGTATTTCGCGTAAACAAGTAGATACATTAAACTCTCGTTAATTCCTCTCTTTTAAGATCGGTATACTTTTTAATTCGGGCGGCAGTTAAATTTGAAAAAAGTTTGCTGACATTTTTCAAGTTTGACTGTGTTTATCAAATGTAGCATATGTGCCCAAATTTACCACGGTTTGAATTAGTGATGATGTTATTTTGCATTATTAAGAAGTTTTAATAATTCACATTGAGTATCTAAACTTTATGAGTAAGAAGATGAACAAAAAATCGTTTCATTTCAAATAGTTTGATGCCCGAATTTCTTTCTAAATCGGGTGACATTTCGGTCCCAAGTGCCCGAATTTGAGAAAGTCTACTGTACTTTGTGAGCGTCTCTCCGGTGAGATAAGGTTGCCTATTCCGGCAACAACTTTTGCTTTCCTAAATTTCTTATGTATTTCATTTTTTTTTCAATTTCTGAGTTCTACAATGCCCATAGGGAAAAAAGCATCGCCTCTATGAAAAAGATGACGTGGAATAGGCTTTGGAAGAGTTCAGGAAGGGCAAACTGCTACCGAAAACTGCGCGTAAATTTGGGATGTCAATGTAAATTCTTCAGTTCTTCAGGACAAATTACACGGAAGATCACAGGGTTTATGGCTCACATAAACGTATTAAAGTAAATATTTTTGAACTCGTTCCGTATAATGTTCTGAAATTTTCTATCTATTGCTTCACAAGGTGGTCACAAACAACGTGGACGGTATTATGCTCAAAATTACCGGAATACTACCTAAACCAATGTCTATATTTTTATTAATTTTCAATATTTTATAAACTGATTTGAAGAAAACTGAGATGGTAAACTAGTTCTCAAGATTTTACACATCCCTCCCGAAAAGAGAGTAACAAGAAATATTAATACATTTTAAAAATATTGCATTTCAAACTTAGGACTTCGGTGCTTATTTGCAAATATGGCGAAATTTGGCACACTTACCCTATAATGAAGAAGCAAAAAAATAAATTCATCTAGTTTAATCATGTAAATTCTGGTAAAAGAAAAATAGGAAAAAATAGTTTTTTTTTAGGCCCATGAATTATTTAATTTAGTATTAATAAAGTCATTATTCTTCTGAGAAACTCTTTAATTCTGAGATAAATCTTTAAATGTTAAATCGTTAAATCTTTAAATCATCTTTTTAAGGCTGATTTAAATTCACCGATGATGATCTTAATGTGTTAAATTTCTTTTAGTCGTTAAGCTAATATAATCAAATTTCACTCTTATTAGGATAAAATGAAAATATCAAAGTTCTTTAAGTTTTAAACCTAATCCGAACAACCTGTTAATACTATCAAAAAAACTCTTGGTTGCCGATCGTATGGATATTTAAGAGAAGTCAAGGTGGGAGTTTGGCTTGGAATTCGATCTATTTTTAGGTGTGATTCCTTCTAATCACACCTATTTGTTCTTTAATTTATTTTTATTAACCAACGTTTCGATTCTGGATGGGATCTTCTTCAGGGCATCAAAAACCTAGGAGAACGATTATCGCAGGCAATTATTAGGAGCACTACTTTTTACCAAATCATCTTTCAACGCTACCTCATCAGTCATATCAATAGTGGAAGACACCCAGATAATCAGACACTTATCTAATATCAAAAAATGATAATATGTTTTCTAAGATTTTTGATTCCCTGAAGAAGATCCCATCCAGGATCGAAACGTTGGCTAGCAAAAATACCGAACTCCCACCCTGACTTGCCTTAAATTATCAAAAAAGTTTGAATATTAGAGGTCATGATATTAACTCGGAGGAGTGTAATTTCATTTTAATATTAAATACTTCACTTAAATATTTAAACTTTATCTCATAAATTGAAGAAACAATTTAGTTTTATGCACACAAAATTTACGTTCTCTTTAATCTCGGATAATGTTAGCAAACACCATAAAGTCAGAAAAGAAAGCGTGATAAGATAAAGATGAAGATGTTACAAGAAGAAAAAAACCAAACTCAACCCTTTCTCAATGTGATTAAAACTACCCCCTAATGTGACTTTCTCAAAAAGCCAACACCACTGGAGTTATGATTGAATGTCTAAATATTTTGGCTAATTTTCGCAAAATCATATTTTCCACATTTTTACTCTGGACACTCACTGTGAAACCCAAGCCCATAAGATACGCATTCCAAAAACCTTCCCTTCCTGCACCATTTACCAGGCAGATTTACAAGGGATTTCTGCACTTTTGAACTAGCCCCATGGTGAAAAAAAGGGGTTAAAAGCTAATTTTGCGAAAATATTTATAAATGTCTCACCGTGTGAGTCCATCCGAAACTCAATGAGTTTTACTTGAAAATTTACACACTCTTGAAGCCGAAAAGGGTCAAACGAAAGGGTTTAAGGTTCAACTGCAAAATCAATTTTAATTTTATTATTGGTCCTTTCCCCTAATCCAATTTTAGCAAATAGGATTAAGTGCCTAATCTTCATGGTGCCCATTTTACCAATTATACTTTTCCAAACTTCTATGCTTTACATTTAGTTTTTATTGACCTTGTACTCTCACCTCAATAAAAATAGGACTTTTTGAAGGAATATTTTCTTGAGATATGCAACATTTGACCTGGAGAAATTTCACTTTGACCCAAAACCCACCTACAATAAAAATGTTCTTGGCCGAATTTTTTATGATACTTTTTGGCATTTCTTCTCCGCAGCAACAATATTGTCCAATAAAATTTCTCCCAAGAATTGTGAAGCATTGTACCAGGTAGCTTGAGAAATATTTGGCTGAAATTTAAATATTCACCTCTGAACTTTTACAATTTTGGTCTATTTTTATGCCTTTATAGTGTCATGTAAAGTAGCTCCCCACAAAAACGCTCTACTTGGTCGGGAAACCTAATAAAAAATCTATTCAGTAAAAAAAAACTACGGCTGGAATTGTATCTTAAGCATTCAAAACGAACATTATAGAAACGTATTAGACCTGACACTAAATTTTTATACTTTTCTGAGTGTCATTTTCCCACAAAAAAAAAATGAGAAGTTGCAAAGTAAATTATATTGTAGCAGCAAAAGTTTTCTATGATACTTTCTGTCACACAAAATTACCAGTGCTTTCCCTCAAAATGTCCAATGTTGTGGATAAAAAATAATGAAAATGTCGTATGTAATGCAAAAAAAACCTACTCCTGGGTACGAAAAAAAAGCCTCTGAGCTACAGACATGGTATAAAATCTATAACTAAACCATTATAGTTACGAGAAGAGAGGGAAAATATTTTTAGGCCTTTTGCTCAAAACCGAAAATGTGGACGTTATATATGTGGAAAATGATGGAGTTATTAAGTAGCGGAAGTGGACTCGAACAGCAATTTCCCTGGACGAGGCATCAATTATAAACTTAAACTCACTTCTATGTTGCTTTCGATTTAGGAGGGAAAGGTTATTTGTCATTTTCCACATGGACTCAATGAATGAGAAAATATGATGCACACACAATTTTCAGAGGATGGATAGAAAAAAAAGAGAGAGAATATTTGAAAACGTGATGGAAAAATATAGGAAGTAAATCATTTTATACGATGGACGATAGAAAATTGCTCCTGCAACAAAAAAAAAGAAGCAAGAGAAATTCAGCATTAACATTTTCATAGAACCACAGAAAATTTTCTTCTGAATCTTTTCCATGGGACAGCGACAACCGAGAAAATTCACTTGCAACAGCATTTTTTTTTTAAACTCATTTGTATTCAGAGAATGCCACAGGCCCTCAGTACAAATAAACATTTTCACCATCACATGCAAAATTCAATTAAATCATACATTTTCATTCCATTAACACAAGGGAGGGAGATAATTTTATCAAACACCGAAGAATTGAGTAATTTCTTTAAAAAAAAGTAATCAAATTTGGAAAAGTGTGGACTGGAAAATTCCTTTGTGATTTATTTTGAATTGAAAAAGAAAAATTATATTGATCTAGTAACATTAAGTACATTGGGAATTAACGATTTAATTGAATTCACTACATTTTATACTAAGAAAAGACAAGGATTGGGTTGATTGGTAGAGTGTTCACTTTACGAGGTAAATGGTCTCATCGGTGACACAAAAAAATCATCCAGGGAGAATTTTTTTAGTATTGTCTTGAAGAATTCTCTAAACGAATTATCAGGAAACCAAAGCACTTATAATCTGCTTATAGCACTATCCGTCACGTTATACGGACTTCAGGTCTAAAGCGGTCTTCAGAATAGAGGTTTAGTCCAGTTTCCGTAGGTCTCATAAACATAAATTGCAACCAATTTTATTGTTTTTCAGAATTTAATAGATCATACATTCTTAATAGTCCAATCCTAAATTAAATTTTTCAAAATATCTTGACTGATAAGAAATTATAACAGTAAGGCCATACCCAAATAGCAATTTGGAGTAAGATTACCGTTGGATGTATGTATTCTGGATTCCAAAAATGGGTCCTATGACGGTCGTCAGAGAGTCGAATGACGGAAAGTGGGGAATAATATGACGGTAATTACGGAAGTCATTTGGCGTCATAATAACTCTGAAATTACCCGCCTACGACTAAAATATGACGCCGACTTCCAGTGTACTAATAAAAATTTTTCTCCTCACTGGATATATTTGAGGGGAAATTTCACTTGTGAAATGGCAAATAGAACTATTCAGAGCTGTAAGTTCGCAAAGTAATTGATATTTTCGCGTGTTTTCTCAACAATATAATAGTGTACATTGGGAGGCAAAGCTCCTTCAGTAGAGATGTGTGTTGTGATTCGAAAAAATACAGTGCCGACAGAAGTTAAGTGAAAATTAGGCAATTTTTTGTATGATAAACCCACAAACATTTTTTTTTGCAAAATGAAATTTTGTGATTAAGGAGTTTGCTACAGTCTCTGGAGTATCCTGTGATTAAAATTTTGTGTCGAAAAGACCTATTTAGTGAAAATTTTGAAAGATTTTTTTTGTGTTGTTGCCATCCAATGGGAAAATTTTCGACATGTCGGATGGCTCATTCAGCAATAGGCGAACGGCAAAAATCTTCGCAAAAGTGTGTGAATTAGGAAAAAATTAGAGAAATTTACATAGAACGTAGTAGAAAACGATGGAAAATGTGAAGAATTGTTGAGAAAATATTGTCTACAGTCGTAATGCAATACAAAGTTGTGAAGTGCACTTAACGTTTTCATTCAAAGTGTGTACGTCGATTTCGTACCTATGCGCTGGAGAAGGACGCCAAATGCATTGTTTTTGGCGCGTCATTTTTTGTACAGAAAAATACTGTCATTTGGAGTCGCTTTTGTTACTGCATGGTAGAGTAAATTTTAGAACCGTAAAATAACTGTTATATTACTAATTCAATCTTAAGTAATGCTGTGACCAAAATTCGACGCGAATATGACTAATTCTTAAGATTCCAATTAGGAGTAATTTTTTTGACCATTTATTAACCAGTCATTTATGAGTCAGAGTAATTTTTTGCGGATTGGGATGAGTAAAGGGACGCACTCTTAAGGATCTTAAGAGCTCCTATAGGAATTTCTACAGAAAATTCTCACTTTAAGTCTTTTAAAAGTGCACTAAAAGACTTGTATAATACTTGGTTCTATAAGGCAGCTATTTTGCTTTTTGGGTAAGCCTTAGATCTGAAGCCCGTGTGAAGATCGCTTTACTGAAACTACAAAAAGTAAAGTGGCACGTACTTAGAGGGTTTAAGAGCCCTACAAGGATTATTACACATAATTCTATATATAAGCCTTTCAAATACACTTACTGTTACAATTCTGGAGGTAGGGTATGACCTGTTCAGTCGCGACATCCTCAATCGACTCTCGATCGAAGGAATGAAAAGATAGGCTCCTACACTGAGAAAAAAGAGGGTGCGATTAACATTTTTTCCTCAGAAATTTAACACTTTTTAGTTGTAAAAATATATCAACATTTTTTAATGTTAATTTTACACCTTATTAAGGGTAAAATTAACATGAAGAGGGGTACCTTTAACCCCTAATACACCTAAAAAGGGTAATATGTACACCGATTTTGGATCAATAATGCAGGGCAAAATTAACATTTCTGGAATGCCATTTTAACTTTTTCGGATTTCTCTTAGGTCTAGGAAAACCATCATAAGTCAGAAACCGCTGTAGATACCGGTATAAGGGGGTTCTTCCCTACAAGAAGTTGAGTAAATTTTTCAGAGTTCAGACAAGGTTGAGAAATATTAACTCTTTCTTCCCGTAGTGCAGAGGCTGTACAACACAACCTCTGCCTCGATGGTGCTCATCGTCTTGGGCACAAGGGGGACAATACCACCAGAAACGGTGAAGCACTCTCCGCTCATCCATCGTTATCTATAACGATTTTATGGACTCTGGAGGGCGGTTGTGATCGGACGCTGGGGTTGGTAATCCCGAAACACAGTGTAACGTCCCATGAGTGTTCAATATCAGTCCTAACTTTTTATGTAAACAAAAATACAGAAAAAAGGGAAATCCTTAAATCATTTGTGATACTAAAATCTGTGATAACATCTAAGAGATATTTTGTAATGTTTCAAGATTATTTATTTATTTATTTTTTGTATTTCTACTGTATTCTTCCGATCTTCAGAAATGCCCAAGAGGCGGGTATAGTCAATGAGGGGCAGTCATCATACAATCCCCAAGCCTCAATCCCTTACGAAATTGAATATTTGGCAAACAGGTCTAAAGAAACCGGAAAGTCCGGCTATCTTTTAATAGCCGCAAAAATAAAAATAGTGTATATGCGTTGCTCGCAAGAATTATAGCTTAAAAGCGAAAAAATGCTTAAGGGGTTATATCTACCTAAAAAAATTGTTGGTAATTTTTATTATGTTTGCTTAAATGATGTAAAAACATGTTAAAACCTATATAATTATGAAAATAATTCTCATGTATTTCAAGCGGATAAAAATTATTCGAGTTCTACTGCTTCCTGTGGACCACCTTAAAAAGTCGACCCTCAGTCCACGCATTACTACACCGTTATTTTGAACTCAAGATTAAAATGAAAAATATTTTTGTTTACTTCAAGACATAGGGTAAGTGTACCAAATTTCGGCATAGTTGCACGCAAGCACCAAAGTCTCAAGTTTGAAATGTAATATCTTTAATAGAAATTGATTTTTTTTATTCCTTCTACTTAATGAGTGTTGCTTAGAACCCTGTAAGCAGTTTATCGTCTCTATTTACTTTAAAATTATTCTTAATACATTTTAAAATGAATAAAAATGTAGACATAACTTTGGTGCCCTATTTCGGCCACCTTCATTCTCATAGTTCCTTGCCCTTCGGGAATTCTCCCAATATCTTTTTCACGTCATTTCGTTTGTCGAAGCTACATTTTTTGTTATTCTTTTTCATTGTATAATCTCTGGAGTATGTAAAAACTAAAAATTCATGGAAATTCGAGGAACAAAAAAGGTGGCCGGAATTGCAAGCTGGCCGAAATTTGGCACACTTACCCTATGTAATAATCCCTGAAAATTTTATATTGATCGGTTCTTTAAGAAGGTCGTAAAAAGTCACAAACGAACTCGTTGATTTTAGGTGTTCAGCTATATATAACCCCTTAACTAAATTTTACTTTAGTAGTGCAAATTTTGATGTATTTTGGGCAACATTTTGAGTTATTTACAAATAAGTTCAGATCGGTTTATAACCGGTAATGAATCGGTGATGAACGGATATGTAATTTTTGTCCGAAAATCAATTTTATTACTCTTAAAATTATTTTAAAGAATCAAGAATGTCTTGAGTTATTTATGAATCGGTTCAAATCGGTTGAGAATTGTAGTATCTAAAAATCACGAGTTCGAACACTTCGCAAATCCTGGGAAGCTTTGCCACCCCTTTTTACTGCAATTATCAAACTTATTCATTTTTTCTACTGAACGTTCTTAAATAAATAAACAATAACCTATGCGATCTTATTGCAAATTCACCATGAAAATTAAATTACAATTATGCACTCCATAAACAGGGAGAAACACCGCTTGACAATGGAGAAAAGAAATTTCCCTGGAAAAGCGCTTCTCTCTTAAATGGATTTAAATCCCAACACTTAGGAAATTGGAAAAAAAAGAAGATGATTTAACTGGATTACTTGCGTCTCGTGGCCGTGTTTTAAGTGGCTCAATGTTTTTAATCACACTCCCAACACCAACATCTATTTTCCAACCCACTTTCCAGCATCCATTTATAAATCTCCTCATCAACCTCATGCCAAGCACTAAACACTGTAAAATATCACGCAAGTTTGTGTGGAAAAATGGGGGAAAGGTCGCCACAGAGTCGGCGACATTGTCAATTGTGCAAAGAAAATTCTAAATGAGCGAGAATAAATTGAATAAATTTTCCACCGAAGTGCGAGGCAGATGGAAAAGGCTTAAACTGAACTCGATGATAATGGTGGAGTATTTAGGAATCATCCAAGCGCTTATCTGCTTACTTAATATTTTACCAAGGAGGGAAAATGACATGAAAGAAAAACGAAGGGGAGATATTCTTATGTTTGACAGCATTTCTCGGATTCCAAAAAACTTCTTGTCGTCACCCCAAAGAAATGCAAATTGAGAAAGGCATCTCAATTTCTCTCAAAGATTTTCTTAGTACTTCCCTGAGACCAAAAGCACACGAACAAGCGATTAGTTTGAGGATTAAATTCAACATCAATCTTCACCACGTCTTTTATTGCCCATCTAACAGATTATTTGCAAAATAAAACCCACAATTCATGTTAAACATTAATTAACATCATTCGAAATAAATTTATAGTGATACAAAAATTGAGTAGGGGAATGAGGAGCTGTGTCGAGTTTCACGACCAAATAAATAATTAAACCATGCGGCCTATCAGTTGCATTAAAAAGTCACGGCTGCAGAACAGTTAGCCTTATAATTAGGTTCCGCCCAAAATTGATTAGGCCACGCCCCTTTGAAAGTCGTAATTGTTCAAAAAATAGAACCACTTCTGTAGTGGAAGGTATTCAAAGGGCTTTGTCTGCTACAGAATATTTCAAAAATTGAATTTATGTTATTCACTTACACACTACAAAAATCAGGAGTTTTGTGAGTACAATACAGAAAATTGGGCGTGGCTTAATATGGTCCGTGACAGAATCAACAGTGACTAAGTCTTAATTTGATTAGCCCTTCAAGTCTATCACATTTTTTTTTAAATAAAGATCGTATACTTTTGCAAGATATCTAGAGATATCTGCAAAATTCTGTACTCAACTTAGTAGGAGTGGCTTATCAAACTCAACCTTATATCACAAACCAGGGAGACTTTTCTCAAACTGAACCTGGGGATTCATTATTTTGTAGTCCTATTACCCATGAAGTTTTCTAGGTTTCCGAAGATCTTGAAGTAAACGATTATCTAGGTCCTTTTAATTTCTGACTTGGCACTCCTCAAAGAGTTCAGGATACTTACGACTTGATCTGAGAAGCGGATTAACATAATTATCCTCAAAATAATTATTTGACTAAATTCCCATTAGTTTCCCTCTAACTAAGCCGTTTCTAGGCTTAAGCCGAGATACGGCTTAGACCGAAACTGATGGAAATGATGGTGACTCAATAGTATATTTGGCACCGCTGCAGCCAGGCCTCTCTGTTTGGGTCCATTAAGCATCCCCTAGACTACCCTCATTAAGGGCAGGGTGTGTCAAACCAGTCAGTTCTCCAGACAAATTCAATAACTCATTCTAAGAGGCGTAACTCGGACATATGTGATAGCTCTTAAGCACACCTCGTACTAGTTGCTCCATATACAAAAGCACTTTAGTTGCTCTCCCGAAGTATAAGTTTAAGTGTATATTATTAAATTCAAGTCAAAAAGCATCAAAATACAATCTATAGCGACTCCAAGATGCATTTTGGATGTAGGGTGAGAAGGCAATGAGTGTAATTTACAGGGAGTTCCGGCTTGAGAGAAAACGGACTGAAAGAATTTCATATGAATTGCCTACTATTGGGAGCATTGAGAGATAATTTATAAAAGTAATTTTTTAAATTACAATAAATGTATGCAATTTTTTTCACGCGATAATTTTGAATTGCACTTCTTTTGAACCGTTGGCCCTGAAAATACATATGCTGCAAAATTGGCGCCGAAAATGTCTTGCATACATCACGGCGTTTTCGTATGTTATTCTAAAGATATCTCCTGCAGGTATGCAATTTTACTGTGTCATTGGAGTTAATTCGAGGGTTTTTTTCGGTCCCGAAAAATTCTTTCAAAGCGGGATTCTATGTAGTAGCCATAGACTCATAGGCATTTACGAAGCACATTCTTGGGGATACTTTAAATTAAACTCAACCTCACATTACGAAATAAACTTTTTATACCATTATCTTACATGAAGACTACAGAGTGTCGTTGAAATATTATTAGGATGTTAGAAATGAGATAATCCATAATTATTACATTTGGTTATAATGTGAGGTTTAGTTTAATTTACCACATATGTGTATATGTGTACTAAACTGGACACGCAACCTTCCTATACTACACCTACAATATATCTCTATGTCCTCACACTATTAATTATTACCTAAAAATTACCTCATTACGGCTTAAATTAACTCATGGTAATAAGTAAGTCATAAATACGTAAAGCTGCAGAGAATTTGACAAAGTCCTCATGCTATTCGTATCTTACGTATTACGTCATGTCGACTTATTTTTGCTACTTGGGCATAAAACCATTTTTGAACAATTCATAACTAATAAGGCTCATGCTTCCCCTATGTCTATAAAATAAATCTTCAACGTTAAATCTATTAGTAGGTTCATCTATTTCTGTCAACAGATTTTCTTATGCTTGTCTCTTGTACCGACACACCGATGTTTTCATCTTCAAAACAATCACACTTAATCTGTTTCACTGAATTTTAATAGTTGTGTGAAAAATTACTACAAATCTCCACACACAGGCATCATTAATCTTCATACTTTTCGCATTTTCATTTAATTTATCTCGCACGCTTGGGAGGAAAATTAGGAGTAATTACACAGATGAATTGAATGAAAAACATGCGAAAATTTCTCAGTAATTTAATGCAAAGCCCAAGCCAAACCAAGCTATTTTGTTGAAAAATCTAGAAAAATTTTGTTTTGGAAAAGAAGATAATTTTACAAGGGGTGGAAGAAAGTCAAAGGAAGACAGGCAAACATAAGGAGTTTCAAGGATTCTCCTTCCTCAGAAGTTTCTAGCAAGAAACTTAAGAAACAGAGGCAACAATCAATTTGCCTTCTGTTTAATAAATCTCAATTCATGCTCAAATAACCTGTAAAGTGAATCGTCCATCTCGAGGGAAGACCAAGTCATATACTTTCTTTGCTTCTACACCGCCATCCCATCGTAAAAGATACCCAAAGTCAGTGGCTCAACTTCCGTCATAAATTGGCCAACAAATATATACAATTTTACGGATTTTTACAACACGCGACACAGCATCGTAAAGGAAAGTCCTTTCTACGAAGTATTCCCATAAAAATTTTCATTGGAAAGACTCTCTTTTCTTTCACCAAATCCTCTCATGTCCTTTCTCATCAATCCTCCTATGTGCCCCTGCTTTTTTGTGCTTCTTCAGGAGACTCACTGGTGAGAGACCTCATCCCCAGTTTATGGCGGTCGCGAGAGTGTCCACTGCAGGGGGTTTTCACTGTTTTTTTTTCTTCCTCCCTATACCTTCCTTCCTTCCACAAAACAGTCTTGGACATACAAATGGGCATTCTCATTAGTTTCGACAGAAGTTGAGCACGACAGCAAGAAAAAAAAGTAAAGCGCATAAAATTTCTTAACTTTTTCACAGGACACACGCATGGAACAATGGCCAGAGTCACGGGGTATCCCAGAGAGTAGTGTACAAGGATACTTGCAGGGAAAATGTGAGCAGTGAGAAGCGTTTCCAATTCCAATAATCATCCCCCTTGTCACACCATTCAGCCACCCTCTAATTCTTCAGGCATTCTCTCTCACGCCAAAATTGACAGAGTTGCTAAAGAAGCAGATAACAAATTGTTTTCAGGGATATTTCCTGGAAATACACAATGAACCATGCTTGGGAATCCCTAAGATACTTAGTACATCACTAAGCCTTTAAGGAAACTAATCGCTTTGCACTGAAAAATATTCTGATTTTAATTGTAAACCAAGTTTAATAACAGGGGATATACTTAATACTTAATTACTATTTTCTAGATTTAAGGAGGAAATATATCGAACGTTGTGAATAAAAACGACTCAATCATACATGGTACTTTCCTAAAGGTTTATCAAGAAGATGCTCTCCCTATTGAAATTTGAAAAAAAATATCTATAAATACTGACGAAGAAATATCCTTTTCATAAACTTTTATAAAATTATTTTTGACCTTGAATTTACATTCTAAAAAAATTGTAATTTGATTGAGGCATTCAGGAACAAGATATTACACTAAGAAAAAATCTAAAAAGTTAAAACAACTCTATGGCAGAGTTGAATTAACTCTACGAATATCGATGTAAATGTTACTCTTTTTCGTTGTAAAATTTAGTAAATGGAGTTGAACAACTCTTTGTGCGAGTTGAATTAATTCGTCGGATATCGAAGTAATTAATACTATTCTTCTACTACTACAGCTGCCTAGTATCAGTCAAGAGACTTCACAGTCACAGACCGTCTTTAGACTGGTGGTTTAGCCTAGTTTCCGAAGGATTCTAAATCCTAAATAACAAACAATTTAATTTGTCCTTCTGATTTAAATAGATTAATTCCCCTTGATAGTCTATTTCTAAATCAAAATTTTCCAAAAATTTTCAAATGATAAGTATCTAGAGAAGTTAAGCCTTATAGCTAAGCTTTAGATCTGACGCCCGTATTAGAGACACTATAAAATCCACTGAGGTTCCCAGATAAAATATACTAAAAATTTTTCGAACTCGCTTCACAAACCCCGAAAATGCAGTCCGGTCAAAACATTTTTTGTTTATAGCTCGGGTAAGGGAACATCGACGGAGTAGTGCTACTCAGCGTTGGAAAGGTCTTCATTTCAGCTATATCATACTAAAATTTAACGAAAAAACGTCGTCTAGTTTTCGAAATATTCATCATTGAGTTTTCTAAAATCCATTTTTTGATTAATCAGATCTTCGATTAAATCGGATTCATGTGGGGTTTCTAAATCATTTTTTTTATTCTGACAATTAGATCGATATGGATTTTTTGATACCTTATGGCTTGGATCAGAAGTGTCGGGCCGGTAAACCTCTTTTTTCAATCGAAAGGTCTTAGGCCATACTAAACATACTAAAATTTCAGATCGATTCATGCTATAGGAGTTAAATTATTGAGGAAACAAAAGGACAATAGGAAGAAATGTATGGTAGCTGGTCTGTGTGGCGTCTACAGATGAGACTAGCCGCATTTTATTGCTAATGATAAAGGATGAAACACTGCCGAGGCTCAGAACGATATTCACTGGGAGTCCTTGTAAAAACGCCTTTATCCTTTCGAAAAAATACTATTTTGACATCGAATTACTCAAGATCAGCTAAACCGATTATGATAAAATTCAGTATAGAGTCAGTATATGACTTAAGCTATTTATCCATGGAAGATATATCCTTCCCAAACTCTTCTTCCAGTAGCCCCTATACAAAATAATGACTTTTTCCATTATAAGTCCTCTGTGAAAAGAAGTAGGAATTAGAAATAGTGTCAAAGGATCAAGGGTAATGGAAAACTTTTTAACAGTGTAGTATATACGTTCACCTGACCACTCTTTTAAACAGTCTCAATACAATATGAGAACATTTTCCACCATCCTCTCTGAGAAAATCGGTTCATAATCGATTCATCATCAGTTAATTAACAATTCGAGTCTGTAGAGAATTATCAAGAATTCCAAGACTTCTAATGAGTCAAATCATTACTCCATCGGTTGAGAAATGCTCTTTCTAGAGTACTTATATTTCACCCTTGACATTGAAAAAACCGTTACTACACTGAGTGAGAGAAATCCGAAAAAGTTAAAATAACATTCCGGAAATGATTATTTTACCCTGTAGTATTGATGCGAAATCGGTGTAAATATTATGCTTTTTAGGTGTATTAGGGGTTATAGTTACCCTTTTTCATGTTAATTTTACATGAAATTTTTACAAGAAAGGTGGGTCTTTGTTTTATCTCGACCTCGAGGCAGACTTCGGTGGCGGAGGATCAGAAAGCATAGGCTGCTAACCTGGATGTACTAGGCCAACGACCGCAACATGGATAAGCGTTTGAAAATGATGATGTTGATGATCTTTTATGTATTTATCATACATTTCGAATATAGTAATTTCTGGAAATATATTCAGAATATTACGAATATTTAAAAGCTAATCCATATAAAAGTGAAATAAAAAAATTTTCGCTCAATGTTTGGCGACTATTGAATGCAGAATTTATCCATTATTTTTTACGAATATTTAGTATAAAAATATACTTAGTAAAACCATTTCTTAAGCTGATACAGAACTCAGAACATAAATTTTGCTCAATTAAATGTTATCTAAAATCCAAATTTTATTAAATTTTTTTTATTTTTTATATTAACTTGACTGTAATTACCTTTCGTTTTGATATATTTCCCCCTTTACTGAATCCTTAATCATCAAAGTGCATAATCTAAAACCGTTTTTTTCCAACTCTACTCAAAATACTACCATATAAACTTGAACTTAAAGCCCGTGACATCGATGAGGCGGCTGTAGCGAATCGTGAATGTAAATTGGATTAGATATATTTTGTTACCGTAAACTGCAATTTATACTGCAAGTTTCTAAATGAACCGTTTTACGATTTGTTCCGAAAACACAAGGCCGTGTCGGGTGTTTTAAATTTTCATGGGAAATGGACAAGTGAACGACTGGGAAAAAATAGGGAGGAAAGATCGGGACAAAAACCACTCTGTAATTTGTTGTGGATTGAAACTACTAAATACTAGCGAAATACTATTTCAGGACATTCAATGGATTTTCGCATGTTGTCCTATCTTTTTGTACGCCACTCCCTGAATCCTCTGTCTATTGACGAGGCGTACCATTAAAAGGACATTTAAAGTTTAAAACACCACTTCAATCTCTTTTCCACTCTTTTAGCTCAGCCAAAAATTTTTGGGAGATAGAAAAAGTGAGTATTTCAGCCCCATAGTTGGGGGATTTTTTTTTCAATGGGGAGTACTTTCAGTGCAAACTTTCAAATGTTCTGCGTTTATTTGCATCCATGCTCTCCCTATTCTTCGTACATCCATCCAATACGGGAATAAAATAGAGAACAAATTCGACGATAAACGACAAGAATTCAGTTGATAGTGCAGCAGGGACAAGAGGAAGGAGGAATGGGATCAAAAGGTGGCGATTGAGCAGAAAGTGCACTAAATTGGACACTCTGCATCACTATAAACTGATCGCGTGAAATAGAGCAGGGATTCATTTTAAGCACAGAAGAGATTGAGTGTTTTCCGTGGAAAGCATTCTCAATCCAGGAAGTAAAAACGAATCTATTCAAAAGAATGGCAATGCTACACAATGTGACGAAGGTTCATGTAAAAAGTAACTAGGAGAAAATATCAGAATTGTGCTTTCCTTTTACACATTTGAGACAATATACGCAGAATGCTAACGACGTACCGAAAAATGGGGTACTTTCAAGAATGCATTATTTTAAAAAGTATAAAACTTTAGGATAATAAAATTAATGCTTGACTAAAAGATTTCAAAAAAGATGTGTAGAACATATTTTTTCAGAGGGGTGACCGAAGACCGAAAGTTCATATCTCTTATACTGTTTTGTTCTTTGGCCTGGTAAAAAGTTGGAAAAACTTCTTAGGGGAAAGTGCCCATGCTTTACACGGTCTCAAGCTTTACAAAGACCACAAAGACTAAATTTTTCGTATGTGTTTTTTTTTAATAAATGTGACTCATCTCATCCATATTTTAAAAACTAGGGGAAAGTGTCAAGTTTTTAAAATATATTGCAGAATCGCATTTAATCAGAAACATAGGAAAAAATTTAGTCTTTATAAAGCATAGGACCGTGTAGAGCATGGGCAATTTCCCCAATATCTACTGTGTTCTCCTTTTGAGTCCGAACAATAATATGTTAACGAGACGTAGTAGTATAAATTTGATAAATTTTCTAAACTTTGACGAAAACTTCTCACATTTTCTGAATATCAACGAAACGATAGGGGAAAGTACTCTTCCTTCGAACGTTCATGCCTTCGAATAATGTGAATTTCTTCTACTTTTCTTAAGAGATTTACACATTATTATCACACAGTTATCAATAATTCATGTTAAGCTAACTAATATTTAATAGAAATGTGTAAGTCTCTTAGGAAAACTAAAAGTAAATTTATAATATTCAAAGGCATGAACGTTTGAAGGGAGAGTACTTCCCCTATACTCTCCGCATATCCCGGTCAAAATCCCCAACGCCAAAATACTTAAAACCAACATTTCGAAAAGCCAAAATTGTGAAAGATTAAACCCCGAACGGGTCGGATTTCCGTAAAACCAAAATCCCAATAATGTTAAAATTCTGAAAGCCAAAATTTTAAATAGCCCTAATCCCGAAAAGCCAAAAACCCAAATGGGCCAAAATCCCAAACGCTAAAATCCCGAAAAGCTTAAATCCGGGATTTTGGCTTTTGGGATTTCGGCTTACGGGCTTTTAGTTTTTGGAATTCTGGCGTTTGGGATTTTTGCTTTCCGAATTTTGTCTTACGGGCTTTTCGTTTCTGGGATTGTAGCGTTCGGGATATGTCTTTAGGGATTTGGTGTTTCAGGATTTTTACGTCCGAGATTTTGGCTTTCAGGATTTTGGGTTTTAGGATTAAGACATTCGGAATATTGGCTTTTAGGATATTAGCTTAAGAGCTTTGGTTTTTGGGATTGTAGCGTTTGGAATTTTGGTTTCCGGGATTTTGGGTTTTAGGATTTAGGCAATCGGAATTTGGCTTTCGGAATTTTGGCTTACGGGCTTTTAGTTTATGGGATTGTGGCGTTCGGAATTTTGGCTTTGAGGATTTTGGGTTTTAGAATTTTGCCGTTCAGAATTTGGCTTTCGGGATACTGGAATTTGATTTTCGGAATTTTGGGTTTTAGGATTTTGGCTTCCGGGATTTTAGTCTATTAGGCATTTCGTCTTTCAGCATTTCAGCGTTCGAAATTTTGGCTATCAGGATTTTGGTTTTCGAAACTCTGCTTTTTCAGATTTTAGCCTTCGGGATTTTGGTCGATACGAATAGTCTCCATTTTAGAATAATAATAAAAATTAATTACAAAGAAAACAAGTTAATTACTGATTCCGTGATTGTATTCTTAGAATCTAAGAAAAACTCATCGAATATAAAAAATATATATTCTGAAAAATTCCATTACCATAATTAAAAGCCGCAACAAATTTCGAATATTAACGGAAAGAAATATTCAAAAAATAAGCAAAGTAAAACAAAAATAAGTCGTTTTTTTTATTTTAACCAAAAATATTAATTAAATTAAATTTCTTCAGGAAATGTATGACTTAAAAAAAAATTAAAATATATTAACAGACAGGTCAGATGCATTAAAAGAATATGGGAAAGATATGAAGTGTTCGAAGCCAGAGTATATACGAACCTGAGAATCTCCTCCTACCAATTTTTACAAAATATTTCTTTAAAATTGAAATTAAGAAAATATTAAAAAATATAATAATTGATATTTAGAAACACTGTAAAATATTTTTGGGTAAAGATCTGTCTTGGGAAGAGTGCGCTGCTTTCAAACTATTCCAGCTTTAGACAAATCAATTTTTTTAATATCTTTTTAATGAATTTGATTCATGGCACTTTTTAATAAATTTGGGGCACTTGACTTGCTATTAAAATATAATATTATGATGGTACAAATTAATTTTAAACAAAATGAAAAAAGCGAATTGTTCGAAGCATGAGTCGTTCGAAGGTATCGCGCTTTCCCCTGTAGTCTTTAAAGTCAGCAGTTTGGGAAAGGAACAATCGTTTCCTAATTTAAAATGGTGCAAGGGTACGAAAAAAGAGAGTTTTGAAGCCACCCAACCACAGATGTCCATCAACCGATGCATTTACTGGAAAAAGTACCCCAAACAGCCCAACTTCCTCATCCTCCGGATACCCTTCAGCTCCGTTGCAAACTTTAGAGCTGCATCAGCAACGTCAACCGTTCACACAATAACAACAAATACCCACTCAACTCATTCAGCCTCATCCCCTGGACAGAATCCTGGCTCAATCCCACCTCGTCCCGAGCATCAGTAGAAACCGAGGAAAAAAATGTATATATTGATCTGGGTGTTGCAAACCATAGACCATCAGTCTAGTTTAAAACTCTCGATTGCATGCCAAAACCACCCTTGTCCAAGCCACCCACTTTGAACCACCCAATGCCGCGCCATCATCGACTCTCAAACCCCTCATTGGGCTTTATTTTATATCCTCCATGCACCCAATATTCCTCTGGTGTCAGGAAATTTTTCAAAAAAAAGTCCCCGAACCGTGGAATGCAGTTTTTACCCACCACAAAATCCCCATCAGACCTTCAACCCCTGCTATCAATAAGCTCCAGGCATTTTCAGACATCAGCCAGATGCATAAATTCTACTCCAAAAAATGTCTCCACCAAAACCACTGGATTATACAATAGAGCAATTTCTGCAGTAATCATATAAAGTATCAAGCTGCTATTTGCATATTTCTCCAATTATCTATTTAATTAGCTTATTTTAAACTCATTAGTAAACCAATTTTAATGTTATAATTGCTCCACCAAATAAATTATACCAAAAAATTCCCATACTGATAATGAACATTTCACACTTGACAATTTAAGTGCTAAATCTAATTTATTGTCCATGAGGAATCGTATTAAAGGGGTATTACATTGAATAATATATCTAAAATAATTTAAGCAAAATTTAGTACAGACATGTACTAAGCAATGATTTGCAATTCTGGTACAAATGTGAAATAAGATGTTAAACTTTATCCTAAGTAACATTACTGAGGTACTAAGGATGGGGAAAAATTGTGAAAAGGTTAAAATAATTTGTGGAACATTCATGTACTAAAATTTTAATAATAATTCTAGTTAGGCTTTTATAATTTCAATTATTTGAACAAGTGAAATTCTGTATTGTAATTGCATATTCTGTATCAAAATATAGCATTATGGAAGATTTCCAAAAAAGCGATGCATACTTCTAACAAAAATTAAAGCATTTCATAACATATCCATGTACTAATTCTACCTTATAATTCTAGATAATTATATTAGTAGATGTGCTAAAATTATTAATTCTTTCCTGAAAGTAGCATTATGGAGATATTGAAAATGGAAATATTGTAAATAAAAATTGAAGCAGTGTTTAGTACGCAGAAGTACTAAAAAGTAATTTAATGTTTTAACTTTCATTTTATAGTTTAAGTTAGAATGGAATGGTATTTTTGTCAATTTTTTTTTAATTACTTATCTGATGTAATATTATGAAGATCATACAGAAAAAAATTTCTGTAAAGAATAAATTTTTATCACATACATGTACTAAAAATTTTTTTTATTTTTAATTTGAACTAAAATTTAAAAATCAAGATTAAAATGTTACTTTGCAGTTCTTTGTAAATATGTTACTGGAATTTAGCATTTCTTCCTTGATGATTCATATTCCAAACTTGATAATAATAACCACATTCATGTACTAAAACCTGATTCATTTTTTTGCCATTAAAAATTATTCACAAATGACTGAAATGCTAAACCATATTTGTGCTTAGGAACAATATTTATTATAAAGTTATTAATCTTAGTACATTTTACAGAATAAGTCAAAGAATTATTTAGCGCATGTCTGTACTAAACAATATTAAACCCTAATAATTTATTTTTTATAATATTTTTCAATAATTAAGAACTCATATTTACATGTTCTAAATATCTGTTTGCCATAATAAATTTAGTACATCCCTGTACTAAATGCCTTAAATTTTGAAAAAGAGAATAATTTTTCCAAAAATGCTGTTGTTTGTCATGTGCAGAGTCTTTCATTCTCAACCCCTACAAATACTATAAATCATCGTCCTTTTAATTTGACACACTGGATGATTTGCACATAAATAAGATTCCTAATTATTTCTTCAATTCCCTCGTGTCACTCCTCATTTTCAATCAATCCGAAAAATAGTGGAAATTTTTTAGATTTCTATCATCCCTCTTTTGGTCCATTGTTACAATAGTCCTACACGTTTAAATTGCCATCATTATACAACATAGATCGAGTGCGAATACCCAAGAGGAGAGAATTTCTGCTGCTAATGCACAAAATGCATCAAAACATCCCCAGAACGAGGGGTGACTGTATTCGGTGAATAATCAGTGAGATGGGCAGAGAAGGAGAGGGTCCAGAGAACTAAATCCCAGAAAGGACAAAAGGAATTTTTACTAGAGGGTAGTTATAATGTGTAATGTTCTCTGGGCATGTGGTGTCGTTTTCTGGCTTTTTCCGAGGGTTGCTTCACTAACATTTGGAGTATGTGTATGTTCTCTCCGGGAACATAAGAGAAAAAGGACCAAAAGTTCTCAGTCACACCAATTTATAAAACACAGGGCGAATGAGGAAAAAGAGATTCAAGGGGATATGTGGCCAAACCGGGAAGCCACGCTCCCGCACCATAAGGGGTGATATTTCTCTCATTTTATTATGTTACCATACATACATGTATGAACATTGAACTCTTGCTGGACCAAAAGGGGTTGATAGTATTCATGAAATGTCACACTCTCATATTCTACTGAGCGATATAAACTTTTACAACCTCTAAAACTTTATTGGCACAGTGTTCTCAGTATTTATGGCAATATTTAATTTGCTATTTATAGCTATTTTTGCTATTTTCTAAATTGATAGTCACGGTATGCAAAAATTTGTTGATTTATCTTACAGATTGTAAAGTGTCTTAAGAACTTTGTGTAAAAGTTATGACAGTTATGCCCATATATGACAACTGTCAAACACATATGTCAAATTTTGACATATGTCAAGATTATAAATAAAATTTAATTTGGCATGCAATTATACTTACAAGCCAGAATAAAAATATGCTTCTGGAACATTCCACATCTGACAGAACTAAAATTTGGTAAAATATCAAGGATGTCAATGATGTGATAGCTGTCATCGTACTCAAAAATTGGATAAATTCTGAATAAAGTGCCCGCTTTCTAATCCGGATGATTGGGAGAGAATATGACAGATGTCCGCTTCGTAATCCGGATGGATTTTTTGAATTTGTTCCACGTCTCGAAAATCTAATACAAGTTTTTTCTTGTAGAATTAGAATAAAAGTTTTAAAAAAGCTTAAAACGATATAATTAGAGAATTCTAAACTATTATACATGATTTATTAAACAAAAACTTCACAAGATAATTCATTTTAATTGCTGAACACACATGCATACATGACTTCAAAATTATTTTGAATGTAACCGTCGATAGCTCGTTCGGATTACGCCGATCCGAATTAGAGAGCGGGCACTGTACTTAGAATGACAATAATTAAAACTATCTGACGATGTCAAATGAAATTGTACTACAGAAGGTTAGATTCTGAAGAATATCCGCTTAAAAGTACCTTTAAGTCATTTGTAAACTACAAGCTGTGCAATGCCAAAAACGGAAAAGTGCTTAGAAAAATAAATATTTAAAAAAAATATTGAAATTTTAATAATAAAAAAATACAATCACCTCATCAATTCGAAAGATATTTAAAAAAAATAACGGAATATATGTTTTATAACATTGTAATATTGATTAGAATTTAAGAAGCTCTATTGTAGGTGCACTAAAATTTCAGATTTTGTGCTACTTCACAACTGTCAAAATATGTCAAGATTTGACAGATAAGAGAAATTACCCCTGTAGCCGATCGACCGCAAAGTTTCACAGTAACAGAAGAATCCATGGATTTTTCTCCTATTTTTCCACGTGAATTTCCGGAGAAATAAACGCTAATATTTCTTTTGGAATTCTGAGGAGTTATCAGCTTTTTTCGCGTGGATTACATTGAAAAAAAATCCGAAGTATTTTCTTGCAATTGTCTAAGAAAATTCCCTGGAAATTTGAACAAAATTTCCATTGAATATTCCGAGTATATTTTCTGATATCTCTCTTGCCAAGACTCCATGGAAGTAAACGCGAAAATTCCGCAATTATTTTTCGCACTAACGCTATAATTCTTGCGAGCTAGACATACTCAAATGAACGATATGGTAGCAATATTTTCAACTCAAAAGTAGAACAACTGAGTGTTCGTCTGATAGATGAATACTCTCCAAGTTCTAAGTTGCCAATTGGCACTGATCGTCCATTTATTTCTGGGTGTTTTTTTTTTTGTGGAAATTCTCTATGAGAATTCCACGTCATTTTTAATCAATTAGGAATTATTTTGAAGAAAAATATAAAAATATCCACTGGAAAAGTCGTGGAATTCCGTAATGTTAAACCACGGAAGCCTCTAAGACCGTTGCATGGAAATTTCCACGGATAATTTCGTGGAAATATAGAGGGTTTTTCCGAATTTTTAAAGGGCTTACTGCCGATTATACCACTAATAATCCATAGGAAAAGACGTGGGAATATTCGTCAGAGAAAAGTCCATGGAAACTCGCGGACATTTCTTATTAGACGGTCCTATACAGAGTTCCGCAAATGTCCATGGAACGCTAGGAAGAAAATTTGCGCCAAATTCCATCTCGGGAGCTTACGCGGATTTTAAGCGGTAAAATCAGCGGACCTGGCAGAAATGGCTGCTGGAAATCCAAAGGAATAGCCGCGGCCGTTGGCTATAGGGTAACTATGACCGAAAAATTCGCCATTTGAATTATTAAAGGTCAAAGGTAAATCACTTTGGAGGGCTGGTTTTTTAAGCGATTTGGTTAGATTTGGATTCTTTGGAAAGGTCTTGATATTTCTTATCTGGCTATATGAGTCCCAATTGGTAATGAATTGGTGAAATAATTGTAATTGATTTATTTTTAAAACTCGCCATTTTGAATTATTAAAAGTCAAAGGCAAATCACTTTGAAACAGAGGTGTGCAAGAACCGTTTGAAACCGAATAGGGTAAGTGTGTCAAATTTCGGCATAGTTGCATGCAAACGTCAAAGTCTCAAGTTTGAAATGTAATATTTTAAATACAAATTGATTTTTTTAAATTCTTTCTTCTGAAAGAGTGTTGCTTGGAACCTTGTAAAGAGTTTACCGTCTTTATTTACTCTAAAATCATTCTTAATACATTTTAAAATGAATAAAAATATAGACAGAGCTTTGGTGCCCTATTTCGGCCACCTTCATTCTCATAGTTATCCTTGCCCTTCGGGAATTTTTCCAATATCTTTTTCACGTCATCTCGTTTGTCGAAGATACATTTTATGTTATTCTTTTGCATTGTATAATCTCTAGAGTACGTAAAATCTAAAAGTTCATGGAAATGCGAGGAACAAAAAAGGTGGCCAAAATTGCAAGCTGGCCGGAATTTGGCACACTTACCCTAAACGTCAAAATAAGTTGGTTCAGGTAGCATTTTAATCGTTGACACAAGTTTCATTTGACGTTTGTTCGGTTTCAAACGGCTCTTGCACACTTCTGCCTTGGAGGGTTCATTTTTTAACCGATTTGATTAAATTTTGATTTTTGTAAAGGTCTTGAAGTTTCGAACCCGGCTGCATCGATCTCAATCTGTAATTAATCGATTAAATTGTTTAATACTTGGATGAGATTTTCAGTCACATGTCCGGTGGAATTAACCGCGGTGAGGCTCACAAGATTTAATTCATACGGGTCCCGGTTAAAATTCCGAAATCCAAAATCCAGAAAACCAAAGTCTCGAAGCGGCCAAAATCGAATCCGAATTCTTAAAAGGAAATTTTCTATGTGTTGGGATAATTTTGACAGCTGTCAAAGTTAGTTAAATTTGACAGGTATCATACTTTTGGGAATAAGAACCCCTTGGCCAAGAGTCTCAGAAGCGCTACATGAATATGGTGGAAATGTGTGGAAAAAGGGGCGCGACAAGGGAGAGATGAAGCTCCTCGAAGGGATTTAGTCGGGGGTCGCAGAAGCAAGCACACATGTTCGCCTCAGAGTGGTTGCTGGGTTGTCGGTTGGTCGTTCGGTCGGTTGGTGGTAATACACTATAGATGCGTAACATAAGGGTGGTTTGGGGTGGATAAAGCTGCTGAACAGTCGCCGTTTTCCCTGATTTCAATCCCCTTCTTTTCTCATTGTTCCCATTTTGTTCTGAGTTTTATTATTAAATCTACCCCTTTCTGTGCCCCGTATTAATCTATCTATATATCCTCACTTTTTTTCTCCCGGAGACACGACAGAGGGTGATAGATTAAAATATATCAAACCCACACTATTTTAAACATTTTTTTTTCTGCAACCCACTCTCATCTCATTCTCAATTTATCCATCGTGATTTATTGTATTGAATGAATGGCATGATTTTTCTCTACCCAATAAAATATTTATTATTCTTAAATTGTGCAATAATGTTATGTAGAAGTGACACAAAAGCCAAATAAAAAAATCTCATGTTCAAAATGAATTTGTGAATAGTATGTGAAATATTGAAAAATTATTTGAAACTCTTTTACATTTTTTCCCACCAATATTAAAATACATTTTCCCTTTTTTTCGCTTCTGTTCATATTTATTTTTTTTAAATACTAATAATGAATATTTTAATACTCCAATGGTTAAAATTGCAATGAATGTGAAGGTTAAAAAAATGTCCAACGAAAGCAAATTGACAAAGAATTCCAAATGAGGTCCTTTTGATACATTTTCATATTAATAATATAATATTAACATTCATGTTTAAATATTATTTATTCAAATATTTTGCCCTTAACACATCGAAAGATATTTTAGGGATAGAATCACCTGCGCTGTAAATACGGTTTTTCGAATTTTGTCTCACAATTAAAATTATCGAATTTCTTATTGTTCAAATACGATTTAACAGGATATAAATTATTGCTAAGAACTCAAGAATTGAAAATTGGGAACAGTTTCTAGCGCCTCTTGCAGGAAACAACAATGCCCTCAGGCGGAGGGAATCATGTTTAACTAAATTTTCGGAAAGCAACGGAATAATTTTCGAATTTTATAGCACTTTCGGAATTTTAATAAAAATAACATAACCTTACTCTTTGTAAAAAAAAAAAAACGAAAAGCATAGAGCGTCACTTTTTGAATACAGTAAATCTTGTTAAATAAATAATTTTTGTACCATTTTCGTGCTTGAACAAATTTTCTGAGTAAAACGGTCTTTCTCCTTCGGATAGGTTTGTTATTGGATTTGTTCATTTGGAAAATTCCCCACATAATTGGTCCTTCGAACCGCACTAGGGAAGGAAGGAATAGTTTCACTCATGTATTACTTTCATAAATAAAGATTTTTAGGACAAAAATATTTATTTACGAATATTTAGGTATATGCAAGAACCGTTGAAACCGAATAAATGTCAAAATAAGTTTGTTCAGTTAGCGTTTCGACCATTGCATTGACGTACAAAGTTTCATTTGACGTTTGTTTGGTTTCAAACGGTTCTTGCTCACCTCTGCTCAAGAGAACCTTACTGAACATAGGTTACTTTGAATATAGTTCATATTCGTTCAGCAAATGAGCCCGTCTTGATTAATAAAAGACATATAAATTTAGTTATTGGGAAATAGAGGAAGATGCCCCATTTTGATAAATTGAATTTCACATCATCGAAAAGATGTACAAGCATAAAAATGTAATTTAAAAAATGCAATTTTATTTTTATGTATATTAAATGCAATTTTCGACAAAACATTTAGAGTACCTCATGGTTGTAAATTTCCATCTGTAGTTTTTACTATTATTTTAATATTCCAGTTTATTTGGCTTAATAAAAATACTACCATATAGGGCTAAGCCCAAATGGGAAAATGAAATGGGAAAATAGTCGTGCAATATCGGATATTTTATCCACTCACTGCTCAATTCTCTCGTTCCCCAGGAGGGATTGTGTGTACAAAAATGCTCCTCATGATGGAGATTGGAAAAAGTCCTCCACCATATAGTTTATTCCTCGTCCTGGCATCATTGCTGAACGTTGCACCAGAGCACAAAAGTACCTCTTCATGTATAATTCAGCCGAGTGGAGTATTGTTTTACTAAACTGTCAATATGAATAGTGAATGCTTCGATTCGTACAATTTGAATCGTTTGGGATGATACTCAGCTACCTCTCCTCACATCCTGCCGCCTGGGTCGTTTGTGTATCAAACAAACCCCAACCAAGCCATACCTAAACCATTCCAGCATTCACTAAAACACACCCACAGCTTTTTTTTCCACCAATTCTCGCATGAGCTTTCTCTATCCCACTAACTTTGTCAAGCTTTGCCATCTTCTCCCCGTTTTTCTAAGCCTCTTCTTTGCGCACTTTCTGCGATAAAGCATGGAAAAAGTAGATGTGGTACAACAACTATGCACTGTATTATTTATGTACACCAAGGAGTCAATATCTTAGCACGGATACCATAAATTGTCCAAAAACTGCCTTCACACAGTCGTAGTCTTGGATTCAGTTCTCAAGCCAAACCCACGTATAGATAGGAGACTCTCTGATGATGGCTAGTGTCACTTCACAAAGGAAAAGACTTCTTCAATTTTGCCCAGAGCTTACGATCCTGGATACGGACCACTGAAAAACGTCCATATGCACTGGTAAAAACAAAAGGGTCAAATTGACCCTTTTCAACAAAAATGGATCATATTTGACCCTTTGAAAGGTTCACTTGAATCTATTGAAATTTTGTATGCATATTTATCACGATAAATCGTATTTTATCGTAAATTTATCACTATTACGTAATTCTCTCATCTGAGCGAACACCAAAGATGACTTTTTCATTATTTTTATTCGTTTATTTCGGAGATAAATATGTGTCAAAACAGTAACCCTTTTAAAGGGTCATCGGTGACCCTTTTATTTTTACCAGTGTACAGGACTCTGGAGACGTGATGATTTGAAATCCACTGGCTATCACCGGAGAGTCCCCTATCTATAAGTATCACGCCAGTCTTTCATCCAATTTTATACGGACCCACGTATCGCAAAAAAAAATTTCTTTAAAGTTAATTGAAAAAATATCAAATTAAATAACAGTTGACAGGTTGCTTCCAATATTTCGGTTTAGAAACATCTTACTATGCTCCAGTAATCGAGGAATTTTCCTTATGAGTTTGCCCGGCAAAGTGTATGACTAAATTATTGAAAAAATATTCTGAGAAACACGCGAGCAGGGGTTGAATAAGTATGGCCAAAGAGTGAATCCTGAGTGACAGATCACCAGATCGCCCCAATCAGTCTCCTAGATCACGCTGATCGCGAAGATCAATCTCTGGCGGAACAAGTGGCAGACTTGTTTACCATCTGTAGTCAAGCTCAGATTGGGTGAGGAACAATGCTGTTTCAGGCCTGATAGAAGCACCTCAGATCAACTTTTCACCCGTAATATGATCGTCGAAAACGCTTGGGAGTATCAGGGGGTAAATAAGTATATCCAGGGAGTGAACCGTGACTGAGAGATATCGGCAGATCGCGCCGGTCTCCAGTATCGCGCTGATCGCATAATCAGTCTCCAGGATCGAACTGATCGGCACTTAAAGTGAACCTTGAGTGCCTGACCTGTTTACCCCCTGTAGTCAAGCTCAGATTGGGTGAAGAGCAATGTGGTTTCAGGCCTGGTAGAAACACCTCAGATCAACTTTTCACTCTGAATATGATCGTCGTAAACGCTTAGGAATATCAGAGGGTAAATAAATATACCCAGCGAGTGAACCGTGACTGAGAGATATCGGCAGATCGCGTCGTTAAGTCTCCAGGATTGCGCTGACCAGCACCTAAAGTGAACTTTGAGTGCCTGACCTGTTTACCCCTAGCAGTCAAGCCCAGACTGAGTGAAGAATAATACGGTTTAAGGCCTCAGATCAACTTTTCACCTTGAAGATGATCTTCAAAAACGCTTGAGAGTATCATAAGGGTGAGTAAATATAGTATGTAAGTAAGTATGGCGGTGAGTAAGTAGTATGAATTGTTATGGTACTTCTTGGTGGTACTTCTTAACCAAAGACCTCTCTAGGCAATTTCATAGTACGAGATCGCTGGGTTCTGATCTGTGGTTAAACGGGTATGAAGTCCTTGGGGTAAATGACAATAAAGTAGGGGCTTTTGCGGTGCATAGGGCCTTAACCTAAAACATCTCACTGCTGTGACTGCTGTCCTGTCGGATGATCTATCCTTTTGGCTGAGCAAAGGGGTGTGGTTCAGAACAATCTCTTGAAAACCGTAGAGTAAATTTCTAAAGGTGGTGAACGGTAGGTCATTACGGGCCTCTGGGCGGTGACCGTTTAAGGACCTTCGTGTCTTACCCTAGAACGATGTTGTATTGAGACTACTGCCATGCCGGGTAATGGGCATGAAACCTTCGGGGTTTGTAAGAGGTAGGGAGGCATGGAAGACTTGTCTTGGGGTTACCAGTCTCTAAGATGGGTTGAAGTGTTCCCTGACCAGTTCAGATTAAACTGGAAGACCGGGATGAGTGTCAACCAATGTTCCCCGCCATTAGAAGCCCATATTAAGAAATTCATCGGCCAGGTTTTCGGTTCCGATGAGATTGTAGATACTGATTTGTTAATATGAATCTATTGATGATATACTTATGATATACTTAACCGATTATAGTTACCAGATGTTGTTTCGATGTCCCCAGCCTGAGATCAACATCCGTCATGAACTCACTCCAGTTGACCTTAGAAAAGTGAAAGTTACTCGGTTACCGTTGACAGTTTGTTTTCCTTTTGAAAAAAAAACTGAATTGGATGGACAAGATTTCTCAGAGTAGGTTCACTTTGAAGTCATAAAATATTCCCTGTTATCCAATAAGTTACAAAAATTCTTGAAAGTTGACTAGTCAAAAGTTGTAATTTTTTGTAAGATATTAGATATTTCCCCCTTGACTCAAACCCCTCGAATGTGAAACATTTCTGTTTTGGAGTGCACTTGTAAAAGTACATTTGTATCTGTGAGTGCAGAATGAGAGAAAAAAAAAGAGGAAACACATTTTCCCCCCATTGGGAATCCTGGTGGAGCAGAGCATGTGAGTCAATTTCTCCATGCCATCGCGCCCAGAAAATTTCCACATACTCCTGGCCAAAAGGGAGCGAGAGCTTTTGGTGGTTGACAGTGTTCAAAACGCAGAAGCTTTCACTCCCACATCCACAGCCTATCGATATTGGGTCTTTCAACTCGATCGAATTGCAACGCAGCATCGATAAAAAAAACATATAGAGGGGTTTTTTAAAAAAAAAAATATGTGTGAGTTTTGAGTCGCTTCAGTGCATTTTACTGGTTTACAATTGATTGCTATTCAGCACCCTTTCTCGCGAAAAGCTTCCATTTTCATTATGCATACCGGAGCTTTGTAGTTTGTGCTTGTTAGCGATGCTCTTTTCAAAAATTTATTCCCATTCCATAAACATTTAAAAAAATGTTCCTAAAAATTCATTGACGTAAATTCGATAATTGTTGATACTACTAAAATTAATTGATAATCGTTAACAGTATACTAAAAGATGGTAAGTAATCAGACATGGTAACATCAGATCGTTAGAAACCATCCTTAAGTTCTAGAAATCAAGAAAATCTTACAAATAGGGGGGTGTCAAAGTCACTCGCAGGAGACAAAATCATCCGCACTTACGGTACCGTAGGAGGAAGTAAGTTTGAGCCCCAACATTTCATAAGCTTTTCCTGGCTTTTCCTCAATTCTAAGCAATTAAGGATGATCTAAGGACCATGACGACCTTAGCAGATTTGAGGGTTAGCAGTGAGATAAATTAGCATATTTATATTCTAAATAATGGCTGAACTACATTTCCATCATTTTTCACTAAGACGTCTCTCGACTTAAGTCACAAGAAGTCTTAGGAATTGTCTAAAATTCATCCTTAAGTGTTACCATTTAAGAAAAGCTTATGAAAAGCAAGGATGAACAACCACCCGTATCTACGGTAACTCCATACTTATCTATCGTAAGTTTCTTATTAGAGAAAAATTTTGAATTTCGGACACATGAAATTCAGGAAAAAAAACATCTCAGGGCTTTGTGAACCCTTTCAAAAATTTATAAGAAAAAAAATCAATGGAAATACTCATAAAAATACTCTGAGACTGGGGCACATGTAACCATTTTCGATAGATGCGAATTTGAGGTGATTTTCCAAGGACACCGTAATTTTTTGGAAAATCTTTCTTAGCTAATGTTTTACCCTTGGGTATAGGCAATACATCGAAGGAAATGCGGATGCTGGAAAACAATTGAGTTTTCCATAAAAATAAAATTTGTGTCACCGTACATTTTTCTCTTTTCACAAAATACCTGGGGTAGAAGTAAACACTTTCAGGGGAGGATGTAAACACCCTTTTTTCCACCCTTTAAATTAACTTTGCACCACTTTCGATTATTTTAATTACTTAAGAGATATATAAAGACTGCATATTTTTCAAAAAATCACGACACTTTTTACAAACAATCATTAAAATAGCAAAAAAAACTAAAAGCATGCATATCAAAGACATTTTTCAATGGATTTTCCCCATATTTTGACATCATGTGACTTTTTATTGAACACAGCACCACCAATTTTTTTCGTAATCTATGAATTATAGATATTTCGCATGAAGGTTAATTTCCCGCTCTTTTACCTACTCATTCTGTGAAATTGAAATTGCCTGTTTACATCTACCCCAGATGCTGTTTTCTGACCAATTATTAATTCTTTTGAAATAATGTGAATCTCAATTTCTCTAGTAAATGCATAAATATAATCCTAAAAGATGTAGGAAAGAACTGATATTGCTACATTTCGATTATTCTACACAATTTTTAATTTCCAGATGGAAATCCAAATGACCAAAATAATCGAAATATCAACATTTTCGAGAAAAATGATTTTTATTTTTAAAGTATTAGGATTTTATTGACCAATTCATCTGTGGACATACATCCCCATGGTATCTATGAATGCTTATGGGTTTTATCCTCTGGAGTCTTAAAATTAATGAAAAAAATCACAGTGTTTACAACTACCCCAGTTTACTACTGCCCCAGTTACCCCTAATAGAATAATTACGAATGATTGCTAGGTTAAAAAAGATCAAAACTTCAAAATTGATTCGTCCGAAATTCCACGTTGTCCGGAATTCCAAATTTTACTCTATGTGAGTTTGTTTATTGGGTGTGCGTTTGAGATTATTAAAATATATTAGAATCCTCAGAATATCCTTCCGGGGGGCGAGATCTAATTTTCAGTAAAAAAAAATATTTCTGATTATGGCCAAGGTTGTATTTACTATTTCATTTGCTTTGGCGGTATTGAAGTACTTCATTGATTACTACATATTTGTAATGAAAAAATTTAAATTTTAGCTTTACATAAATCAATAAGGGGGCGTGGCCTAAATTTTAATGGCAATCTGAAAATTAAGCACTATTTTTTTGTAAAGAATTATATTCACTATGAGAGTTTATATGTCTATGTATTGCTATCGCAAATTATATCATTGAGTAAATATTGAAAAATTCCATTTTGACAAAGTTTTAAGGTTTTCAGTGCTTTGTTCCACGATCTAAGAGGTTTCCATTTGCGTTTTATGAAGATTTTAAATAAAAATTCCTTTATTTTGAAATGGCTTAAAATAATTTTCAGTAACTACCATCAGCATTTAGAACTTTGACTTTTTTAAACGCTTACAATAAGATGAAGATGTAAGGGGCGCCAGTCAAAATCTTGAACCCTAAAATCCCGAACGTTAAAATCCTGAAAATTCCAAAATTCCGAAAGTCAAAATTCCGAAAGCCAATATCCCGAAAGCCAATATCCCGAAAGCCAAAATCCCAAAAAGCTAACATCCTGAAACCAAAATCTTGAGTGTTAAGATCTCGATTACCAATGTCCCAAAAAGGCCAAGATTTTGAAAAAGCCAGAAATTCCAAAAAGTCAAAATCTCGGAAGTTATAATTCCAAATGAGATATGTTCCAAAAGCCGAAATCCCGTTAGTGAATTTCTGTTGACGTAAAAAGAATTCGAACACTCAGAACTTACAAACCGCGAAAGTCTAAAAAATCCGAAATCCCGAAAAATCGAAATCTCGGATAGACAGATCAGAATCCTGAAAGCCAAAATTTCAAATACGTAAAAGTGTCATAGCTTTTCATAGATTTTCCGGATTTTGGAAAATTATTCTACGCATTGTCCTCTATAAAATTTCTTCCTTTTCAGGAATTTAGACGATTCGAAATTTCGTGTTGCGGGATTTTAGTAGCTGGAATTTTGACTTTTCGGGAGTTTCACCCTTTCAAAATTTTGGCGTTCCGGGTTTTGCTTACGGAATTTTGGCTTTTGGATTGTTTGGCTTTCGCGATTTTGGCTTTTCGGAATTTTGGCCTTTAGGATTTTAGTGTTTGGGTTTTTGATATTTCGGGATTCTGGCTTTCCGGGATTTTCAGTTTCCGGATTTTGGCCGGTACCGGGTTCGAATCCTGATTACATCAACAAAAATGCGCTACCGGTATAAGCATTAGAAATTTAACATTGAATTGAAACATTTAAGATTTTGTGTAGTCCTCCGTGAGGAATAAATTCCAGCATTATAGAACTGTGGATTTATACCTGCAAATTCTTTTCTCCACAAAATCCTTCCTTGTTTGTCAATTTCCCGCCAATTTGACGAAGGAGAAAGGAAGAAAGTGAAAAGAAAGGTGCAAGGAATCCTTTTAAGGAGCAAAAATGAGTGCTAACAGAGTCAAATTGTATTGCAAGATATTATCCCTGCCAGACAAGCTGCCAATATTGATTCCTTTTCACTGAGAAACCAACTAAAAAAAGAGTATTCTCAAAACATTTCATACCTTGTTCTCGATAGTCACCCTCATGTCTACGATATAGAAACTCTGTGAAATCCTTCGTCCTTGCACAATAAACAACACTATCCCTGCCAATCTCGTGACATTTCACGTCAATTGATCTCAAAAATTCGACAGGATATTTGAATGAATTTTTGTGGTAATATTGGAAGAAAAATCAAAATGCTAAAGTCATGCAATGAAAGAAGAAAGGTTGAAATATTGGCGTGTCGAGATGAAAAAAAAAGGAATGAAAAGTACCTTCGTGAAATGTTGAACGGGCCCCAATTTGGCACTTTTGCCAATTTTCTTATGTCCAAAATCCTTACAAACTTCAATAAAACTTCATGCACTATTTGAGGGACTTTTTTCTGTCATTCTGGAGACAATAACAATAAATTTTTATTCCTCCCAACTCACTCTCAATGTCATAATTTCACCCTAGCAAAAAATACATCCCAACCCCAAGTCGAGAAAAAGGACTAAGTTATATTGTTGGGTAAAATAGATGCATATTTAAATTTGCACTGCAGACCGCATTGATCGTAAAAACTTGCTGAAAGAATTGAAGGTTCAAAGTCGCAAAAGAACCCTAAAAGAATCTTTTCAAAATTCCAAATAATAGCAAGGTCAATGAACTAGAAGACTAGGGTTAATACCCATAATTCCGAAATACGAATTGGCTATAAATATTTATTATCAATTATCAAAGCAAAAAAGGACTATTGTGCTAAGATCAGTGCCAGCCAGAATCCTGAAAGTCAAAATCCCGAATTTTCAAAATCCTGAAAGCCAAAATCCCGAATGTCCAAAATCCTGATAGGAATAAATTTAGATGAAGGAAAATATTTAGAATAATTTCCAAAGACACAGAGGATTTCCCTTTGCCTCCAGCAAGCGCGGGTACAATCGTGGGAGTAGCTGTGACACTTTTAAGAATTCGGGATTTTGGCTTTCGGGATTTTGGCCCTTTCGGGATTTTGGTTTTCGGGATCTTGGCTTTCGGAATGTTTGCGTTCGAGATTTTGGCTTTCCGGATGTTGGCTTTCCGGATTTTGACTTTCAGGATTTTGACCGGGACCCGTTAAGATCATATTTCAAAAGATGAAATTTCAATGTATTTTTTTTTTAATTAGGGTAAGTGTGCCAAATTTCGGCATAGTTGCATGCAAGCGTCAAAGTCTCAAGTTTGAAATGTAATATTTTAAATTAAAATTGATTTTTTTATTCTTTCTTCTGAAAGAGTGTTGCTTGGAACCTTGTAAAGAGTTTACCGTCTTTATTTACTCTAAAATCATTTTTAATACATTTTAAAATGAATAAAAATATAGAGATAGCTTTGGTACCCTATTTCGGCCACCTTCATTCTCATAGTTCTTTGCCCTTCTGGAATTCTTCCAATGTCTTTTTCACGTCATCTCGTTTGTCGAAGCTACATTTTTTGTTATTCTTTTGCATTGTATAATCTCTAGAGTACGTAAAATATAAAAGTTCATGGAAATTCGAGGAACAAAAAAGGTGGCCGAAATTGCAAGCTGGCCGGAATTTGGCACACTTACCCTAGCTCTTAAAGTATTTTGTACATCGAAAAATATGAGGTGAAGATATATATTTTCTCTTTATAATTTGCGGATTCTCGCTGATTTTGGTCTCGAACATGTTGTAAACCCTTCCTGCATGTGATTTAAGAGGTCCCGCGGACAAAATCCCGAAAGCCAAAATTGTGAAAGGATCAAAATATCAAGCAATAAAAACCCGAATGCAAAAGTTCCGAATGTGTTGAAATCCTGAGAGATTTGAAATTCAAAATTCTGAAAAATCAAGAACCTGAATGGGCCAAAATCACAAATATCCAAAATCTCGAAGGAGTCGAAATCCCAAATAGACAAAATCTCGATAGAATCAAAATCCTAAAGAGTACAAATCTCGAAAATCAAAAATGTCAAAATTGAAATGTCAGGAATACCGAAAATTCGAAATGGACTAACAGACAGCGCTGAAGCGGCAAATATGTGAACTTACACATAAGATTTCCGGAAGACTTTCGAATATAGGTTTGGCGTGGCTTTGGAATAGGTTTACTGGGTTTATCTCTTCAAAATGTTATTACTGAACAGAGTCAGGAGATATTTAATATCCTAGTCCGCTATTTTGGAGGCTTTCTATGTATATTTATTTTTTGCTTTTATTATGATCCTAGATGGCGCGCAAAATGGGAATTAGTTTGGTTCAAGAGTATTCGTTTAGTTGGATCAGAATTTCTGAAATGCTACTGATCATCAATTTCTTAAAAATTTTAGGCACGCTATTTTTCAGAGCCTCATGGGGGAGGGTCAACGAAAACCAGAGGACGTTATTTCTTACTGATCAAAACCAGTTCGGCGTTTATCTAAAATTTCCAAATTCGCATAATTATTTACTAAAATTCTTTTTGACAAAAGTAAACATTTCGAATATATTAAGCGATTTTATATGTTTCTCCCTGTTTTAGTTCGGACAGTAAAAAGTATTTGAAGAAAGAAGAATTTTTTTGTGACATTTACCAACTAGAGGTAACCTCAGCAATAAAGAAGCAACCAAGAAGTCAGCAATACTTTCAATCCTTGTGGCATGTAACGCAAAAAGGTCAAAAGAGTTCCTGTTGATTTTTATATTTTTACACCACCATCACAAATAAATAAAAACCTTGCCCAAGAAATAGCACCAAAGTGAGGAGGACTATTTAAAAAAAAAAGATGCGAAATTCCTGGCCACGCAAAAGACAAATCAAGAAAACATCAAAAGGAGTGTTAAAAAATCCCGTTTTTTCCTGCTAACCCCAAGAAAACCTTTTCCTTTTTTCAACCCCCCATAAAAACTATCCCGTTTTTTTTTCTTCTTAACAAACAACAACACCCCCTAACCGTAGATTTTTACCATGTGGTAAAAGTAAATATTTGATAATAAAATATTGAGAGAAGGAAAAGTAAATGGCAGAGACATTTTTCTCAGTCTGAATAAAAGCTAAGGCAAATAATACAAGTAATCTATCATTCGACTGAAGAATGATACAAAATTTCAGGTGATTTCAATTCCGAGGGAACAAGGAGAAGAAGAAGATGTCATAAATAAACTTCCAACTCAATTGAGATGTTTACAGTGTGACTATTGAGATATCTGTGGTCTTTCTCCGCCCACAATTGCTAAAAAAAATCATAGAAATTTCCCAAAATATATCGAACATTTCACGCCTCGATTCCAAAATTCATTAATCATTGGGATCTTTCTCTTTCTTCCAGAAACTGTGAGAAATTTCTTGTGAATTAAAGAAAAATGATGCTTTTTTGATAAAAGAATTCTAAAATTTTGTATGTCTTTCAATATCTTCAATTCACAAAAAGTGAATAAAAATATTTTGATTTGGAAATTTGTGAGGTGATTTTGAAAAATGTCGCAAAGGGTATTTCAGTTTCAAAGACTTTAAAATCTAATTTTAAAACTTTTAAAAGGGATATTAGAAAACATTTACAATTTATAAAAGATTACGTATAAGGTAAAATTATTAAATGAAAACCGAAAATTAAATAAAGACTGTTAAAATAAATTTGGCATGTGTCAAAAGCTGATATTATTTGATAAAAATAAATTTTAAAATTATTCAAAATTCAGAAGGGGAGACCGGGGCAGAATTAGCCACGTATAGTATAAGATAGTGGTATCTTATAGTTTACCTGCGAAGGAATATTGAGAAAACCATTCGTTATTCTGAATATATACTTCCCTTTCTAGTTCCTATTCATTAAAATATTTATCAGCCTCCTACAAACACTTTTTGTACAAATTATACATAATTAAAAATCTTATTTGGTGGCTAATTTGCCCCTGTCTCCCCTAAATATTATCATTTATTTATTAAAAATCTAAGTTCCTTCCTTTTATTCACAACTCATCAGAAAGTATTCTTTAAATAGTTATGCCCAACGTACAATACCTTTTGTTTTGTAAATATGTTTTTGACATTTCAGTGAGAGTGAAAGAGAACTAAATCTAGTCATCTCGCTCAGTCTCATTGAAAATTTTGAAAACATGTTTACAAACAAAAATTAATGTGCGCTGAGCATTAAACTGCTTGTAATTTTGGACATTTGGAGGGTAATTTTGGACACGACAAATAAATTGATTAAAATTATGGAATTTTCTTCCAATATTTAATGAATATATTTTTTTTCTTTGAGAAAATATTAACACTAAATACGTTAGATTTTGAATATGTTTTAAATTAAAATCCCTTCCTTATCATAAACAGGAAAACGACTTGGCAAGTTAGATTCTTGAAATGAACGACAATGGGGTGGACTAGCTATTCAAAATTACAATCAAAGTGTCTAAAATAACAAGAAAGATGTCCAAAGTTACAGACAAATTCATCTCTATTCACTTTTAAGCATATTAAAATGAATTTTATAAGAAGAAAAGACGATAAACCGATTATCGAGAATCAAAACCAAAATAGTACTTCTGATCAAGATCTCGATTCCAGGTACAATAATATTCTAAAATTTCATCGAAATCACTTCATATACATAAAAAATATGGTCCAGTCAAGACATTTTCAATTACATCGATATCCTTGTCGATATCCTTTTCCGTTCTCTCTCCAGAAGCATTTGTTTGTACTCCGGACGGTACGGACGGAATGGACGGACGGTTGGGACGGACTGGATAGATGGGACGAACGGCCGGACAGGACGGACGGGACGAACAGCCGGACAGGACGGACAGGACGAACGGCCGGACAGGACGGACGGTACGAACGGCCGGACAAGACGAACAGGACGAACGGCTGGACAGGACGGATGGGACGAACGGCCGGACAGGACGGATAGGACGAACGGCCAGACAAGACGGACGGGACGAACAGTTGACAACGAAAGTCGATTTTTAGCATTATTCGTGATCAGTGATTAGCAGCATATATTCGTGATTAGTGTCAAAATGTGTAAATCCAAAATTTGGACTCGATCTGACGAGGTCGGATTTCACCTAGGACTACAAAAGCTGAGATTGTAAAGCATCTCAGATAAAATCAGACAGCTCTTACTTTAAAATCACATTTGAAACTGTTAGTAAATCGCAAGCAACCGTCAAGTATATGTAAATTAATATGAATATCAACAGGGGTTGAACAATTATAGCCAGAGAGTGAATCCTGAGTGACAGATCGGCAGATCGCGCCAATCTGTCTCCCGGATCGCGCTGATTGTGCTGATCGGTAATTGGCACCCAAAATGAACTATGTGTGTGTAACTTTAACTACCGGCGAAATGGGGCATCTTTAAATAGGGGTACCTTTGAAATAGAGATTTTTTCTCATAAGGCGTCTACGCATTACGAGTGTAGATGCCATTACTTTTAAATGGAACTGGATTTCATCTTGATAAAATTTACCTCGATAAACGAATTGTAACTAGTAGATTTCGAGCAGTGAAAACCCTCAATTCCTTTTAAAAATAGTAGAAAAAGGCCAAATTTCATAGGTCCCAATTCAAAGCTACCCCACTTGCCCATAAATGTGAAATTTTCAGAAAGTAATGTTATTTGATGTTGAAAGGTGACTTATTGTAATATCTTTAAGACTAGAAATATCAAGGATAATATTTTTCTTCTCCTATTGAATTTTTAAGATTTCCCAGGACCTTCCACATCGACTTTTGTCCTGGCCATGGGATTATGGTATTCCTATTGACCTCTAAGTCACACCAAACTGTCCCACAGAGCCTCCATTGTCCTTTGTATCTAAAGAAGATATACAACACAAGGATTTATAACTCAAAATATCCTTTTTTTCTATCAAAATACCCGTATATTTTTTTCCCAGATATAAAATCAATTGTGAAAAATCAGTCATTGATTAAAATACAATATTTTATGGCCTAACGGCAGCATATTTTCTATAAAGTGTTTTCCTATGGCTCTTCCTTTCTGCCCATTCTGCCTCGCAACACCACCAAAAAATGTGGTGTGCGCGGGTATAAATCAAAAAACGAGGGGGTGGAATTTTTTTCAACATTTTTCCAGTCGTTAAGGACACGCGGCTCATATTGTAAATGGGGTTGTTCATGATGGCAACACACATGGTTGATTTTGATGGAAACTCTTTTTTTTTCAGCAGCTCTTTTGGCTCTCTTTTTGTTCCTCAACAATTTTTTTTCTGGCCACACTGCCCCAATCTATTACCAAGGGGTTAGCATCTTCAGATTTTTATTGTATTTTACTTTAATTTATTATTTTCAAGGGTAAATAATTTAATTTTAATAAATTTATCGAGTTTTTAAGTCTGTTTTTAGCGTTTTCCATATGGCCATCACCGTCTTATTGTCGATGTAAACCTCTAGGACAAAAAATTCTTTAATAGGGAAATTACTAAAAGTAGAACTATTTTGTTATTTGCATAGATGAATTTATTTTCTGCACTGAGAAAAAAAGAGGGTGCGATTAACTTTTTTCCTCATAACTTTAACACTTTTTAGGTGTAAAAATATATCAATATTTTTTAATGTTAATTTTACACCTTTTTAAGGGTAAAATTAACATGAAAAAAGGTAACTTTAACCCCCAATACACCTAAAAAGGGTAATATTTACACCGATTTTCGATTAATACTCCAGGGTAAAATTAACATTTCCGGAATGTTATTTTAACTTTTTCGGATTTCTCTCAGTGTGGTTAATATAATTTAGGAACTACTGTAGTACCGATTCCCGAAAAACATACCCTTTAAAATATTGACCCCTTGCCAATTTGCCCATTTATTCTCTTTCGATATCCAAAACGTTTTGCGTTTTTAATATGAGTGACACCCTCTCATTGATTTTTAGTTTTTTTTCATAAAAAAACCCACGTCAAAGATATCTATTTGCCATATTTTATGCTTGAAAAAAGCTTGCATACAGAGAGGAAATTTCATTGGGAAATTGCAATTTAATATAGTTTTTTCATTGGCGAAATGTTTTAAATTTTCACACTATCCGATGTCACCAAAACGTGAGATATTTTTCATCAATGAAACTTTTTTTCCAACTTTGTAGATGTGTTTTTTTTTTCAAACCACAATTGAGGACAAACCAATAGAGCAAATTCTCTAAAATGAACCATTCTCTTTTGCATTTTTGGTGAAGAGCTTGGGATGAAAAGTAAAATGCCACATCCGTCCAATATAATCCCTTAAAATGACTTCTTTATGCCCAATATTGCACCATGTCCTTTTGCAACTAATGGTTTTCACATGCTCTACCATTTTATGCTTCACATTTTGTGAAGAAAAAAAACTATGCAATAACCTACACTGAGAAAAAAGGAATGCTGAAATTATTATGATTTTCTGATAAATATTTTCTTTGTGGGATAGTCACATTTTGGCACTATGTGGATGAACGCAAAATATGTCCCATTATTTAATCACTTCATAATCACAGCAAAATTCTTTAGTGAGCTTCTAAGTGTGATGCTTCATGAACTTTTCCCACTTTGTCCGAAAATTTAGTGTGAAAATTTGAAATTGAATTTGAATTCTTGGAACATCAACGACTTTTTTGCAAGTGCCATATACCTTTTATCCGAGATACTATTGGAGAATCAAACCCTATTTGTGTTTGTACCCACTGGCGAGTATAGAAAAATTACGCTAAAGGTACTGATCATGAAATAAAACCATCTTTTACAATTACAATCTCTTTGTGAGTCTCGACAGAAATAAAAAATCAGGATGTTTTCGAAATTTGAAACGAAAGTCCGAAGCAATAATTGTTTATTTTGATTGTTAGTCTACAAGTCAAATTCGAGGTGTTTCGATTTCTGACATAAGAATCGATCATTTGTTGTCAATTAAAATTTTTATGTGAATTTATCACAACACTCAATATCTGTTGCTGAAAATCTCAGATTTTCGAAAATATTTCAAACATCAAATTTCACAAGCCGAAAGATAGGCTAAAACTTTTTTATAAAATTTGGGAAGTTTTTATCTTATTTGGGAATGCGCGAATCCGCGCGTACTTGGAGTACCGAAGTCAACTCACTTTAATGAACGATATGGAAAGTTTCCGGGCTTCCTGTGACATTCTACGTTTTCCTTACATGAAAAGGAAGAGGACTTGGTAAGATTGGTTCATGAAATTAAGAACAAAGGGCATCCTGTTGACGCGGATTAGCTGTCCAAATTAATAACCAAGTTGTCCAAAATTCGAGTCAAATTCACTTCTACATATCAATTCATTTTTAAACGTATTAAGACCAATTTTAGTAAAAACAAAGACAATAAACCCTTGCCAAGTTTCTAAACAACCCTTCTGAAAAGAGAGTAATAAAAAAAGTCAATTAGTATTGAAAATATCGCACTTCAAACTTGGAACATCGATGCTTATAAGCAGACTGGACAAAATTATGGGCCTATACCCTAAGTGATTAAAAAAAGAACAGTCTCCTGATAAGCAATCAGCTTGCACAGTAAATTACAGGGTAGTATTTCTTAGTTGCTGGGCATGAGCTTGGAATCGTTTGATAAATTGTGGACTATAGAGTGATGGCCTATAGCGGGGTTCTACTGTATCAAGTTAACTCAATGACTTCTTTTTAAGGCCTTGTAGAGCAATCAACTATTTAAAAAATAAATAAAAATGAGGAAACCGCCAGCGCTTTCTGGTGACTAAAGAAACTAATATGGCATTACTCAACCTTAATACTAAGTACTTAATTAAGGCCTTTGTAAAAGTCCTTGATTAAGTAGTTTGCATTAAGGATATGAAAAGTACTTTTCACTAAGTATATTTAATAAGGGATTTTTGTGTAAGAACTTCATAAGAAGACCTTGCATTAATCTTACTAAGTCAAAATGTAGATAAGAATGTTGAATAAGGCTCCATAGTTTCCGCTGATCTTAGTTTAATCAATCAATAGTTTCGTGATATTAATCACTAATTTTTTTTGTGAAATTTTATATAATATTTTTTTTCAGTGTAGGGAGTGTGAGGAAGAGAATAGAAAATTTATTGATGTTATTCACTTCAGCACACAATAATGAATTCCCATTGAGATTGTTCGTATATGTTGCAAAGTGTCGCTCTTAGTTTTTTTCCTCCTGGCAAACATCTCATAACAATAATCCTGTGATCTTCTCCTACATTCCCAGCAAATTCCTCCCTGTTGACGTTAACGAGATTGTTCCTGATGTCCCGATCAAGAGGTGCAAACCCATGTCCTGAGGCTCCACAGGAGCGCATGTCGGATGCTTTTTGCATCATCCCGACGTCTGGGTAAAACGACTGAAATTCAAATGTGACCAAAAGGCATCCTAATTATGCCATACAACAGACGTTCTAGAAAAAAAGCGCATACATGCCTAACTTTGTCTCCCACAGCTTCTGCTTTTCTTCAAATCTCATGCCATTTTTTTCTCCTGTACCTCACATAATGGTCTTATGGTCAAAATTTGGTTTAAATAAATCCCCACAATTGTTTTCACAAAAATTTGCCATCTATTCCAGAGTCCTTTGGTGCACATAAAACCGCCATGAGATGATGCAAAAGGACCCAGAGGAAGACAAAAAAGGAAAAACATACCACATATTGAGGTTTCCAAGAAAAGAGAATGGCTTTCTGGAGCCTCTAACAGATGAAGATCCTTCTGTCGCATTAATTTCCACATTTTATGCCTTTATTCTACCTAACACCTCACTTTTATACCTTCATCACTTCCAATAATGACCACGACTAATCGTCACCAGTTTGGGATTGTGATAAGAATCCTCTTTTCGTCACTTCATTAGTGATTTCTTATCGAAAATTGTGTGACTTTTTAATTGGTAGCTGATCTACAGAAAGGATATATCTTTACGTGTATTTTATACGAAGAGTAAAAAAATGTTCATAATAAATTACAAAGGTTTGGTAGGGGGAAGTGGGGCACCTTTGAAATCAGGATTTTCACCTATTTTTAAATAAAATTGAGCTTTATCGTGAAATAATTTAGCTGCACAAACTGAGAAGCTAAATTACATTAAGATATGGTTCAGTTTCATTAAAACATAGGATAAAAATCGCACTTTTAAAGCTGCCCCACATTCAAAGCTGCCCCACTTCCTCTAATTGTAAGTACCATATTTGTTGTAAAGTTGAATAAAAAGCTAAAAATTCTTATTCGATTTCTATTACAAAGTGGAAATTTTGTTGTCAGTTAGTATTCACAGAGGTTGCAAAGTATCGAAAAAAGGTTGATGTCTTGACTTAATGTTTTACCATCAATGATACGTAAAACCTTTTGAAAATGTTAACTAATATTCACATTTAATATTTTTCTACACAATTGCATTGCGATTGAAATTCTAAAACTATTATTACAGTTAAAATGTAATTGTCTAGAGTAAAATCATAAAAGTGGTTGATGTCTTAGCTGAACATTGCACTATCTTTTTTAAATACATTTATTTGTATTTTTTCATCCATGTACCAATATAGAATAGGTCAATAATATAGTAGACCTTTATAGTGCCAATATCACAGGGAATTACATTAATTAGAATTAATTATAATGGAAATGTGAATAAACAAATTGTGAATTAGTAGAAGAAAATTAGTGTACTGGCTAAATATTCAATCAATTCCGAATCACTAGAGTGCACCATTTTTAACTATTGACTTACTAATTTGACTTTTTCAATTAGGGTAAGTGTGCCAAATTCCGGCCAGATTGCAATTTCGGCCACATTTTCTGTTTCTCAAATTTCCATGAATTTTTAGTTTTTGCATATTCTAGACAATGCAAAAAATAACAAAAATATCGCTTCGACGAACAAAATGATCTGAAAAAAAGCATTGGATAAATTTCAGAAGGGCAAGGAACTATGTGAATGAAAGTGGTCGAAATAGGCCACCAGTGATATGTTTACATTTTTATTCATTTTAAAATGTATTAAGAATGATTTTAGAGAAAATATAGACGATAAACTGTCTACAAGGTTCCAAGTAAAACTTCTTATAAACAAGTAACAAAAATATTACATTTCAAACTTGACACTTTGGCGCTTTCATGCAACTATGCCGAAATTTGGTACACTTACCCTACCAAATTTACTAATTTACTTACACTAAGAAAAAATCTCTAGAGTTGAAACAACTCTATGGCCGAGTTGATTTAACTCGAAGAATATTGATGTAAATGTTACTTTTTCGTTGTAAATTTTAGTAAACAGAGTTAAAACTACTCTACGTGCGAATTGAATCAACTCGTCGGATATCACTGTAATTATTACCCTTTTTCAATGCAATAATTTCATCTCGACTGAAGTATATGCTTAAATGTTTTCGTTTTAGGAATATACTTCAGTCAAGAAGATTTTCGCGTGACAAAGTTCAAATGGAACATAAATTAGAAATATTTCTAGCAGTGTTTCATAAAGACATGTGCAGTACATTATAATGTGCTATCTCGGAATATGGGAACTTGAGATCAAGAAAAAAATAATAAAAGAAATGATAACATAAAAAACAAAAAATTGCAAAATTTATCTATTTTCAGATTTGAAAAAGAGTTATTTTTATTCTAAAAAAGAATTATTTAACACTTAATACGAGTTATTTTAACTCTTAAAAAAAGTAATTTACACACTTTTGTAAATTTTAGAACAAAATAGTTGAAATAATTTCTTCTTTATCTTACACCTAATAGAAGTAAAATAAACTCTAAAATATAGGTTATCGAAAATCACAACGAAAAAGAGTTAATTTAACATCGATTCGAGTAAGTTTTGTTCATTTATTTTTCAGAGTGTACCAAAAATGTTTTTCCCTTAAATATTTTTTTGGTTATAGGGTAAGTGTGCCAAATTCCGGCCAGCTTTCAATTTCGGCCACCTTTTTTGTTCCTCGAATTTCCTCGAATCTTTAGTTTTTACATACTCTAGAGATTATACAATGAAAAAGAATAACAAAAAATGTAACTTCGACAAACGAGATGACGTGAAAAGATATTGAAAGAATTCCCGAAATGCAAGGACCTATGAGAATGAAGGTGGCCGAAATAGGGCACCAAAGCTATGTCTATATTTTTATTCATTTTAAAATGTATTTAAAATGATTTTAGAGTAAATAAAGACGGTAAACTCTTTACAAGGTTCCGAGCAACACTCTTACAAAAGAAAGAATAAAAAAGAATCAATTTGTATTTAAAATCTTACATTTTAAACTTGAGACTTTGGCGCTTGCATGCAACTATGCCGAAATTTGGCACACTTACCCTGTGTAGAATTTTTATGCAGTTTTATGACAAGTTGATTGGCTAATATCGAATACAATATACAAATGTGAGCAGGTTATGTGGACTTAGAGGTTATGTACAGATTGGTTATGCTATCCCAGTGCCTCTAGTGCATTTCTTTCAAGCATTTAAACTCTGCAAACTCTTATAAATGTTCTCATTTGATTTGTATGACATAGGGTAAATTGGTACAAGTTGGTCAGTGCAGTGGTACAATTTGGACAGGGCTTTTTGTCTTGATAAATTTAGTACTTCATTTTTGTTTGTATATTTTTAATGCTTTAGTTTTATAATTTGGTTGCTTGTGCTTAAAAAAAATTTTGTACTGTATTTATCAAGAAGAAAGACATGTCCAAGTTGTACCATTAATTCCAAATTATATCACTTTACCCTAAATGAATCAAAATACTTCCTGAATCTTTTAGTCGATTTTTTTTTAATTTTAGTATTCTGCCACTATTATTTTTTTCTTTTGAATTTCCTAAGCAATAAATTACCGCAACAGAAGACAAATTTTCAGCATTTTATCATCTCAGTTGAATAGGTTGAATAGCTTCCTGCAGTAAAAAATTGCAACCTAAAAATATTTTAAGACTCCCAAATAACTGATACAAATCGAGGAATCGGAAAAGCAATAAATTCAAGAGGATCCTCTTCATTCTTCAGAAATTTACTTCAGTGGCTTGTCGTCAGGATCTCAATTGACCCAAGAGTTTCGTCCACAAAATCACTTTTTTTTCGAGAGAGAGAGATCCTCAAGAGATCACCGGAGACAAATAACACTTGAAGAAGAGTCCTGCATTAAGAGTATTTTTCTAGCAATTTGTGACGTTTTTTTCTGCTATTTCTTGTCTGTTAAATTTATTACCACTTCCGGATCGATTTAAGAGAGATACTTTTTTTTATATCATTCCAGCTTCTTCAGAAAAATTCTCTTTCTTGAATCATCCATGCCAATTCGGCTTTTCCCCTCACAAAAAAAAGAGTGAATTGAGGGAATTAAGCACACAAATAATCTGCTGACCTTTAGCAATTTTCTTTTCCGAGTCACCCCTCGAGCAATCCAAAAGAAATTCACCCTCAATCATTGGAAAATCGCTGTGATCACGAAGCAATTTCTTATCTTTATGGGTGCACCATAAAATAGCGACATATCCTTTTTTGTTGGTTATATGTCTCCTAACCTCACACTCTCAACTACCATGAAAAAATCCTACCCTTCAGCGGAAGGAAAACTGCCTTTGGCAGATGGATAGGGAAAAGATGCCAAGAAATTGAAAAAAAGAATGATGAAAATCACAATTGAATTAAAATTGGTCATTTGATTGACCTCTACGTTGTGCACTAAAGTTTATAACCCCATTTTCCTAACACAACCCCAAAGGTTTTACGTGCCACATAACGTAGGCTTCCATGAAATTTGAAGAGTGAAGAAATGTCCATGGAAAATTCCTTTTGAATGAAATTACTTGAAATTTCATAAGAAATTCATTTGAAAAGTTCCTTAAGATTATTTTATGTCAAAACACATTTATAAAAATAATAAAAAGAAAATAATACGAGTTTTTAGATGTATAGATAGCAAAGCATTTTTATAAATCATTAGATCTGAGTGATCTGAGTAATAGAAAAAAAATTGTATGAATCGTATAAATACTCATACAAAATTGTTGTAGGGGAAGGTTTTCAGGCTTCGCACATATTCTGGTTTTGAACATTTCATATTTTTCCCATACTCCTTTAATGAATTTGACCTAATTTCTTCTGGAAAAGTGTAACTTAAAACTAAAAAAAAATAAATAAAGAAAATATACAGGGAGTTCCGGCTTGAGAGAAAACGGACTTTAAGAATTTGATATGAATTGCCTACTACTGGGAGTTAATTTATAAAAATCATTTTTAAAATTCCTCCAAATGAATGCAAATGTTTTTCACGCGTAAAAAATAATTTGAAATGCACTTCTTGTGAACCGTTGACGTTGAAAATATTTTGCATACATTACGGCGTTTTCATATGAAATTACAAAGATATCTCCTGAAGGTAGTGCAATTTTACTGTGTTACTAGAGTTAATTCGCGGGCTTTCTGTCGGTCCCGAAAATTTCATTCAAAGCGGAACTCCCGGTAAATTGTTCGAAACCAGAGTGTGTGCGATGCGTGAAAGCCTTCCCCTACAGCGTTAAGGAAGATTACTATGGAATATACGAATTTTCCGTAAGAAATCCATATGACTTCTTATGAAAATGTTCTATTGGGTGGTCCAGATTTTATTTCACCTGAAAAAAAACCCTTTTATTTAGAACTTCAGTATCAATGATTTTCTAAATTGAATGACTATTCATTTCATTTCCTTCAATCACATACCCCTGGAATATACGTCGATGAAAATGTGCAAAAAGAATTGGAATTTGAGGACTTTTCTTTCCCACTCGAACATTTTCCCATGAAACAGCTCTCTGTTGGAATATATCCCCAATTTTAGCCAGAGAAATACTTTCTGGCTAAGTTGGGGACAACTTTGACTACCAAGTGAAATACGACTATTTAAATGTTCTCTCGTTTTCTTTGCCATTATGGGAAAGAGGGTCAATTCACAAAAGTTTCTCCAATGCGTTCAAGAAGGGTGACTTTTTTTTATCACTCCCATTGTCCCCCAAAATACTTTCATCTCTGAGTTCCATACTTTCCATTCAGAAACCATTTAAATTCCAATCAATTTTATCACACACCCACTCACAGTGAATTTCAGGAGAAAATTGATTGCAATTCAATATCAAACTAATCTGGGAAAAATTTACGACAAATTTTCCCACCTTTTTTTTCCTTTAGGAGTGTTTTTAGTGACTAAAAGACGCAAATGTTTCTCCGAATTCACGCAAAAGGACCTCTGCAGAAATGTAGAACAGAATATTTTAGATATTCTATGGTGAGGAGATTAAATACTTCATTGGTTGGAAAAATTTTATATCTTTCAACACAAAATTTCCATTCTAGATTTTTATATAACTAAAGATAACAGAGTGATTCAAAAGAAAAAGGAAATATTTCCAGGATCGAAATTTTGAAAAGGAATTGCTTTTGCAGAAGAATCAGGTAATTTAAATTTAAGGTTACAATGTTTAATTGTTTAACATTTACAAAAGAAGTATTTAATTGATAAATCCTAGGAATTTCGGGGATTTATGGATCCGAACTAAAATTAAAGGTTCAACTAGGGGGTGCCGGTCAAAACCGCATAATGGAAAAAAATTCTAAATGGTTAAAAAATCTAAAGCCAGAATTTCGAAAGGGGAAAAATCCCGAATGGGCCGAAATTCCTAAACCCTAAATACCGGAATCCAATATCCAATAAAGTCCAAAATCGCGAAGGCCAGAAACCCGAAGCCAAAATTAAGAACGAGTTGAAATCCTGAAAAGCCAAAACCCCGAAGTCAAAATTCGGAAGGATCGCCAAGATGCCTAAAGGACCAAAAAATCGAAAGGTAGAATTCCGAAAGGGCCAAAATTCTGAATGCTAAGATTCCGAAAGTTTAAAATCTCGAAAGCTAAAATCCTGAACGCCGAAAACCCAACATCCCAAATGCACCGAAATCTCGAAAGCCAAAATCCCGAAAAGCCAAAATCACTGAAAGCCAAAATCTTGAACGTCAAAATCCCGAACGCCAAAAATTCCGAATTCTTAAGTGTCATAGTTTCTCTCGCGGTTGCACCCGCGCTTGGGACAAACATTTTTTGTGTATTCGGAAATTATGCCACACATTAACTTCCGTGTGCTTCCGACCTTATTTTTGGTCTTTCGGGATTTTAACTTGGCTTCAAGAATTTTGGCTTTCAGTACTTGAACAGTAGACTTTTTTATCTTGATCACAACTTATTTTACGTATTACGACAACGTGGTGCAAAATATACCGAAAATTTATTTTTTTTTGTATAAAATTCTGCTATAATCTCAAAATTTTATTTAAAAAAAATTCAATCGTTCAAGTTCGAGTTTAACTCATCAGCTGACAGAAAATATTTAGTTTTTTTTTTAAATTTCTGATGGTATTCTGATTTATGATAATTTCTGATTTATTCTGATTTATGATGATGAGAAATCTTGTCCACAGAACAGCATTTTTTTTTCAAAATAAGTCTCCGTAGATCAGGTCCTAACAGCCGAATTTCGAATATTTTTAACCCATTCCTTACCATGGTATTATACATCATACGCAAATTGAGTGATTTTAGATGATTTATTCCAGGGCAATTGATATTCCAGTTTCTGTCGGGAATTGATTTTTAATTACCTTAGTCCATCAATTACTTGGAAAAAATAGCACGACAGAGATGGGAATACATTTTGTTGTTATTTTCTCGCTTCGCGTGAAATTGTGCAAAAATTTTGCTCAAAATGGCGGACGGAAAATGCGACATCCCGTGAATTTGTTAAAATTGACCTTCATCCTCTTTCCTAATTTGAATTCTGGTTGCCAATGTGTTTTCTTGCATAGTTACTCTATCGAAATCAATCGAGTTTGCAATGAATTAATGTACAGAATTTAAATTCAGTTACCGTTAAGACGCGTCTTTGAGGTCGGCTCCCAGCGCCCTCAAAATGGATAGAAATTATTTCTTTTCAAAAAATTCTTTAATTAATTTGTAAGAAACTAATCCCAAAATATGAACATTCTCTCTCAAGTATTTCTGGCACATTGACTGAATGGGTTAAATGCTTGGTTAAATGAAATTTTCAGAGAATATAGTTTAAATGTTGTATACTTTTATATGCTTAAGAACTTAAATAAAAATATCTTTTTATATTAAGAATAATTCAAAGTTATAAAATAAAAATAAGTACCTAATGTCCGCTACCTTTAAAAAAATTAAAGTCTTATAAAGTAAGAAAATGAATTCAAAAAATATTATTTATAAAGTTTTGAATATTTGGGCAAAAAATATTATTTCAAAAGAGTTTATAAAGTAAGCACTATCATGGCTGAACAACTATCATTCAAAATTGAGAAAAATTTACCTTAACGTCAATTCAAAAATTTTAAAAGCTGTTTAAAACCATTTTAATGGAAAGCTTTAGATATAGCATTCCACTTATGTCCATGTATTTTTATTTGTATAGCTCGAGTGAATAAATATTATAAAAAATATTATTATTATTATATTTTTAAAAGGCAAAACTTTAAAAGTAAATTACTAGGTAGGAAGTAAATTAGGAAAAAAATAGGAAATAGTCGTTACGATGTTTGGGATCGTATCAAGCATGGATTGGGTCCATATTTTATCACTAATTTTCTTAAACCCAAAAATATTTAATTAATTTACAAAACAGACATAAATATTCGTCCTAAACATAAAAATTTAAAAATACTATTCCTAAAATTAAACCACCCTGTGTTTTTGATGGAAAGTCAGTGGAGAAATTTAGTTGAGCGCAAATGGAAAATATGACTGTCTGTTGTCTCATTTATTGTTCAATTGCCTGGCAAAAATGTTGCAATTCAATTGAGCGAAAAAACAACATTCAAACCAATGATTAAGAATAACAGACAATTGTCCTTGTGCTCATTTTTTTTTCTTTACAGTGTTTCCTCCCACAAGGATATACAGCTTTAATATTTGAGGATCAGCACAAAAATGTCCCCGACAAAAAAAAATTCTCCATACACCAATTTATTCAGTAAGACCTCCGCCCAAATAAAAGTCTGGTCCAATGGATGAAATATGATTCAATGTTTTCACTACATCCGTCCAAGAGATTTATTTGAGTTTGTCCCCTCGATTTCTCCAACTCATATCCAATCTTCATCCACTTAGGAGGAATAGTTTTGAGGGCTCAAGTATCAATCGACATGATCTCACTCAATTTTCTCCTTCAAAGTGGCCAGATAAGGGACAAACCAAGAGGATATTGCCGTTTTTTTTCTTACTCAATTTCAAATTCTTGCAAAAGGAGAAAAAAGACTCCTTGTCCACTCAATTTCCTATCACAAATAGGATATCTTCTCAATAAATCTCTTCTATTCTTCTTTTTTTCCCTTCCCAGGGTACCCCATTTCACGAATACGCAATATTGTGGATTTTTTGCATTGTTTGTTGGAAAAAGGACATGGGTTTTTTAGCCGTGATCTTCAAACTTCATCCTCAGAAGGAGTAACATGATTCCAAAACAAACTGATTTTAACACATAATTACACAATCTCTCCTTCTCGAGGATAATTTGAGACATTTCCTTTCACACAAAAATTTGCACACAATAAATTCTGTGTTAGTTTACAACAATTGAACAAAAGTATGTAATTATGTAAGATTATACTATCCTATTACAAGGATTCGGGATTATTGGAAAGATTGTAAAGAGACCATAAGTTTAAAATCATCATTGTGTCCTGGATTAGTTATTTAAGTAAATTAGGCTAAGAAAATTTCTTAAATGAACAATAAATTATGAAGTAATTATTAAAGTGAATAGAGCATTACCGCACAAATTTTCGAAATGGAACATCTATTAAACTACTACTCTTTTTTTTCTCTGCTGTTTAAAGCAGGACATTTCGAAGTGTACTTCATTATTGATAAAAAACAATGAGTCTTTTTAAAATATCTCTTATTGGTTTGCTACTATGATAAAATATCCCTAATGTTTGTTATAATAATCATAAGAGTGTCTCGGCTAAAATAGACTACCAAGGGGAATATCTATCTTTGGTGCCGGTCAAAATCCCGCAAAAAAATACTGAAAGCCAAAATCCTCTCAAACATTAAAATTCCGAAATTTAGAATACCGAAAACCAAAATCCTGAAAGCCAAAATCCCAAATGGGCCAAATCTCGAATAGGCTAAAATTCCGAAAAGTCAAAATCTAGAATCGGTCAATATCACACGAATAGGCTAAAATGCCTAGTGGGCCAAAACCCTAAAGAGTAAAAATCCCGAACGCCAAAATCCTAAAAGCCAAAACCCAAATCTCGAAGACCAAATTCCCTAATGGGCCAAAAGCCAGAAAAGCCAATATCCTGAATTACCCAAAATTTTGTAAAGTCTAAATCCCGGAAGCCAAAATCCAGAAAAACCAAAATCCTGAATATCCCAAATGAGCTAAAATAGCGAATGGGCCAAAACTCCGAAAAGCCCAAATCCAGATATCCAAAATCCAAAATATGCCAAAACCCTAAAAAGCCAAAATCTCGAATAGATCAAAATCACAAAAAATCAAAATCCCCAAAAACCAAAATCTCGAATGGGCCAAAATTCCGGAAAAGCACAAAATCTCGAATTGGCCAAAATCCTAAAAAAAGGCAAAATCTCGAATTGGCCAAAATCCTAAAAAAGGCAAAATATCGAATCGGCCAAAATTCTCAAAGCAAAAATCCCGAAAGGGCCAAAACCTAGAAAAGTCAAAATCATGAAAAGCCAAAACTCCGGAAAGCCAAAATCTCGAAAATCAAAAATTCGAAAAGCCAATATGCTTCCGAACACCAAAATCCCGAAAGCTAAAATACCGAAAACCGAAATTCTGAAAACCTAAATCCAAAATGGGGCAAATCTCGAATAGACCAAAACTTCTAAAAGTCAAAATATAGAATCGGCGAAAATCCCGAATGAACTAAGAAACAGTAAAGCCAATATTCCTAGTGGACCAAAATTTTGAAAAGTCGAAATCCCGAAAGCAAAAACAAGAAAAACCAAAATCCCGAAGGATACAAAATTCTGAATGGGCCAAAACTCCGAAAAGTCTAAATCTAAAATCCAGAGTTCCGAACGCCATAATCCCGAAAGCCAATATCCCGAAAATATAAAATTCCGAAGAGGAGAAATCCCGAAATTCTGAAAGCCAGTTCCGAAAACAAAATACCGAATTGTTAAAATCCTGAAAGCGAGGAAATTATTAAGAGGGTAATGTGTGGTATAATTTTCTAAAGAACAGAAAATTTCCCTTTGTCTCCAAAAGGTGCGTGTGCAGATGTGGAAGTAGCTGTACCACTTTTAATAATTCGGGATTTTGGCTATTCGCGATTTCCACCCGTAAGGGATTTCTACCCATTTCAAAATTTAGGCCTTTTTGGGATTTTGGAGTTCGGGAATGGCCCTTTCGGGATCTTGTATTTTTGGTGTTTTGACCTATTCGGGATTTTGACCGGACCCTAGCTAGATTAATCCGAAGTGTTTTTAATTAACAGAAAATATATTTTAAAAAAATGATAAATTAATTAATAATGTATAATAATCTTTATAATTTTCTTTTATTTCCCATTTATAATGTCTGATTAACAGCTGATTCTAAAATGTAAGACTTTCGAAAACATTTCGGAAACCATTTTCGGATAAAGAGCGTGAAAAACGGGCAAGGTTTGCTAGGGGATGTTTAAATATTTCAGTACGGAAATTTCGATTTAAAATGTCTTCGTTTAAATCAATCTTAATTTGCAGAAATCTTTGAGTTTATCTGTAGTAATATTAAGTTTTTAATACTTAAATTTATTTATTTTTTTAAATTCTGTAATTAATTGATAATTGTATTAGGATCAGTTTTATAATTTTCCAGTATAGCACATTACTATGCCCTGTCTTCTAATAATTTATCAAAATCAGCGACATTTTCGAAAGCCTTCTTTACTGATGCGGCCTATAAGTATGTAAAATCTTAATTTTTAATTGAAAATGGACTTTGGTTCCTTCTGAAAATAAATAAATTCCTTGTTAATAAATATTTATAATGAAATAATTTAAAAAAATGCCCAACCCTTGTGTACCAACTTGGCTCAATAGCAACGTGACTTTGACTGTCCATATTTCTCAATGAAGAATTTATTTACACACAATTCACCTGTAGGATATCGAGATAAATTTTCCCGTGCAAAATTACCTTTCTGCACTCATCCTTCCGTCCAAAATCTCGCCATGCAATCGCCCAATAAGTGTCCAACGACCTATGAGTGTTAAATGGAAATCGACTTTTCGCCTCTGGACACCTCTCCCTCCAATCAATGCTTCAACCTATATCTTGTGCCATCGTCCCCTGGGGCAGGAAACGTGAAAAAGGCTGGAAAAATCTGTCCTGGAGAAATGGATGAAAGCGATGGACAATGAAAATAACCATCATTCCTCCTCCAACTCTTCAAGTCCACCTTCTGAAAAAAAAAAAATTGTGACTTTTTCCTCATGTTTCCACTTTGGGAAAAGAGAGCGAGTTGTGCAAGAGAATGAGGTGGTTGGGATAGTAAATCCGTTTCCGTTTGCATATAAAACAGAGGCCATACATAGATCCTAGGAAAAAAAGGAGTGAGAAAAATACAAAGTACTGAATCTCTTGGACATTCTCTTTTATTGCTCGAACTCTATTGAAATAGTAATACAGTCTTTCAATTTTTGGATATTTACATATCTCCTCCGAGGATTTCATTCTAAATAAAATTTTAATTATCATTTTCGGAATATCAGGTCCTTAAATAAAAAATATAGAATTTTTGTTTATCCATGCTTGTGGTAGTAGACCTTAAAGGAGGATGGATTCAGCAATTTCACGTACGAAATTTTCGAAAATACATATTTTTCGAACTAGGTGGCAATTTTTTCGAATTTGGTTCATATTACTTTAGCAAATGAGTCTTGAAAAAAAGGCGTGAAACTTCCCCACTCTACCCTGTAGTAGTACGGATTGCACAACATGAGATAGAGGCTAAACGTCTTCGAAGACCCTCTCATAATCTGGAGCGTTATATGAGGTGAGATTCTAAACAATATCACCTATTTTTTTATTATTGTATCTTAAAAACATCTTGCTCGTATTTAGAAACGTTTTAATAGATGTCATGTTAATTAAAAATTTCGCACTTGTTAAGTAATGACCTTCGTAGTTGTCAAGGTCAAAAACGATATTCTAAGGGTCAATCTAATTGAACAAAATTGACAAGTCCTTAAGATTCCTTACAGAATTCAATCTATTCGAACTTCGAAACGGTTATAATTTATAGTAAGCTGAAATTATAAAGAGCATAGGGTAGAATAACTTAATTCAAAAACCTGGGAATTACAGAACTTTGCCACGACGACTAAAAAAACAGCATATTTTCTTTAAATATTTTTTTCAAGATAAGAAAATCTATTCAAATCCGAGTTTAAAGTTCAACTCTTCTACAAACGTAAAATATTTAGTTTTTTTTGCTGTCTGATCAATACACCTTCCTGAAGTGGTAAAGGATCAGTAGGAGTGGACACCTAACCTACATGTCCTAAGACCGCGACCCCAATAGGCATAAGCGGTTGATAGTGATGATTATTTCTGATTAATCAACGCTGAGTAATCTTGTCCACCGAAAAGAAAGTTTATTTAAAAACAGTTTTCGAAAATAAGCCCCCAAAGGCTGAATTTTGAAAATTTTTCAATAAACATTTCAAAAAATATAGTTAAATGTTTTACTTTTATATGTCTAAGAATTTAAATTAAACAAAATTTTATTGTGTTGGAGAACAAACTCAAAAAAATGCTGTTTTTTAATCTTCGTAATGCCGGCTTCAAACTGGAAGTTTAGCCCAGTTCTCGAAGGTCTCAAAAATCTAAAAACCAAGAAATTTTATTGATTTTTCAAAATCTAGTGAATCAGTTGCCTTTAATTCAATCCTAAAGAACAATTTTCAATAAAAAATCATGCTTGATGAAGAATTTAAGGAGTTAAGCCAGATAGCTAAGCCTTAAGTCTGAAACCCGTATAACCCACATAACCCCTTAAATAAGACTGTGCTTAATTTTTATTTATTTTTGTCTGTATCACGATTTTCCTATTTGAATCTTTACGCTCTAGTTTATTTAAAAAACAATTTATATTATTAATTATTTGTAAGTCAGTAAATAATAATATCATCGTAATTCTTTCGATCAATATTGAAAACTGAAGAAAAATCTCAATTGGATGAAGAACTGGCGTGATGTGTATTGATAGGGGACTCTCCGGTAGTGGCCAGTGGATTTGAAAACGACCTTGTATTTTAAATGTAATTTTAAATAAATGTAAAAATCCTTGTAGCCACTGAAGAAGGTCCACATCCAGGACCGAAAGCTCTGGGAAAGATTAAAGAAGTGTTTTTCTTTGTGAAGTGATTTCAAATCCACTGGCCACCACCGGAGAGTCCCCTATCAAAAATCTCAATCAAAAAGTAAATTTTCGGTAAACTTTCGGTAATTGGAAAACTAAATGTTGGACACTTATCTTGTGGGAAATTTTAGGAGTTTTTGGAAAATCTTATGTTATTTTTCTCAAAATGAAATAATGAAAAAAATGTTTAATTTTATGGGTAAATCTTTCAATGTGTTTCAAGAAACTCACCACATTAACATAAGCTTTCGTAGTTATTTACAGTATTGAGTCAATTAGATTTTCATGTAAACCAAATACATAATAAATTTCACGTTACTAAGATTTACTTTTCTTGGAAGACATTTTAAAAAATTTATTAAAAAAAAATATTCTTTAGGTCTTGTTGCTAAGTTGCAGAAATATTTATTGGAATTACTTGAGCATGAAGTAATTTCTATTACCTAAGACTTACTTCTTCTTTACCTCAAGATTTTAATTGGGTCACAATTTGTTTTATGGGTATTTTAGTTTATTTGACTGAATTCTAAAAAAAATATCTTGTTAGACGGATAAAAGGATCTTATTCAAATTTTGCCAAAAGGATGTTCACTTTGACAAATTATTAATGAAATCCAGTTGGCTGCCGATTTGACATAACATTTTTTTCAGACTAGAAAATAAAATATTTCGTAAATATTTGTGGATTCCTACTGGGGACTTCCGAAATGTTTGTAAATCAATTAACCTATAAAAAAGTTCGTTAGAGTTTGTATTTATTTGAACATCGTTCGTAATTTGAGCACATGACCGTCTTTTTCTGTTCCTTTACAAACATTTGTTCGTACTTGATTTGTCTGACAAATCTTTTCGAACAATTGACAAAATTTTACGAACACTTTTTTTCAGTTTAACAAACAAATGTTCGTTAAAAAAAGCTCGTCAAGTTGTCGCCTTACGAACAAAGGTTGTGAAAAAATACAAACTTTTACGAACTTTTTTGTGGGTTATTTGATTTACGAACATCTCGTAAGTCCTCAGTTGGAATTAACAAATATTTTTGCATAATTAGACGACATGTTTTTTCTGTGTAATTTACTAAAATACCCATCAAACAAATTGTGATCCAATTAAAACCGAAACGGAAAGAAGAACGGTTTATATGATTTACATGCATTTCATAAGTCCCCAAGAGAAATTCACAAACATTTACAAACAATTTTGTGGAATATTTTTTTTTTATAATGGAATATGGAGGGCGTCCTTTCTGGTGTGGCAGTGATGCTGATGCTTTCAGTAACCAAACAACAATGTTTTTTCGCCAAAGCTTTCGGCACGATAGTGCACCTTTTTCAGTGGTCAAAACCGTGATTCTTTGTCTCTAAAATTTGTTCTCCTACATTCTGACAGAGAAATTCGAAAAAGTTGAAATAATATTTCGGAAGTGTTTACTTTACCCTGCAGTATTGATTCGAAATCGGTGTAAATATTATGCTTTTTAGTTGTATTAGGGGTTAAAGTTACCCTTTTTCGTATTAATTTTACTCTTAAAAAGATATAGACTTAACATTAAAAAATGTTGATATATAATTACACCTAAAACGTGTTAAGGTTATGAGGAAAAAATGTTAATCGCACCCTCTTTTTTTTCTCAGTGCATTCATCTACTGATTACTGAGGAACAACAGGGAAATTTTAGGATGTTCTTGGGGAGAACTTAGGACTTACGTATTCAACACAACGCAATTGTCATGCCGAAAGCTTTGGCGAAAAAACATTGTTGTTTGATTTCTGAAAGGATCAGCATCATTGACGCACCAGGAAGGAGGTTATCTTCCTATTGCATTATACGTATTCTGCGTCAGTTATTATTCTCGTTATTCTATTGGTATTTTTTTCTGTGCAGATTAATTTCAGGATCAACTTAACGAGTTTAAGCATCCTGCGAAGTCTTGGACACTTCATCAGGTCTTTTTCACGATGTCCATGCGATAGAAATAGGAGCAAGGGAATCCAGCAGAGCCTTTGACAGTCTCTATTGCCACCCAATATTCCCAGTTATTGGCACTTTTCACACTCACCCCAAATCCCTCGATTTTCCAACTGGCAAAAAAACATCCAGGGAAATCCATATGAGGATATTGTGAATTCTGGTGGAGAAGCCAGTGTGGGAGAAAGATTCTGTGGAGAGATGGTAAATGGTGGCAATTCATCCAATGCAAGTTAATATGGAATAAGAGGATGGTACGACACTGCAAATTTGCTTTTGGACTACAACAGAGCTCCGAGGAGGAGATTCTACCATTCACAGGGTGGTTCATTCTGACTTTTAATTACCCATTTTCGACTTTTATGACACAAATGGGTAATTCCCAAGACCTTCAATTCCAAGGAATACCTCATCTCCCTCGATATTAAATTTATCTCCTGTATGACTAATAAATTCCAGTTTTCATTAAAGAAATGATAACTCAGGAAAGAGAACCAAAACCTTTTCAAACACCCAGTTGTGAGATTTTGTGTGAATAAGAGTTGGATGCTGAAATTGACTGGACGAACCCCTTGGCCACTTCCGGTCGGCCAATTTTGTCCACATTGACTCTCTATCCTTTGCCCTGAATGATGTGACGATGAAGGAACGACAAAAATCTCTAGGACATGTTCCACATCGCTTTTTCCCCGGCATTTCCTTTTGCTCCAGCAGAAGAATATCAAATCAAACTCATAAGTATGCTCTTGATGAAGTTCAGCCACTGATTTTTTTATGCCTTGCAGACTTTATGAATACTGTATTCGAGAATGCATGGATTTTCAATCAGGAATCAAATGATTCAAAATGAGAATGAAATGTGTAACGTGGTGTAGGGTAAGTGTGACAAATTCCGGCCAGCTTGCAATTTCGGCCACCTTTTTTGTTCCTCGAATTTCCATGAATTTATAGTTTTTACACCCTCTAGAGATTATACAATGCAAAAGAATTAAAAAAAAATGTAGCTTCGGGAAACGAGATGACGTAAAAAAGGCATTGGAAGAATTCCTGAAGGGCAAGGAACTATGAGAATGAAGGTGGCCGTAATAGAGCACCAAAGCTATGACTATATTTTTATTCATTTTAAAATGTATTAAGAATGATTTTAGAGTAAATAAAGATGGTAAACTCTTTACAAGGTTCCAAGCAACACTCTTTCAGAAGAAAGAATTAAAAAAATCAATTTGCATTTAAAATATTACATTTCAAACTTGGGACTTTGACGCTTGCGTGCAACTATGCTGAAATTTGGCACACTTACCCTAACTAAAGTGAAAAGGATTAAATTTTTACAATAGTGGTTTATTCTGGTAAAAAAATGGAGTTTAGGAAAATTTTCGGAAATTCGTTACTTAGCTTGATCGATATTTTCAACAATTGCCAGCTCCATTCACGGGAGAAAACAAGGTCCTCATGCGCACAAAAAAGTTATCAATGTCAGTGAATACTTAAATTTTGCTGTTCGAACTCAAAGAAAGGACAATTATATAGTCCATTTTTTTTCAACTTGTGATACGGATAGAGGCCAAACGGCAAGAGATACCGAATTTCGGTGTTCTGCGACCCCCGTGGATAAGTCAAGATTATCTAGGAAAGTTTTTTCCTTTCCCTCCAAAACAGTTTTTTTTTAATTTTGAAAACGGCTCCTAGCATTTTTTTTCTTTATAGAATAAGTTTTGGAGGTAGTCAATGCGAATGTTTCGTATTTGGACACCTATGTCCGACAACCATTTCGATATCGAATTTTCTAAGGTCAAAGTTTATCCAAAATGGTTAAATTTTGGTTTTTGGTTAAATTTAAAAAATCAGGTCTAATTTATTAATCGATTTGCTTAAATTTGGATTTTTTGAAAGATTTTGAAATTTCCAACCCGGCTGTATAGTACTTAATCGGTAATTAATCGGTAAAGTAACCGTAACTCATGTATTTTCTGGGATTTACTTTGTCATTTGTCCATTTGCTTTTTACATATGCATACACTTGATTCAAATATGAATTCTGTATGAAGTTTTCAGAAGTTTTATTTAATTATGTTTCTTATTAATTTTAAGAAAAGAAAATTTCAGTTAGATCATAAAAAAATTTCAGTTAGAATTTTTGGAAAAAGACAAGTTTGAAAAAAGAAAATTTCAGTTTGGATAAAAAAGAATTCAGTTAGATTACGTACTCTTATACGATCTTTTCAGGTCTAACGGCGTTATCACACTTGCACATTAAAATTTTAATGTGATTCACATTAATTGTCGCTTGTGAGTGTCCAAATATGTTATTTGTGTCTTTGAGTCACTTAATATTTGGGGTTTTTCTATTTATTGATAAAGAAGTGGACTTGGCCTGCAAAAATAAGTTTAAATTTATCTAAAGCATAAATATATTTTCACATTAAAAAATTAAAGAGAAAATCGCATTAAATTTTCGCATTAATGCTATAAATCAATTTATATCAAATTTTGCGGGCCAAGTCTACCTTTTTATCAACAAATAGATCAAATTTTGTATATAAAATGATTCAAACACAGAAATTACACATTTGGACTCTCACCAGCGACAATTAATGTGAATCATATTAAAATTTTAATGTGCAAGTGTGATAACACAGTAAGGGAAGTCTTTTGGCTACCGAAAACCAAAATAAAGGGCCATAGTGAAACCCCTTGTCACATACGGTCTTGAAGTGACAACTAATGTCCCGTACAAAAGAGACTTCGCTACTGGTTTTCGAGAGACGGATCCTGCGTAGGATTTTTCGGACCCGTAAAAGATGGTGCAACGGGGGAAATTCAGGATCAGAATCAAGCATATTAGAGCAGCTGTACGGGGAAGCAACAATGTGGCCTCTATCCAGGCAGATACCGGATTGTGCGAGAGACCCGGTCCCTTAAAAAGACGTTGCAACCAACTGAGTAAGTAAGTAATTAGGTTCAAAGTTAGGGTGTGTGCGGATCCTGAAACCTTCCCTACATGGCGTAAGGCTTTGTCTGCCATTTTGCGCTTGCTGGTAGTCCACGGAGGGATCTTCTTTACTTTATTGATTGAAGGAAGTTCTTAGGGGTGCAACAGCCGTGTCAAGTTTTGTCAGATTTCTCCTCTCCGTTTCCGAAGAAGGATTCACCGACATTTGTGTCGCTTCGGAGTATTTGGTTTATTTCAGGCTCAAATTTTAAAAGGCTACCGAAACTACCACGTGCACTACCAAAACCTTTGATTCACTTCCACTAAGCTGTACACCACTTCTGATTATATTATCTCCCCCTGGCGCTTGCAACAACTTTAAAACATAACCTTTCAACGATTTTTGCTTGAAAAAAAATTTATTTCCTCAAAGAAAACCTCCTGCAGAAAATATTATAAATAATGAATAACAGAATATTTGCCCCTTCTCAGTGACTTTCTGAAAAAATCATGAGAGGACCTTCATCAAAAATCCATCAATGATTTCCATGAAACCTCTGGCATCAAAAGAATTAATAATCACGGAAAAAGATTGGTGAATGTGAATGAAAGCAATTCAGCGTGAATTGCCAAGAGGAAAAATATTCCCCGCGGAATCCCATTCGTTCTTCCTCCTTTTATTCCCTGGAACATCCAGCCACATATGCATAGGCCAAAATAAACCCTATAGAGGCAGGAGCTAGGTGAGTTAAATCCAGATTGTTTTGGCTTTATTCTCTCCCTCATCTCACCCACCATCATCTCTCCTCTGTGATCGTTCACCCAAATCCGGATATATTGCACAAATATGACGTTCCCAAAAACGACTGCAATCGCGGATGGTGGACGTTGTTCCATTGGACAAAGGGGGATGAGGGTAGGAGACACCCATTCATTTGAGTTTGGTGTTTTGTGGATTTTCCTGTGTGCGTTGTTATCCGGATTTAGAGGCTTGGGGAGGGTTTTTGTGAGCCATATATAAGCACACTCTATATCGTGTGCACCTTTAGCTTGGGATTAATGCACAAAATCACATATTTTTTCCCTGAATAAAAGCCATGATATTGAAAAAAAATACTACATCCTCACAATAAAACATGAGGAATCTGTTCCGGTCTTCTCTATGCCCATCATTTTTTTCGAAACTCTCACTAATCTTTCTCTATAAATAATTTTTATTAATAAAAAAATATTCGGCCTCTGTTCCATTCATGAAAAATTATCCACACTCGAGGCCACATTGAAAAAAAATTACGTACACTATTTTGACGATTTAGTAGAAAACCGAAAACCCAGTGATAGGGTTCTTTTAGCTTATCGCAGTGTGATTTTTGAAGAAAGAACCCTTAACTTATATCAATATTTTCGACATTTGTATCCATATTTCGTTCAAGAAACATTTTTTGCTCTGTTTTTGCCATCTTGTTCTATTTTGAATTATACGAAATTTGATAATTCGGATTCGGAATAATGTCTACAGTAGACTCTAGCTAATTCGGCTCTTTTAAGATCGGACTACTATTTAATTCGTGTAGTCAGGAGCCCATCACTCCTAATAAAAAGTGAAGATATTTTTCACATTTCTTTATAAAAATTTTGCAAATATTGCACTGCGCCTTAAACAAATTTGCTTGTAGTTCTTGTATTATTTCTGCGAGCATTATGAAATATGTATTTTTAGATAGCTTTTAATGCACAATTTCGAAATATATCAGACTGATAAGTCAATTCTCTTTAGGAAAAAACTTGCCATTAGTCTTCAGTGCCTCTATGTAAAAACGTATGGAAAAATGAAATGTCGAGAGGCCCCTGCGTGTAGTAGTTAAATTTGAAATTATCGATTTTTTAAGTTTTCGAATTAAGCAAATACGCTCAAATTTGACTTGTTTTGTCTTAATTGTGGTGTGATTTTGCATTATTAAGAAGCTTTCATAAAATTTATCATAAATATGAGTATGTAAACTTAAAATCAGTGTGCAGAAGAACAAAAAATCGTTGCATTTCAAACAATTCCACGCCCGAATTTCTATTTAATTCCTCAGCGAACACCAAATGCTAAGCTTTTTCAATTCAGCTAAAAAAAATATATTTTCAGCTGAGTTCTGCTAACCTTGAAGTGACACTAGCGAATGCAGCGGCAATTAGCCAAAGTTATTCTTTTTCCCCAATCGAGTGAGAGACTTTAATGAACTTGGTTTTTGTCTTTGCTGAGGTTGCCGGGATTGAGTAAAAGCTAAATGTAAACCCCTTCCATTATTACAGTTTCATGATTCTTACAATAACCACATATGACATTAAAAAATAAAGCAAAAAAATTAAAATTCGCAAAAATTAAAAAAAAAAATGATAATATATTATTGAATAATATGTATTCTTCAACCTTTTCCGACCAATTTAATTTTTGTATTGTTTAATTTTATAAAAAAAAATATGAATCTATTTACAAAAAAAGAAAAATATATATATATATAATACACCTAAATTAAAATTGCATTGCCAAGAATTCTTGTCCGCTTATTTCAGAAAATTAATAACCAAAGAAATTCTTGAGAATTTTCAAGATATTTTAACATTTCATGAATTCTAAAATCGAGAAATATTGAAAAAACTTCGGAAACTCATTTAAATACTAAAAGACTAAGAACATATGAAATTTAGAGCCTATATCATTTTCATTTAATGATACAGTCGATGCAAAATGATTTCCAACTAATTGGTATATTTTCCTAACTTTAAAGGTATTTAAAATCTCTCTTTTAAAAAATATTAACACTTGCCATTTTAATTTAAAAAATAAATCATCAAAACGAATAAATTTCTGATTTAAAAAAGAATACGTGCAGTATTAAGAAAAAAAAATATATTTTTTTAATTTGCTATTATACCGCGATAATAAAAGTAATTTTTTTGCGCAAAAATGCGCTTCAGAAAATTTATAATCCAAAAATGTTTTATTAGACCAATACAGGATTGGTCTAATATAAATTTTTCTAATAGATTTTTTTGTAGTATTTTTAAAACCATTATTGAACTTACTAAGTAGGAGAGCCGCATCTTTTAAAACGATTTTTTAATGCTTCTGCAACTTTATTTACAATAAATAACTTAAATATGTAGAAAAATCCAGTTTCGCGATCAATTACAATAGTTGTGATCGAATTTGAGCATAATACATCGATGGCTGTTTCAGGAAAAATGCCAATATTTAATTGCAAAAATTGAGGAAAATATGCTTTTTACAAAAGAAAAAAACATATTTTTCATAAATAAATGAATAATTTTATAACCCCCAGAATAAAATAATTTTTTTTCTCGGGAAAATAATGACGCAATTCACTAAAAAATGCAACATTTTTGGTCGGGAGTATGTTTAATACTCCTATTTGATCATTCTCTATAGACAGCATACCGCAGCATAATTCCTATAACAATTTAGGTAATAAAAATCGTGATTATGATATCCTCCAAGTTGATAAATAATTTCAGGGGAAATTCCAATTTTGAGAGAAAAACAAAAAAATGAAAGAGAAAATCTGCTAAATGGTTTCCAGCGCCATCTACCGACAAAGTTTAGTTCTGCCATCATCCGCTGTGAGCGCTAAACAGTGCCATTTTCATGTATTTGCTTTGCACTTTCTGTTCGAGAGCTGGTGACTGGCCAGCAGACCGAATCAGCAAAAAAATGCTGAAAATGCTATTTTTCTGCTAACTGTGCTCGCTGGGTCGGGTGACATTTCGGTCCCAAGTATACGAATTTGAGAGTGTCTACTGTATTTTGAAATTTTAAGATTTTCTCGCTATTTTAGATGGTCAAAGAGAAAAAGAAATTTGGGATCTAAAATTGTTAGGAAATCTCAAAGTTTCCAATTATAAATGATTTTGAATTACCCCATATTACTTTGAATCCCAAGTAAATATCCCTCATTGTTTTCTCTAAAACCTTTAATGCAACTTACGAAAGATAGGTGGCACTTGTTGAGATTGACATTTTTCACCATGAGGTACCAAACTCATGCTACTGACCTATTCCGAATGCTTCTTGATAACTCGAAAACATTAATTTTCCCTGATGATCCCAAAGATGAGTGAAAAAGATTTCACGTAATTTCCCAAAAAAAAAACTTTTATGCAAAAAAAATCCTGGAAGTAAGCGAACCTCCAGGAAAAGAAGGAATAAAATAGCAGATCACATATCAATCGAAATAGATCCGATACCCATGATAAAGTTAATCCCTCAATAGAAAAATGGACCCTTCTCTATTTCCCTTTTCTGTCTCTCCTTCGTCTCAATTACAGGCCCAATATTGTGTATGATTTTATTGTGCTAAAACACACTTTTTTGCACCCTTAATCTTATATCCTCTTATTTTTTAGTTATCCACTGAAAAATTGGATATTTTAGATTAAAAAATCGCCCAACAGACGAATAATTTAACTATCAAGTCAACCACTTGGGTTTAAACTCCAATGGAGACAGAGGATATTATAAAATTTGTTTAAATCCTTTTAAGCTCCACCCTCTATCTCTTTCACTTAACCCCAACCTCAACCTTTAGTGTCCTTTTTCGCCTAAGCAGTTTAAATCGCAAATTAGCCGCCTCAACCCCATAAAATTGCGGAGCTTCTGTGGCCATAAGGTTGGTTGGGTGTCCAGGAAAAAATAATGGCATGAGGAGGAACAGAAAGGTCATCGAAACTTGAAACAGTTTGTGAGGGTCAGAGGATTTTCTTCTTTTTTTCAGCATAGTAGTAGCATGAAAAAAAATAGTGAAGCTCAGGAAAGTGGCAAAAAAGTTGAGCTATAGAGGAACATGTGATAAAATTACCAACTCTATTCGATGGGTTTTCTGTGGGTGGATTGGGTTTGGGGAAGAAGAGGTAAAAACATGCTAATATCTTTTGTTAAATACCCCCATTTAAGTAACCTAAGTACACTCAGGTAATATAAGAACTGTGATATGTGGAGATGTGAGAAAAACGAGGGCAATACTCGAGTCATCCTCCCACACAATAAAGGGGTAATTCAACCAAAAAGACCTTTTTGTCAAACAGAGGAAAAAGGAGAACACCACTATAAGGATTTAGATGACAGTATAGGGTAGTTAAATCAACCACATTGTTCAGTGAGTTCATTGTCATTCACATTTCTCGAAGTTTATATTTACCAAAAGGTGTCTCGACTAAAAGTTAGAAATTTTCCAAAGTTTGATGCTCAAAGATTTCAAACTAATTTCAAATTTTAAAACTAAATTTTCTCACAAGGTTGGGAAAATATACAAAAACTAGTGATAAGCCTACATCAGCTTATTGTAGGTCAGATCCTTAACGTGAGCAAACTTGGATTGCAAGCAAATTCGTTTCGGACCTTAACACTAAACCTACCGACAGTTTTTGGTAGTTTTCCCTCATATACTAAGCCAAATGACAGACCACGCTAAGTAGGATAGGGGGAGGCTTTGAACTTTCGCACACAAAAATGAGGTTCAAGTTCAGTGATTTTTTCTGACTACCATGCAAACCGTATGGATTCTCCAACTATGCCAAAAAAGTCTCTTACTTATAGGATTCATAATCCCACCTCAGATTATCCAAGGAAATCCTCAGATTTTCCTCTAAAGGAAAATTAAAATTTAATGGCGATTTGTGCGAAAGTTCAATAAAGTTTCCATCTTCGCACACGATTCACGTCATCATTGAACACCCTATTTTTAGCTTAAATTTTGCACCGGACACTAAAAGTTGCACATAATTGTTTGAAGGAAACTCTAATCTACTTGATTAAACCGATTTTATAAAGAATAAAACGTTTTAATATCACTTTTTTGGAACTTTTCTAAGACATATTTTCATGACACTAAAAACCACTTTTTTGCTTGATTCGATGAGAAGTTCACTCCGGAAACGGTAAATCTGGTGATTGCTTTCTTGAAAAGTCCAAATATCACAAAATTTACACTAATCAATAAGTTTTTTAAGCTAAAAATTTACTAAAACTCTGCAAGCGAGAAGACCGCATAAGATTGCACCATTCTTGTACGGAGCCGGATATGCTCAAAAACGTTTGAATGCGCATCATTGAAGATTTCTCTGTCCTTACAGCTACAGGAATCGGGATTTTGCACAGAGATTGAGCTTCAGAGGGTGAACATTCTAAAATTTTCACAAAACAGTCCCTCACAGACAATTTTTTTCTTTGACGTGAAAAACAAGACAAAAGTGAGGTTATGTCAGATTCTCAAAAATCAGTTGTAAACTGTGTGAGCTTATTGTAGATGTGCTTCTTTAATTGCACATTCAGTTTGTGCAAGCTTGAAAAATATTTTTACATCAAAGAAATCCAAAATTACTTAAAAATTACTCAACTGCGGATTTTTGAGGCAAATTACTTCTTGTTTATCAACTTTAAGATTTTTAAGTTTTACTTTTTAGTGGTGGATCAAATCGGTAGATTACAATAGATGTGAATATGAGGGATCGCATCTAAAATGAAATTTCCTGGAAAATGTGCGAAGAATCAATTTTTTCTATGTGCGATCGATCAATGTGAGTCAAGTTTGTGAATTTTCTTCCACCCACAAAAAGGGGCTCTTCCAGCCCAAAAGGCTTTTACATAAATATACACCATAATAACCCCTCTACTCAGTGTGATAGTCGTTATCTAGAAAAGTGGTGTTAATTGTGCAAAATCGTACGAAGTATAACACAGCAAAACTACAGGTCTGGATCTGGTTTTAGTTTTTGCTTCCTGAAATTAGGAAAAAATAATTAGACTCCCAATTTTTTCAGGATATATGGGATTTAAGACTAGCTATTGATATATATAGCCATAGGTAAGATTCATAAACGAATACGGAAGAAATACGAAGTGTTTGAAGGTAGCGTATGTGCGAACGATCAAAGCTTTCCTCTACTCAATTTTTTTTTGAAAGAGGAAAAAAATAAAATTTAAACACTGAAAAATATTTTACATGCATATTTTAAGAAATTCATAAAGTGTAATAACGATATTCTACCGTTCAAATATGTATTAATTTTAAAAAGTTTTTTTTTAACCGGTCAATTTGACCGGTCTTGGTAGGATTAACGTTAACATGAGAGATATTATACAGCGATTTGGAATCAAAAACGACAAAATCAGACAGATAGAATAATCTGAGCAAAAAATGACGTTTGAATGAAATATAGATAGAAATGTCCTCTACAATTATGCCAAAGTAATCATCAAAATCGGTTGAGCAAGAGTCGAAATGAGTTTATGTAATATGAAAATTGTTTTTTTGACTATTGAGCCCCTAGCGTTGGTCCTACGAAGTCTAAATGTCCTAGAAAGTTGTAACACTTTACGAGACCTTTAATTTGCACCCTTACGCGTTAAAATCGATTAAATAGAACCGAAGATATGACACTTGAATTTCGTAAAATTTAACCCCTCATATCTCCGATTTTATTTTAACCACAGCGAACCCACACCACTTTTTGGGAACTTCATAGCCTAGACTACTACACTCCAAAGCAGGCCTGAGCTAAAAGAAAAGCCGAAGTGAATTTAATGGTGCCTGTTGGTATTCTTCGAAATGCCGCGAAAATTCACGTAGAGAAAATGAGAAGTTTTTTAATGTGAAAATTGTTTTTAATTCGTTAGAGTTAAGTCATTTTTACAAGAGAATCCTTTTAATAATTTAGTTGAATACAGTTATTTGGGTTAATTGTGAATAATTGTCGATATTACAACAAAAACATTGAGATGAAATTTTGAGCTGGAAGACTCATATTCTTTTGAGCTGTCCCAAAATTCAGGATAAGTTTGAGAAAAACCCCTTTGTACAACACTATTTTGGTTAATAAGGAATGCAAAAGTACATATTACAAGAAGGGACACGACCTGCTAATAAGGATAAAATAGAGAAGAAAATATTTTGTAGCATTTTAATGTCTTTTTTTTATTACAATTTTTTGACTTTACAGAACTAATCCTTGATTTGCTAAAAATCCAAAATGCAATGTTAATTTGAGTTGTAACATTTCGTTCAGGTACTGTATATCACAAATCTCCTCTGGCTGCAAAGGTAAAAGTGGATGCTTCGAATTTTCAAAGTGAAGCCGTGCAGTGAAATTCTCCTCTTGACAATTTCCCTAACAATCTTTCCCCAAGTATCCCTGTCTTTCTTTTCCTGGGAACAAAACACACATGGTTTTTCATCGCCCGGTGACAAAACACGGAGAGTGGAAAATGCTTGAGTATCATTGTATCACTTTGGGCGGGAAATTCTTCATTTTCTCGAGTATTTTTGAGAGAAAATTAAATTAAAATACTGTTGCACAGAAGAGTATCTCTTGCACTATCCTTCTAAGTCTCACATTTACGCCTGGACAGGAAACAGAGAGGAAAATTAATGATGAAGTGTGCTAAATTATCAATGAGGGTACTTTTGGATCCTTTTTCTCTTCCCGAAATTCACATCCTGGTGTGTGTGTATGTGTGAGTTTGAAAAGAGAAACAGGAAGAGTGAGTGCGAAAAGGGACGTTAATAAATTGACACCGTGTCGAACACAGCAGGAGTAACAGGATTAAAAGATAATGACAATCCCTCTTTCCCTGACCGATATTTGTTTAATAAAGACACAAACACCCGGTGATTTTCGCGCCCTGGCAAAAAAGATAGGATAAGGAGAAATTAATAAGTTATTATGCTGAGTGTCACAATTTACCATGTAATTCATCATAGAGATCACAGCTCCTTGTCTAAATTAGCAGTAAGGTTATTTAGAAAATGAGGTTATGCTTCACATAACCAATAAAACGAGATCAGAGAGAGAATTCTTTTGTTAGTACCGTTTTTCTTGCTTACTTAACTTGATTTTCTTATTTGGTGAAGATCTTTTTCTAAAATTTGAGGTTATGTATGAGCAAAACCGCAAAACCCGAAGGAAAATTTGTAATTCATTTAGAATTGTTGACCTTTATTCTTTTATTAAACAAATAGAATATTGTAGATTTGTATAGTAGATTGACTATGTATTACCTAACCTAAAAATAGTGAAATTTCGCAGATTTCCCAAGAAGTTTCTTCTATATTAAATATTTTTTTAAAATTCCTTTTATTTTTTGGGATATTGTTTTTTGTTTGAGGTTATGTCTAACTTAACCTCAAATTACTCGAAATAACCTGTTGGCCAAATATGAGAATAATGGTAATTTTGACTCATTATCTTATTTATTCAATAAATTAATTCATGTGATTTTAGGTTATTTCAAGTGTAACTAAAAAAAGACATATATTTTCAAGATCGTTTATTAGAATCAATAAAACCACTAAACAAAAAGTTCTTTAAATGTATCACATTCTAACCTTAAAAACATAAATTTCGGACATAAATTTCTAATTTTCCTCAATTTTCCCAAAGTTTCAAAGTTCAGAGAATTTTTGCAGTTTGTACATCATTCAAAATTTGAAGGTTATGTTCAAAATAACCCGACATTTACTTTATTAAGCAAATACGAATAGAAAATAAACCCTAAAGAATATTCACTGATATTTTTTGGCTAAATGGAATCATCGAAATTGACATAGGTACCTTCTTTTGCAAGATTTGGTAATACTCATACTTCATACATAACCTCAAATTCTATAAAGTAACCTCTTTGTGAAATAAAAGCAAACCAATTAGAAATTAATTCTTTGAATGCTCTTTAGCTTTTTAAATGCCCCTGATTCTAATCTCAGTATGTTCTTCTAAGACTACATTTCTCTAGGTTAGGATCCGAAGTGATTTAAAATACCAATTTAATTGAGAAATCATCAAGTAAACAAAATCATATGTATTAATGGTTATAATTTACGTGTAAAACGCAAATGAGAGTTTCTAAAAGACTATAAATGATAATGCAATTTTTGTAGGTTATACGGCACATAACCTCAAATCCTAGAAGGTTATTTGAGGTTAAATTTCAAAATATCCTCTTTGCTAAACCAACCCCTTCAAAAATTCCATAAATCGATTCTTTGTGATTTAGAGAACCATTATCAGAAACAAATTCAGACAATGAATCCTTAAGAAGAGCCCCTTGGCAATTTTTCAGGGTAATTTTTCAAATCAAGTTCAACTGGTTCTGTCCCTTCGCCACCTTTTTTCTCCCATTTCTAAAGTTTCTGCTGGAGAGCCCAAATGAGGGGTTAAAAATAATAGAATTGTTTGTGATATCATCATTGAAAATTGGTGGAAAGGGTTGACAATTTCTTTGTTCTCAAGTTTTCAGCCAGGGTGAAGTGGAGAACGAATCCCTGTCAGCCATTCCCTCCAGGGATTCTTTAAGAGTCTGGTGTGGCCACAAAAATCTCTGCCAAACCAAACAACACTTCCGTCTCATTGTTGTATCATCCTCAGAGCGCAGAACATTTGGCTCTCAACCCCTCGTGGGATTTTAACAATAATAAATTTCTCCGCACCTTTGTTATGCAAAAATACCTTCAATTTAGCTTTTATCTGGGTCCGGCAGTTGGTTTTCCTCTCCCTGGAAATGTCTGTCTGGGCTGTGAGCTGAAATTCAGTTGACATCTTAATTTTTACCATTCGACCGTGACCATTGAAGACTTCTTAATCCCAACTTCTAGCCAAAATGCACGATCTTCGGCATTGTCTTCGGGCAGAATCCGCAGGTGATTACTCGATTAACCGCCATTATTGCGTGAAATGATCTCACACCTTTTGATACAACAGAAAACCTCGGAGGACAAAGGTCTGGCACACGCTTTGAATTCTTACAATGCTTCCGGCGTGGGAGGACCAGTGTTTGAATATAAAAGAAGTCTACAAAATTACCAAAGACACATTCCCAAACCATACAGAGCCATCTACATCAGAAGCGGGACCGACAATGATAATAACCCTATGCGTAACATAAGCAGAAATTGCATGGGATGTTAAACGTAAAATTCCACTGATTCCGTGGAATTAAATACTTTGAACTTTGACAAAGTACATGAAATAAGTCCTTAATATATTCTTATTAAGATCTTAATTAAGGCATATAGGCGATACACCATACAGCGGTAAACAGTGGAAATTGAATTAAAGAGAATATTATGGTCACGTATCAAACATGAACAAGATGAAATGAATCAATCTATAATATGTCAGAAAAACATAACCTGAGATTTTTTATTGACTTTTGATTGTTATTTATGTACAGGGAGTATGTCAATCAGAGCAAATGACACTCAAATAATTCAGTTTTCTCCGGACTAGAGATAAGGAAAATTCCTGTCCCTACCCAGAATCGAATTGGAGATGGAGTCCTCTCGTTAACTAGACGAGTGCTCCACCAATTGAACTATTAAAGCAGGAGTGAGCACGAACCGTTTGAAACCGAATAAACGTCAAATTCGTTTTGTACAGGTAGCGTTTTGAGCATTGACGTACAATTTTCAGTTGACGTTTGTTTAGTTTCTAATGGTTCTTGTTTACCTCTGTATTAGAGCCTACATGCTCTGCTTGACTTGCTGCACGACCTTAATCAATTGCATTGTGCACGTGCACTGTACAAAAAGTTCACTAAACTCTTACTATAAACCAAAATCCATGGACACCATGGGCTTCCGGCTCGAGAGTAAACGATCGCAGTGCACAAAGCACTTGGTTAAGGCCGATATCGTAGCAATATTTTCAACTCAAAAGTAGAACAATTGAGTGTTCGTCTGATAGACGAATACTCTACAAGTTCCAAGTTGCCAATTGGCACTTATAGTCCATTTATTTGTGGATGTTTTTTGTGGAAATTCTCTATGAAAATTCCACTCCATTTTTAATCAGTTTTAGCAATCATTTTGAAGAAAAATATTTTTAAAAAAATCCACTGGAAAAGTCGTGGAACTAAGGCCGTTGCATGGAAATTTCCACGGAGAATTTCGTGGAAATAAAGAGGATTTTCCGAATTTTTAAAGGGCTGACTGCCAATTATACGCTAATAATCCATAGGAAATGCCGTGGAAATATTCGTCAGAGAAAAGTCCATGGAAACTCGCGGACATTTCTTATTAGACGGTCCTATACAGAGTTCCGCAAATGTCCATGGAACACTAGGAAGAAATTTAGCGTCAAATTCCATCTCGGAAGCTTACGCGGATTTTGAGCGGTAAAATCCAGGGAATTCCACGCGGATTTTTAGCGGTAAAATCAGCGGATATGGCAGAAATGGCTGCTGGAAATCCAGTGGAATCGCTGCGGCCGTTGTCTATAGAGGCTGCAGGTAGAAACGTCAAAATTCTGTCAAAAATGCAAGTTTTAACGAAAATTGCTCTCAATGTGTAGAGGCCTTATAGGACGAAAGGATCAAAAATTGGGGGTCAGAAAAAATCATTTTTACGGTGAGCCAATCGTCCTTAACCATTTTAAGGACGAGAAGGCCAAAAATCGGGGGTCAGAAAAAATCCCTTTTTATGATTTTTTAGAGCAAAACACAACTTTAGAAGGCTGTAGGAAAAATTTCATTTTTGGGTCACCGATGACCTAAAAACAGATATCAACTTCTAGTCGTGGGTGATCCCCATAAGTGGATATTAACTCGCACGATCTTTTTTCCTTCCCCACCTTCATCCGTCCCCAAAAAGCAGGCTTTTTTCGCTTTTTTGGTTTTTCTCAAAAATGAACGAATTTTTTCAGTGATATCGGATAAGTTTTGGGGCCAGCCTATGCAGACCACAAAACCGAATTTTATGAATGACTGAAAAATTCGACATTTGATTAAACACTGTGGCTAATTTTACAAACTGATTTGCTTAAACTTAGATTTTTTGGAAAGGCCTTGAAATTTTTAACTCGGTTTTACCGGTCTAAATCACTAATAAATCGGTAATCAATCGGAAAATGATTATTTTCCTCGAATATCCCTTTTTATTTCTTCGTAAGCATGTTAGTGTAACATTCTAACTCCAACGTCTTCATTTCTTAAACAATTTTTTTTTCAAATTTGTTTTCAGATCTATGAATCAATTTAACCCTTCAAGGACGATTGGGTCATCGGTGACCCAAAAATGAAATTTTTTCTACGGTCATTTAAAGTTGTGTTTTGCTCTAACGTTAGAAAAAGTGATTTTTTCGGACCCCCGATTTTTGACCCTCTCGTCCTTAAAGGGTTAATCGGTAGTAAACCGGTATACACCCAGAAATCGTGCTAAAATTTGCGCTTTGCCATTTTTCTTCAAGAAAAAAAAAACATTAAAGAAATAAAGAAATATAGTTTAGTAGCTATTAAGGGAAGTGTTAGAAGATCTTACGGCGTTATCACACTTTCACATTAAAATTTTAATGTGATTCACATTAATTGTCGCTTGTGAGCGTCCAAATATGTTATTTGTGTCTTTGAGTTACTTAATATTTGGGGTTTTTCTATTTATTGATAAAGAAGTGCTCTTAGCCTGCAAAAATAAGTTTAAATTTACCTAAAGCATAAATATTTTTCACATTAAAAAATTAAAGAGAAAATCGCATTAATTTTTCGCATTAATGCTATAAAACAATTTATATCAAATTTTACGGGCCAAGTCTACCTTTTTATCAACAAACAGATCAAATTTTGAATATAAAATGATTCAAATACACAAATTACACATTTGGACTCTCACCAACGACAATTAATGTGAATCATATTAAAATTTTAATGTGCAAGTGTGATAACACAGTTATACGAATTGCCGTGAGTAATCTACCGAAAATATTAGAAGATTACTAATTAAATGCTTAGAGAAAAGTTCTTTTCTCTAAGCATTTAATTATCCGGTAAGTTCTTCGTTATCCGGATGGATTTTTGAATTTGTTCAACGTCTTGAACATATAATTACAAGGTGTTTTTGTAGAATTAGAATGAAAGTTTTAAAGAAGATTAAAAAGACGCAATTAGAGAATTCTATGCTATTATACTTTATTTATTTAACAAAAACATCACATCCGGATTAGAGAGCGGACACTGTATTTAACAATAGTTGTATTGATAACCTCTGTAAAGTAGTTTTATTTTTTTTTTAAATTTAGGGCAGTGCATTTCACATTAGTTTCGTTCCTTTCTTGAAAATATTGTTAAATTATGAGAAGTGCGCAAATATACCATTTATGCCCCCAAATGTTCATATTCGAGGATCTCTCTACTGAACTTTTGGATGAAAATGGTTCACAACTTGAATGACAAGTTCCTGGATTTGTCAATTCGATTTATGATAAAAGCCCATCGGTAGCGGTACGATTTTAAAACATTTTTGATGGAATTTTTTTCTTCGTAAAAGTGAATTTAAAATTGTCAGAATAATTTAACCATAATATAACTTTTGAAGTTTTGCCGGAATATCACTGCTATTTTTCAAAAAAAAAATGCACAAAGCTTTCCATCTTTGATTTTCCGTTTCTACAAAACCCACACACAATTTCCAACTATTACGCCATCTACAACTCAGTATACTTTCGCCGTTTTCGCCTCTTTTGGCAGCCATACTGTTATATTATTTTCACAAATTTTGTCTTCCAGTCCAAACTGTTTTATTGTACTAATTTGTTTTTTAAATAAAAATAAAGAAAGGTTTATTTTTCCGTCCACTATCTGCTACATTCCATCAGACTGAAATTCTATTCTAAGCCTATAAATCTAAATTTTTCTTATAAAGTGTAATTTTATTGAAACTGAAAAATGTAACTGAATTTGACATCTCGTCGGTTTGCTCCTGTGAATTTTTAAATAAATAATAAATATTATATTTTAAGTATTTCTGAAAGAAAACTGTAGATTGTGTATTATCCAGGATGGAGAGCAAAGAATGGAGGGTTCTGGAGTTATTCAGTGGAATTGGTGGGATGCACCGAGCTCTCAAAGGTACTTTATTCACTCTAACCTCAAAATCCTGAATTGACAAAGTCATTTTCCCGGATTTTCTTATATTTCCCTAAGAATCCTGTACTAGGTTTACTGTGGTAGCTGCCGTGGATATTAACACGATAGCCAATGATGTCTACAGGGAGAATCATCCAGAAACTGAGGTTTGGAACAGAAATGTCCAGGCCATTGGTGAATCTGAGATTGACTCCCTGGACATCGATACAATTCTGATGTCCCCACCTTGTCAGCCGTTTACAAGAGTGGGTAAGAAGCAGGATCTGGATGATAGAAGAACGGACGGATTCATTGCAATTTGTGCTAATCTCCTGAATTGTCGGAAAATTGAGAGAGTCCTCATGGAAAATGTAAAGGGATTTGAGACTTCCAGAGCCAGGGAGATGTTTGTGCTGAAATTGCGACAAATGGGCTTTTTCTGCAGGGAATTCCTCCTATCGCCTCAAATAGTGGGTATTCCCAACTCCCGGACAAGGTACTACTGCATTGCTAGAAGGCACAGGGACTTTTCCCATGGAGATTCTCAAGGGATCTCTGAGGAACTTCCAGGGAAGTTTGATTTAAGAGACTTGTCAGAGTTTATTGATACTCTTCCTGATGGGAATGAATATCGCCTTCCGGCGAAAAGTGTGGGAAAGAATTGCTGGGTCCTGGACATTGTGAGTCCTTCTTCAAAGAATTCCATGTGTTTCACTAAGGCCTACACCCATTTCCTAAGAGGAACCGGGTCTATCTTCTGCCCAAAGGAAGACAAGGTCATTAGTGAGACTTTTTCACGATTGGAGAAGATTCCAGCTGAAGATCAGGAGTTTCCGAAGATTTTGGACTCACTGGAGATGAGATTCTTCACTCCGGATGAAGTTGCCAAACTCATGGGCTTCACGGGAGGCATCAAGTGGCCAGAAGACGTAACCAATCAACAGAAATATAAACTTTTGGGGAACAGTCTCAATGTTTCCGTTGTCCGGGAGTTGGTGAATCTTCTGGAGAGTTCTTGAAAGAACTTCCCCATTTATTGAGGAGTAATAAAATGTTTGATGACTGTTGATTCTATTTGTTTTCATGGTATGGTCATAAAGACCAAGAGCAAGGCTAAAGTCTCGCAGGAGCTTTTGTCACTCTGTCAAACCACTTGACAGATCTCCGTGGGAGGCCAGACTCAATCTGTGGAAGGAAATCTTTCCTGGAAGAGTGAAAGTCTCTCAATCGTTTAAGAAGCGGCGCTACGTGTTGAAAAACCATCCGGAACCGATTAGAATTCATGTGTAGTACTGCCTTAGTGTCAGCAAATCCACTTCCTAGTTTATCCCAGGACAGGTCGTCCCAGGATCAGGAATTACTCGGCAGACAGGTTCTAAACGATAGAGAAAACACGGAATTTCGACCTGGTTCTTCTCCTTCTTTATTTTCTAGCCAACGTTTCAGAGCTGAATGGCTCCTTCCTCAGATATGAAAATTGGTGGGAAAAGGGTGTCAGGGAATTCTTTCACTATCACTTTTACATATATGGACGATGTGCACATGAAGGTGGTCAGACTGGGAATGTAAACGACTTAACAGTGATGCGTCGTTTGCAAGAAATACAGATACAAACAAAGATACAAAGCAAATGCAGATAGCACAGTTACTGATCCAACCGATTCAACCAAAATTTCCGGAAGAAATTGTCGGAGTTCCTTGAAATTACTGAAAATGAACAATCGAAGGCTTTTCGAAAATATATCCGAAAATGAAAGAAATCGTAGGAGCCATTTTCGAAAAATCAGTAAAAAAGCAAAATTTGGACCCGAACAATAATTTATTGTCCGAAATCCGTTTTTTACAGTTTTTTTTTGTTACATAAAATGCCTACGAAATATACTATTGTACCACACTTACGATCTAGTGAAAAAATAAGATTAAATAATTTGTGTCTTAATTTAAAAAAAAAATTCCAAAGAAATGAAATTATTAAACCTAAAGAAAGTTATTCAGTAATTAATGAAAAATCCGTTCTTATTTCTACAATAAAAGATAATTTTTTTTTTCAAATAAATCGCCGCGCTAAAACTACTTGAAATGATTGCAATAAACGCTTTTCTTGAAATACATAGGATTTTGTGAAGGTTTTTTTTCCTGGAAAACAATATGATATAAAGAAAGTTATGAAAAGGGTATCGGGATGGACTATTAATGCTAATGTTTGGATTAGAAATATCGCGTGGACATTAATGATTTAGGCGCGTTCACCACGGATGCGTCTGGCCAATTGGATGTCCTTTGGCATGATGGTGACTCGCTTGGCGTGAATGGCGCACAAATTGGTGTCCTCAAAGAGGCCTACGAGATAGGCCTCGCTGGCCTCCTGGAGGGCCCCAATAGCAGCCGATTGGAAGCGCAAATCGGTCTTGAAGTCCTGGGCAATTTCACGAACCAGACGCTGGAACGGCAACTTGCGGATCAGCAATTCGGTGGATTTCTGGTATCGACGGATCTCACGCAGAGCCACAGTACCCGGACGGTAGCGATGGGGCTTCTTAACCCCACCAGTCGATGGAGCTGACTTCCTAGCCGCCTTTGTGGCCAGCTGCTTCCTGGGAGCTTTTCCTCCCGTAGACTTACGAGCTGTCTGCTTAGTACGAGCCATTCTCAAAAACTCACCTTACTGCCCAACGTCCCCCAAAAAAAAAAACCGCCCCCGGAAAGTAAAAAAAAAAAACAATCTTGTTTACCAAACATTGCGAAATCCATGACGTCATCGCGTGTCATCAACTGTTATAAAAAAAAGCAATCGAAAAACCCAAAATGGCCGCCATGCACTCTCAATGGGCCACAAAGCAAAGCTCCCGCAGAGTAAAACTTTCTCATCAATTTTCCCCCCATCACCCTTCGAGCCAGCCCCAAAAATATGCAAAAACCCTACCCAATACCCTCATCTACCCTTTTCCCATAAATTTACCTGTCGCTGCTGGGGTTTTCCTAGACTTTTCCGCAAAAAACTCGGGAGCGCCTTATTGACGAAACTTCTGGAGCAAACAAAATTCTTAAATGACTAGATGCGTCAAATTGGAGGCAATTAGTGCATCCCCGATACCAACAGATGCAAGAAAATTCAATATTTTCTCACAATTTCCCACCAAGGTCATTTTTCTCCCAATGCACAAAAATGCCCCCCATACGGGGGCGCTTCCTGCTACCTCAATTTCCCACCAAATCCCCCAAATTCAGCTGAAAACTGCGAAAATTGCGTTTTGGTGAGGAATCTGCAATGAAAATTTTATCAACCAATTTCTCAAGATCCTCTGGATCCTTAAGTGTATTTGGGGTGTCAATCGACGGGGAATTTAATGAGGAATCTAACGATACCCATAAGTACGACCATTGAGATAGCATTATCCTGGAAATTGCATTTTATTGAAAAATTTTCACCTGGAAATTTTTTCCCATGAAAAAGTCTCATCGGGTCGGATGAAGCGCCACTAAGTGGAATTTTCCTACAATTGGGAGACAGTCAGCGCCATCTAATTGAACTACTTGGAAGAGCAAAATTCGAAAAGCAACGTGTACTTTAAAATGTTTCAGATCGAAGGTAAATCTAATTACCTTCGTAAGGGAATTCTGTAATTTTCATGGCATTGTCATGCGTGAGTTCGAAACCTGACAATGCCATTAGACCTTTTTTTGTCATATCATCTGAGTTCGAAAATGCAATTCATTGATTTTTTAATGAAATATCCTTTATTTAGTGATATTATGCAAATACAGTCTGCATTAGTTGATTTGTTTAATAACATTCATTGTCCTTTTAATTGCCAGAAATCTTAAATATGTGACTTCTGACAATGCCGCGTGAGCTGAAATGCCAATGCCACGGCTACAGAATCGCATTTACGAAAAAGATTTCCTGAGATTCGAACCCAATTTGTCATATGGCATTGCCATACAGTGTTACAGAATTCCCCTCAAGGATCAAAATTTGTATGTTCACATGTTGACCCTTATGGCCTCTACACATTGGGAGCAATTTTTGTCAAAAATTGCTTTTTTGAAGGAAATTCCCTGCAGCGTTGTAGGGGGAAACGTCAAATTTCTGTCAAAAACGCAATTTTTGACGAAAATTGCTTCCAATGTGTAAACACCTTTAAGGTCTCTACAGATTGAAAGTGATTTTTGTCAAAAAATGCATTTTTGACAGATTTTTAACGTTTCCACTTAGCATTGCAGACGATTTAACTTCGAAAAAAAAATTGTTGACAAAAATTTATAGAAATGTATAGAGTCCGTACGTCTTGCCAGCCAATTCTACGTTGTACACACGTTTCTGGGCGAGAGTTTAGAAAGAGATATCGCCAAGCGTTTTTCGGCAAAATATGTCGATTTCTGGCTAGAAGTTGATTATGTTAAATGTGTTAAATCCACCATTCCGCCATATTGAATCAACCCAAAATTTTTTTCTCAATTACTTAGTCCCTATTGCATCGATAGATTACAAATTTTAGTATGCTATAGCAGGGCCTACGAGCTGGTTTTCGAATAAAAAACACCCCGATACCCTGACCCGAACTAAAAGAGGTCAAAAATTTCATTTTCAAATACCCACATCTCCAATTCTAATTGTCAGAATTTGAAAAAAAAATTGATGTTTTCGAAAGCTCTCGTTCAGATACTATAACTTTTATGTCACCCCAGTTTCATCCGCTTAATCGAAAAACCGATTTTCGAAATATCGATGTCAAATACTTCGAAAACTAGACGTTACTATTACTCTAAATTTTAGTATATTGTAGCTGAGGTCGACACCTTTCCAACAGTGGATCGCACTCATCCCTTGATGTTCTGGGGCCGTATCCTCCACTTTGTGAGAGAAGATTTTACGCGAGCTTCTCTCCGTGACATTTTCGCCTATATTTCCCACCTGTCTTCTCACCGTATATCCACGAATATCGGAGAGAATTACGCGAAATTTTCGTGTGGAACTCTTTGTGGGAATTGCTTTTTGACATTTCGCGCGCTGTTTTTGGTCGAAAAAAAATGAATATACTGAAGTAATTATAAATTCAATGAATGAATAAACAATTAAATAACATAGTTATAAGCTATGATTTATTCATCGCAACTCCCCTTAACACTTTAATGACTACAACGGCATTTCATGCCAAATTTCTATAGTTTATTAAGACAAAAAAACTTCATTGAAATTTATTATAAATATATGGAAATTGTATTTATTAAATGAAATAATCATTTAAAACTTAAAAAAAAACGCAATATTTTAATTTATTTGCATTTTTTTATATAAATTAATCAAACTCTCACCGGGAATACCACTCGAGAATTCTCCCCGGTTTTTTTATGAGAAAATTTCCATCCGAAAATTTCGTGGATACCAAATAGGCAAGTTCCACACGGAGAGTTTGCTTTTCCCACAAAATCAAACTCTCACATTTGGAGGATACGGAGGTATAATCGAAAATGTCTTGACCGAACTGTATTTTCGGTGTTTATGAAGAGTTTTCGATGAAATTTTTAGTATAAATCGTTTCTGAGATCGATATCTTTCTAACTAATGGGTTCCATCCTTCTCTAATTCCAACCCACTGTAGTCCGACCCTTACTATACCAAATGGACCGATCTCTATCAGTTTATTAACCGATTTCAATGAACTTTTTATTCATTTGCTGGCCTTTTGGCCATTCTATTTAAAATAGAAAATTACCAGTGATAAACCCAGATAAGCATATGGTAGCTGAGATTCTTTACAGGTGACCTCGAAATTCTGATTGGGTCAGGTAAAGGTTCATTTGAAAGGTTTTTGAATTTGACAATAAACGCAATAGTCCAGAAAATCATGAATTCTGGAAAATTTCACATAGGGTCAAAGGAACACCTATTGACACTTTAAGAATTTGTCATGCCATGCATCTTGACCAGAGGTGTGCAAAAACCGTTGAAACCGAATTAACGTCAAAATAAGTTTGTTATACTAGCGTTTTGACCATTGACGTACATGTTTCATTTGACGTTTATTCGGGTTCAACGGTTCTTGCACGCCTCTGATCTTGACACTTTCAGTACCGATTTAGAATATAAAATTTTAATGTTTTTCGTTGTAATAAAAGGCAGATTGCAGGAAAAACGTATTTTTACTTACATTTTACTAGATAAATTAATTAAATTTCATCATTTTGACAAAAGTGTCAATAAGGGTGCCCTCTCGAAGAGGTGTTTCTTTCACCCTAATTAAAAGCCAATTGTAGACCTCTGTATTACACGTTGTTTACATTAAGATAAAAAGTTTAGATATTTCTTAAAGTATACATGCAGATTAATTTAAAAGCTGAACGATATAAAAAATACATATTGTTGTGGATGGGATCGTCTTACCGGACAGCAGCAGCAGCTCTTTCTTCTCGGACTCTCAACCTCCAGACTCAATTTCCCACTGACAGCAGAAATGTAAACACTGAGTTGTCAGAAAGTGTGTCTTTTATTCACAATTCCGCAAGGGGGCACAACTTTCGTTTAGAGGGTGCAAAGTGACTTTATTTAATTCTTGTGTGATGCTGAAGGGGGACAAGTGTTCTTAAAAGGGCCAAACAAAAACAATAATCAGTTTAACTGACAGACAGCAAATATTGCAAAGGGGGAGCTCCCTTCACAGAAGGGGTATTTGGTGGTCTGGTGCTCTGTGGTATTTGCCACACAACAATTGGAGGTGCGGCCGGCCTTTAACTGTGGTAAGATCCTACTGAATCTCCTGATCAGCCCACTGCCTATCCTCTTCTGTCAACAGAATGTGCAGGCAGTCACCAGCTGGGGTCGCACACACTGAGGTGCTTCCGGAGGGACGAGATGGTTGGCCAGAGGTTAGGGATCTCAATCCCACATGCACCAGAGGACGGAACCTAGCGCAGCCGAACTCAGAGGTTGGCCCAGACTCGGCTTGGCCCAACAGGAATAGGGCGCGCAGTCTTCGGCGCTGAATCGCTCGACCCGCTCGACGTGTTCTGGAAGCTGGTTGGGACGAGCCACCTGTGGTGGTGCCCTGGCTTGGAGGGTTTTGGCGTGAGGGTTCCCCGGACAGCGGGACACCTGCAGAGGGGGGAATAGTGGCCAGGACGGCGTCCAAAGCCTCTGCCGTGGCACTGCGGACTCCCGGATTCGAGCACGTAAGTAAAGTGGCCAGATCGGAACTAAACGCCGCTCGGGGGTTGACGTTCCGGAGGACTACTTCCACGCGGCGCCGTACTTCCCGGAGGTGTTGGCCTCTTGGCAACGCGGATACGTTAATCCGTAGGGTCTCGCGGACTTCTCGGAGGGCCGTCAATCGCCCAGCGATCCCGGCCTGAATCCGAAACGCGTCAGGGGCGCGATAACGGACGGGGTTCTTGGGAAATAAAGGTTTCCCGCGCACTTGTCGTGGCCCTGACACTGGAAATAGGGACAGGGACAAAGTGAGTCGATAATGTGGCAAAACAGGGGTTTTCACTGGGAGCAATAGAGAGCGTCAGGCACTAGGCTGCGCTTCAGGATGCCCTAATATACCAGTGAGGAAGAGAGAGATGCCTATACTCACTTACTTCTCGTGTTTTAAGTTCACCACAAGATTGCTTTGGGGAACGGGAGTCGAGATACTCCAAAGAGGCAGATAAACGTTTACTCAAACAAGGTCTATTATAGGCATTTGTGGCGTTCTCCCGAAGTATATGACCAATTTAAAACAATGCTTGCTGTCGCTCAATATCCCTTCTTTTAGGCCGAATCTTGCCCCCTAAAGACCCGGCACAACACGGCCCCCTCCTTAATTTTGGCCGTCTCGGCCAACATCAGCTCCCCGGTAAGGGGCCAGCCGATTTACGTGTACTACCCGGGGACGACCACGCGAGGCCTTCCGAATACGGTAAACGGCATCATTAATCTTATCCGAAACCTGGTAGGGTCCCTCCCAATTACTTTGTAATTTCGGTGATCTTCCAACCTTCCTGAAAGGGTTATACAGCCAAACTGACTGACCTGATGAAAATGTTAACAAGTTTTGACCTCGATCGTAGTAGTCTTTGGCAACTTTGGAAGCCATATTTAAGTTGTGTCGCCCACCTTGATGAATTTCATGCATCCTTTGCCGTAAATCCTCGACGAATGGTAATTCGGCACTTTCATCTGGTGGTCTCCCACAAGCCAGATCTACAGGCAACCTCAAATTCCTCCCAAGTACCATTTGAGCAGGGGTGTATCCCGTAGATCGATGCCTCGCGCTCCTGTATGCTAATAAAAACAAAGGCAGAAGCAGATCCCAGTCGCTCTGCTGATCATTCACGAACTTGGCCAGGAAGTCTAACAAGGTCCTGTTTAGCCTCTCAACCATGCCATCAGACTGTGGGTGTAGGGGAGTAGTGCGAGTCTTGTGAGCTCCGAGAACCTCCAGCACTTTACGGAATACCTCTGATTCGTAATTTCTCCCTTGATCAGAGTGGAATTCCCCGGGGACGCCGTATCGGCTAACAACCAAATCCACAAAAGCTCGGGCCACCGTTTCCGCTGTCTGATCAGGGATCGCCGCGGCTTCCGGCCATTTAGTAAAGTAATCCACGAACATGACAATGTACCGGTTTCCCCTTGCCGTCACGGGAAATGGGCCTAAGATGTCGGAAGCTACCCTCTCAAAAGGTTCCCCCGACACTCGGGGTTGTAAAGGAGCTACAATTCTTCTGCCCGGCCCCTTGCGGGCAGCGCATACATCGCACTCACGACAGAGCTTCTCAACGGCGGTCCGGCCTCCGACAGCATAGAACCTTTCCTTCAGGCGGTCAAGCGTCCGACTAATTCCGAAGTGTCCCCCGGACGGAGCAGTGTGTAATTCCCTCAACACCGTAGGCAACATCTTTTCCGGCAGAACCCAAAGATTCTTAGAGTTTCCTGGCCTTCCAGTCTCCCACTGATAACAAATTACACCCCGCTCCAGCTTGAGCGACGCAAACAAACCCCAAAATCTCTTCAGCAGAGCAGGTCCACCCGAAATCGCCTCCCACTCCGGCCGTTCACCCCGACTTAACCAAAGCTTTACCTCCCTCAACACATCATCATCTTCCGTAGCCGCCGCGATATCTGTTGCTAACTCCGAACTAACCGCTACCCGTCTTACTGGGGCGTTGCTGTGCGCACACGAGTCCTCCGAGGATAGCTCCTCGACCAACATTCGCTCCTCCACTCGATCGCAATGCCCACAATCGGAAACTGCACAAGGTCGTCGAGAGAGAGCGTCAGCATTTTCGTGTACTCGCCCAGCCCGATGCCTCAATTCAAAGTCGTACTGGCCTAGTTTCTCTAACCATCGTGCTAGCTGCCCCTCTGGGCTTTTCATGGTTAGCAACCATCGCAGAGCGGCATGGTCACTTCGAATTAGGAAATGACGTCCGTACAAGAAGTGGTGGAAATGGGAGACAGCCTTCACCACTGCCAAAAGTTCCCTCCGTGTGGCACAATAATTTCGCTCGGGTCCCGATAGAGCTTGGCTATAGTAGGCTATCACCTTTTCAGTCCCATCCTGAACCTGCTGCAACACGGCTCCCACACCCACAGCACTCGCGTCACAATCCAGGACATATTCGCCCTCATCATGCGGGTACGAAAGTATCGGAGAGCTGGTGAGACACCTCTTCAGCATCTCAAAACCGGCCTGACACTCCGATGACCATTGAAACCTAACCGACTTCTCCGTTAAACGGTGTAATGGCCGGGCGATATCGGCGAACTTGGGGACAAACCGACGGTAATAGGAACAAAGTCCCAGAAATTGCCGTACATGAGTCTTATTACGCGGTACAGGCCAATTTTCCACAGCCTCCAATTTAGATGGAGCTGCCTGAATGCCCTCCCCCGAGACAACATGTCCCAAATACTCGACGCTCCTTTGAAAAAATTTGCATTTCCGAGGGGATGCTTTCAGGTTCGCAGCCCGTAGCTTTTCTAGAACCAAATCTAAGCGATATATGCCTTCTTCGAAGGTTCGACTGGGCACAATTATGTCGTCCAAGTATACAAGGCATGTGTCCCATTGCAATCCAGCCAGGGCTGCACTCATTAATCTTTCAAAGGTGGCAACGGCATTGCAAAGCCCAAAACTCATCACCACCCACTGGTAAAGTCCTCTACCCGTAGTGAAGGCGGTTTTTTCCTTGTCCGCAGGCCTCATGGAGCATTGCCAATACCCGGAGCACAGATCTAAGACCGAGAACCAAGAAGACCCTCTTAGAGCATCCAGGGTGTCATCGATTCTAGGCAAAGGAAAAGAATCCTTCTTTGTTACGGAATTTAACCGGCGGTAATCTACACAAAACCTAGTGGTGCCATCTTTTTTCTTCACCAACACCACCGGCGATGCCCACGGGCTCGTAGAAGGCTCTATCACTCCTTGTTGCAACATGTCCTCCACTAGACGTTCCATCTCACTGGCTTTGGCGATCGGAAATCTTCGAGGGGGTTGCTTGATAGGAGCATGATCTCCAGTATCTATAGCGTGCTCGGCCAACTCAGTGCGCCCTATATCCCATGGGGTCTTGGAGAACACATTAGAGTGTTTCAGGAGCAATCCACGCACCTTTCCAGCTTGGGATTCCGTCAAACCCCGTACAGCCTGACCATACAGTTCTCGGAGATGTTCCGGAACTTCCACAACTTCCAATATTTCACCCCTGTTTATTTCTTTTTCTAGGACAGCAGTTATAGGTTCCAAATCGGCAAGCCAGGCTCCTCCGGGGACCGTCAGTTCTTCCTCAAGTACGTTAAGCACCCGTACCGGAACCTTACCTTCACGAGGAGTCACCACAGCCCTGGCCACCAAGATTGGCCACCTTTTTAAACCCCCAGACGGGTTCACCATGCCCTCCATACACTCTCTACGCCCTGACATTTCAATCATAGTCTCACTCCGTGGTGCCAGAACCACGGCTTCACAGGTGCACAAGCGAATTACCCCGTCCTTACGGGGTAGCTCCGTGGGGTTACCCTCCTCAAAGACCAATTTCATGGATTTTAAATCCAAGCGGGCTACCCGTTGTTGCAGAAAAGTCAGTCCAAGGACGCAGTCATCGACGATATCCGCCACAAACACCGTGACTTGCAGGGTGCATGCATCCAAAGTCAACAGTACCTCTAACTCTCCCAAAATTGGGGAGTTCTGCCCAGTGGCTGTAGTCAGAACCCACTTTACGGGTCGGAGGGATGGCTTGGGATTGAGGACCTCATATATTCTACGACTTATTAACGTGTAATTGGCTCCAGTGTCTACTACTATTTCGCACGCCACATTTCCTACACGCCCATTGACCACCAGGCCTCGAGCAGAGTAATTTACAGCAGCCCCATAACCAGGCCCGACACGAGTACCACGGCACAAAGGCCCCATTGACCTTGTGTCACCGTTCGACGCCGAAGGAGCACCACTACGCCCCTGTGTTCCGGTTGCGCCAGCATCGTCCACTGCGGGAACCGAGGCTGGTGGTGTAGAGGGCCGTGCGCGCCACCCGGTGGAACTTCCGTTCCTATCAGAGCTTCCTGTACCACTCCTTTCAGAGCTTCCTGTACCACTCCTTTCAGAGCTTCCTATACCACTCCTTTCCGAGCTTCCTGCACCACTCCTTTCAGAACCTCCGGACCCAAAATTTCCTCCCTTCTTTTTGTAATTAACAAACTTCTTTCTATTTCCAGATGAAGTAGGAGCTCCATCAGACTGCCCGGATAACGGGTCAGACCGTCTGTCAACATCCCCGGAAGACGGCTCGGCACCCACACCCACCAAAGCAGCCCTAGATACACTCCGTGAAGCTCTATTTGCTTTACGTGCAGCATCATAGTCCATGGCAGCATAAACTGCCTGCTCCAAAGTACAGGGCCGGGTCAGCCTAACCAGATCCTGTAGATCCAGATCTGCAAGCCCGTCCACAAACTGACCCAGAGCTATCTTGTCACGTGCACTCTCCGGACAATCCCGGAAAGCCAGACGAGTCAGTTTCTGAATCTCGAGCGCAAAAGCTCCAATTTCTTCCCTGGGGAGCTGTCTTCGGCTCCTTAAATTCAGGTGAGACATTCCCTGCTGAAATTCACGACCGAACCGAGTTCGCAGGGCTCTCACCAAGTCCACGAGGTTATTACGCTTAGCGAGGGGGATCTCAGACAACACTGCCAGAGCCTCACCCCGCAAAGACGAAGCCAGCATAATAGCCTGCTCCGCCGCATTCCAGTTGCGCGCCCTCGCCACCATCTCAAACTGTAATAAATAGTCCTCTAAAACAGCTTTGCCATCATAAGTGTCTACCTTTAATTTCAATCGATCCGGATCCCTACACTGAGAGTTTATCCCAAGGTCCCCCGAACCCTCCCCAACGTTAGAACCCCTTAAGGAATTTCGCGTCAGCGGATTCGGAATGCGCCCAGTCTGAATCTGAGTCACCTGTATATTTCCGGAAAGAGGTGAAGCACCTGGCGACGGTGGTTGGCCAGAAGAATCATTATTCCCCAGATTTACAGTTTCCGAGGCCAAAAATCCCAATCGACTAGTTTCCAAAACATTTCGATCTTCTTCCAGAATTTGGGCTATACTAGGCGTTTCTACCGGATTTACCCGACCCCCAACGGCCCCAGTAGAGCTAAACTCCGGAGGAAACTGGAAAGAAAACTCCTCTGCTCGCTGCGGAGCGACCGAGGGTAACGCATTTCCGGACGATCGTCCGGTCATATTTAGAGTCCACAAACTAAACTGCTGCTTTAACTCAGCCAATTCCCTCTCGGCTCTTTCCTCTCTCTGCCTCTGCAGCTCCTCCGCCCTTGCCTGGCTCTCCCGAATCTCAGTTAAAGCCCTATCTTGCCGATTATTCATGCCATGAAGCATCTCATCATAGCGTTCCATTTTCTCCTCCATCCAGGCCTTGAGTCCCGACAAAATCTGCCCAGCGTCCTCCATAATTCCGAGTGGTCAGATCAATCCCACTTCTGACACCAGTGTTGTGGATGGGATCGTCTTACCGGACAGCAGCAGCAGCTCTTTCTTCTCGGACTCTCAACCTCCAGACTCAATTTCCCACTGACAGCAGAAATGTAAACACTGAGTTGTCAGAAAGTGTGTCTTTTATTCACAATTCCGCAAGGGGGCACAACTTTCGTTTAGAGGGTGCAAAGTGACTTTATTTAATTCTTGTGTGATGCTGAAGGGGGACAAGTGTTCTTAAAAGGGCCAAACAAAAACAATAATCAGTTTAACTGACAGACAGCAAATATTGCAAAGGGGGAGCTCCCTTCACAGAAGGGGTATTTGGTGGTCTGGTGCTCTGTGGTATTTGCCACACAACAATTGGAGGTGCGGCCGGCCTTTAACTGTGGTAAGATCCTACTGAATCTCCTGATCAGCCCACTGCCTATCCTCTTCTGTCAACAGAATGTGCAGGCAGTCACCAGCTGGGGTCGCACACACTGAGGTGCTTCCGGAGGGACGAGATGGTTGGCCAGAGGTTAGGGATCTCAATCCCACATGCACCAGAGGACGGAACCTAGCGCAGCCGAACTCAGAGGTTGGCCCAGACTCGGCTTGGCCCAACAGGAATAGGGCGCGCAGTCTTCGGCGCTGAATCGCTCGACCCGCTCGACGTGTTCTGGAAGCTGGTTGGGACGAGCCACCTGTGGTGGTGCCCTGGCTTGGAGGGTTTTGGCGTGAGGGTTCCCCGGACAGCGGGACACCTGCAGAGGGGGGAATAGTGGCCAGGACGGCGTCCAAAGCCTCTGCCGTGGCACTGCGGACTCCCGGATTCGAGCACGTAAGTAAAGTGGCCAGATCGGAACTAAACGCCGCTCGGGGGTTGACGTTCCGGAGGACTACTTCCACGCGGCGCCGTACTTCCCGGAGGTGTTGGCCTCTTGGCAACGCGGATACGTTAATCCGTAGGGTCTCGCGGACTTCTCGGAGGGCCGTCAATCGCCCAGCGATCCCGGCCTGAATCCGAAACGCGTCAGGGGCGCGATAACGGACGGGGTTCTTGGGAAATAAAGGTTTCCCGCGCACTTGTCGTGGCCCTGACACTGGAAATAGGGACAGGGACAAAGTGAGTCGATAATGTGGCAAAACAGGGGTTTTCACTGGGAGCAATAGAGAGCGTCAGGCACTAGGCTGCGCTTCAGGATGCCCTAATATACCAGTGAGGAAGAGAGAGATGCCTATACTCACTTACTTCTCGTGTTTTAAGTTCACCACAAGATTGCTTTGGGGAACGGGAGTCGAGATACTCCAAAGAGGCAGATAAACGTTTACTCAAACAAGGTCTATTATAGGCATTTGTGGCGTTCTTCCGAAGTATATGACCAATTTAAAACAATGCTTGCTGTCGCTCAATATCCCTTCTTTTAGGCCGAATCTTGCCCCCTAAAGACCCGGCACAACAATATATATATATTGAAACTGCTCTATCTTTGTGTTTATAGATAACGCATAGTTTTCGTGTATTTCTTGTCTGATAAAGACTCAGAAAATTACATTTTTAATATTTATAACTCCATGGAGATTCTTCTCAGTTATCAAAAATTTGTGTGAGGTGCTGTGTTCAAAACAATAAATAGACCTGAACAAGAACACATTAGTACAAAAGCGCTGTACAAAATAAATTTTATATCAATTTTTTATGTGAAAGGTTGATTAATTCTAAAACAGGAAATAAAAGTAGTGAAAGTTCCTAAAATGTCCTGGAAAAGACCTGAAAGTGTGGCATTTCCCCAAGTTTGGATGACATTTGAGGCAAAAGATCCTGAGACGGGAAAATCTGTTCAATACAGAATCCAGGATTTACCTGAAGATCGCTTCCAGGAAGCTGTACATCTCATAAAAACCATTTTCGTTCGAGATGAAGCCATGTGCAAATCTTTAGGTTGGTTTTTAAAAATAATTCGTTTCAATCAAAAACTTATGGTGAAATTTATTCTTTTCCAGATTGCATTAATGATCCGGTTGTTGAAAGAAAATCGACGGATATGTTGGAGGAGGACATAGCACAAAAAACATCATTGGTTTGCTTTAAAGAAGGTTCAGATGAAATTTGTGGCCTTAACGTCTTAAGAGTCCACGAGAAAGATGCAAAAGAAGAAGAAAGAAAAATTTCTGATAAGAAGACCCAAGAAATGTTTAAGACTTTTGCATTTATTGAGAAAAATGCTGATCTTTATTATCGATATGAAGTGGATAAGTACCTCCATGCATTTACTCTTCTTGTTCTTCCTAAATATCGGGGTATAGGCCTGTCAACGGAAATCCTTAAAGCCAGTATTCCTTTCTGTAGGGCTCTAGGACTGAAAATTACTGCTGGAATTTTTACCGGAACTGCATCCCAGAGATCAGCCGCAAAAGCTGGATTTGTGGAAGACTATTCCGTGCTTTATGAAGATCTTGCCAAGTATGAACCTTACGTGCTGTTTCCTAACATTACAGCTACATCAGTAAAATTTATGAGCCTACATGTTCCGGATTAAGTCTTTATCAGGTTCTATGTTAATGAAGTTGAATTAGTCAGTAAAAAATAAATGAAATTTGCAATTTAACATCAATACTTTGTCCTTTCCGGAAAGGATAAGTACCTAGAGAGAGTCTTTTTTCTTAAACTAGCGACAAGAGCGACAATATTAGTATAACAGCTTAAGGTAAGTACGCGGTATTTAATTTAAAGAGTGTCCCGATTTATTCTTTCTTCTTAATAGTAGAGCGAAATATCAGTTATTATTTGTAAAAAATGGTTGAAAAAAAAGATTAAGATACAGAATATAACATTTTTTCTAAATACAAAAAGTCTTCCAATCGTACTATTTTAGTCGGGACACACTTGAGGAGATTATATCAGTATTAAAACGAAATTTATTTTAGAAATGAACCTATAGAGATTTCCCAGGACTCATGGCGCATAGGACAGTGCGGTGCATTTCGAAATACGCTAGAAAAAAATATATATGCGGGCTTCAGATCTAAACTGGTCTTCAGACTAGAGGTTTAGTTCAGTTCCTGAAGGACTTAAAATCCTATACAAGGAATTTTATCGATTCATCGGAATCTAATAGAGTCTCACGGTCTCGATCTACAAGTAGATCTTGAAAAATTCGAAAATCTCTTTTAAGATCCAAAAAGAGACTTTCTTGCTTTTCGATAATTCCGCAAGGTGGCTGAGATCCTGTTCGAATATAGAAGTGCTCAAGTGTCAAAATGTGACGGTTTTCACATCCCGTCAAATAATTTCTTCAGATATCTTTAAGATTTCTGCAAAAAATATCTACACCTCTGCCGAAAATCTGCCGAGAAATCGGTAGATATTCCTACGAATTTTATTTGGGCTTTGGACAAAATTCGTCAGAAATTTTTCCAGATTTTCTGACGAATCCTGGTGCATACTCTGACGAATTTCTGTAGATATTTTGCCGATTTTCTGTAGATTTTTCTACATTCCAGACTTTCCAGACAGCTGTGTCAGAAAAGATGGAATATTTTTCACTGAAGTTTATTGCAAAAATCAATAGAGTGATTCTCTTAGTGATTTTACAGTGTTTATATAAAATAAAGAATTCTGCGACGCCCTGTTCTAAGTAGAGAATAATGAAGTGAAAACTTTAAGCAGAGTGTCGACCTAAATTTCGTGTTTTTTTGTATCATTCGATTGGCGATTAAGCAGAGCATACCATTTTCCTTGTAACTTCTACAGTTTCTTCATAAATCAACAATATTTTTGTTGAGATAATGGAGACTATGCAGATTTTTTATGCAGAAATTTTTCCGAGAATCTGCAGATTTTCGGAAGAATTTCTGCCGAAAATCTATAGATTTTCAGGCAGAAATTCTGCCGAAAATCTACAGATTTTCTATGAATGTACTAAAATATACCGTTATAGCAACGATTTAACGGGATTTGTTGTGAAGAAAGAAAAACAGAACAGCGGTGCTTACTGTTCTTGTCCCATTATTTAATCACTCCATAATTACTGAGTAGCTCTTTTGGCAGCTTTTTAGTATGATGTTTCATAAATTATCCCCACCTCGTGCGAAAATTTAGTATGATAATTCGAAATTGAATTTGAATTCTTCGAACATCAACGACTTTTTGCGCAAATAGAGTTCCATTTACAGTAGACTCTCGCTAATTCGGATCTTTTAAGATCGGGCTACTTATTAACCCTCTAACAGTGTGTTCTTTAATATACAAAAAAAGTAGTTAAATAATTTTGTCTAGGATAATTAATGGTACATTGAACTCAAAAATATCATCCATTCTTCATCACCTCTTTCCGTTTGAGCGCCAGGTGAGAAAAGGTAAAGACCGCCTGGAGGCGGTCATATCGGTTTAAGGCATAAAAAGACTGAAATATTTTTATTGAAATATACCGTGTAAACAGACGGAATTCCCACGGGAATTCCCATGAGATTTTCCATTCCGGATGGGAATTCCGGATGGAAATTCCCATATTGAACTGTCAAATTTTTACCATCCGCTCTATGCGCCTCTGGTGGACTTCAAGCGCAACACAAAAATGCTCCGAAGATTTGAATTTCAAATTGTGTTTTTTCCGAATATAAATAACGGAATGTGTATTTAGAAGATATTTTACGTACTTTATTTTATTAAAGTGGCTTTATTATACCACAAAGATATTAGTAATATTATCTATTAATACATTTCATGGAAAATCTTTTAAAATTTCTCGAGAAATGATTAGAAACGTTGTTATAGCGTAAATATCTTGTCAAAAACCCCCAATTAAAGTAGATAAATCAACGACAGGCTTTGGATATCTTTGCTGATAGGACCTATTGATTAATTTTCGTTTAATTGTAGTGCTGATAATTTAAAATTTTATAAAGTGTTGGAAGAAAATGTATAAAATATCCTTGGGTGACCAAGCAGTCAATTCATTCGGAACAGAGATGTTTACAAAAATTAGTTAATTGTATAATAATTGAATACAAATTGTTTTAAAAAACAGGAAGACTGTAAAATATTTTAAAATTTTATTTTCAAAAAAAGTAAACAATAAAAAATATTGAAGTAATATTTTATATCCGAAAAGGCAGTTTATATGGTTTCTGGCTATAATTTTCATCAGTGAACTTCGATAGTTCTTACTATTCTTTGTATTTCCTTATCTACATTATTATATTCTTTACATTTTTTAATAATGGGATTTATTGAAAAAGATAAATTTTGAATCTGCCTTTCCAATCATTTAAACCTCTTCTGAAATGTTATTGATGAATATTTAATTCAATCCAGAAACACTAATCCTTTCAAAATTATTATAGTATTATTATTCGATTTCAAATTTGCTTTTAAAATCAATGTTTTGATCACTACAGGAGATTTTACATGTTTTTTCATATATTATTTGCTTAAAAACACTCCAAATTAAATTTTCGGAATTCTCCGGAAGCAAAAAGCTATCTCGAGCGAGATAGCTTTTTTCCATTTTAGAAAATTGAATATTTCACCCTCCAACGGAAAATTTCCATTTGAAATTCAAAATATTTCAAGACATTCGGGCAGTTTCGTGCACTTTTGCAGAGGGCGCTTGCATAGCAAATTTACCATTTGCTCGTGGGAATTCCCGTGGGAATTCCGTCTGTTTACACGGATAGTGAACAAATAGTAAAATAAATGAATTTTAAACGTTTTTTATGGATGAGTTTTCTATGATTATCTAAAAAATTATCATATTTAGGAAAAAAAAACGTTTATAATTTTTATAATTAGACGTTAATGAAGCTCAAGATGTATCAATAAGACTGGCTTTAAACTAATAGGTCGCAGGCTAGGTATATAAAAATGTCATCTACTTGTATAATTTGAATGTCCTTTGAAATACATTGATCATCTTGTGGTTTTATTTCACGATCTGGGGCATTAAAGGACGAATTAGGGAACTCATCGTCTCTGTTGAAGTCTACTTCTTTATCAATTTCGCTTAATTCGCAAAAATCGACCATTTTACTCATTCTGGACAGTCTTGCAAAATAAAAATTGTGATGAGCGTTCTTTGAAATAAAATCTCTGATTTAAAATATACTTTCAAGAAATATCTCACTTTATTGCAACAATCATTTACATGCTAATGTTGTTTTTTTTCATCTATATAAAATTACACATCATATACTGTACCCCGCCCAATAATAGTAGTTATTTACGTTTAAACATTACAAATGATTAAGCATTCGTCCACTATATTACAAAAAATTGTTACAGTAGTTTTTCCTCCATTTTCTGTTTTCGCTTGTTCTGTCTCTCAAAATTGTTTTTTTTTTGTTTTATTTTACTTTATTTTAATAGTATAATAATTATCGAGAAAATCACATAATATAATAAATGTTATTGTTAGAGAAAACGGTATGAATAAGAGCTTGATGTACAATGTATTTTAAAATCTTCCCTATAATTTTTAACTTCTAATATTGCAACTTATCTTTGATATTCGATTTTTTTTCACTTTCAAAAAAACAGCAATATTTCTCTTTCCTACAAAAAATCACAACGTCTTATCCAATTAGACTGAGTCGACTGTTGGTTTTCCTCAATTGCGCTCGCCATGGAATTATATTTTCATTCTCATCCTGCTGTGCTTGATCTTTGTGCAGATTCTGCTCGATTGATCCATTCATGGAAGTCCCATTGACTGCTGGGGACTCCTCGTGGCCATTGGTGTTCTCCTTGTTGCTCAGCGTCTTGTCATCAGTTCCACTTGGCAGGAAGCTGATGTTGTCAATGGACATGGCTCTCTGGGCGAGTCTCCAGCTGTTGGACAGCCTCGAACTCTCTTCCACTCGTGGTGTGTAAACGGTAGCTCTGAATCCCCCCAAAAAGACAAAAAAAAATCAGTAAAACCCCTCCCTTCCGCACAATCTTACTGGACTTACTTTAGTTTATTCTCCGCTTCCTCTCGTCTGGCCAGCAGATCCCTCTTCCACTGTGGAATTGCCTGAAGTCTTCGATCTTCCGCCTCACGAGCCATTCGTTCCTCAAACTCCTTCTTGGCACGCTCTGCCGCCTTCTTGGCCAGCATCTGACGCTTCCAGTCCGGAATGATATTCCCCGCCTGATCCTTCTCCGGCACCTGCAAACATTTCTGCGTCACTAGCGCCCATGCCCTTGACCTCAAACTTTAATAACATTCCCACCAACCTGATCCACAAAATTCGAAGCTGTGAATTGCTTTGAAATATCCATATACAGCTCCTTCTCATGTCGATCTTCCATCTTGGCACGTTCCACCTTCATCTTCTTAATCCCAGGGATATCCTTGCTCAATTTCAACTCTGCAATTAGGTCAGTTTTTTGCGACAGGAAGGACTCATTTGTGCTGGAGAGGCATTGCATACTCATGCTCCGGGTGGGAGCTGAAAAAGTCTTTCCCAGCATTTTGTCCGATGTTCGACGCAACTGTTTGTGTTTACAAAAAAAAAGAACAATTAAAAGCATTCCCAGGCTTCAGATTTTGATGTTTGGGAAGATCATAAATCCCAAAGACTGCAATTTGTCTTGAGAAAATGAAGGTTTCTTCAACATTTCATTGGTTAACCCAAAAAAAAAGTTCTATTATATCGCTCCTTGGAAATTACAACTCGCTTTTTTGCGATTTTGAGATTCTAATGCACTTAGAAAGGTAATTTAATAAATTTGCAGATGATATAAGTCATTAAATTTCGTTATTAGAAAAATTTTTCAAAATTTTAATCTTTTTGATTAGGGGAAAGTGCCCATGCTTGATACCCTAGGTCTGCCAGTAGCGTTTTTCAGATGTATTCGTACCTCATAGCTTTAATATTTGAATATTTTATGAATAACATTTCGTGATTTTCCATATTATTTGGTAATTTACGACGCAGATTCATTCCGGCAGTATCTCTGGACGATTTCCCACCTGTTAACTCCGTCTAACATGCCATTTTAACTTAATTTATGAATTATCAAAAAAAAAAACAGATTATTTGTTGTTATTTATTATCACTTTTAAACACATGTATTTATCATAGGGTAAGTGTGCCAAATTTCGGCATAGTTGCATGCAAGCATCAAAGTCTCAAGTTTGAAATGTAATATTTTAAATACAAATTGATTTCTTTAATTCTTTCTTCTGAAAGAGTGTTGCTTGGAACCTTGTAAAGAGTTTACCATCTTTATTTACCCTAAAATCATTCTTAATACATTTTAAAATGAATAAAAATGTAGACATAGCTTTGGTGTCCTATTTTGGCCACCTTCATTCTCATAGTTCCTTGCCCTTCGGGAATTCTTCCAATATCTTTTTCACGTCATTACGTTTGTCGAAGCTACATTTTTTTGTTATTCTTTTGCATTGTATAATCTCTAGAGTATGTAAAATCTAAAAGTTCATGGGAATTCGAGGAACAAAAAAGGTGGCCGAAATTGCAAGCTGGCCGGAATTTGGCACACTTACCCTATACAACTTTAGAAATCTTCAAACGCACCATTGGCCTCTCAAATGACATAAACTCAAAATATGGCCGGTTTATTTTAAGTTAGTTGCATGTTTTTGATCCTTTTGAGTGACTTTGGCAACATAACGTGCTCTATTAGAGCCTCTTGCCGTTCTACCTTCGACTGCTGTGCGGACCTGTCTCCGATTTCCCTTCCTAAACTAAGTGAGATTAGTCGCGGTCACTTCACTAAAGCTCTGTTTCTTGATCTATTGAATTTAATATGTATATATCTCTATGGCTTATACGGTCAGTGAACCAGGGTTTCTGCCGTTTACCTGGGGAGACCGGTTGTGAAGTCGGTCGGCAGCCGCAAACAGTTGATTGAAATAAATTTGAATTGAATTGACTTTTCAAATGGGGCTCAAACTTTTGACGCATGAAAAATCAACAACTTTTGGAAAACAATTTTTTTTTTTATATTAAATAATTTTTTCGAAATACATAAATAAGATCTACAGATAACAGGCTACTAATTTGCAAAAAGAAAAATTTTAAAAAGTAATTTTTTCTATCATTTTTTCCACTTGGTTTCCCGAACATACATGAGGCAACAAACTTTTGACACCTACTGTACTTTGTTTTTAAGAAATGGAAACACGAAATTTTGAACTGCTAACTAGAGTTCCTTTATTCCTCGTCAACGTTTCGGAGCTTGATGACTTCTTCTTTAAGTCCAGTGGATTTTCTTTCATGCTTCGCACGTATTAACATATTCTTTTAATGAATCTGACCTAAAGCCGAGTAAGGGCAAAATAATAATAGAATAATAATAGAGAATAGAACCTAGATCTAGTCGCGTCACTCACTTCCATTGGCAATTTTGAAAATATATTTACAAACGAAAGTTTTTGTGCGCAGACCATTATGCATAGTGCTCGACGCACATTCACTTTTGTTTTGTAAACATATTTTTACCGTTTCAATGAGAGAGAGAGATTTGTCAAGATCAAGTATCACATTTGAGTTCGTTGGAAAGGTCTGGGAATTCCTGACAAGCATGAATCGGTTCCATTTTCCATTCGGTTATGTCGAAAATAGACACAGGCTGATCCTGGAGAATATTCAACTCGAAAAATTTGGTGGTAAAGGATCAGCCCAAACTATCATACACTGAGGATTTAGGATCAAGGATTAGCGTTTTCAGCGTAAATTTCTATTAAATATTCACACTTTGATTGCTGAAAGACTTCTTAAGTGCAATATCAATGGATTTTTCGTACAGAAAGATGCACTCTGACCTTCCCATTACTCCAATCTTAATGCATTTCAAGATTTTGCGACATTGCGTAACATTACTCTCCATGTTTTTTCACCCAATTGACATTTCGAAAAGCACCCAAAAACCCCCAAAGTGAAGGTTTTTATTTTCAGCACTGGCGCTGATGTCGCCTAATCCCCTTAATTTCACTAGATCTCACGAACTTAGAAGATCAGCCTGATCCTCCAAATTGTAGGCTGATCCCTGAGTGTATCGACACCAATCCTCATTTTTCGAGCTGATCCCTAAGTCGATCCCTGTGTCTATTTTAGGCTTTAGGAACAGATAATGAACCGAATCATAACCGATAACTAATTCTTATGCGAAAGTCAATTGTATTACATTTTAGATATATTTTGAACAATGTTTCCAGAGATTTATAAATCGGTTCGGATCGGTTATGAACTGGCAATGAACCGATAAGTAATTTTTGTCGAAAAATCAATACTACTATGTGAAAACTATTTTAGGGGATATTTTGAATGATTTATGAATCGGTTTAAATCTGTTGGGAACAGGTAAACAGTCACTGATGCGAAAATACTGTTGTGTTATAGCATCTATGTCACGAATTCGAACACTTTGCAAAACCAGGAGGTGAATTCTGTAACGCTCTGGCAATGCCATATGACAAATTGGGTTCGAATCTTAGGAGAGTTTTTTCGAACATACGATTCTGTAGCCGTGACATTTCCATTTCAGCTCACGTGGCATTGTCAGAAGTCACATATTTCAGATTTTTGGCAATTCGAATGATAATGAATTTTGTTAAACAAATCAACCAAGATGTACTGTATTTTCATAAATTCATCTAGTAAAGGGATTTCATTTATAATTCAATGAATTTCATTTTCGAGCATTTGCTCGAATGGCATTGTCAGGTTTCGAACTCACGCGTGACAATGCCACGAAAATTACAGAATTCCCCTACTGAGACGCTTTGCTATCGCTTTACTTTTTCTTAAAGTAGTTTAAAGGGTAGAGTCATCATGGACGTTGTACACTTATGGACAATTTGCAAAATTCTTGAGATCTTCCCTAAAACAGATTTCGAAAAATTAAAAAAAATATCAGTTTATCTTTTGGTAAACAATTTTCTGATTTTTCGGAATCTGTTTTTTTTCCAAAAAGTAAAAAGAAAAAACGATAATAATAAAAATTAACTCCCCAATTCGAACCAGATATTAATAGCAAAACATCTTTGCGCAAATTTCTCTTGAAAATCTCCTACATTCTCTTTGATTAACTTGTTTCACGACATAAGATTTACGGCATTTCTTATCATACGAAAAAAAAATTGCTTCTCCGAGCGAAAACTTTTCTATCACACTAACCTTCTTTGAATTTATTGTTTATCTATTTGGCTTCCGTACAAAAGAAAAGAACGAAGAATAAACACGATCAATTGGTTTAGAGAAAAAAAAAACATTGAATTAGATTAGATTACATGCAATTCTTGCAAAAATTTCACACCCCACTTTTCACAGAAGAAAGAAATGTTAAAATTAAATAGAAGAAGAGATCTTGGTGTGTCCGAAAAGAGATTGCACAATTAGATTCACTTTTAATGCGAAGAAATTGCACGAAAAAAAATGGATAAATAGCAAAATTAATTGTGGCCGAGATTATCTTACTTTTTCATGGAATCCCTGGGATGCATTTCAGAGAATAAAATCTTTTATTTTTTTATTTTTTTAATGTATTAAGCAAAGAACTGCGTTTTTCACGGTTTTGTTGGCACACAGCAAATATCGCAAGAAGTTTCATTTCTTCCAGTCCAGAAAAGATAAATATGTTGTGCTCTTGCCGTAATCTCGGAGCATCACTTTAAATAAAGACGGTATAAAACAATTTACCGCCCATTTTTCCATCTTAAATTGCATCTTATTAACTGTTTATTTTTTTAAAGAGTTTGGCTATGGCTCAATTGAAGTTTTTTTCTCATCTTCTTCCATTGGGGTAACAAAAGTCTCAATTTAAGAAAGAAAAATGCACTGAAAAAAAGCAAGATTGAGAATTTCTTGTGAAATAGAAGCGTGTCTGATGATCATTGAGAGGATCAAAATATTTTAAATATCCCACATTTTTCTTAAACTCTCTTAAACGTCAATTGTAGACAGTATCACGAAAAAGTTCAATGAACAAAATGAGATCTTATTTTTCTCTATTTCTCCCTCAAAAAAAAATTGTAAGAGAAACTCACGCGATCTTTAAAAATGACGATTTCTGATTGTTCAGTCTGTTTGCAATGGTTTAAAAACCATTCAATGCAATCAATGGACTAATTGGAAAAGTACTTGGGAAAATGCTCAAAAAAAGCTTCTGAGGAAAATATTTGAAGTATGAATGGACATTGCTGAAATTACTGATCCATTATTGCAGCTGTTGAACAATGTGGCGGATAATTTTACAATAAAATCATAAAAATGATTTTCATTTCAGAAATTTTCAAAGATAATGTGCAATGCGTATAAAAAATTCTCCGTGAGGTGTTTGCTAAATTGGATTAACTTAAAGATATCGTCAGCGATAAAAAAAAACAAAATTTTTCTTTTTGGGACAATATTTCGAACAGTTTGTATATCGTCCACTTTGAGTGAAATATCGGACACGGAAACCGAAATATGTCTTCTTTGTAATGCCCGATTTAACAGAGATTTCGAAAGTCAAGATCTCGAATTGGTCGAAATTCCCTCGAAGCAGGGGCCCATCAAGCCTAATAAAAAGTGACGCTATTTTCACTTTTCCTTGTAAAAATTTTGCAGATATTGCACCGCGACTTAAACAAATTTGCTCGTAGTTCTTGTATTATTTCGGATAACATTATATGTATTTTTAGATAGCTTTTAATGCACGATTTCGAAATATATCAGACTGATAAATAAATTCTCTTTAGGAAAAAACTTGCCAACAGTCTTCAGTGCCTCTATTCAAAAACGTATGGAAAAATGAAATGTCGATAGGCCCCTGCTCGAAGAGCCATATAATCCCGAATAGGTCGAGATATCGAATGGCTAGAAATTATTCGGTTTTTCATCCCATTATAAGTTTGAATCTTTAATTCAAAATTTTTACCTGACTCAAAGTATTTCTCGTGCCCAATAAACGTCAACTTCAAAAATAAACAAACATTTGAACACATAAATTGCGACATTATTCCCTAAACAGACTACCGGCTTGAGCTAAAAGACGACTTAAAAGAAAACTGATGCGAATGTAATCTTATCATAATTTTGATAGCAATTACGTAAGGCCGTAGGTCTGTCCAGCAAATTATATTCATGATAAGCAACTTTTTGGAACTTGCCATTTTTAACTTAAATCCCATGTAACCAAAACAGGTCAGCGTGACTTAATAATGTGGTCGGCATTACTTATTTACTTGGTCGGAAATTGATCAAAATCTGGTCAGATTACCAAAAACGTGCAAGCAACTCCACCTCGTAATTACGTAATGACGAGTTAATTACGTAATGACAACTGTGGTCGTAATTAAGTAATGCCGACCTGGAATCTGACCTGCTTCCTCAGTGTTATGAAGTTAACGTGAAGACCATTACATTTTGACACTTGAGCACTTCGAAATTCGAACAGGATGTACTTCAGCCATATTGCGAACGTATAAAGAAAAAGTCTCTTTTCATATAGATTTTCGAATTTTTAAAGATCTACTTAGGCACGGAAAGAATGCATATTAACCCTTTAAGGACGATTGGAACACCGATGTTCCATAAAGAAAATAATTTTTCCTGACTACCTAAAGTTATTTTTTTGTTACGTCTGTACATAATTGTAAAGTAGAAGGTTGAAGGAATCTAGAATATTTTTTGCAAATCTGTAGCTATTTGCTACGTAGAAAATAATTAAGCTCAAAAATGGCGAATTTTTAAATTCTCAAATTCATAATTGATTTTATTTATTTTTTATACTTCCAATTTTTTTAAGCAAAACCCATTTTGGCAATAAAAACTGCAATACTCATACGTAATATTTTTCATTAAAGCAAAAAATATTATTCATTGGTATTGTCAGAAAAATTACTTAAATTTTTGGGCTATTTTTGTCCCTATCGTTCATAGAGGCACAAAATACAGTGCCCGCTTTGTAATCCGGATCGCCGTAATCCGGACGAGTTATCGACGGTTACATTTTAAATCATTTTGAGGTTATGTATGCACGAGTATTCAGCAATGAAAATGAATTATCCTGTGATGTTTTTGTTTAATAAATGAAGTATAATAGCATAGAATTCTCTAATTATGTCTTTTTAAACTTCTTTAAAACTTTTATTCTAAATCTAGAAAAAAAAACGTATTATATTTTCGAGACGTTGAACAAATTCAAAAAATTCATCCGGATTAGGAAGCGGACATCTGTCATATTGTCTCCCAATCATCCGAATAACGAAGCGGGCACTGTACACCGAATCAGACTCTGTTGGACTTTTCAAGGTTAGATGTAAGACTTTTCATTGATTATGTTTCCTAGTTTAATTTTTATTGTTAATTTTCAGTCCGTAAAAAGTGTCTCGTCGTTAAAGGGTTAAAGAGTTTGGAACAATTGCACGGCGAAAATAGGAACAGTCGCGCCGAAAATTAGAATAGTTGAGGCGAGTGTAGCAAATTTTGATTCAAAACGTCTGCATTTCTCAATCAAAAAAGACAAATCGTTTTAAAATTGTCAAGCTAATATTTTTAAAAATGTATGAAATTATTTATTATTTATCGTTTTTTTTCTGATGATGCCCTATGTTTCAACTAAAGTAATCGTAAATAGACAGAAAATAAAATGGTGCTTGACTTTTGTGATAAAATTGATCAAATATCTATTAAAAACAGTTAAAGTTGATAAACATAATTTTTGTGCAAATATAAACCACTTTCAAGAATTAATTCCTTTCATTGTAAGCGAAACAATGTAAAATTATCTCTTAAGGGGATCTACATAAATAAGTGAATGATTCACACATTTAATACCCCTTAGGGAATGCAATAAAAGTAAATTTTACAGCATCTTGATCAAGATCAAGATAAAATAACTATCTTATGATTAAATCAGTGATATGGGATTGTTTTTAATGGTGAGAAATATCTTCTGTTAATTGTAGGCCTTCTGACCACCGACTTTCATACTTATCATTAAGGTAAAGTGCCCTCAATTCGACCGGTAGAGTTATTTATTACATTTATGTATATTTGCACTAATATTTGGCGTATGATCTAACATTAATAGGTCAACTATTTCATAAATAAATACGAATCAGTGACAATTATATAGAAATTCTCCATAAAATATTCAAATATTGTCCACGGGTCGAGTCGAGGGACCAGTCGACTCGAGGGCACTTTATCTTATGATCTAATTTTCATTTTTTAAAAGTCTTTTATGATAAATAAATTTTTCAATTTGAGTGCTCTGAAAAGGGCATAATCAACAATAAATTCCCTCGATCGTAAAGTGCCCAAAATTCAATTGAAGCGGCAAAGATCGGTAATGAGTTCAAGTGACTTTCACCGCAACTTATCAATTAGCTTCACACTGTTGGCATTTTGAACAATATAAAAGCCGAATAAAATTTCAATTAAAATGGACATCAAGATCTAAATTGCCCCAAATTCCGCGGAATTGTGAGAGTAGAGTAAGAAAATTTGGTGAAAGAGAATATTCGTCTTTGACATTTTGTTATTGATATTTCATCCTTAAGATCACATTTTCCAAGACGTTTTCTTTATTTTATTTCCGGCGTCATTTCGTGTCCATGTTGCGGACAAGATAAATGAAAACACATTGTAAATAAAGACGAAATAATGAACAATTTCGTTGTCTAAAAGCAGGAGGAGAAAGTGCCCATGCTTGATACTATTCGAAGCTTCGTAATGACTAAATTTTCTATGTTTCACAATATATATGTGACTCATCGCAAAGATATTTTAAAAACTATGGGAAAGTGGCCATTTTTTTAAAATATATTGCGTAGTCGTGTTGATTGAGAAACATAGGAAAAATTTAGTCATTACGAAGCTTCCAATGGTATCAAGCATGGGCACTTTCCCCTACACGGAAACGAATTGTGTCCGAGAACTAAATTGCACAAAGGTGAGCAAGAACCGTTTGAAACCGAACAAACGTCAAGACTGTGTGGATTTCAAGAGTCGTCCGGCCCCTACAAAAAACTTTAAAGAATAGAAGAAGAAGAAGAACATACGTCATATGAGAATTGTACGTCAATGGTCAAAACGCTACCTATAGAAGAATTCTGTAATTACATGACAATGTCATATGATAAGTTTCCTTTGAAAATTCGACAGAAGAACAACATAAATGACCATTGAGTTCCTAATGGTCATTGTAAGCAGTTCGTTTAAGAACGTTCTTAAACACTAGAATCAAACAAAAATTTATGAACAGGAGGGTTAAAGTCATCCACAAACTGACTTAACAGATTCTTCCAACACGGGATCAACAACAATATAACATGATTACACTGTAACAAAGTATACCCCGATATGATTAATAATAATACGACATTGTCATACTGTTACAGAGTCCCCCTTCTGGACAAACTTATTTTGACTGAACTAAATACTGGATCTCTTCATTTTCGGATTCCTGCTGCCAGCACTCGCATATCATTTCATCATGCACACGTCTGTATAAAACATTCTTAAGTTGATTCTTATTTGATGTTCCTTATGAACTTTCGCCATCGAAATCCATCTCGACTGAAGTATAGGCCTTAACTGTAAAACGAAATCTTTTACACGAATTTGTTCCCGACAGTGCGAACAAAACGATTCCCCATATGAGTAACAATTTCTTTCCAAAAATTAGGGTAAAGTGGTACAAGTTGGACTATTGTACAATTTGGACAGGGCTTTTTTATAATTTAGTTCTTTGTGCTTAAAAACAAATTTTGTACTGTACTTATCAAGAATAAAGACATGTCCAACTTGTACCGGCGAATTGCCCAACTTGTAACACTATGTCCAACTTATATCACTTTACCCTACCTCGTCCACGGACTCCGAAAATTCTTGGAACAAATATGTTACAGATAGGAATAATATTGTTATAAAAAAATGTACCAATTTGTTTCTGACAGTGGGAACAAAACAGTCGAGTGCAACAAATTCTGTACGAAATTTCAGGAATAAATTTGTATAAAACGAAATCAACACAAATTTGTAGACATTCCACCGTATCAAAATGGTCCCAAAAGAAAACTCTAACAAAATTGTAACTATATTTCATAACAAAACTATAAAGAAAACTTTTTGGAACAAAAAAATATCTTTTCTAGGTGCAAATCGATTCCAAAAAAATTTGTTCCAATATTTTGGTCAGTGTCCAAAAGATTTTACCGTGTACATTTCGTCCAAAGTCGAAACCGATGCAAGTGTAAACAGATTGTAACCGAAGACGAAGTGACAGATCACGTTGGACATTTTCGTTTTCTTCATTTCGTCTTTGTATTAAAGATGATAACGGAATACGAATTGTAAGGGGTAGGCTTTCAGACTTCACACAATTTCTGGCTTTGAACACTTCGTATTTTTCCAATATTTCATTGATAAATCTGACCTAATAAAATATAATGCCATAGGTAAGATGCGAAGCCTGCCACTGAGAGAAATCCGAAAAAGTTAAAATAACATTCCGGAAATGTTAATTTTATACTGCATTATTGATCCGAAATTGGTGTAAATATTATGCATTTTACGTGTATTAGGAGTTAAAGTTACCCTTTTTTCATGTTAATTTTACCCTTAAAAAGGTATAAAATTAACATTAAAAAATGTTGATTTATTTTTACACCTAAAAAGTGTTAAAGTTATGAGGAAAAAAAGTTAATCGCACCCTCTTTTTTCTCAGTGTTTCGTTTAAATGTTAAAAACGAAATGTAGAAAAATAAATTGTTTGTATTCATTTCGTCTAAAGTCGAAACTGATGTAAGTGAAAACGGATTGTAACCGAAGTGATTTTGTTTTTGTTTTCTTCATTTCGTCTTTGTAGTAAAGACGATAAGGGAAGACGAATTGTAAGGGGTAGGCTTTCAGACTTCACACAATTTCTGGTTTTGAACACTTCGTATTTTTCCAATATTTCTTTGATAAATTTGACATTATAAAATATAATGTCACAGGTAAGATTCGAAGCTTGGGGTGACATGATAACTTTGTTTTCGATAGTATCGACTGTCGATTCTGAAAACTTTAAACGATAGCTGCACGCTTTGTAAGAAATTTAGATATTTTTCAAATGTCACATTCTTTTAAGTGTTTCATAATAAATGGCTCAACAATGCGTAAAAAGTCGATATTTGCTTAATTTACATGATATAGATTTGACGATACTATCGAGTCGATAGTATAGCCTTCCCCTGCTTGAAAACAAAATTATGGACCACTTCGTATTCGAATGCATCTCGACTATATGCTATTTTACCGAAAATTTGAACTGTTTTGTTGGGCACATTTCGACTAAATGTTGAAGACGACTTGTTGAATTCTTTCGTCTTATGTCGGCTTCAGACTGGAGGTTTAGCCCAGTTACCGAAGGTCTCAAAAATCTTAATAACAAGCAATTTTATTGATTTTTCAAAATCTAATGAATCATTTACCCTTATTGTTCAATCCTAAACAACAATTTCCTAAAAAATCATGCTTGATGAGTAATTAAAGGAGTTGAGCCAGATAGTTAAGCCTTAGGTCTGAAGCCCGTATTAGGGCACATGTAAGACTGAATGAACCCAAAAACGAAAAGTTGAAGACGAAAGGCCAGAGTCGAAAGGCCAAAGACGAATATTCGGCAACTTGAAGAAAAATGATCACTTACTTGAACACTGTTGAGATCCTGAATGGAGATGGCCGACAGGGGTTGCTGCTGCTTCCTGGTGGCCGTGTCTGGGGCTGAGGGTTGCAATGGGGCCTGTTTGGGTGGCACGGCGACCAGCAGCGGGGGCGCCGGTGGCGGTGGCGGAGGTCGAGGTGGTTCCGGAACAGCTGGAGGCAGTGGTGATGTAGTCTGCGACAGCTGCATGTAATCCTCCGTGTCCGTGGACCTTGTCAACGCACGTAATCCATAATTAATCCTCAATTGACTTTGCATCACAGTATTTCACTAGCACTTTAAAATTTTCCACTTCGAGATAGGGATTTTCTTTTTTGTTAAATTTGAGGCACAAACTCACCTCGCTGAGGATGCACTGGACCGTTTATCACTGATAGACTTGAGATACTCGGATGGTTTGATCAGGTGATTTGAGCCGTCCAACATTGACCCATTAGGGAAACTGGGCGGCACAAATGGCAGCACAAGCTGTTTATTGACGAGATTTGGTCCACCTGGACGCGAGCTGGGCCGTTCACCGCCAAGATGTGAATAACACTGACTCTCCTCGAAGTTGCTGCCGCTGCCGTTGATCAATTTGGCTTTCTTATTTGCTACCATACACACACACAAACAATACAACAATTGTTTAAGAGCTCAAGTGTAAATTTTTTTTCATCTTATGAATCTTTTTTATATAAATTTACTATGTACATCATGACACGAAAGAGAATGAGAGAAATTGTAGAGCAGATTACCACCACCACCGTCTGTTAGTGCACCTCTTGATGGTTAAATTCTCTTCAAGAGTTGAGATTCTTGGGCTTCGAGGGGAAGTGATTATTGAAATCACAGTGATAGTGAAGCAGAGAATGTTAAAGAAGTTATACTTTAAAATCTCTGACTACTCAATAATACCTTAATAGTCAAGCAAAATAGATTTAGCCGGGACACACACCGGAAAGCTATAAAAATAGGTCGCAATTAACCAAGTTTGCATGTAAAACACAAGACGTAATATATCGTTAAATAGGTGAGGATTCCGAAAATCGTCAGTACAGTAAATACAATTCACTCCAGAAAAATTCGTCAACTTTCTTCAGAGCTTTCGGCTTGATCACTGATGAAGTTTAATTAATTTTTCCTGAATGTATTGTATTTCCCGACTATTTCCGGAATCCCCACCTAGTTAACAATGAAGAAACTTAATAAATCGAAAGAGATAATCAAACAAAATATAGACACTCTGAGTTTTGGAAGGTGTCTAGGATTATGGTAAAGTATTTAGCGCATGCTGTTTCTAGGATCGCCATTATTCGCATTAAGTTTCACTTTGTTTACTTATTTTATAGTGATGAAGCCTTTCTTTCGTGAAATTACAATAAAGAGGCAAGACTTACAGAAAAAAGTAATTTTCTAGATAAAATTTTAGTGGTGACATAAACCATTTAAGAATTACATGTTCATTGGGGAACCAAATTTGAACTTTTGGAAATTTGAGAACTTTCAATGTACCTCTAATAAGAATTTTGTAAGCCGTAAATCAATAAACGCTTTACTTATAACTTCAGATAGATTTTTAAGATAGCTTGTTTTTACTCTGAGCGGTTCAATTAAGATATTTTTGTTGTAAGTGAAACCCATAACTCTTATTTTAGGTTCCGCATTCCTCAGATAATAGGGTAAAGTGATATAATTTGCAATTAGTGTGTTACAAGTTGGACAATTCGCCGGTACAAGTTGGACATGTCTTTATTCTTGATAAATACAGTACAAAATTTGTTTTTAAGCACAAGGAACTAAATTATAAAACTAAATCATTAAAAATATACAAATAAAAATGAAGTACTAAATTTATCAAGACAAAAAGCCCTGTCCAAATTGTACCATTGTCCAACTTGTACCACTTTACCTTATCTCTTTTACATTAAGGAAATTTTATGAAATCGAAATTTCCATTTCTTTCTTTCTTAAGCACAATCCTTATGTCTATCCTACTGTCACACACTCTTCTTATTCTTGTCAACATCAAAACAAACTGAATTTAGATTTAGATTTGGAAGATAAAGATAAATTCAATGCCTGTGAAAAAGGGATTGGAAATTTGTATATTATTAAATTTTCCTGGTTTAAGGAGCACTGGAGGTATAAATAATTTACTAAATTTTCATTTATTTATAAGTTTTACTTATATCTTTTCATCTTACGTCGTAAATTAAAATTCTAGAATGGCTTATCTAAGAAATTTTATTTATTCTAAGTATATTTTCATTGTCAGATTATTAAAGGTTATTTACTTTTTTTTTTTAAATAAAACCCTAAAATTCAGATTTAGATCTTGATAAAGTCTTTACATTTAAATTTAAATTTAGATTCTAATGGCGCTGTCACACCTTCTCAATTTAGTAAAATTGAATCGATTGAAATTTTACCTCTTACTCTTTGATATAGATAATGATTAAATAATGATAATTGATATAGATAATGATGAGATATTTAATATAATATTAGAATAAATTGAAGTTTTTATATTTTAAAATAAGACATTAAAACGATTTCAGTTCATAATAAAACTTTTTTTTTGAATTTTAAGTCCCAGATTTAATGTTCTTAGATTTTCTCTCATTTTACTTAAATTTTGCATTTTTTTATATTTCTTTTGAATATCTAAGCTTCTCAGATTTGGATTTTTAACTTAAAATATTTTGAATTTTAATTTTAACCTTTATAAAATCTCATAAATAAAATGAATTTTAAGGAATATTGTATTTTTGACTTGTAATGATAGGAAAGCACTAACTTTGCGCTCTGGTTAGGTAAATAAAAATACACAGGTCGGCGGAAAGGTTCTGAGAGTGTACAAGAAAAAAGGAATACGTAATTCCAAGATCTCTTTTTTCTAATCAACAATATCCTACAATTTTGATGTACTTGACTAAGTTGTCCCATTTTTAAAAAATGCATCGACACACCAACTTCAATTGTCGTGCACGATAAGAAAGAATTTCCAGATGGAAATGAAACTTGGTATAGATCCATATTAGGAGTGTTACTAAATTACTGACTATAATTTTTAATTCTCCCAATTGTTTATAGGTGTCGCTCTCAGTAGTTTTCACCCGACCTACACTCGACTCTTCGTTATCCGGCTGACGTGGGGACAAAATGACATTTTGGTTTTTTGAATCTTGTCAACGTTTTTTATATTTTCTGCTGTGGGAATTTGTTTTCTGTCGAAAAACAACAGAATTTTCTTTGTGGTGTGTTTATGTTTCATTTTGTAGCATGATTGTGCGTGAAAAACTTTGATAAAATGAAAATAACACATTAATCCACTCTGGACAACCTGCATGTTTCGTAAAAAAAATCGTTTTGAATACATCAACCGCCAGTGTTTGGCAACTGACACCCGGATAATGAAGTGCCGGATAACGAAGAGCCGTGTGTATACATTTTGGAATAACAAAAAAGGTACTGCCTTAGAGTTCTTCTTAGAGTTCATGACTCGAAAAGAATATTTCAATTGGAAAAGTTATTTAATCTCCTTCATAGTTTATATCCTTAGGCCTTCTTCAGACTAATGATTTAGAAAACTTCCTAAGGTTCTCACATTCTCAATAGATCTCTCCTTTGATAATTTTCTTTAGAAATATATTTTTAATTTTTAATAAAAATAGTTTTTACTAAAATATCTTCTATTTAAAAATTTCCTATCACAATTTAAATGGAAAATTTTCATCTTTAACCCTTTAAGGACTATAGGGACACCGGTATCCCCAAAAAAATCCTACGGCCTTCTAAAGTTATGTTTTGGCCCTCTTGTCCTTAATGGATTAAGCATTTTCATCATTGATTAAGAAAACATGAAAGTATGTACTTGTAGAGCAAAATCAAAAGCCATTTAGTGTCAGTTACTTAATGGATTTATGGGAGATTGAAGATCAAACACCTCCGCATTTTTCTACAAAAAAAAAACGACTTACGCACATTACCTTAAAGCTGAGCTGCAGGTGGTGCATGATGAAAGGTGGCAGTGAAATAGCATAGACATTAATAATTCCAATAACTAAACACGAAAGAAGCTTTTAAAATGATGGACTTGACTCCCCATTTCGACGTTCGAATTTGCATTTTCTCAGAGATATTGCATTTCCTGGGCATGGAGGAAAAAAAAAACGCGAATCGTCTGAAGAATTTAATGTGAAAATGAAAAGCACCGTTTAGCCAGATTTATCTCGTTCTCTGTCTTATGAGCCATCTTCTATATATTGTATCTTATTCAATCTAATAAATGTATTACGCCAATAAACGGTTCAATTAAACACGCGACTCAAGTTATTCCATTTTCTTCATCTTTCACTAACTTTGTGGCCTTTTTGTCTTCTTTTAAGAGCAAAATATAGTTGGATATCGGGGAAAAATGAAGAAATGAAGAGACTCAAAAACGTAATTCAACTTGAATTTACAGTAAATTGAATCTACTAATAAATTTTACAGAATCTCTTTTTTTCACGATATATACTCTTTTTCTCTCTAGTCTTTCTCCACAACTCTCTGAATAATAATACTCAAAGTGGAGTAAAGGTATAAAATATTGAGGTGAGCCTTTCCAAAAAAATAACACACAAAAAACAGATTTTGTGCATAAAATTGGCATGTAAAACATTTTGATTTACATTTAATAATTATAAGTATCTTTTAAATTGAGAGATGAATTGCTTTGTTTTTATTGCACGAATTACTTAGAGAGAACAATTTCTTTGGTATTTTTCCACATTATGAAATTTTACGGAAAAATATAACGCCGATTGTTCGTTGATCCGACCGAACTTAGGGTAACTGGATCAAATTTCGGACAGCTTGCAATTTCGACCACTTCGTTTACTCTTCAAACGTTTTTTTTTGTTTTTTTTTTTTTTGCAAAAAAATGTGGTTTCAACGAACGAGACGATGCGAAAAAGAATTTGAAAGAATCCCGGAAGGGTAAGGAACTAAATGAATAAAGGTGGTTGAAATATTACCCAAACCTATGTCTATATTTTCGTACATTCTAAAATGTATTTAGAATGATTTTAAAGAAAATATTGACGATAAACTATCTACAAATACCACAAAAATCAATTTGTATCAAAAAATATTACAATTCAAACTTAAGGCTTTGGCCCTTGTGGAACTATGCCGATATTTGATACTGTTACCCTATTAAATCTAGAAGCAAACAGTAACATGTTGAAGTCTCAGGAGGTATTCTTAAAGTTTATAATCCGTACGTTAAATGTTGGCTTGTACTTTCCGATAGGAATCCTAATTAAACGAGAATGGATTATACTCTATATGTGTAAGATTATGTTAGACATAACTTATAAATAATATCAGGGGGTGAAAAAGTATAGTCAACGAGGGAACCGTGAGTGTCAGATCGGTATATCGCGGGAATCAATCTCTATGATCGCGATGATCGGCACTTAATGTGAACTGGTAGACTTGTTCACCCCTTGAATACAGGGAGTTCCGCCTTGAGAGAAAACGGGCTGAAAGAATTTGAAATAAAGCAAGTGGTAAATTTGCTGTACTAGCGCCCTCTGCAGAAGTGCAAGAAACTGCACGAACGCGTTCAAATATTGTGAATTTCAAATGATGATTTTCCGATGAAGAGTGAAATGTTCACTTTTGTGAAATGGTTTTGCATATCTAAACCATTGAAAATCACTGAATTATTCATCAAGGATGTTTTTTTGCAGGATGTATTCTAGCTACTATACTTTGAGACAAAATATTAAGCAAAATTGTCAGAAAATGCGATCGGTATTGAAAATTATTTCGTCAAAATATTGCGCATATTAATTTCTACCTTTTATATAAATACGATTTCTGCATAATATTGCGAAATTCTACTAAAAAAATTATTTTATGCGCTCATGAACTTATTTTGACGTAGTATTCTAAAATTTAATTAATATTGAGATAAAATATTGAATATCTAACAAAAATAATTTTAAAAAATAACATTTTGTATCGCTATTTGATCAACTTTATTGAAATTCAACTGCAATAATGCTCTTCCGGACAAAAAGCTAACTCCCTTGAGTAGTTTTTTGCTTCCGGAAAATTTGGAATACTTTTCTTATGAACTAAACCTTATTATTTAATTTAAATATTATTACTGCTGGAACTCCACGGAGACCATTTTTCTCAATAAATCTTCGCGTTTCAGACGATTTCTGAGAAGTGTGGTCACGCTGTTTGTTCGTCTGTACGTCTGTCCGTCCGGCTGTCACCAGCTCTAGAGGCCAAACGGTTAGAGATAGCGACTTGGGACCTATTCGGAACATCCCGCCGCATAAGTCGACTCAAGGATCGTTAATATGTATTATAGTTAACATGCTCCATAACCATGTTTTTTTGGGATTGCTCAAAAACGCGTCATGCAATTCTTTTCATTTTCGGATATGTTTTAGAGATAACCCAGGTGAACGATTGACTATATGTAAAAATAAAGTGGAATCATTCCTAATAACGGTTTCTTCAAGGTTAAAGGTTTAAGAAACGCTCTAGAGAACGCGTTTATCAGGCGAAGTGGTCGTGTTTGGCTCGTTGGAAAGGGTCTTGGAATTTCTGACAAAACTGAACTGATTCCAATCGGGTTCTAATCGGTAATGAACCGGTTCATAACCGATAAGTGATTTTTATTCGAAATTCAATTAATTTGCTCTTAAGGTGTATTTTGCGAAATATTTTGAGTGATTTATAAATCCGTTTAAATCGCTTGTGAACCGGTAATAAACCGATAAGTAATTTTTGTCCGAAAATCATTTTTATTCGTCTTAAAAATATTTTATGGGACCTTTGGAATGATTTACAAAACGGTTTAAATCGGTTGAAAATCGATAAACGTTAAGATGCGAAAGTACTTTGAGGGATACCATCTAAGTCATGAGTTCGAGCATTTCGCAAAGTCTGGGACGCTTTGCCACGCTTTTTTTAAGTGATTGGATGTACTACAACTCCTTAATTATTAGGTCATTGAGTTAGGAACCTATTAAATATACTTAATAAAGTACTTAAATAAAATCAATATAAAAATTATGCAATAACAAGTAAGGTAAAGTGCCCTCAAGTCGACCGGTTCCTCAATTCGACCGGAAATTCAATTTATTTATATTTGCACTAATATTTGGCGTATGATCTAACATTAATAGGTCAATTATTCCACAAATAAATACGAATCAGTGACAATTTCATAGAAATTCACCATCAAACATTCAAATATTGACCCACCGGTCGAGTCGATACAGCACTCGACTTGAGAGCACTTTACCTTATTTTTTGTAAAATTTTAATAAATTTCTTTCAAACAATTTAAAAAAATAAAATCAATGGAATGAGAAAAATATTTCGTATAGAAGTTATCAAAGCGTGGTGCTGTGGATAATTCAAGTGGCAAGTTGAGAACAATTGCACGGCGAAAATAGGAACACTCGCGGCGAAAGTGGGAACAGTCACGGCGAAAATGGGAACAGTTGCTAATTTTTATTTGTGTAAGTAAAGACTAAAAATATAATAGCCTCTTTTGGGCTTTTTGAGGTTATGTCAAATGGGTTAAATAGAACCTCAAATTTTCAAACAATCCAGCCGCTTATTCTGCTATTAAGGTGAAAAGTCTCTACTGATAAACTTTCAACTAACGACGATTTTCCAGCGCAATCCCACTAAGATAGTACATTTAAAATGCCATTAAACTTCTTGAGGAAGTTATCTCAAGCCTGAAAAAATCATATTTCACCGTTTATGAACCACTTATTTTACCCCAAGTCTTTCTTTAAACACCTCTTCAAAACATTTAATTGCAAACAAGAGGAAATATTATGAAACTTTCCAGACACTTTCTATCCACTTTATTTTTCAAATGTCTGTAACTGATTGTACAAACAAAATTGCTCATTAAAAATTGATCGAAATGGAAAACTCATGTTTATCTTTATCATTTTTTTTTCAAATTAATTAAATACACAATTTTCCATATCGAATCAAAAAAAAAGGAGAAATGCAAAACACCAAATGAAAATCATGTAAAATCGCGTGCATTAACCCCTTTAGATTTCGGTTTTCTCAGTGTTTTTCCAATATGAAGAAAATTTTTCCCTCGTAAATCAATTAATTTTATAATATAGTTCCTCATTCAATAATCCAACATACCATAAAAAAAATTATTCAAAAGAGTATTTTCTTAAGATTTATGACGCCTGATATTAGAAAAAAGAGTTGTTTTGTCTTGGATGATGGAGAGAGAATATTGAACTAGCAATTTAAAAGATTCGCAATATCGTTAATATACGGGTGAACTTGATCAAATAAAATTTCAAATTGTTTACAAAACCGTAACGAACGGGGAAATTTTCTCATATTGAATTTTGTACTAACAAAAGGTTGCAAAATTTAAATAAAATCAGCAAGAAGATGGAAATATTTATCACTTATTTGGTGAAATTTCGTTTTAAAACTTATATTTTATTGCAGAAAATGCCCAAAAGCCTAGTATTAAAAATAAAAATCTCAATCAGATTCTCCTCTCATCTGTAACTTATTTGCATGTGCAGAAGTGCGCAAAAAGTCTGTTTGTTTTGCATAAAGTGCCTCTTTAAAGGTAAAATTGAAGAGAATGCAATTGGAAATTGCAGTACTTGGGGCTTCTTCTGTTGGTTTGTAAACTCATTTAACATTGTGAATAACACACGTAAGACAATATAAACCACTTGAGCAGTGAGATTTTTGATTCATCTTCCACTAAAAGACTATAATGAGAAGATGAAAAACATTTCCATAACGCAGCAAATCTTGTGATTTGCACCAATTGCGATAGAGGTGGGAATTAATTATTGCTCATATGCCTTTTTTTACCTTCTTCTTAATCTACTTCCCCTCTGCCTCTCTCATTTGCGGTACCATGGTGAGAGACATCGTCTCAATTTATTTGTTTTTTGTTCAAGAGAGTCAAGAGATTATTTTAGAATGTGAGGTTATTTTAGTTTATGTGGAAAATCCTTTTTGGAACCCATTTGAATAGGATAATTATGACATTTTTAAATTCAATCCATCGCTATCCACTACCAATATTCAAATTTTACATACATTTCGATTTAATCAAATGTCCAAATTAATTATAAAAAAAATCAAGAAGATGAATGTAAGGTTAGATTCAACATAACCTTATTTTCCCATATAACCCTTAAACGAAATACAAATGTACAGTGGCGGATATAGAGGATACTAAAGAGGCAATGCTGACAAGGCCCCTACACCAAGAGTGCCCAAGACCAGTTTTTTTTTTATATTTTACAGTAGAGTTCCTCAAATTTGAACAATATTTTCAAAAACGTAACGAAATTCATGTAAAATTAACTTTTCCCAAATTAAGGAAAATAACTTTAGAGAATTGTATCAATTGAATTTGTTGTTAAAAAGGTGGAATTTGTTGAGGAAATTACTATAAGACGGCAATATTAAGGAAACACCAGAGGGAAATAGTTCTAATTCAAACTCCATGCAAAATTTCTTTTACATAACCTCATATTTTACATTTTGAATGCAACTGTCGTTCAAATCTGAGGAGTTCAAATTTGAGGAACTCGACTGTATGTGTTTTTTGAGCTCATAAGACGCATAATTTTATCCAAACGGCCCCTTTAATATTGCAGGTTTCAAAGTTGTAAACGGGCCGTTACCCCTCCTACATTATATTCAGAAAATTAAAAAAATAGTATATAAATAATCATTATAATTTTAATAAAATTCTGAACATTTTCTTAAGAAAAAGTCTTATTGGTGGTTTTAACATGTTTTAAGCTTAAGATTTCGGCCGAAAAATTGAATTTGAATTAAATTTTTAAATTTAAGCACGTTAAAAAGAACATTTCCCTTCTTAATCCTAATTTCCACACAAAAAGCCGATTTGGAAATATTTTTTTATAGACATTTTTGGAGATTGTTTTTAATGGAGGTGAACTCGTAAATAATTTCAAATAGAAAGCTTGCTTAAAATCTTTCTTAAAAAAGTTTCAAAAAAGAAAAACTCAGGCTGTTTTTGATCGCAATTTCTTAAAGCAAAAAAGAAAAACCCAAGGGGGAGATATTTGGATAAAATTGTGTACACCACTTCCAGGCATTTCCACAATTTGTATGGAAGAGGCCTTCGCACTTCCAAAACTTCGCAACACTCTCGAAAATGTGGCAATACTTCCAGTACTTCTTGCACTTCATGCACTTCTCATACTTAGAAATTAGTAATTTATTTAATCTAATTAACAATCCAATAAGGAAAACTTTTAAAAAAAATCGAAAAATAAAATTCATAAATATTTTCAAATTTTTTTTAATATATTTTGATTTTCTAGCGCGAGATGAAGGGGTGTCAACATATTTTGATTTTTTTAAGAGAATAGTGAAGCTACTTTTGGAAAATAGAGTCTCTAAAAAAACGTAATTTCGTTTGTAATTATTGAAACTGTGCTGAAAAGTCTGCAAGAGTCTAAAAGTACGAGTGCAACAACTCATTCAACACTTCATATGTATCTTCACATTTTATTAAACTTGATTCTCTCCTTGGCTACAAAATCCTTTAAAATTAAAAGGAACGGTTTTGATGATTTCTTTTCCTAATTAATTTTTGCAACAAGCTTGGCTATTTTTTCTGGATCTGTCGCTGTTGTTATAGAGGAAGTGTGCCAAATTTCGACAAGCTTCTAATTTCGGCCACTTTGAGTGTAATTTTATTTTGATTTTAAATATTTATTCATTTTTGGATGTATTAACACAAAGACACTTAAATTTTAGCTATAATTTGAATTTAAATTGCGTTGTAAAAATTCAGTGTGGAAAGAGTCTTACAAAAAATGTGACAGATCGATTGTGTTTCTAGCAGTCTTGTAATTTGTGGTGAAGTGCAGAAGGTTTTCCTTCGGTGTTTTTCATGAAAACTGATTAGTTTTCATTAAAGATTGTTTCTGTTTATGTTAATAGTGAATCAATCTTTAAATTTCGCGTGAAATTTCCCAGCTGGATCCTGTATTTCGCGAAAAAAAGTATATACTTTGTGAGCGTCTTTCCGGTGAAGTAGTGTTGCCTATTCCGGCAACATATTTTGCTTTCCTAAATTTCTTATTCATTTTATTTCATTTTTTTCAATTTCTGAGTTCTACAATGTCCAGAGAAAAAAACCATCGCTTGTATGAAAAAGATGATGTGGAAAAGGCTTTGGAAGAGTTCAGGAAGGGCAAATTGTTACGGGAATCTGCGCATAAATTTGAGATGCTACTCTTCAGGTCTTCAGGACAAACTACACGGAAGATCTCAGGGCTTGTGGGTTATATAAACGTATTAAACTAAATATTAAACTCGTTCCGTTTGACGTTTTGAAATTTTCTATCCGTTGCGTCACAAAAGGTGGTCGGTATTTCACTCAAAGTGGCCGGAATGCTACCCAAAGCAATGTCCATATTTTTATTAATTTTTGAATATTTTAGGAAGTGATTTAAAGAAAACAAAGATGATAAACTAGTTTTCAAGATTCCAAACAACCCTCCCGAAAAGGAAGTAACAAAAAATATCAATATGAATTAAAATTATTGCATTTCAAACTTAGGAATTCGGTGCTTATATGCAACTATGCCGAAATGTGGCACACTTACCCTATTAGCTCAATTTCTCATCACCTGTCAATAACCGATACAGAAAAGACACAGAAAATATAAAAATTTGAGAGCATAGAGGATACAGAAAAGGTTCTTTATCGCAACACAAGGGAAGTGTACCAGCGGAACAACATAAGGGAAGTGTAAATTGAGAGTATTTAACTGACTTTCAGGCATATTACTAGTAATTTAATAAGAAGCTTTCATGAATGTTTACACCTTTCTCTAAACAAATCGACATGAACATCCGGTACTTTATAAAATATGAATACCTATTTTTTGAGAAATATAACCTGCAAATGTTTTGTTAGGTTATGATGCATAATAAAATGAGTTTCTAACGACTCACTGACATATACCAGATAAGGTTCATTATTTTTTTTATACAATAATCTCAAAATCACATAACCCAGCTAGGAGGGCATTCTTAAAACCAATTTCTTAAAATTTAGAATAAAAATTCAAAAAAAGTAAGCACGAAAATATTCGAAATGTACAATTCGAGTAGGATTTCTTCCATGGTTTCACTAAGACGGCGATGTCTATAAGGTAAATTGGGTTATTTCCGAGTATTTGTTGATGGTAATGAGATAATCAATAAAACAATTTCTTTTAATTCAAACATCTATCCGTTTAAAGGATAGAAGACGTAAAAAGAATCCTCGATCGAATACTTCTGTTATTGTTAGGTTATCTAGAAAATGACATTAGTTGACAACTTACATAACCTCAAAGGAAACATTTTGTATATGAAGATTTATAAAGATTTGTGTCTGGAAACACATTTTATTGTAAATTTTGTCTCTCGAGAAGTAAATACAGTAGAGTCTCGCTATAGGCCATCGCTCTATAGTCCACAATTTATCGACCGTTGATTTAAAAGCACTGATTTTGAGTTAGGTTATGTTTTTTAGTACGCGACGTGCAATGTTTTCATAATCATTTTAATATTTCTGGCAAACTTTATTGAGTAGTTGTGATAAATTGTGATCCATAATGAAGAGAGCGAGGACAAGTACCACAATTGCAAAGAAAGCGGAAGCCGTCGAGCAATTTCAATACTAAAAGTTGTTGATAATTTTAAAAATTAACATGGACTATAGTGCGACCCAAGTGTCAAATCTGGAACCAAATATGGACTATAGCGAGACTCTACTGTAATGTAATTCGTTATATTTTGAAGAAGAGTTTCTCTGGATCCTAAAATCCTTCGTTCAAGGTTATGTTCAAATAAAACACTCATAACCTCAAAATAAAAAAAAAACCGTTGGCCCTTGTTTAAACAAATACAAGTTTCTTGAGCTCATATCACGTAACCTTTTACTTGATTGGACTTTTCCTCTTTAATAATAACCATTAATAAAAAAGAGTGTAAAAAACCATAAAATATTTCAAATAAACTTCAACACTTTGCAATTTCTCAACACTCTTGAAATTTTCAAAGCCTAACCAACAAGATTCAAGAGGTGTAATTTCTCTAAAGGAGGCCTTAGCATTTGATAAATGGGAGAAATCACTGAGGTATCATCTGCCACACTGATTCACGCCTTCCCCACTCACAAACTGGATCAATTATACACTTCTTTCTACAAGATTTTTAATTGTATACACTCCGACTATGTACACACCTCGGGGTGGATGCTGAAGTGTCTTTCAATTGTTTAAATTAGCAATAAATTTCTCTGCCGTGCTTCACTATCACATTCAATTAATCATCAAAGAAACAAATAAAAAACCTCTCCATTATGACTCTCAAGTCACTGCCGCAAGAAACGCTAGAAATGAAAGACAAATCCACCACCAAAACAAACTCAAGAAGTCACTCACCAGATACCGTGGACATGCTGCGATTGTGATTCCCGCGCACGAGATCCGAAGGTCTGAGAGTTGGCTCCTCAACCACCTCGAGGCCAGAGTCCGAGTCCGGAGGGCTTTCCACCTCATTCGCCACCGGCTGAGCGTCCATGGAATTGGAGGAGCCCGTGGTGGTGGACATGGTGGATGACTGGGAGTTGTTGCTGCAGCTGGTGGAATGGTTAGGTGCCTTGAGAGGGGGTGGAAGTGGCGGCGGAGGTGGACCAACAACTGCAGAAAAAAAAGCGCGCCAAGTTTTAGCCAAAGTGCCGGAATGTAGGCAACTCGTAGAGATGTATTTCCACTTAGATTAAATTACGCGTATTAAAATTGGAAAGAAATTAGAATAACATTTCTAATTCAAACTTTTAGCCTTGTAATGCAAATACTTAATTATTTTAACAAAATGTTAAATCATTTGATATTTTAAAGAAAAAAAATTGACATTTACATTCCATTAATCCAAAAGAATGCAAATGAAAATTGGTAATAAATTACCTATAATATGCTATTTATGAAAGAAATGCCAAGCATTGTAATCTTTTTAATGATGCTACATTATAGCATTATTCAAATTTCTTAACGGATATTGCCAAATTCTTCAAATTACAAGAGATTTGAGAAGTATTAGGAAAATAAATGCAATATTGCTTTGAAAGGTTTTTTTCTTTAATTTTATCAAGAAAGACATTGAATTTATTAGGCAATTTATCTTTCTCAAAATTAAGATTATCAGCCAATCAGCAATAATTCGAGATATTTGATAAAGAAGGGCATTCATGATTATGGGAGCGCAGGAGTAAATTAGGTAGAATGTGAAGTTGAATTGAAGATGAGAACTTAAGAGATTTTCACAGTTATGGCCTCTACACATTGGGAGCAATTTTTGTCAAAAATTGCTTTTTTGAAGGAAATTCCCTGTAGCGTTGTAGGGGGAAACGTCAAATTTCTGTCAAAAACGCAATTTTTAACGAAAATTGCTCCCAATGTGTAGACGCCTTTAATCCCCATAAAAAAAGCGTCCCAGGAGAAATTTCCCTATTGATTCTTTTGGTATCGAGTGAATTTTACCCGAAATTCTCATACAATCAAATTACTCTACAGAGCGGTGGAAATTTTCCAAGGAAATCACAAGGAATTCTTCATGAATTTTCAGCCTTGAAAAATTCATTAGTCTCTTAGGGAATTCGCAGAGAATTCCTACACTGAGGAAAAAATGAGGGTGCGATTAACATTTTTTCCTCAGAAATTTAACAATTTTTAGGTGTAAAAATATATCAACATTTTTTTTATTTAATTTTACACCTTTTTAAAGGTAAAATTAACATGAAAAAGGATACCTTTAGCCCCTAATACACCTAAATAGGGTAACATTTACACCGATTTTGGATCAATACTGAAGGGTAAAATTAAAATTTAAGTTTTTCGGATTTCTCTCAGTAGAGAAGTTTCTGTGGATTATTTCTTATGAAATTACTTGGGATTTGCCCAGGAAATGTGAATTTCCCCTTAAATATCTGCAAGAATTCCCTTATTTGAAATGTAAAGGGAATAACTAAAGAAATTACCCTATTTCAAAATTTGGAAATTTCCCAACGAGATCCCAGAAAATTTCGTTCGAATTGTCGTACTTAGAATTTCCATGAAATTCCCAAAGAATTCCTTAAGAATTTTTCCATTGATTGTGTCCTCTGATATTTCTCAGGATTTTCAATAGAAATTTCATTATTTGTGTAAGGAATTTTGTCCTAGAAATTCCCGAAGATTTCATACATGGGAACACGGATGAAGTCACTGGAAAAATCGGTAAGATCCTGGAGAGCTTTTGATAATTTCTTGTGAAAATTTCTTTGGTAATTTCCAAAGAAATTCCCTGGACTTTTCTACAGAACATTCTATGTTGAAATCAAGAACTTTCCCTTAATATTCTCCAAATATTTTCTATCGTAGGAATTCAAGTGGAATCAGTATAGAATTGTCCTTGGTAAGCTATAAAAAATACATAACAAAATCTCCAAAGTCTTGCATGGGAAATATTCCCTTAGGTTTTCCGAGTTTTTGAAGTTTCCTCCAGACTTCTTGAAAAATATTTATGAAATTTCTCCAAAAAGGAAAACTTCAGTAACAAAGATATACTTTGGTCGAGATATTTCTATTGCGAAAAAAAACATATAGAACATCGAATACTCATATAAAAATACTAAAATTTTCCAGAGAAAAAAATTTAGAAAATTCATAGAAAATTCCCAAGAGAGACGGGAACAATTCAATAGGTTTTTCCAAAAAATCCATATGAAATTAATTTTCACTTAATGATATACTTCAGTCGAGATGTTTTTTGGAAAAAGTTTGTATATAACATCGAAGAGCAATACATGGATATAATATATGAAGCAGAGAATTTATCAAGATGGTCAAGAAATATCTCCATATAGGCTGGGAAAACTCAGTAGCCTCTTTCAAGGAAGCTCAAAAGATCTCGCGTGGAAATCAAAATTAGAAAAAATATAAATGAATATAAAATAAATTAAAAAAAATAAATGCAACAAAATACAAAAAGAAAAAAACAACAAATAAAAAATGATAAGAAAAAAAATCAAATAAATTTACTATTGGAAATGCAAGGGAAATCTAGGGAAAGCTCTAAATGGTAGTGGGTAAAATTCAGTAGCCTTTTCTGGAGATTTAATTGAGATTATTCCTCATTTTTTCCAACATTTAAACCAAATTTTTCGGGAAAATGTTCATCAGGCTTTCTCGGGTATATCCGTGGAACAAATCCTTGAGTTTTTCAGGAATTTTACTAAGATTTTAACTAAGATTTTTCTGCAAAATCTTTTGGAAATTTTCCTAGAAAAGCAGGAAGATGTTCATCAACCTCTCTTAGGAATATCCCTCGGAAAAATTCCCCAGTTTTCCGGTTGTCTTTTCGATATTTCCCTAGAAAATCTATAAGAAATTTCCTCGCAAAAGCGAAAAAAATACAACGACCCTTCCCGGCCATATCACTGGAAAAGATCTCACAGTTTTTCCGGAAATATTACAGAGATTACTTGCGGAAATATATGTCAAATGCGTGTACACAGTCCCTAGAATGGGAACTGTACATAGGGACAGTGCGTAAAACTCCTTTGCAGTTTCCCATTACGACTAAAATAAAAATTGAAAAAAATATAGTTATTGCTTTGTTTATATCAGACACCAAGTTACGTTCTGTTGTTTCTTTGGAAATTCACAACTTCAAGAAATTAAAAAAAATTGTGGAATTTTGATAAATAATTAAAGTGTCCGATATTGCAAGCTGTCCGCAATTTTGCACAATTTCCTTATTAATTTTATATTTAAATTATTTTAATTCCAGGAGCTCTTTTCAAGAGCTCCTGGAAGAAGCTGCTCAAGATGATGAGGATGCTGAGGATGAGCTCCTCAAGAAAAACAAAGGAATTTGTAATCGGAAATTATATTAAATTAGAAAAACGATATATTACTCACTGTGTGAGTCAATATTGAGCTACGGATATATGATCTGGGGCAACACAAACAAAAAATTCCTAAACAAACTTAAAAGAACACAAAATAAAATTGTAAAAATTCTATTCAACTATAATAAGTACACAAAAACTGAGACTTTATACAAAGAGACAAAGGTACTTCCAATAAGACAAATTATTACGGTACAGCAAATCTTACACATACACAAAATAAAAAATAAATTAATTCACACACAAAGTCAATTAGAAATTAATACACAGGAAAGAAGACAGCAAGGTGATATAATAAACATACGTCCTAAAACAACAAAATATGGAACAAAATCTATTACATTTAATGCCATAAAAAATTATAATAATTTACCACAAACACTAAAATCAAATTTAAAAAACCAAACTGTTAAAGAGATTAAGAAATTACTCAATGAATTTTTTTGAACGTCGTCATTCTGTTAGGCTAGGATCGGTTGCAACTCACGTCACAAAAACAAAAAATAAATAAACTTTTGTAAGTTATATATAGCCTTATACTTATACTTAGGAAACATTGTATCCTTTAGGCATGAAATAAACTTCAAAATTGAATTGAATTGATATAAATGTCCTGCAGATCCACAAAGGCTCTGCTCGAAAATTCGATAGATATTTTATCTCAATTACTGGACTTTCCAATTTAATTATTTTGGGGACAATAGCTCGATGGCCATGTATTTAAGATGGAAATTGCCGATAGCCTAGAATGCAGATGGTATAAATCTGCGTACGAAACAGTGGAGCACTTTCCGGGACATTGTCCAGCATTAGCTTCATATAAGCGCGTGAATTTTGGATAGGAAATCATTACCTTTGAAAATTTTTAAGTAACCCGGCTGAGCAATATACTCAATTTCTACAGCATAAAACGGAAGCTGTACTGAAGGGTACAGAGCTCAGTATCGGCTCAAAATTGCTGCACCCTTTTCTTGGATGTCCTCCACAACCTATAATCTAAAACTTAGCTAGATTATTCCTAACTGCCGACAAATTTGCTTGATTAGAGCTTTTCACTCTATGCCAGTTGATCTTCCTTTCAACACATTTTTCCATGAATTGTCATTTTTGACAATCAAAGGGAAAACTTTTCGAAAAATCCTCAAAAGCACGATGGATTCGAGTCAAAGCCTGACTCCATAGAAAAAAAATAACATGCCATAGCCCTGGAGTCAAATTATAGAATCACATTCATTGTGAAAATACTCAGAATACTAAATAAGAAAACGTAATAGACGTTAAAATTTATTGTTCCTTAGTTCCCATAATTCTCATTGGACTCCATGACAAAACTTAGAGGCTTCAATCTTTTTATAATGGAAAACACCGAATTTCGATGTTTTCTAGTTGTCGCAGTTTGTCCCAAGTTTGTGGACTATTCAATAACATTTCGAAGGACGCGAGTTCTATAACGTAGTGCCAATAGCGGAAATTTTGAATACTACAATGTCTAAAAATCTGTCAGATCGAGAGTGAAGAAAAGCGTGTTCTGGAGAATTTTGTAAATTAGCCAGGCAAACTCGGGGTAAACCTAGAACAATCTGACTGAATCAAATTGACGATCTTGCATTGGAGAATCTTAGGATCGATCACGAACATTTTTCTGAAGTAGCGGAGGATCACCATGATTATTGTCAGAATTTCTCCATAATGCGGATGATATTTTGGTCCCAAATGCCTGAATTTGAGAGAGTCTACCGTATTATATTCAAAAGAAAGCCATTCCATAGAGCGGCATCAAAAGTCTAGGGCAGATTTGGTCTTTCGAGATGGATAAATACGTACTTAAATGTATTTTTGCAATTTGTAAATTATAGGTACTTACCTTTAGTTTCATTGTTAGTAATCGGCGCCGAGACAACTCTCTTGAGAAGCTGCCTTGCCCCATTCACACTCCCTCCTCCTGCAGGTGTCCCCTTGGTAGCTCCCTGATGCCTTTGAGCCATCTTTAGTCTTTCCTGTGTATCCTCCGGCGAGCAAACGCTCTCGTAAGTGTCATTCTTCAACACAGGTGAGCTGCTCTTGCTACCCGAAAAGTTCTTAGAGTTGTACACTTCAGTGGTCTTCCGTGGTATATCATACTTTCCCTTGGCAGCCGTTGAGTCCTTTAGGATATTGCGTTTCTTGATGATATTGCTGCATCCGCCACCTGAGTACTGAACCACAATGTCATTGCTATGGTTGGAACTAGCGCTCGCCGAACGACTGTGTGACCCACTGTCGCGTGAGCGACTCCTTCCCTGGGCCCCCTTTGGTCCTGCTGTGCTCTTTGGGGATGCCCCATGAGCCTCCTCCCTCACCAAATAAATATCCTCGTAGTCATGATCGTGACCACTCGTGGCTGTATTATTGGCTCCGCCAGAACGATTCAACGAAGGAATTGCGGGAGCCGTATCTGAAGCCGATGATGCCACTGACAGACTCTCCTCGGAGCCACTTCCAGCTCCACTGCTGCTGGAGTGAACCTCCACTTGGACTGTTGAACATTATCAAATAAACATTCTTCATAACGGATATCTTTGCAAAACCTAACCAGATGCTAACTAATTCATGTGGTGTATAGAAAACAAAGCAAATGCGCCAAGTTAATTCACTTGCGGAGAAATTGTACAATACTGTTAACAATTAATAAACAATATCATTAAAGGCAATTATGCAAACTGAAGTCTGCCTTTCAGCAATTTCGTGATAAAATCTTGATTGTTTGTGGTTGAGGGAAGAATTTAAAATCAATCATCTTCAGATAATTATCTTTTGAGTCAGAAAAATTAATTTTGCAGAAAACTTATTGATGTCTTCGTTTGACCCTAGACCCAGGGGATCGAAAACTCAGAAAATATTTTCTTTTAAACTCTCTTTTCCTGCACAAATACATTTTATTTTCAAATCAAATTTAGTTGGGAGGCATTTGACATATATCCCACTTCTGAGTGACGCTGGATTACAAATGGAAGTGAAAGTGTTCAGAACGATGCTCTCTACGTCTCAATTGCTAAATATTTTGTCACTTTCCATGTGTTGGAAAGTTATTTGGGTATCTTTGATGTCAAAATGATGTCAAAATAAATCATACAATGAAATTTTGTGAATAAGAAAGCCTGCAGAGAATGAAAGGATATTTTCAAGATGGAGGATATTTTAAATTAAAAGCAACTTAATTTAGGAACAGTGTGAAGTTATCTGCGGTTGGTGGACAAATGGAAAAGTTACAGCGCTGGTTTTCAAAGCCAGAGGGTAGCTGTCATTCGAGCTGGCAAATTAAAAAGAGTTCTTTAAAGGTTTTTACTAGTTTTCAGCGCTAATTGACACGTTTTAAAACATATTAATGTCTCCTTTCAACAAACTTCCATACAATTTAAAAACAAAATGGCGACAAAGAAAATTCTATGGCGACAGGAAGCACGTGACACATTGAAATACTCAACAGAAACTTCTATAGAATATTTCTGGCAAATTCTCATGCATCTCCTGAGGATTTACTAAAAACAAAATTCCAGATGGACATTTCACTATCACTTATGCCTCCAATTTGCATAATTTTCCCATAAATCATACTGAAGATATCTCTTTTTAATCTCTGGCAAACAAAAAGAACGAACAGAACACCGTGAAATTTTGTTAATTGGCATCTTCTGTGTTTTCTGTGTTAATTGATTCACAATTTTAGGGCACATGCATTATTCCTCAGTGTGTAATTGAAAAACAAGGTATAAAATAAAGATCTTTACCTGTCAAGGCATTTGGATGTGATCCTCCGCCTGTGCTGCCATCTTTGTTGCTGCTGTCTGAATCAAAGAGATCCTTCACCCTGTTGTAGATGACTTCTTGCGGATCATGCAGATAGAAAGATTCACCAGAAATACTGCCTCCTGGACTCGGAGGTGTCAGTGATCCATTGCGCATGGGATTGACATAGAGCCCGTCATTGGGCACAACAGGTCCATAGACTGAAGATGCATCCGGAGGTGATCGGGATCTTGTATAGACACCATCCTGACGTACTGTTGGCGGATGCAGATAGAATGGTTCGGTGTCTGAACTGTGAGCTGAGGAGGACTTTGATGTGACTTTGTGGCGCTCCGAGTGGTTCTGATTGCTGGCCATGTGATGTTGCGACTGTTTGTAGTAGCCATTGTTGTATTTCTTGCTGGCCTTTTGCCGGTAATTCCCCTCCGAATTGTGATGATCCGGTGTGGTTCCGTGCTGCACCAATACATTGAGACACTGCGGGAGAAAGAGAAAGAGAGAGAATGGATCAGTGAACAGCAGATGCTTCTGGTACAGAAGTAGTGGGAGGAGTACTCACTTCAACTTGCTGATTCTCAGCAGCATCGTTAATTGGACTCTTTCCATATTTATCCAGCGACAGACGAGCACCGTGATTGAGGAGCCATCGAACAGCTGATAAGTGTCCTCTAGAGGCTGCAAAATGCAATGGAGTGGCTCCATCGCCGTCCCGAAGATTTGGATCAACTCCCTGTTCCTCAACCTGAAAGAAACATTCAGTTAAGCATTTTAATGCAAAAGATGAGGCATCAAATGGGACACTAGCGCACCCAGCGGCTTTAGAACGTACTCCAATAGGAGTATTCTGTAAAATTATGACAATATCATATGACAAATTTTCGTATTTAAGGAACAGGGCCACACTAATGCCCAGCGCTAATAGAATAGCGATTGCAAGAACATCTTTCAAATTTACCACATTAAAAAGTAAATTTGTCATATAACATTGTCAAGCTGCTATAGAATTCCTCTCCAAAAGGAGAATTCTGTAACAGTATGACAATGTCATATGACAAATTTAAGATTTTTTATGCGGTAAACTTATTAAGAGCTTCATAGAGATACTTGCAATGGCTATTTTTGATGCTCATTGGTCTTCAATGTTGTCCTATTCCCAAATTTATCAGGAAAATTTGTCATATGACATTGTCATATCGTTACAGAATTCCCCAATAGATGTATCTAGAATCTCTCTGAGGCATTAGAAAATCTCAATGTTGTGCCCCCGAGGAATTATTAAAAAAAATGGACAAATACAAATGGTACAAGCAATTGAACTCGTAATAGCTCGTTTTTGCCCCATTGCAGTTTCTTGAGTTATTGAGTTTACCCATTTCTATTTGCGTTCAATGCAAATTTATCTGATGAAGATCACAAAAGGTGAAGATTGAGAGCAAGAGATCTCGCTATACGACCTTCAATGGTCGCAAGGCCTGATCATGACGAAGAATGGAACGAGCCGTAAAGAACGGTGAAAACTATCTCTTATTTTTCCCCCGTGCCAGCTACAAATCGATAATTCCCGAGACATTTACTAACGGTCTTGTGCCAGCATCTTCCTGCCTGTGAGTTTCTTTAACTGCAGCTAAATTTACGCAACTACATATGCCATTTATTCAATCCCACCCGAAGAAAATCCGCAATGATGTTAGGATACATCAGGCTATCCATAATTGTGCCAATAAATGGAGCAAAATGATGCTCTGGAACGAGTTTACCACTCATTCTCCCATCTACAATCAACCACCAATCATTTGAATTGTCCGTTATGAGTGTTGAAGGTATTTAATATGTAATGCAATTTCTTGCAAAAGAAGAGTCAGAGATGAAAAAGCGATCACCGCCAAATATGTTCATGGTGAACAAGCTTCAGTAAGTTTATCTCAGACAGATTAAATGTCACGTTCAATGTACGGATAGCAATAGCAAAAATATTACTTTAATTGACGATAATTGCTAATCGAACATATCTCATATATCGCTCAAAGTATAAGTAAGTTTTCTCCACCTCGAGGCAAATATTTCTGCGAGTCGGTCAGTGGAGAATTCAATTAGAGGTTTATAAGTAATATTTTTGCGGATTTTTTCGGTAGGGTAAATTAATAAAGTTCCAATAAGCCTTGGAAAAATAAAAGAGTTATACAGACAGATGAAAAAAAATGTCCGTGCCGAGATTTGAACCCAGGACATTCAGGGCGAAAGTGTAATGAACTGTAATTCTTTTATTTTAAATTCAACAAGATGATAATAACCATCTTATTATCTATCTTAATTTAAGTTCAACCGATAATAACCGAAAAAGAGCTGAAAAAAGATGTCCTTGCCGAGATTTGAACTCAGGACCGTCAGGACGAAAGGACAGTCAACTGAAATTCTTTTATTTGAAATTTAACAGGAATTAAATTTAGCCGATAATAACCGATAAACAGCTGAAAAAAAATGTCCCTGCCGAGATTTGAACTCAGGACCGTCAGGACGAAAGTATAATCAACAGTAATTCCTTTATTTGAAATTCAACAAGGATGATAATATCCATCTTATTATCCATCTAAATTTAAGTTCAACGGATAATAAACGATAAACAGCTGAAAAAAATGTCCCTGCCGAGATTTGAACTCAGGACCGTCGAGACCAAAGGACAATCAAACTGTGATTCATTTGTTTTAAATTCAAGAGGATGATAATGTCGATCTTTCTACCTATCTAAATTTAAGTTCATCCGATACCAACCGATAAACAGCTGAAAAAAATGCCTCTGCTGAGATTTGAACTCAGGGCCGTCAAGACGAAAGTATAACACTGTGCAACAATTTCAAACTTTTTTTTTGTCCCTGGGTTCTTATGCTATTTTTTCTATTGCTAGGGTCAAATGATTTACGAAAATACTTATCATTTTGATTTCATTTGGATTTTGCGCCTGGTATTTACGAAAAACGGTTTTTTCCGTTTTTTGATACTTGGGTGCCTATATCTCCGAATCTGCTGAACTGATTTATTTCTTACTTTGGAACAATTTGTTGTCCTTTACATGCCCGATAAATCCTCTGAACAAATGAAGTTCGTACAACTGACACCAGGGGCGCTGTAGTCACAAATATGTCAGAAAACATGGAAAAATCGAACTTTTTAGCAACTTTGATCAAAAATATCTCGAAAACTAGGACTGTCCCTAACAATCTGTTTTGTGGGTTTGATAGAGAATTTAATCAGCTACATTTTCGTTCATGTACAACTTTTCTCTCAGATTATTTTTTAACCTCGATATTGAGGTTCAAACGAAAAACGAGCACTCAGCCAACTAAAGAAAAACTTAACTATTTCGCAAATTTTGACTTTTTCTTTTCAAGTTTAGATAGCCCAGAGTATTATTTTCACTTTTCTTACAGTTGTAGGACTTTATTAATACTCATTGCATTATAAAATGTGTTTAGATATAATACAAGGTAATAACTCAAACAATATCTTCAGTAAGATTTCAGTGTTATTTCAATCTCAAAAGACTATTACAAAAAAGGCATATTAACTGCATATTGCAAAATTTTAAATATTTCAAAGAATATTTCTTGTTAAATTGACGTTTTAGAATCAATAAGTATCTATTTTACCTTTTACATACCAGTTACATATGAAAACTTTGCAAAAAAAATCCTTTTTCTAAATTCATTTCTTTTTATAATTCTTTAAAAAAAATTCCTACATTTATCTACAATCCTACAATTTTAACCTCATAATTACGTGATTTTCGTCGAAATAAATCTAAAACTAGTTTTTGAACTTGTAATTGTTACTTTATGTATAACACATATGTTAAAGTTTTATACAAGTTTCCAAGTAATAAAATAATATTTAAAAATTTAAAATGTCATATAAAAATCACCATAATATCGATATTTAAGTATTAAATAATATAATAAAAGCTTGTACTGTCTAATTGCGAGGAAAGAAAGCAATAACACTCGAAATTGTGAAGGATTTATTAAGTTGTCTGAATGCTCATTTTTTGTTTGAACCTCAATTTCGAGGTTAAAAAATAATCTGAGCAAAAAGTTGTATATGAACAAAAATCTAGCTAATAAAATTCTCTATCAAACCCATAAATCAGATTGTTAAGGACGGTTTTAGTTTTCGAGATATTCTTGATCAAAGTTGCTACAAATTTCGATTTTTACATGTTTTCTGACATTTATGGGACTACAGCGCCGCTGGTGTCGGTTGTACGAACTTCATCTGTTCAGAAGATTTATCGGGCATCTAAAGGAGAACAAATTATTCCTTAGTGAGAAATAAATCGGTTCAGCAGATTCGGAGATATAGGCACCCAAGTATCAAGAAACGGAAAAAACCGTTTTTCGTAAATACCAGGCGCAAAATCCAAATGAAATCAAAATGATAAGTATTTTCGTAAATCATTTGACCCTAGCAATAGAAAAAATAGCATGAGAACCCAGGGACAAAATCATCGTTGCACAGTGTAATCAACTGTAATTCTTTTATTTGAAATTCAAGAGGATGATAATGTCATCGATCTTTTTACCTATCTAAATTTCTTTTCAACCGATAATAACCGACAAACAGCTGAAAAAAAATGTCCCTGCCGAGATTTGAACTCAAGACCGTCAGGACGAAAGGACAGTCAACTGCAATTCTTTTATTTGAAATTCAACAGGATGATTAATGTCTATGTAAATAACTATCTAAATTAAAGTTCAACCGATAATAGTTGATAAGGTCCAAGATCAAACAGCATATTGTTCAAAAGCATAAAGCAAAAATTGCAGGATTCGCATTCAAGGACCTTTCGCACCTGAAAAATCTTGAGTTCAAATCTCAGTGAGAACTATTTTTTTTTTCACTTTCGTTTTGAATATAATTGTACTGAATAGCCCCTTGGAAGTTGCAATAGTCTTTGAAGCGGAGTATTTAAAGTGTTAATGATTTACATGAAGACTCACCATCCACTTGAGACAGTCGAGGCATCCCATCTGAGAGGCCGCATGAATGGGAGCCATTCCATCGCGAGCACGAACATAGAGTGACCCTCCGGCTTCCAGTACAAGAAACTTCAGCACCTCCAGATGACCCTCCTGAGCTGCTAGATAAACAGGAGTCACGTCGTTGTCCATCTGCGTGTTGGCACTGAAATCCAAATTCAAAGAAAAATCGTTGAAATGGGGAAGTGCAAGAGCATCTGGAGCACAATTTGCGGTATGGCAGAGAAAAGGCACACATTTCAAATTTGAGAGTCAACCTTTTTCTAATTATTAGAGCGAAGTAAGAATAAGAAGAGATAAATGATTAATCTTGCTTTTATTTCATATACTTCTTTCTCTCATCGACATCGGGTTTATAACTTTTATTGTATTTGTGTACCTGTTGTAAAAATTTTTCACACAAAACGAATAAAAAAAAAATAAAATAAAATTAAGTTTATGTTGTTTGGGATCTTAAATTGCAAGACATTACTCATACAAATTCAGAAAATCAGTCAAGTAGAGAATTAACAGAAGAATTAGTGGTACTAAACACTGTGAGTTTTGATACTTTTAAGATGATGAGACGAGAAAGGTGAACAAGAAAAGCGATTATTCAGTGATTTGGCATAAAAGTAACAGATTTTATTTAAAATTTGATCCAAATCTTTGGGGTATAAATTGCAATTTTACAAACTTTCACATTCAGAATTCACTTCTAATTTCCTTCTCTTTTTATTACTGTTTGTGTTTGCCCTGATGTAAAATTTGCATGTAATAAATAAATTAGCCATTTTCACCTCGGGTAAATTGAAATTCATTCACAAAATGTTAAAACCCAGAAACCAAATTCTAACTGATTTCAATTCAGCTGAAAACATATCGCGAGACAGTTCTCTTGCTTTGGTTAGCACTTTTTGTTCGAGAACTGCTGACCGGTCAGCATATTTTTGCTGATCGATTCACTATTCGATAACTGTGCTCGTTGGGAATTCACTTGATTTCTCTTATAAATCATAAAATGAACAATTTTATAAATTTCCCGAAGGCTAGAGATCGAAAAGAAAATTTAGTACATGAATGTACTAAAATAGAAAAATAATTTTTTTAATTCAATATTTTCAATTGTTACTTAAAATGGTTTTACGTAAAAATCTTTGAGAGCATTCACAATGCAAAATCGTAAACAATTCTAAAAGATTGCTGTACTAAATAAATTTTAGACTCTTTTAGTCTAGAAGATAAAGAGCAATAATTCAATTCTCAAGTCAATTGCCAAACATTAAAAATGCAGAGTAAAAAACTTTAGGAATAGAATTGAAAGAGAATATATGCATTATTATTTAGTACACTGCTGTACTAAACTAACTTGTAAATTTCTTAACGTATATTCATATTTTATGATTCTATTTAAAATACCATTTAGGAGAAAAAAATCCTTATGTGAATATAAAACAAATTAGTTTAAAAATTCGCAAAAAAAATATTACAAAAAATTTGAAACAGAAATAAATATTTAGTACAGGGTTGTACTGAAAAAAACTTCTGCTTTTGTATTTAGATAATTTAAAACAAAATTAAAAAAAGCTCCAGTATACTATTTTAATTAATATCAATGCACAATAGCTTGATTCGAAAGCAAATAGAGAAATGCATAAAAACAATACATTGAAAATTTCTAAATAACTCAATAGAACATCGCGTCAGTTGCAGCGACCGTTGTTGTATTTACATTTCTTTATATCAGCATTTCACGCAAACGGCGACCTATGTATCGTAGCTTGCACCAAATGCAGACACAAAAATGTAGATACGACAATGACTGATGCAACCGACGAGAAGTAAACATGTGTTATGTTATTATATCGCCGATTGTATCAGCAACTGTGCTAACTGCATTTATTTTGTGTTTGCGTTCGTCACAAACACCACACAACGATACGCGTCGTTTACAACGTACACAGAGACTAAGTTAATGGGGATAGCACAGTTACTGATTCAACCAACGATATTGAATCAACTCAAGAGGTTTTCCTTATGTATATTCATTTTTTAAAGAATTTGGAGAATTTGTATTTTAACCTTGGGCCATAGGTTTAAAGCGCGAAAATTTGCTAAAAAAAAATGCCAAAAATCTTGCAAAAAAGAGGTGGAGAAATGAAAGTTAACATTTAGTACATGCACGTACTAAAAATCAATTTAATTTTCATTCAAATGAATTCAAATTCATCAATTTCAAATTACAGTTTATGAGCTTTGATTACACCACACACTATTTATAATTTTAATTAATAACAAATTCTAGAAGTAGATTGCAGGTTTAGCACATGTATGTACTAAAGAAATTTAAAGTTTTCACGAGGATTCAGAAATTATAAATAGGAAAATGTAGTAGGGGAAAGCGCGCTACCTTCGAACGACTCAAGCTACGGACAATTCAATTTTTTCTCTATGTTCCTTATTGATTTCACTCATAGCCCTTTTCTGAAAATTTAATTGGACTAGCTATTAAAATATAATATTATAATGGGACAAATTCATTCATAACACATTAAAAAAAGTGATTTGTGCTAAGCATAAATCGTCCTAAAGTAGCGTGCTTTCCCCTAGTTGGCCTGCGATATTAAAATTTCCTTTTAATTCAAAGTTTAGAGATATATTATGTGTTGACAAATTTCGTAGTACTAAATTTTAGTACAGTCACTGTCAGTCAGTAGTAGAGAATTGTTAAGTTCTGAAAGAGAAAGAAGTTAAGAAATTATCCTTATCATATTAGAAAATCAGCCCTTAATTAGCCCTTAATAATTATTCTCTGAGATATCAAAAGGCTTTATTACAATCGCAGTTAAATTATATTTAGGTGAATTTTTACCAATATGTATTTAGTACATTCATGTACTAAATCAATTTCAATTTATCTTCAATGGAATGAACTGAAATTCAATTAAATTCTTTTTTGGTTAGTATTATTCACTATATAAAATTGTTGAACCCAAAATAAATTGATGAAATAGATCTAGGATTTAGCACAAATATGTACTAATACAATTTATATTTTCTTCCTAAGAAATTCAAAGTTAATAACATTAATTCAAAAGTTGAGTGAATTTTTACTATTTTTACAGTAGTGGTTCCATTATAATATAAAATGAATTATGCAGAGAAATTATACATTTAGTACATGCATGTACTAAAATACCTCCAAAAGCAATATCTTGCGTAAAGAAGTCAAGAATTAAGATCAGCACTCGTAGAGAAAACTAAAAGATTTCAATTCTGTATCAGAAGCCCAGATCACAGTTATCTCAACTACTCAATAAAGTTTGCCAAAAATATTAAAATAATTATGACAACATTGCATATGTCGCGTATTAAAAAAACATAACCTAACTTAAAATCAGTGTTTTGAAATCAACGGTCGATAAATTGTGGACTATAGAGCGATGGCCTATAACGGGGTTGTACTGTATATTCCTCTCGTTCAATAATAACCTTCGCGATTTGAGAGCTCAGTCCGGTTAAGGTTTTTTTCTGTATCGATTCGAAGGTATATCAGAGAGAAATTTCCTAAAAACCCGTTGGAAGTTCGAAAGTTTAAACCGACGAGTTCCACTAAAGTCATCAAGTTCTTGAAAAGGACATTTATTTTAATAAAATAACAAATCAAACGTTCTGCCATCCTGAATTTCCCCAAAAATTTCCTTTTAGCAGCAAACGTTTGCACAGTACACTGTTGTTGACATTGTTGACAATTGAAGCGTTAAGAATACCGAAATTCGAAATGGTAGAACGATCAGCGCTAAAGCGGCGAGTACGCGAACTCGCACTTTAAGCTTCCCGTCTGTAGATTTTCGCATAGGTTTGTATTGTAATGCCTAACTCACAATAACTTTTGCCTTGTAAACAAGTTTTGGAAACTGCCTATGACAGTGAGCGAGATGACTAGATCTAGATCTCACTCTCTCTCATTGCAAACTCCGAAAATATGTTTACAAACAAAAGTTATTGAGCGCAAGGTATAATGCCCAACGCACAATAACTTTTGTTTTGTAAATATGTTTTTGAAATTTCAATGAGAGTGAATGAAAGGTAGATCTATTCATCTCGCTCTCTCTCATAGGAAGTCTTGAAAACATGTTTAAAAATAAAAGTTATTGTGCGCTGGGTATAAATCGAATAACAAATTGTAAAATGAAAATGTAAAGGAGTTCCTGAAAAAAAAATCAAAACATAAACAATCAAAAATGTTTGTTTGATGACAGATTTTCTTTTTAATTGTATACTTCAGTCATGAACTGCAGTGTTCTATTCAAGATCATGAAAGAGGAAGGTAATGGCAATAAATCAATGTCATTGGAAGAGGTCTCAAGTAAGAGTCGTGTTTCATCGAGCTATATGATTAAGTGGTAAATACCACAGCAGCTGAACAACTGGATGGCGGCAACCGTTGGACGATTGAGGAAGAAAAAGAACTTTACAGCACTAACCTACTTTGGGATGGACTTGTTGCCTCTAGTGAACAAAACTGGAATTCCCACTATGACTATTCCGCTTTACCACCTTTCTGATACAATTCTAAACGCCAGACACGAGTTTCATTTCCACTGAATTAGCATAATTTTGAGATCTCTTGGTGCCATATGGAAGTTTTCTTTATTTTTGGTATTCAAAAAATCACCAGACCACAATTCACATTTTCTTCTCATGCGTGGAACAAAAAGTACTTTCAGTTTCATGTGTTGTCAATTAAAATTAAACCCAAATGCAAATTATACAATTTTTATTTGCTTTTTCTTTCGAATGGTGCTTAATCGAGAGTGTTCAATTGATTTCTTCTGTTGAATTTCTCAATTAATTTTTCGGGTTTTATTTATTGTTTTTTTTTTTTTTCAATTAAATCCACTTTCGCATGAAAGTCACGAAAATTTATTTGGTCAATTCCATGCATAATCGGAGCACTTTCGATAACACTCACGTTCTCCTTGCTGATCCACAATTCTCATCAATTTTTAATTTATTGTCCAGGAAATTCAATCGAGTATTCAAATTAAAAAATTTCACGGACTTTAGACGAAATGTCAATCCTACTATATTCTTATTAGATAGAAAAAACTAGAATTTTAATGTATTTTTTAGTCGAAGAATTACAAAAAAATGGTTTAAATGTTACACGAAAAACCTGCGAAAGTTTTCACTGTGAAGGTTCGTCTCATAACGCATTGAAGTCTTTCGTTTCCGCAATAAATTGACTCTTTATACTTAAAAAGTAAGAGTTTTGTGGATAGTCTTTCCTGATTTATGTGACTTCTCGCTATATTTCAAGGCACATATTTTTAATTACTAATTGTAAAGTGCAGAAAATGGTGAAAGTCTTTTTTTTGTAATTATTTTCCTACATCACTTTTATATATGCGATTATCAAAATATGTATGATTCAAAATCAGGGAGGTTACGGAGTTGTTGTTCCGTTATAAAAAAAATTTTCTTCAACTGTATAATTTTTGTGGGTGCAAGCGAAAAAAAATTTTATGAATAACAAAAAATTGCACGTGTTGTACCTTACCATGAATTACCTCCTTTGTGCTTAGCGTCAACACCCCCACAAATATTCGTAGAACTACCCAGAAAAGTCTTTTTTTGAAGTTTGGTTTCGCTTTGATAGCTCCACTAAATGCATAATGTAATTACTAGTGTAATAAATAATCTAAACAGGAGGAAATTGATGCCCCACGGTTTTAATTATTGTACCAAACGGTGAGTTTTGAGGAATTTTCGTGTCTCTTTTGTGGTGGCCATTTAAAGTGAAATTGTTATGGGAGAGTAATGTTAATCACAGTTACGTGAAATTACTTAATTATCAGTGAAAATAAATGTAAAATGAAAATGATCCATTCATTCTATACTGAAAATCAATTAGAAGGAAACATAGTTAACATCGTGAATTTCCGAGACTTCCTAGTTTAGTGTACAGATGGCGCGATAGTTTCAAAATTGTCCATAACCTCAATTATTTAAATTAAAAGCCATCTTGAAATCCGCCAGAAATCTAAATGTTCAACTTCCAGTTCTAGTGAAAAACACTCGGTCCCACTAAACATTTACAATTAAAATTAAAATTGAGGTTATATTAAAAAACTCATAGATGATATATGGCAAATCAAATATGACTTCTCGTGCCAAATTGAATTGGATTTAACTTGTCCCATTTGTCCCAAAAAATTTTCGGAGCGCGCGACATAGAATTCGGAGTAACATTTGACGTTCTATCGGTTCTATCTAACCTCACTTCATGGCTTCATTAGCAAAGCGATACAAACAAATTATTTATTAATTCAATATACAGCTTAGGACCAAGAAAATTAGAAAATCTTTCCAATTTTGGATACCAACACCCTATTTAATTTAGTATTACAAATCTTTAGAACATTTAAAATTTGCCAAACATTTTATAGAGGCACTGGAAGCATTTAACCAAAAATGTGCTCGTTAAAAGTCGTGTAATATCGGAAATTTTGTGTTGATAATTCTAATGGAAATTGCAGATAGCTGTGCTAGTAACACTAATCCCGGTTATTTATGGTGCCACGATGAATATATTTGCGCCAAAAAACATAATAGAAAGAAAAACTCACATAAAAAATTGTCTTCTTGATATCTTTGTCAGAAGAAGGGTACCTCCTTCACTACACACCCTTTTACTTGAATCTAGCAGAAATACAAAGAAATTAAATGAAAATATCACTTCAAATGGGAAGTTCTTAAATCGCGCGCAATTCAACTGTGAGAGAGAGATAGAGACACAAATAACTCACTTGACAAACGTCTGGCGGCGCTGCGGTTGCAAAAAATCTCTAAAATGCCACAAAATATTTTCTTCTCTACTTTATCCTTATTAGCAGGTCGTGTCCCTTCTTGCTATACATATTTTTGCATTCCTTATTAACCAAAATAGTGTTGTACAAAAAGGTTTTTCTCAAACCTATCCTGAATTTTGGGACAGCTCAAAAGAATATGAGTCTTCCAGCTCAAAATATCATCCCAATGTTTTTGTTGCAATATCGACAAGTATTTACAATTAACCCAAATAACTGTATTCAACTAAATTACCAAAAGGATTTTCTTTTGAAAATGACTTAACTCTAAGGAATTAAGCAATTCTAACATTAAAAAATCTCTCATTTTCTCTACGTGAATTTTCGCGGCACTTCGAAGAATCTGAACGGGCACCACCAAATTCACTTCGGCTTTTATTTTAGCTCAGTCCTGATTTAAACAGTTTAGACTTAGTCTCAAACATGCTAAAAGAACTTTTATTTTTGCAAGAAACAAATGAGCAATACCAAACACATGAATGCAAATAAAGAAATAAAGTACACGTATACCTAACGTGTGAAATGTTTTTATGGGTTTTACAGTGAATAAAATAATCATAAAGTTCATATTTTTCGTGCATGAGAAGTCACATAATTCTTACATATTTTGAATTCAGTGACTTTTTCATTGATATGTCTTAAGTTTTATTACAAAAAACATGAAGCCTTACGGACTATTCTCAATGAAATTTATGAAATTTATCGTATGAGAATTTTCGCAGTACGAAATCGCTTTTATGAGAATTGTCATGTGACTATTTCACTTAAGAATAATACTTAACCCTTTAAGGACGAGTGGGACACCTGTGTCCCAAAAAAAAAACATTTTTTTTTCTGACAATAGAAAATTATTTTGTCCTCTAAATAGTCCGAAAAATTAGTTTTTATTTTTGGGACACCGGTGTCCCATCCGTCCTTAACAATAATCCTTCCAAAACCCAGTCAAATTGACCGATGTAAAATTAACACATATTTAAATGGTACAATGCCACTATCAAATTTTATGAATTTCTTAATATATGCATGTAATATATTTTTTAGTGTTCAAATTTTAATTTTTTGCTCTTTTTCAAGACAAATTTGTTGAATATCTTATCCTACCGTGGTTTGTCATTTGACCGAAAAACGACCAAAAACGGTTTGTAGGTTTAGTGTTAAAGGGTTAAAGCTTCTTTCGTATAAGTAACTCAGCAAATACAGCTGACACTAATTCAATGTAAGCTTGCAATATAAGTCGTTTTTCATTGTGCAATGTTGATAAAGCTAAATTTCAGTTTATGATTTTTCTCACTGAATTGCTTCGTGTAATAAATCTCACTTGCATAATAAATGCGTTCTCAGAAGACACTTTCTGTCGTTAGAAAAGTCATTTTAGATTTATCACACTGCGAAATTGTACAATAAAATTTTATAATGATTTATATGTTAGTTTTCATTGAATTAGTACCATTATCCGGACTCCAATAGTGACTTGGATAAAAGGTAATTGGAACTCTATTTACACAAAAATTCGTTGATGTTCGAAAAACTCGAACTGAATTTCGAATTTTCATACTAAATTTTCGCATTTTGGTGGAGAAAATTCACCTATGAAATATCCAAAATATCACACTCAAAAATCGCAAAAGAGTTACTCACTCAGTAATTATGGAGTGACTAAGTAATGGGATAGGAATACTAATCGTCGTAGGGTAAATTAAGCTAATTCAAAACCTGCTTCAAATGGAAATTTTTCGCTACTCCAAATGGAAGCGTCACTGTTTTCATGATAAATACAGTACTAAATTATTATATTTATAAATTTTCTATACCACAGTTTCATTATTTAGTTAATTTTGCTCCAAATGAAGCGAAAATCCATTCATATTCACAAATTTTAATTTGTTAATTTCTCAGAAAAATTAAAAGTGTAGGGTAAGTGTGCCAAATTTCGGCATAGTTGCATGCAAGCGTCAAAGTCTAAAGTTTGAAATGTAATATTTTAAATTCAAATTGGTTTTTTTTTATTCTTTCTTCTTAAAGAGTGTTTCTTGGAACCTTGTAAAGAGTTTACCGTCTTTATTTACTCTAAAATCATTCTTAATACATTTTAAAATGAAGAAAAATGTAGACATAGCTTTTGTACCCTATTTCGGCCACCTTCATTCTCATAGTTCCTTGCCCTTTAGGAATTCTTCCAATATCTTTTTCACGTCATCTCGTTTATCGAAGCGATATTTTTTGTTATTCTTTTGCATTGTATAATCTTTAGAGTACGTAAAATCTAAAAGTTCATGGAAATTCGAGGAACAAAAAAGGTGGCCGAAATTGCAAGCTGGCCGGAATTTGGCACACTTACCCTACCCTTTCACCATCGAATTTTTCATCAATCGACCTTTTTCCAATGAAAAACACAGTAAAGTGATTGCTGTTTATTCGTTTTGTTTAACATTTACGTTATATTTCTGGTTAATTTTAGTTAAATTAAGTTCTAATCTTAGTTGTTAACGGTACGTGAAGATTTCAAATGAAATAATTACCTATTTCGTGAACAAAAAGGGTTTTTCTGAAGTGTCTGTAAATGCTTCAATAGGAAACCCCGGAAATATGATTTTTTGGAAAGATTTTCTTACTGTTTTATATGGGAAAGTAGAAAATACCAGAAATAAGAACAAATCCTGCACTCAAGAGCAACTCAACAAGGTTTTTGAAGCCTTTCGGCGCCGTTTCACTTACACTGTTTGTCTCCAATTAGAAACTTTCCCTTGTCTCCATTTGGATTAATTTCTATCCAATAAAGCATTTTACACTCGCGTATTTTTTTTGTATTTAAGAAGTTTTCAAATTATATCTAAAAAATTTTCACTAAACAGTAACATTCTAGAAGAGTCAAGTAGCAAATTTACATAATTGTCTTCAAAAACGAATTGAATTTAATGTGTTGAATCTTCTGTCAAAGTTAAAGCGTCTGGAAATGGTTTTGAATTAGGACATTTACCCTATCTTCAGATTGGATCCGAATGGAGCAATCGCGAGGGGGAATTTATGGAACTTAGAGCGGTTGCAGTATACATAGATAGGGGGAAGTGGGGCACCTCTGAAATTGAAATTTTTCTCCTATGTTCAAATGAAACTGAGCCATATACGCGTTTACAATCTTGCGGAATTATCAATAAGTAAGAATGTCTCTTTTATGACTTTTGAAATACATGTTCTAATTTTTCGAACTCTACTTACGTATGGCAAGAGTGGCAAGAGTGGTTCTGTTCAGTAATAAACTTTCGAAGAGACAAAGCCACTCCAAAGCCAAGCCAAACTTATTCGGAGATCTACCCGAAGCCTAAAATGCAAGTTCACATACTCGCCGCTTTAGCGCTGATTGTTCTGCCATTTAGAATTTCGGTATTCTTTGTCAAGTAACGTTCAATGATCAACAATATCAACAACAGTGTGTAAAAAATGGTGCAAAGTGATTTTTATTATATTTCAGGATGGCAGAACGTTTGATTTGCCGTTTCATTAAAATAAATATTCTTTTGATGAACTTGCTCACTTTTGGATAACTCGTTGGTTTAAACTTTCGAACTTTCAACGGGTTTTTAGGTAAGTTCTCTCTGAAATACCTTCGAATTGATACAGAAAAACCTCAATCGGAGACGGTCTCAAATCAGGAAGGTTATTACTGAACGAGAGGAGTTTGTATAATTTGCACGTATCATTTGAAAGATATCTGATTCGAAATCCATTCAATTTCTTATTGTTACTAAGGCCATCTATGTATTATCCTACAGACTCCTTCTTATCATTTTTAAATGTTCAAATAGACCATATTGTTAATTTCTCTATGCTTAGGCAATCTTACAAAATTATGTATAATATAGATTTTATAGGGAATTTCAAGACCTTTCCAACATATAGAGGAAACTGGGGCACCACCAAATACGGGGTACCACCAAACACTAATTTTTATTACTAAACTACTTGGACTATCTCGACCATTTCTTCAGTGGACAAGCATCCCTAATGCCTATAAATTTCTTTAAGTCTTGTCATATGAATTCGAATATCTGATTAAAAAATCGCAGTGTTTGGTGCTACCTCGTGTTTGGTGGTGCCCCAGTTTTCCCTGAACATTTTATTCAGAACGATAAAGTTGTTTAGCTAAAATATCAAAAAGTAACTCCAAATTTAAATCAACGTCTTTAAGAAACTTGAACATTTGATCCAGGTCTTTATTGCGCTTGAGTGAAAAACTCATCGTACAAAATACATAAAAATAAAATATGGAATTAATAAAATAACTTTCGGTTGTTAAGGTACAAATGCAAATTTTATTATCATAAGAAGCTGGAGCATTTTATTACCCCAGCTTAAGGATTTATTTGTTTTTATAGCCTTAACATTATTGGAAAACTATAAAGTAACAATAATCGGAAAATTAAATTGCAAAAATACTGCAAGAAAATATGACGTGACTTACTTTCTTTTAATTTTCAACGGTTGAATTTCATCGCACTTTGATGAGTAATAAAATCTTTGACTGTTTTTCTTATACATCTCTCACAGTGGAATATGTGCGAAGAGTAGCATAATTTATTTCCCATTTTTTTCTGTAACATCTTTTAATGATGCGGATTTTACAAGAAATTTGCATACTCCCTTAATTCGAGAGAATGTTGTTGAATTATTACAAATTGTTATCACCGCACAATCTCACGCGCTTTTACTCTTGATATAGAAGTTCATTGGCAATTGAGGTGACTCCAAAAGAGGACAAATACTTCTTTTTAATTTATTAACCATTGTCCTAAATTGGCTACCATCAGAAAGATTCTCCAGAGAGATCGTGATCATTAAAATTGCAAAATAACTTAAGAGATAGTTACATCTCGTGCGCAAGTGAAATGTGATCACATTCTAGAAAAGGCACAATCACTCCATGATCTCTAAAAGTGCAATCGCACTTATAAGTAAGTGAGCTGAATTAAAGATAGACATTCCAAAAATAGGAATGCGTTGCCATGTGCTCAGTAAGTTACCAATTGATAAATTAAATTGATTTTCAATTGAATCATGTTACTTTTTTATTACCTTTTGCTTTGATTGAGCCATCAGCATAAAATTTCCGCAATCTTGATATTTTATTTTAAAACAAAAACCTTCCACTTCAAGCACTAAATAAAATTGTTTTTCGACAAAAAAAAGCTCTCTCTGATCGAATGGAGAAATTCCTTAATTAATATTCCATCGAGTGTGACTCTTTTTTTCCCCATACAGTCAATATTTGTTCATTTTGTGCAATTTTAAAAGTCAAATAATCCCCAAATTGGCTTATGCAATGCATCTTTTTGTTCACTAAATTGAGATTAAAGTGAACAAAAAAGCCTTCATAATTTTCCCATGACGGCAATGGGAGAAAGAAAACAATTTTGTATCATTTTGGTGATCTGGAGGAAAAAAAAACCAAGGGGCTTTTAAGTAATAGAACGAGTAGACATTCAAGAATTTATCATTCAGATACTTCACAACTTAAATCATTTCTGACCTATTTATTTCTCTGCAGCAGTCTTTGTAACTAACAAAAAAGTTTATTAACCTAGGAAATTAGAATTGTATAGCAGTGGCATTTTCACTTTCAAAATTTCTTTAGTTCATACACTAAACCACAATTAATAAACATTTTAATTATTTGCAATTTTAAGTGAATTACAAAACTTGTTACTTCTTCCGTTTCTTATGTAATTCGTGTATTTTTAATCAATTCAGATAATAAAATAAAATCATCAACAATTTGACAAGCTATAAATAATAAAATGATAATAATTTGCCATTTTTTAAAAAAGCGAAATAATAAGTTCAATAACTAGTCGCATGGATCAGCAATTGTTGTAACTTCCTCATCGCCTTATCAGAAATTCCAATAGAAATATGTACATAAGCTTCACAAGAATTACTTAGGGAGAAGTGAGGCAACTTTGAAATTGAGATTTTTCACCTATGCTTAAATGGAACTGAGCCATATCATGATGTAATTTAGCTTCTCAATCTGTTTGTGCTCCTAAATTATAAATTATATCACGATAAGGCTCAATTTTATTTGAAAATAGGTGAAAAATTTCAATTTCAAAGGTGCTTCATTTTCAAAGATGCTCCACTTCCCCCTATTGAGATTACAAGAAAATTACGACTATTGTTGAACCAAGCGACGTACATGAAATTTCCCCGGAAGCACCAAAACCTAACCGATTTCAATTCAGCTGAAAATATATGTATTTTCAGCTGAATTTTACTAACCTTAAAACGAAACCCGCGAGGCAGTGCCATTTCCATATATTTGGTTAGCATTTTCTGTTTGAGTCTTGCTAACCGGTAAGCATATTTTTGCTGATCGATCCAATAAAATATGCTAAAAACGCTGCCTTTTTCGGCTAACCAAAAAATCAGTTTCTCAAACCTACAACCCGCAACACACTTAAGATTATGATATTGAAAGACGTTTTTCAAAAATATTATTCAATAAATTTGTCTAAAGAATATATATATATGTGGGAAATAATTTATGTTCGTGAAAGTGTAGTAGCCCATTTGGTGACAAATTTAGTCCTGTGCAATTAATCAAAGAATGAAGACGCATTTTATTCAATTGTGAATTACATATCCCTGAAATATAGTTATTTGTGAAATTTAAAGAAGTATTACCTCAATATTCAACGTTGTTTCGAATCCTACATGGGGGCTCGTCCGGGATGGGGTAGAAAATTGCCGGGAAAGAAAACGAAAAACGTGGAATATTGAGGATGCTGACGAAAAAGTGAGTGGAGAAAAAAAAAACTGATGAAGAGACGTGAAAAATATTGTCAAAGACGTTAAAAGAACAAATATAGACGAAAGACGGTGCAAAAAGCACAAAGGGTGTTCTAGTGAAAATAAAAACCTCGAAGACGCAGGACGAAAGACGGCAACGGCGCAAAGTTGCATAAGACGACGGCAATAGTTGCATAAGACGAGAGCAACCATTGCATAACGACGAAGGACGGCAATTGTTGCATAACGACGAAGGACGGCAACACTGCAAAAGACGACGAAAATGGCATCTGTTGAAGAATTGCTGGAGAATTTCACCAAGAAAGGCTTGATGACGGAGTGCGCAAAGAGGAATTTGTATTGTGAAGGCACTAAAGAGGAGCTAGCACAGCGTATTGTACAATTTGATGAGGATGCAAATGAAACGCAAAGTGAGAGTGCAAGTGGTTCCAGAACCGATGTTGATGATGTTCCAGCAACAACTATTTCCAATGTTCTTGCTTCAAACGATTACAGGATGTTCAGCTTGAGGGACGTAGAAGATTCTCTCGAGAAATTTGGGGCAGAAGAATCGCAGGACATTGAGGTGTGGTTGGAGGAATTTGAAGACACCGCAATGACGCTTGGATGGAACGACATCCAAAAATTGATGTATTGCAAAAAATTATTGACAGGCACTGCTCGCAAATTCATTTTTGCAACAACTGGCATCAAGAATTGGAAGACCTTGAGAGATGCCCTGAGAACGGAGTTTGCCCAAAAATTAAGTTCTCTCGATGTGCATAGACGCATGACAAATCGTAAGAAAAAAGCCGATGAAAAGTTCTTGGATTTTGTCTATGAAATGCAGAGATTGGGCAGGATGGGTAGCCTTGACGAAGCAACTATATGCGAGTATATTTGCGATGGCATTGATGACAATGTCCAGAGCAAAGCTCAACTTTATGGAGCAAAGACAATTGAAGAAATGAAGTCTCGTATCGAAGTATATGAAAAGCTGCAGCTGAAACTCAAAGACGCTGAGAAAAAGGATGATAATCCTAAGAATGTTGCTAGTAGATCTCAGAACTCACGAGGAGAAGCCCAAAAAACGATTATTTGTTACAATTGTGGGGATGCTGGTCACAAATCCATGGAATGTCCGAATAAAAAGAGAGGACCAAAATGTTTTAAGTGCAATGGATTTGGTCATACGTCCAGCGATTGCAAGACGAAGTCGAAAGTTTCAGAATTCAAGAGTAATAATGAAGCGAAGGTCAATATGATCAACATCATTCAATCAACTAATGACGAGCTTGATATTTTGAAGATTAAGATTGGAGATAAAGAGTTTTGTGGGATCATTGACAGCTACAGTGATCTATCTCTGATCAATGAAGATACGTACGAGTCAATTAAAGATAAGTGTGAGGATCACCAATTATCATTTCAAAGAATTCGTGGTTTTGGTGGTGCAATTATCCAGGCTTTGGCAAAAACTACAATGAATATTGAAGTTGATGGCGGGAAGTATCGGATGGAATGCCATGTTGTACCCAAAGAAGTGATGGAGACTACTTGGTTGATTGGCAGAAATTTCCTTAAGACTGTACATTACACAATAGTGCCTGGTAAAGTGACGATTCGACGACGTGATCAATGTTATAAGAATGAAAACAAGATGATCCATGTTGATGCGATGTCCCGTGCCAATATGACGATGATGACAAGCGCTGAACATGTCACTACCAAGATAAGAACTACTAAGAGACAGAATCATGAGATTGAGTATGAAGCATGGAAATTCAGGAAGATTAAGCGTATCAAGCGAGATCGTGAGGAACATGAAGCAATTGAGAAGGAACGTCAGAAAGTGAATCATATGAAAAATATGACACAGGTGGAACGCAAACAGGAATTACGAATGAATCCATGCCAAGTAACCAATAAAATTGTGGAAATACTGGAAGAAGATTTTGACGAAGAGAGATGTGGATTACAAGATTTGGCAAGACAAAATATTTGCAAAATTCAAGATGAGAACAAGCGCTCGTATGATCTTCGAAGCAGAAGGGCCAATGACTATCGGATTGGCGATTTGTTCGCCATCAAGGAGACAGAATTTGATGTTGGCTACAAAGTGAGAAAAAAATTTGTCGGACCCAACGAAGTAATAGAAATACTACCTCATAACCGCTACAAGGTGAAGAAGATGGGAACTGAAGAGGGACCTGAACAGACCATATGACGGCCGCCGACTTAATGAAATACTGGCAAGGAAGTTGTCCAGGGGGAAACTTGATGTCAGGAAGGGCCGTGTGGGAAATAATTTATGTTCGTGAAAGTGTAGTAGCCCATTTGGTGACAAATTTAGTCCTGTGCAATTAATCAAAGAATGAAGACGCATTTTATTCAATTGTGAATTACATATCCCTGAAATATAGTTATTTGTGAAATTTAAAGAAGTATTACCTCAATATTCAACGTTGTTTCGAATCCTACATATATATAATAGGGAAAGTCTTTGAGGCCTCGAACACTCAATATTTTTCCCATATTCCTCTAATGAATCTGACCTAATTTTTCCAGAAAGTATATACATTAAGACTATCTATTAAAATATATTCAAAGTGATATTCAAAGTCAAAAACAGTCTAAGAAAAAATACAACTTTATATAGGTTGCTTTCAATAATCTTTCATAACGGTACTCCTAAATAAGGACAGCATATAACGATCACGGTGACGTCGACTCTTCGACACTGAATTTATATTAATTTAGATTTCCATTAGTCTAGTAAAATATTAATCATTTTAATGACGTAGAATTAAGGACATTTAAACGATGTCTTCATGTTCTAACGTCATGCCACTCGTTAGTCATGTGATAGTATCAAAGTTTTTCAAACACTTTTTTTTTGGTTTAAGTGCACAATGATTCTAGATAAATATTGAGCTATACGGGCTTCAGACCTGAAACTTAGGAATGGCTTAACTGCTCTAATTGTTTAACTTTTCTTTGGAAAAATATAACTTAGGATTGGATTATTAAGGACAAATGACCAATTTAATACTAAAAAATCAATAAAATTGGTTGCTATTTAGGATTCTGAGACCGGAGGGAACTGGGCTAAACCTCTAGTCTGAAGACCGCTCTATATTCAACGTCTTATTGTAGATAGGAGTGGCCTAGTACTCCGAAGGTAAATTTACACCCCTGCTTTTTGCAAACTTTCATTTGATTCAAGGAATTAAGGATTGTCCAGTGCCCATAAGGGCACTTAAGAGTGGTCCAAAGATCATCCTTAAGTGATAAAGCGTGTAGATGAAAAATTTTGGGCAACGCTTAATATGAAGGCAGTCGCAGTAGGCTTTGGATTTTGTTTTTGGATGGACAATGGACCTTGGTCCCGAAAATCAAGAAGACAAATGTTTTGACAACCTACAATGATGCTTCCCATCTTACCGATAAACAGCGTTAAAATGCTAAAAAAAAGGTTGTGGAAAGTCAACGATCATCTCGTCAAAGGATTGCAAGGCTGCATTTTTAGCCATTTCTCAATCGCTAAAATTCTTCATCTACACGCTTTAGGATTACAGAAAAGCTTACGAAATCCAGGAGAGCAAGGTCACCCGCATCTACGGTAAGTCGATTCTAATATAATTAGTCCAAACCTTAGACAAACTTAAGGCGTCTACACATTGGGAGCAATTTTCGTCAAAAATTGCGTTATTGACAGAAATTTGACGTTTCCTCCTACAACGCTGCAGGGAATTTCCTTCAAAAAAGCAATTTTTGACAAAAATTGCTCCCAATGTGTAGAGGCCACTACGGTTAAAGTCAACAGGCGGCTTAGTGGGAAATTGCTCGGAATGTAGTCTAATCTATTTTGCTTATAATTAGGTTAAGCCGTCTCTCAGCTTAAGTCATAAGTGTATACAGCACATTAGAACGAAAATAGAGATTAATACAAGTCGATTGAAAAGTTCACGTGAAATACATGAAAGCAATTTTAAATAATTTCAAAACTTTTTTTTTTCTACTAAAGAATCTTCTAACTTGAACACACTTGATCCAATTCTCCTCGAATAATCCAAACCTTTGCGGAAAATTTTTCCGGAACTTCTGAAAAATATGCTTCTAAGACTGCTAATGAGTTTTTATTGGATTTAAATCGTAAGTCAAATTTAGGGAATTTGTATTTCGAATCTTTGAATTTCGTCAACTTCGAAACGTATGAAAACGCTAATATTTTTAAGCCAAAATTCTGATGTTTTTCATGCATTTTTTGTGTTCAATTGATCAAAAAGTTTTCAATAATATTTAATATTATTTTTTATCTTTCCTAAGATAATTAAATATAACAAACATTCTGGATATTAGAACCAAAAACATTTAAAATTCATATTTCAAAATTTGTTTACTTTGGATCCGACTATACAGCTTCAGACCACTGGAATAATTTTATTGTATCAATTTAGGATAATGTAAATGTGCCAAATTTCGGATTAGTTGCATGCAGGTGCCAAAGTCTCAAATTTGAAATATAATATTTTTAATACAAATTGATTTTTTTTGTTACTTTCTTATAAGCAGTGTTACTTGGAACGTTGTAGACAGTTTATCGTCTTTATTTTCTCTAAAATCATTCTTAATATATGTATTTTAAAATGAAGAAAAATGTAGACATAGCATTGGTGGACTATTCCGGCCACCTTCATTCTCATAGTTCCTTGCCCTTGCGAAATTCTTCCAATGTCTCTTTACATAATCTCCTTCATCTAAGCGACATTTCTTCATATTTTTTGTATTGTATAATATCTAGAGTATGCAAAAACTAAAAAGATCATGAAAATTTCAGGAACAAAAAATGTGGCCAGAATTTGGCACACTTACCCTAATAGTAATAGGTGCATAGGACTGTACATATATCCAAGATAACCAAGTCTAGCCTGTGTCTTTTGGGTATTAGCTATTTAAAAGTAAACATCGTGCTTCTCAAATAGGGTAACTGTGCCAAATTTCGGCCAGATTTATATTTCGGCAAGTTTGAGTGTAATTTCGGCCAAGCAATTAAATGAATTACAATTATGGATTTAATCTTCGAATAATCAATGAATTTATTTTGTTTTAAATATTTATTCATTTTAGGATTTTAGTATTGCTAGTATTAGAACGATTATAACCATAAAAAATTATGTGTTTGATCACATACTATCAACATAAGCTGCATTCATAATTTCAACAAGAAATAAAAATATTTATTTACTTTCTGAAACGGTTTTTTCTAAAGTTGACGGTCGTAAAGTGCCCATACTTCGTACGACGCCAAGATTCACAATGACTAAATTTGTTTTCGAATAAATAATTCCGAAATATATTTTAAAAACTTGTCAATTTCCCTAGTTTTTAAAATACACATTTGTTGGAAAACATAGGAATAATTTAGTAATTGCGAAGCTTGGCATCGTATGAAGCATGGACACTGTCTTTTATTGATCGGAATTTTTGAATCAACATAAACCATTCATTTCCAAAAGTTATCAGCCCGTTGGAAAAAGATTGCCAGGCGATTAACTAAAATATTAAGTAATTTCCCAAAGAGCATTAAAACAAATTCATAGTAATTTTTTTCTTTTCGGAGGCTATTGATTATGCAGAATGTGTGCATTATAATTCCTTTTTTCATCTTGTTTCCAAATCACCTCTCTTCCCTTCTTATGCAAGTTTTTGTATGCGATATGTTCAGCCATGGAGGCTTCTTTTTTTAATAAAAACTTTCGTGCGTCTTTCACTTGGGAATTGCCGATATCTTATTATTTATTTTCGTGTAGAAATACGCGTTAAAATTGTCTGAAAACATGAAATTCCAATTTTATTGTGTGCACTGTTGTACTTTATATGTACCCATAATTATCAATTATTCTAATCATTGCAAAAATGCAGTTTGCGCGATATCAAGTGAACCAGATAATGAACGCGCACAACTTGCTGATGTACAACAATTAACAAAGTATCCGGAAATGTTGTTAGTTTTGTTAAATAATCAAACACGGCGCGATGCTAAATTCCACAGAGGTTTATTGACTTTCCAAGAGAGAGACTTATTAACATTCTTTTTTTTTTTAGGGGTTTTTGTTGGATCGTAAAGCGCCTCTCTGTTTGGCTGAAGATTAAGGTGAACATCTTACCTGACAATATTTGAGATGTTCTTGAGGGATGGATTGAATTTATCTTTGTCACCAGAACCAAAATATGCTCCACGCATTGTAACATTGCTATTTTTGATCCTTCGTGCCGATGATACATTTGATATCATTTCAGGAGCTATATCTTCTAATCTCTTCTTGCACTTTCAACACTCCCTTCTTTTCACTTTAAATTGCCACCCATTGATGTGAATTGCAGGTGCAATTTTCCACAATTGGTCTCAATTTTCTGTTTTGCACATTGGAAAAAAAAATTGAAATAAAATGCGCAAAAAGAAAGAAAAATTCTATTGGATTTTTATCTAATTACAGCCCTCCCGACTGACATTGAAAGAAAATGCTTTCTCTCCATTGGCACAAAATCTCATTTTTCTCTTGTGAACATCCAATGCGTTTGTTTATTGAATGATGGAAGGAAAGATGATGAAAAAAAAACTCTTCAGTATCACAATAAAGATGTATGATGTGGTAAAAAAAAATGGAACAGAAATGAAAATTTTCAATAGAATCGAAAAACATAGACAGAATGTTTTATTCCCAAGAGCAATACCAAAAAGATTGTAAAAATTGTTTCATTTACGCTAATGAACACAATGAAATTGCATCGCCAGTGGCTGTGAGCAATCTCTCACAATTTTTCTTTCACCTGCACCAAACCATCTCTTAAAAATAAATCAAAAGAACAATGAAAGATTTGCAAAGGTGCAAAGAAAGAGCATATCATACCCAAGAAGCACAAAGGCTATTTTTATAGAAATCAATAAAAGAGATCATCATGATCACCGTTTAAGTAAATTGGTCCAAATAACGTTCTCCCAACTTTCCACTAAGTTACCTAAAGAAATGCATTTTCCAAAGGAATGCAAAATTTTCCCATTTTCAGCTACTAAAAGGAGACAAAGCCGGTGGCCAGAAGTGGGAAAATGATTTTAAGAAATTACCACTTTTCACCATGTCAAATTTTACTTCCTTCGTTCCAAAAAAAAGTCGTACTTTTGAGAAAAATTTAGAGATTAAATACTTCGAATTTTTCTACGAATACTTTAAATTTTTCCCGCGCTCCTCTAATGAATTTGATCTAAGTTTTTCAGGAAATGTGTCACTTAAAACTAGATATTAAAATTATATTGGCACTAGCCAGAGTGTGCACAGCCTGAAGGCCTGAAAACCTTCCCCTACTAGTAATTCTTCTGTCATTAGTAAAACTACCAATCTTTGTTATTGGTCCGGTAAATGTTTATCATAAAAGAATGCTTATTCTTAATTATTTTACCCGAAAAAGCAACTTTTTTCCCCGATAACAATGTCTCCCAAGCGTACGATATTTTCGGAAGGGAAGAAGTACTAAATAAGGGCAGAGTATCAGCGATTGATGGTGTTTCTCGGACAACCAGTTTGTCTCTCATTTTGTGATCAAAACAAAATATATATATATTTTAAATAATCTCTACTTGATATGATGAATACTTAAAAAAATATAAAAAATATCAGAAATAACTCTTATGTGGTCAAACAATTTTCCCAAAATGTCTTCTTTTAATATTTCACGACTTAGAGCTTTAAGAAATAATTTCCTGAAAGTTATTTTAGAAATACATAATAGCATATTAGAAATAATTAAAACGAATTGAGGAATAGTATTGTGTATAAACCGTGTCAGCTCACTTAATGTAAATAGAATTGCATCAGGAAACCTTAACTCTAATACGATCTTCAGACTACATGCTTAGCCTAGTTTTCGAAGGTCTCAAAATCCTAAATCATATACCAAAGTTTTACAGGGGTCCTCGTCAAAATCCCAAAAGCCAAAATCTCGAAAACCAAAATCCCGAAGAGACCAAAATTTCGAACTTCAAAATCCCGAAAAAATCAAAATCTCATATGCCCAAATCCCGAAAAGGCCGAAATCCTGAACGCTAACAACAAGAAAAGCCAAAAAACCGAGAGAACCAATATACCGAAAGCCAAAATTCTGAAATCGGTTATCCCGAAAGGTGCAAGATACCGAAAGCCAAAATCCCGAATGGGCTAAAAGCTCGAATGGACGAAAGTCAAAAGTCAAAATACCGAAAATCCAAAATTCTGAACTCTAGAAATAGAAACCCGAAAAGACCAAAATCCAGAACGCCAAAATCCATAAAAGCCAAAATCTAGATTGGGCCACGATCCTCAAAGTTAAAATACCGAAAAACAAAAACCCAGAAGGTCAAAATCCTGAATGGGGCACAGTCCTCAAAGCCAAAATCTCAAAAGCCAAAATCCCGAAGGTTAAAATCCCGAAAAGACAAAATTCCGAACGCCAAAATCCAAAAAAACCAAAATATCGAAAGGCCCAAAATTTCGAAAAATCGAAATTCCGCAATCCCAAGAAGCCAAAGTCCCGAAAGTGAAAATTCCGGAAAGCCAAGATACTGAAAACACCTATTTAAATCCCGAACGACAAAATCATGAATGTTAAATTCCGAATGGGTTAAGATTCCGAAAAGCTAAAATCCAAATTGGGCCAAAATATTGAAGGCCAAATTTCAGAATTCTTAAAAGAGCCATAGCAACTTCCACGATAGCACCCGCACTTCCTGGAAACAAACATTTTTTTTCGGATTTTGAGAAACTATGCCAAATATTATCCTGTGTAATTTCAACTTTTTCAGGATCTCAATTGTTCAGCATTGTGTGTCTTTCAAAATTTTGGCTATCGAGATATTGGCTGCCATGGGTTTTTTCTGAATTTAAATGGTGTTTTGCCTTAAATATTTCAGCCCTAAAGGCCTCTATATATTGGGAGCAATTTTCGTCAAAAATTGCGTTTTTGACAGAAATTTGACGTTTTCCCCTACAACGCTGCAGGGAATTTCCTTCAAAAAAGCAATTTTTGACAAAAATTGCTCCCAATGTGTAGAGGCCATAAGTCAAAATTTCAACAAAAAAGTAAAATTTTTAGAAATTAGAAAATTTAAATTATATAGCTGAGCCTTCTGAAGCCCGTATAACAGCTCAAATTTTGTTTAATATGCTGTATAAATTAGAAATTAATTGGAGAGATAAAAAATAGTCATTTGACATATTCCACTAAATAATTATAAATGTTATCCCTCAATTTAAGTATTTTTAAATTCAGAAATTCAGGCATTATGACTGAATACCAGCTCTAAAACATAACACAAGACATAACAAGACGTAACAAGACATTTTAATTGAATTTACAAAGTACGTATACTTCAGCCGAAATGTAATTCGCATTATAAAATTCCTGGTTCTTTTTAAAACTCTTTTCAAGCATGAAAAACACGAAAAGTTTTTACCAAAAAAATAAGCTTATGATAAAAAATTAAATGGATTTGAATTTTTCTGCAAATTTATTTTGTTTCCACTAATCAATTTTTCTAATTGATTAGTTTATTTTTACTGATTAATTGAATAAGTTACTGACCAGTTAAAGTTTCAATATTTTAAATTTGATCATTGAACAGTAGAAATGGAAGATCGTTAGCAGAATTAATACGGTTTATGGTTTATAGAAAGTATTTTTGACAATTAACCATAATCAATTTATTGAGAATGATCGGTAAAAAAGTAAGAGTATCCTTCAGTAGACTCATAAATCCTTTTCAGTTTACTTAAAAGTTTTTGTAGAAATATCCAAGTCCATTATAAATTAATTTTTTTTATTAATAATTAAAAATCAAATACTCAATAATCTTTGAGAAAACTATTATTCTGAAATCCCCTTTGCGTAAGTACAATAAATGTTTCTTGGGCAGCGAGAGACCTGCAGTGAAATAAATATTTTTTCGCATCTTTGAGGCAATTGAGCATGGATTTTTAGCTTTATTTTTTTCTTCTTATTTATAACAAACACCAAACTAGCCAATGGTGCAAAATTTTTGCTAGAAATGCAAGAAAGAAATTGCAAGATTTATGTCACATGATTTATCAGAATGGAACAATTGTATGCCACTGGCGGAAGATAAAAATTTCTTTTTCTTTTTTTTTTGAGAAACCAGAGAAAAGATGCACCCACTTTCTGAGTCTAATCTCACATCTATCTTCACACCCGCCAATTTGTGGGTGTCTTTATCTTCACATCATCCACCCCGGAAAATGTGAAATCCAATAGAATTCTTCTGCACTAGTTTTTCCACAGCACTTTTGAGGCTTAACCGCGATCACAATCACTGAACAATCTTGGTTTTTTTTTAGCTTATTCTCGAGATCACTTTTGTCAGAAGAACTTTCCACAAATTGTGGTGATCTTTCCACCAAGAAAAAAATTAGCATATGAGAAGAAAAACATACACGGTATATTGAGAAAACGTTTGGTGTTGGCGACTTGAAACGCGAAATACGAATAAAGGTAATTTTATTCTTCGATTGGAGTGAACGCGGGAAAAGACCACCACTTCTTGCACCTGAGAAACGTGTGTGGAGTGTGATCGCGAAGGTGATCATCGGCTGCTTAAGCCTTACTCCATGGGTGCTCTTGAAAATTACTTTCTTATACAGTGGTATTGGTTGAGGAATTGTAATTGTATTTGGACACGCTGGAAAAAAGGTAGCAAAGCATGCCAACTTCGCCGAATGCTCGACCTTGTGACTTTCTATACTATGCTCTCCATTTTGTTGTTTGTAAATGTAAAGTTCGTAAAATTTTGTGCTTTTACATGAATATTGTTCGTTACAATGAACATCTCAGGGAGCACCAAATGGTAACTGATTTCTTCAATTCAGCAGAAAATGTATGTATTTTTAGCTGAATTCTGCTAACCTTAAAGTGACACTCGCGAGATAATGCCATTTCCATAAATTTGGTTAGCATTTTTGTTCGAGAACTGCTGACCGGTTAGCATATTTTTTCTGATCATTTCAGGAAAAATTTGCTGGAAACGCTACTTTTTTTCAACAAACTGTGCTCATTGGGACTTGACAAATATTTGTTCGTACATTTTTGAATATCTGACAGAACTTTACGAACAATTTACAAAATTTTGCGAACAAATGTTTCTAAAAAAAAAATACGAAAAATGCTCCTTAAAACATCATGTTCCGAACACTGTTTGTGAAAAAAAAATACGAGCATTTCGTAAGTTTCTAGTAGGAATTCACAAACATTTACAAACAATTTTGAGAATTATTTTTTTCTTTGTATACGATTGGGTTGCGCAATCAAATAAAAAAACAGCAAATCAGCCAAATAGTGCCGATCTGCAGCTAAAATTCTGCAGATCGAATTTGCTCGAATTGCCTGTAATACGGTTCAGAAAACAATTAAAACGAACTCTGATAAAAATCGTTCGTAAAAGTTTTGTAAAATCTCGTTGCCCCATATAGAAAAGTAACGAGATGTTTGGCTACCCCTGTCGCCATAGGGATTTTTGTAAAATCTTTTCATTTTCAACAAGATATCTTGTTGTTACCGGATACTGCACATATTTTACTAATAATATACAAAATCTTGTAAAAGTTTTGTCAGTATTCTTTTTTTATTCACCAAAAAATGACGATTTTGTAGTCGTAAATGGTCTCTAAAGTCCTATTTAACCATTTCGTGCAGACAGCATACCGGCGTATAATTGCTATATATAACAAAAAGCATGAAAAACGTGATTATTATATCCACCAAATTGATAAACAATTTGACAGAAAATATTCCAAGACCATTTTGAGAGAAAGTGATAAAAATGAAAGAGAAAACGATATATTTTGCAACGCCATCTATTGAGAAATTCCCATGAAAACCAGATTTTGAGAAAACTTTTACAAGAATTTTGTTAATTAATTTTGGTGAATTCGGTTTTAACAAGAAATCTTGTTGAAAATGAAAAGATTTTACGAGAATCCCCATGGCGACAGGGGTAGCCGCACATCTTGTTACTTTTCCATATAAATTGACTTATTTTACAATTTTTTTACGAGATTATTTACGAGATATTTTTTTCAGAGAACAGTAATATCTTACTCATCGTATTACTGGTATTACTACATTAGAGTGTACTCTTTCTAACACACGTGATTTTTCATTTGAAATTTTGCATACCATATACCTCTCTTTACGGTTTTTCTTAATATTAATATTAATCTTATATGTGACACCACGATCAGGGACAAATCCGCCGAAAACCCCAAGTCGGTATCTCTAATCGTTCAATGATAAGCGTTAAGTAGTTCTTCACAAAACGTCAGATTAGTAAAAAATTACATGAGACTTCCCTGAATAGGCTATCCAAAATATCGATACTTCGTTTTATAGAAAGATCGGTATGACTTGACTCTCTCCATGGAGTGCGCGAGCAATAAAATGCGATTATTACTTTTTTTCTCGATTAAAAAATCACAGAGCGTTAATTATCTCTCTGTATTGTTTTAACTTTTCTTCCACCTTTTTATACCATTTTACTTCTTTTCACCTTACCCTTCCGTTCAGCCAGAAATTAATTGACTATTTTGTTAATATTTAATCAACGCCTCAAATATGAAACAATAATCAAATTATCTTAAAAAATTAATCTACATACTCAAAACCCCAATTTTTCTTATCCATTCTCCTTCATCTGGAGAAAGAAAAATCCACATAGCCCATCACTGAAAATTCCAGTGACCTAGAAATGATCTCAAGTTGTGCCATTCCTTCATGGTAAATAAACTTGGAGAATAATCTAAATTCTATTATCCATATGTGAGATGTTCAACTTCAGCCAAATCCCGCTTTAGATGCTTTAATATTCTTATGTACAGTGCAATTAATGTGCACCACTTGACTGTCTTTTCCTCTTAGCCCATTTGGTCAGCTGTATTCGCCGTTACCTCACTTCTCTAACTTAAGATAGTACGGGCATTTGAGACAAGAAACAGGACTGCAAGAGCCGTTTTCTCAACATTTTTCATTGCTCACACTTTGGAGAAGAAAATCTCCCAAGAGGCAAAGTATTTCTTATCTATTGAGATATTTTGATGGGGATATTAATTAAAATTGCATCAATCATTAGTCAAAAAACTGGCCAAATAATGATGGGGGAAGAACTTCTGGTTTGGAAAGAACAGAAGGAGAGGAATTAGCAGAAGAATAGATTTCTTATTTAATGCTCAATCCGCAGGTAATTTCATGATAAACGATGCACATTAGTCATAAATAATTAGAAATTCTGTGCATAAAAAAATTCCCTAAAGCGGTAAGTTATTAACTTTCTTTATTCAAAGACCTTTCAAATGAATTCATAATTGTGAAAATCGGTTAATAAATACGCACACTAGAACAATTCAATCTTTTGTTTAGAAAAATAATTTATGAAAACATATTAGATCAGAAGGCGGATCTGTTAAAACTTTAAGGATGAGTGGGACACTAGTGTCCCAAAGACAAAAACAATATTTTTGACTATACACAGAAAAAAAAAATTTGTAAAACTGTTCGTAAATGTTTGTGAATTCCTATTGGGGACCTACGAAATGCTCGTAAATCGTATAACCCACAAACAAGTCCGTAAAAGTGTGTACTTTTTTTTACAAACATTGTTCGTAACATGATCACTTGACGAGCTTTTTTATACTTTTAAAAACAATTGTTAGTAAATGTTTGTAAACACCGTAAACACACAAAAGAATGTTCGTAAAATTTTGTCATTTGTTCGTAAATTTCTGTTTGCCTATAGCGAACATTTTACAAACATTTACTAACAAATGACAAAAGTAAATAAAAAAAGAAAACTAGTTAAAATTAAATTTCAAATAGTTATTATTGTTTATTAGGTTAAAAATATCTTTTTATAAATTATATGAAATTAAATTCACTATTTTAAAACATAACCCTAAAAAATTGACTTATTTTATTATCTTAGAACAGGGGTAAGCAAGAACCGTTTGAAACCGAATATACGTTAAAATAATTTGGTCCAGATGGCGTTTTGACCATTGAAGTCCGATTTTCATTTGACATTTGTTCGGTTTCAAACAGTTTTTGCTCATCTCTGACTTAGACAAATAGATTTTCTAAGAAATTTTTCTCTTAAAACTTTTACACAGGGTCCTAGAATTATGCTCATTTTCGGGACCGAAAAAACTACGCGAAATGCCATTATGCACTTTGAAAATTTGCATATGCTCGAAAATTTCTTTCTAATGAATTACATAAACATTGTAAAATATGCTAAACACTCTAAATGTCAAATTTTCGAACAATTTTCAGTGAATTTTCATTTATTTAAAAAATTATTGCATTAATTAGCTTGTAATGCATAATTATGTTTACATAATCCCATTATGCCATAAACACACTTACCACTTAACGTAATTATAATCAAAATAATAATTTGACTAAACTTCCATCAGCTTGAACCGGTAATGAATCGGTTCTTAATCGATAACGTATTTTTTACGAAATTCAATTATATTAGTCCTAATTTATTTTGGATAATGTTTTGAGTTATTTATAAATCCGTTCAAATCAGTCTTGAACCGGTAATGAACCGGTTACTAACCGATAAGTAATTTTTGTCCCAAAATCAATTTTATTACTCTTAAAATTATTTAGTGGGATCTTTCGAGTAATTTGCAAATCGGTTTAAATCGGATGAGAACCGGTAAACGGTAAATTATGCGAGTCCTTTTGAGAAATAGCAACTAAATCACGAGTTCGAGCACTTCACAAAGCCTGGGACACTTTGTCACCCCTTTTTTAAATTTCAAGTGACAATTTTTTTATTTAAAAGTTTCTTTTCATTTTAAAAATTTTTTTTACGAAATGTCACAAATTTTCCTTTCAAATGACTAGAACCCGGGACATTTGCATCATAGAGCAAGTGCTCTACCACTTGACCCATTGAGTGCCCTCAGATCAAGATAAGTTGGAAAGCAAATTATTACTAAAGAGACCTACGATGGTTTTAGTCCATGGAGGCCATGGATGGGTTTCTTCATCCCCTAAGGGATAGTCGAGTCACCAGAGTGCATTTGTTATAAGAGTAGGGGCTCCTCTAACTATATTCGTAACAATATTTTTAAATAATCATAGACACATTAAATTGTGAAGATTTATTATGTTTTTGAGGTTAGGTTTTAAAGTTTAGAAGTCACAAACTTTTGAGTACCGCAGATGCGGTTGGCTTTGCAACCCTCCTTTTCGTAAGCTTCTCTTTAATTCTAGGACCTAAGGATGGCCCAGTGACCATAAGGGCGCGGATGGTCTAAAGATCATTCTTAAGTGCTAGAATTAAAGAGAAGCCTATGAAAAGCAGAGGTGCAAAGTCACGCACATTTACGGTAAGTTTTATCTCTTTTGTCGTGAAAAATGATCGAAAATTTCTCTACGCTGCAATATTATCGAAAAAATGCCATAATTTTTTTTTAGGTTAAGTTAAGGTATAACCTAAAATCTCAACTAAACCTTAAACCTCGCTCTCTGTTCTTCAAAGATCATAGAATGAAAATCCTCGTAATTTCACTTTTTCTTTCTTCTTTACTGTTCTATCTTTTCAATATTTCTCTTTTCCTGTTTAACTTGGTATTGGCAAAAATTTCGGGGTTGGAATGGATTCTTGAAGGTTATGTTAAACATAACCTCAACTTGCAAATTAACCTCATAATTAAAAGAAAATTAAACCCAATGTTTCTCAAGTGAGAAAAACAATTTATGAGATGAATTTTAAATAATACTAAGTGAGTATTTTAAATAGAGAAATGACGCACCCATCGGAAAATCTCCAAGTTAAATTGAGCATCTTGTCTCGTTATGTGTGAAATGTTGGTCAATGAGACTTCAGGAAGAAAGACGGAGAGAATACAAACTGGAGTATGGGGATTAACTCACTTAACAAGAGATTGTTAGAGACACAGATGTGTCTTCACAGTGATTAAATCTCTAATTGGCACTCACCTGATGTCCGGAGTTGCTTCCACTAGCAGCCGGACGCAATCGAGGCATCCACGTGCTGCTGCATAGTGAAGGGCAAGGGCACCACCGGCCGGACGTTCCACGGACGGCATGGTTGGGGATTGGGATGTTGAGTCCAGATGGGAGTGGGTTCTGGACTCAATTGGATCGCTGCACCCCACCGTGGTTCTGCAAGACAGAGAGAGAAACCGTTGAAGATCTTGAGGAAATTCAAGAGTGTGTTTTTATTAATAAAATAGCCGAGATGTAGGCAATAGCGTGATCGCGATTTTTGGCGCTCTTTTTTTTACCTCCAACAATTATCACATAATTTCCGAATCACTGAATATCCTTCCACTAATTCACTCACTTCCTCAATTCCAATTAAACTTCCTGTTTTCATGGTGAAAGTATCCACTTTCCATGGTATACTATTGAGTGTCTTTTTGCTGTTCAGTACTTTGCGTTCCCCAGCCAACCATTTGGCCTGACGCTGACTGAAGTAGCCCCAGTGCTCGAGGATTTTCTCCTCAATGGAAGCCTCTGACCAGGAACTTTCTGAAGATGTGTGACTTCGATTGAAATGGCGTGGTTTGATCTTTGCCGGAATGGGAATCTCCTTGGAGCGATTTCTCAGCTCCATGGCAATCATAATGCGAATGCGAATGTGTCGCTTGATGTTCTGCTCATGCTGGAGCTTTCGTTTGAGCTGTCGATGATTGCGTTCCTCCTCAATCTGGTGGCATCTCTTGGCATGTCGTCGATCGCTGCGGTGACTGAACTCAATGGATGGAACAGCCAGAGGTGGTTCCCATGCAATTGTCCTCACAATGTCCAGACGACGACGTGTCTGGCGCCAGGGCACGAGTTCAAAGTGGGAAAAACTCTCACCAGCTCGCCAGGGACGAAAATTGGCCTCATGCTCTGAGTACCGAAGGATCCAATCACCATCACAGACTGAGCTGGTCAGACCTGGGCATCGAACAGCTGTATTTCTGGCACTAACACGCCTTCCACCGTAGTAGGTGAAGCTCTTGCTATTTTCCTCATTCCATCCACTGCCGGTTTCCGTGTCATTTTCACCAAACATTGTGGAATTTTCACTGCTGTCGGAGGCACGCATGCAAATCCTCAACAACACTGTAAAACAACTCATGCATCCCATTTTCCTCCAACATTGCCCATTCCTCCTGAAGAACTGCTCTTCATCAAAAATTTTCGCACATTTTCCGCACCAAATTCATCAAACACTTTTAATGAAACTCCCCAGCAATAAATTGCAGAATTTCTTAACACCAATCGATCAAGGAATATGCAAAAAATTCCTTATTGAATTGCACTAAAAAAAATCCATAAAATTTTTCCTCAAAGAAAAAATTTATTGCTTTCACAATTTCAAAGGTGGAAAACACACGCAATTGATGGACAATGTTGATTGGAGACAGTACAAAAGTGAACTAAAAGTTGGAAAAATGAAATGAGAATTCTAGAAATATTCCATTAAAATGCGACTAAGCCCACGACAGAGTTGTAAAGATCAAAGATTTGAGATTAGATTGAAAAGTACTCACGGAGTCAGTGAACCTAGAAATTGATTTAATAACCGTGAAATATTGTGAAAATTTTCAAGGTATTTCAGAGTCTTGGAATTCAACAATACTCTTGATTTCTTTAAATGCAGTGAAATGAAGTAATTAATTTGTTAACCCTTGTCAAACTAACTGAAAGACTTACTAGGGTAAAGTGGTACAAGTTGGACAATGGTACAATTTGGACAGGGCTTTTTGTCTTTATAAATTTAGTACTTCATTTCTATTTGTATATTTTTAATGCTTTAGTTTTGTAATTTGGTTCCCTGTACTTAAAAACAAATTTTGTACTGTATTTATAAAGAAAAAAGCCATGTCCAAATTGTACGAGCGAATTGTCCAATTTGTAACACTAATTCCAAATTATATCACTTTACCCTACATGAGAAAATACCACAGTAAAAATTTTGGAACACATTTGGAAACTATTTGTCACGAGGTATTTAACTGTTCTCAAGTGCTTCTGCATTATCGACTTTTTTGTTTGGTTCTTGTCACGACTGTTCGATGGTTTTAGAACACAGCGAGGATTGTGGAAAATAGTCGTGATAATGCAGAATCACCTTAGAAAAATATAGTGCTAAAAGCATGTGCAACAAAAAATGAAAGTCTTTCTCCTACACATTTTTTTTAGTACATGGGTGTTCTTATGTGCTTCTGCGCTATCGACTTTTCTCCGTGTTGATTCCTGTCGTGAATATTTGGTGATTTTGAAACCCGAGAAGGTCTAAAAGCCAAAATAGACTCAGGCTGATCCTCGAGAATATTTATCCTGTAAAAGACAGCAGTAAAGATCTATCCCAAACTATCAAACACAGTGGGCTTACAATCATCAATGAGAACTCCTTTGCGTAAAATTCCTTTACCGGATCCTTTGCTTCCAGATTTCGTAAAGAAATTAGTCATAACAAGAACCTATACAAAGAATATTCAATTATGCAGCGTGTAGTCGTGTATAATGGATACAGTGGACAGAGCCGGAACTTCTGTGGAAAAGCTGTGCGATTTCCCTAATGATCGGCACTACTCTGCCAAGCCTCACTGAGGTTTCCCACCAGTGCAAACTGATTTCCACAGTAGCACAGCTACTCGACATAAAGTGAACAAGGAATTATGGAGGAAAACACGATCTGTATCTATTCTCAAGTTAAATAGGGGAAATGTGAGAATATTTTTAGATGGTAGTACAAGAGGCACACGAATTCATCATCTTCTTCTTACTGGTTATTGTCACGACTGTTTAATTGTCTTAGAACACGACTAAGACTCGGTAAAACAGTCGTGACATTGGTTTCTGTCACAAAGAATATTTGGTAATGCAGAAGCACTTGAGAACAGCTAAGTGCTAAAAAAAACATGTGCTATAAAAAGGGAATCTTTCTTCTAAACATTTTTTTTAGTACATAGGTGTTTTCACGTGCTTCTGAGTTATCGAATATTCTCTGTGTTGGTTCCTGTCACTATTTGGTTATTTTGAAACACAACGAGGTCTAAGGAAAACGGTCATCACATGAACCAATACAAAGTAAATTGGATAATGCAGAAACACTTAAGAACACTAAGGTGCTAAAAACATGTGCGACAAAAAAGGAGTAAGGGAGAAATTTTTCATCTGAACATTTTTTAGTACATGTCTGTTCTCATGTGCTTCTGAGTTATCAACTTTTCTCCGTGTTGGTTTCTGTCACGATTATGTTGTTATTTTGAAACACGCCCAAGTCTAAGGAAAAGTATCATGACAGGAACTAACACAAAAAATATTCGATTATGCAGAAGCGGCAGAAGCACAAGAAACTATCATCTTCTTCTTTTTGTTGGTTCTTATTGGTTCTTAAAACGACTGTTTGAATGTTTTAGAACACGGTGAGGACTGGGGAAAATAGTCGTGACAGATACCAACATAACAGTCGATAATGCAGAAGCACTTGAGAACAGTAAGGTGCTAAAAAACACATATGCTACAAAAAAGGGAAATCTGTGTTCTAAACAATTTTTGTAGTACATGGCTGTTATAATGTGCATCTGTGTTAGTGATGTTTCTTCATGTTCGTTCCAATCACGACTATTTGGTTATTTTGAAACACGACGAGATCCAGGGAAAAGAGTCGTTTGAGCATTTGAGGTTATGTTCGAAGTGTTTGAAAGGTTTTTGCATAACTATTCGTTATTCACGATGCTCTAGGAAGCAATAAAGCCAGCAGATTCTAGCAGTAGATGTAGCAAGAATTTTAATTATCAACTTTTGAGGTTATAGAGTAGTTTAAAATATTTTTTTTATAAAAAAGGTCAGCAAGGTGTAATACATAGCTCAAAATTAAAAAAAAATTAACATTTATTTTTCAAAAATGTACTTAAGAAATTTAATCTATTTGTTCAATCTTGAGTAATAATTTTAACTCTGTTAACTTTGGCTGTGAAAGAGTGGCGTGCTTTTCAAGTGCCATCAACCGTGGAGAGTGTCAATAGAGGGACTCTTTTTTCCAGTGAATCTCTCTCCAATTTATTTATGATTTACTGTGACGTCCAGCAAGAGTCCAACTCTGGCACTTATGCGGAATAATTTAGGATGTCCGGTGTATTGAAAAAGTTCACAAAAGAGATTTTTCATTGGGTAAAAAAATTGATGACATTGTGCCAATTGGCTTCTGTGTGAATTGATTCCATGGAGTTCGGAGCAAATGGAATCTTGGCGGGAAAAATAAACAATCAATTCACGCAGCAAAAATACTTCTCTTTCAGTGCATTGTTCAATTCGCAAGTTTGCGATTTAAGGGGCACATAGCGTCTCCTAAAAATGAAACTGTTCTAAGTGCATTTGTTTTAAATCAGCATTTGTTAATCGGAAAATGCAGTTAGAACATTGTCTTTTTGAAGAGGCAATAACATTGTATGAATAAATTTTCAAACACTGAGAAAAAAGAGGGTGCGATTAACTTTTTTTTCTCGTAACTTTAACACTTTTTAGGTGTAAAAATATATCAGTATTTTTTAATGTTAATTTTACACCTTTTTAAGTGTAAAATTAACATGAAAAAGGGTAACTTTAACCCATAATACACCTAAAAAGCATAATATCTACACCGATTTCGGATCAATACTGCAGGGTAAAATTAACATTTCCGGAATGTTATTTTAACTTTTTCCGATTTCTCTCAGTCAAGGATACAAACTGCGAGATAAACATTTGAAAATTTTAATTTTCAGGGTTTAATAAATATTAAAATTTTTCATTAGTTATCCGTCTCAATTTTAAGACCAAAATCAAGGTAAAAATTTCAAACTGTCAATTATCTCCAAGATCAAGATTTCGTATTCTGACGCGACGTATTTGTGGGACTTAAAATGTTTTAGGGGTGTTAGCTAAGGACCGAGATTTCTAGATTTTCAACACTCAATGAAACGTCACTTATGAAAAACGTCTCGATTTCCCTACAGAATTTATTGATAATTCACTACGAAAATTAAGAAAATTTAGATTTTATTAAATATTTATAAGAAATAGAGAAAGTGTAAAGAAAATTTTTAGATCTACAATAAACTTTGAAATGGTATACTAGACGTAACGCTTTTGCAGATACATACTTCTTAATACATAGTAAAGAAAGGTAATTCCGATATTTTTCTTAGAGTGCGACTTTAACGCTTATTTTTGGACTGATGAAATATTTTTTTCCCATTCCAAATCAATAGAATTATTCTTTTTTTCATTTAGAATCATGATAGAAAAATAATTTTAGCAATAATATTGAAGAAAATTAATAAAATTAGGATAATTTTAATATATGCGCAAGAACCTTACTGCTATGCTTTTTTCTAACTCCATTGAATTCGATCAAGGTCGGATGCTCATTTTAATGAAAACTTTAATGCACAAAAATGAGAAGATATTATTTCAAAAACATTTTTTTTTTTAAGTTTTATTCCATTAATTCGCATTTTTGACTTTGACCCTCTTCTTCTGGCGATAAATATAACATAAATTAAATTTTAAGTGGGTTTATCGGAGTTAAATCGGTCGCGGCATCCGAGTTATGCAATCGTCGGAGTTACATGGCCTTACTATATGCATCATTTCGAATAAATTGGAGGGTCGAATGTCATATTTTTTACACTTTCATTCTTTTTGTACCTTCTGCTACAAAAATTTTCCTTCCAAAAAAATTACATTTTGATATCTTAAAAAGTTAGTTCCTGAACTCAAAATCTTGTAATACACACTGTCTGTGTCTTGAATTTCAATATCCCAAGACATTTAACAGATATGACGTCTTGATTTTTGCTACCAGTATACCAAAGTCTCTATACACGCGACAAATAAACTTTAGGGAGCCATAAATTCCGTGGAAGATTGAATAACGCGTTGGAGAATTAGTGTAAATGAGTTCAAATCTGTGCAGATGACTTTAACATTGAAAAGGGAGACCTGTTCAGCCTCTTACAATCAATAATAAAGTGATTCTTGCTCAGAATGATGCCAAATGTCTTAGACTTCATTTAGACAAGAGACTCACATGAAAAAACCATATTTGGAAATAAAGTAAAAACGCTTTAAAACAAAAGGAATCAACATAAAATGCTAGAAAGCCCGGGTTACTTAGGAAGGACTTTTTTTTCTCGTGTGTTGAAAAGAACGTGGACTCATGAGAAACCTTGAAAATACATAGAAGATCCTCAGTAATTGAGGAAATATGTTTTACATCTGGGGAACTCAAGAGTAAGTTGTAGATAAACTATGCGAGACCAAGAAAAATAAGGTAAAACATGGAGATCCATACAAATCAATTTGAGAGTTAGGATCATGATAATTTAGTAATTAAATTATGCAATACAAAAGTAGCAGATAACACTATTGATGTTTTTCTAGTAACTTCTCAAAATACTATATGATTTTTCTGATTTTTGGTATGACTAGATTTCCGCTGTTTTCAAAATTTCAAATTCTACCTTTATCTCAGACTTTAGGTTTCTTTAAAGATCTGGAAACATAAACATCCTTAAAATACGAGTTGTCTTGCAGTTTCGCAAATAGGAACACATTTTATTAAATTAATTCTTATGTAACATAGAAGAAAAATCCTGTATAAATTTATCAAAATAAAAAAAAGCAAGTTGCCACTTCCATTGCAAATGTGCGAATTGAGCCATCAATGCCATTTGGTTTGGTTTGTTTGAAAATGAAAGGATCGCGATTGCGAGAGCAGAAATGCTGGAAAAATTGCTGGAAAGTGCAGCAATGTCGCAAAATAGCTTTTGCCTCGGTAAATTGTCTTTGAAAGTCTCAAGTGGGGTCTTTGTGCTACAGCAATTTTCCCCTTTTAACACCTACGGTTCCATGAGACAAAACAGTTTAAAGGTACTTCAATTGATGACACACGAAACAAGAAGAACATGAAGAAAAAAGACACAGAAACATGCAAAATTATTCACAATTAGAAAATCGCAAAGAAATTTCACGGATCGCGAATTGTGATCATGTCAGTGTCAATTTTAAACATTAGTTAAGCTCTTTTTATTATTTCTTTCACTCTCACATCCATGCTCACAGCAAACTTTCATTCACATCATTTTTTTAAAAATGGTTTTTTTTTATTATAAAAGACCATCTGGGGTGTCTCTTTAGGAGCTACAGTTGCAAACGAGAATTATGTCTCTTCTAAAATAACAACAACGAAACATTAAAAAAATAAACAAGCGCACACATTGACCATGAAGTTGCAACAATATTATTAACTTTCTCTGTAAGATGAGTTGCAAATAAAATAGGATTGTGTGAAGGCAGTGAAAAAAATTAACCATTTTTATATCATTTCATGTGAATTTCCTCATCACGATGACCTTTCTTCGCACCATCTCATTAGATTACTTCTTATTCAATCATTAAAAAACGACTGAGCAATTTTCCCAACTATATAAATGAGATGAATGAGAGAAAATTCAATGTGGGTCAAGAAGAAAGCATCTCGTGTTTATTAATTTCAATAATTTTCAAAATTCATTTCTTTCCTCAATATTTAGTAGATGCACTGAGAGAAAAATATTCACAAAGTCGATTGCTAAAATCAAGAAGGAATTTCTTTGCATAATAGAGCTATTACAACAAAACATGTTCTAAAACAATTGATCTTTTGGCTTTTTAGTCAAAATTCTTCTATTATTAATTTATTATAATTAAATAATTAAAAACATTTTGTTCTTACTGATTTGTACTAAAAATAACTATTATCTTACTGAGATCATTTGAGTACTAATGATGTACTAATATCAACTTTTTAGTTATGGCTGTGAATATACCTGAACTAAACACGTGTTACTCTAACGTGCAAGTATTTATTTATATTATAATTTGTAATATAATTAAAGTCGAAGCTTCATTTAGTACATATCCATTTTAAATCCACTTCCATTATTCATTTTCGTGACTACGTTTCCGAATTCACATGGACTACCAGTAAGAATTCTCGATCTTCTGCATCCGGAGATCTTGTCAGGGGCCTTCTCAAATTGAGATATCAGTAATACATATTTTAACTTCCTCTGTTTTTTGTGCATCGATAACTTTTCTTCAATGTGAACAGTCCGAAAAGCTCAACATGTAAAGTATACTCTTTTTGAATTTTATATTCCTAAAGATTGAATAAATAAATTGAATTGAATTGAATTGAATTGAATTTTTGTTGTTACTTTTAAACTTAAAAACTTAAAAGAACTAATTCGTGGCACCATGTCACTTATAGTTTATTTATGTACTAAAATTATTATTGAGCTTTGATATTTACGAATATATCTCACAAATTTTAATTCTCTATCTAAATACATTTGCATATATCTGAATATATATAAGTTGTACAACACTTTTGAAGCTAAACCATTTAGTACATGGATGTACTAAAAAAAATATATAACTTAAATTTACTTTTTGCAGTTAGGAAAAGGAAATCTACTAATTTTTACGAGGACAGAGAAGCCTCTTATCTGAATGAAAATCATGACTATGAACTTGTACTAAACTCTACAAGTGTTTCCTATCAAAATTATGTACGGGACATATAATAATAAGAGAGTAAAAGGGAATGAACGATTGCTATATGCTTTATAATAAAATGTAAAAATATCATTTAAAATTTTCAATGTCATAGCTCTAAAAGAAAAAGATAAAATATTGGAATTAATTAAAAAATCACGTCTAATAAAAGTATCTCTTATTAACTAGAACCTTCACTTTTTCTAAATAACAATTTAGTGAAATTGATAAAAATGTATTTGAAAAATTAAATCATGAGAAAATTCCCAGTCTTTAATACTTTACATTTTGTATTAAAAGTATTTTACTTTGTATTTTTTCTATAATTTTCTAAAAAAATTTAAAATCGTGTAAAATATTGAAAAAATATATAAAGTTGAGGAAAAACACAACCTCCATTATATAAAATATCACCCAGAACTTTTAATTTTAGGTACAACGTATCACATGTTCTAAGACAGTTATCCAGTTTTTAAATTTTTCAATTAGTCACTTTTACAAAACCGAGATTGCAATTTTTTATTAGGGCAATATTGCGTTAAAAGGTATTATAAAATAAAATAGCTCTGACTTTGTATATATTTTTAGTACATGGCTGTTCTAAATGAAATTGTTAAAGAAATTCTAAGTACCGCGTGAAATATTTAATGAGATTCTTTACAATATCTCATCTATGTAATTATAGAAAAGAAATATGTACTAAATAGAGATCAAAAATGGTAAGCTAATTTAAATATAGTATTTTAAACTGTTTTTTAGCATAAAATAAAGAAAATTTTTTGTCATCCGCCTTTCCATTATTTCACTACACATTGTGTACTAAAACAACTAAATAGATGTTTGGTCAAATAATTTCAAATGCTCCTCTTTTTCAGAAAATAGTGTGAAATTAATCTTTGAGAAATCGTCGGTTGCGTCTACCTCTGTCGTATCTGCATTTCTTTTGTGTCAGCATTTTATGCAAGAGGGGACGTCTGTATTGTAACTTGCATTAAATGCAGATACAATACAAATGCAGATACGACAGAGGTAGCCGTAACCGACGAAATATGTATATAATTTTTCACCGTCAAGTACTAAAACTTACGCACGATCATGAAATGTCAAACTCGCTTTTTTTAGTACAAATCAGATGAGTTAAGGTGCTCTTTCAATTAAAATTGAAAAAGGAAAATATGGAAAATATTTCTCCTGGGCATTTTTTTAGTACATGATTGTTCTCATGTGATTTTGCATAATTGAATTTTCTTTGAGTTACTTCCTGTCACGACTGTCGGCATGATTATCGTCATGACAATCGTGCATGAGATTTAGCACATGAGAACAATCATGTACTAAAAAATATTCAACTAAAAGTTTTTCCCTTTTCATTTTCAGTGGAATAGCTCCATTACAACTTATATTACAAAAATAGAGAATTACATTTTAGTACTAAACTTAAAGCTCAAATTTTTCTCTCAGTGTTCAACCATTTGGTATAAATTTCAGCATCAATGTCGAAGAGAAAATAGCAAGAAAGTCAATTTATACAAAATCCAAATTTGACTTTTTCTTCCATTTGACTGAAAATGAAATTGGATATTTTTCATATCCATTTCAAATTTTCCGAATAAGACTTTCGCATCTCTCCCAAGTGACACTGAATAAATTAAGCGGAAAATTAGTCACATTGACCTTGACCTCAATTGAGGAAAGTTTGTCTCTTTAATTTCCCAACAAAAACTCATTTGCTTAATTTGAGGTGGAAAAGGCAGAGAGAATGAGAAAATGAGGCAATTGCTGCATTCTCTAAGCATTGTCTCTGGCCCAATGATGACGAAAGACACCGCCAAAGTCAGTGGAGCAAAAAATTAGGAAAATAATCAACCGCGAAATGATTCGCGGAAAAGAAATAGGTAATCAGAGTGCTAAAGAAAAATTCCGTAAAATTGACAAGCCCTCAAAAAATTATTGATAAATCAAAATTCAAAAAGTTCAGAGACCTTAGAGCATAAATCAAACACTTCCTCCAGCAATTAAAAATGTCTCAATCTTTCAATAAAAGTTCAATGTCGCTATAATTATGATTTGCATCTTCAGCAGAGATGGTTTCTCGCCCACTGGCATTGGAAAAATATCTTTCCTAACACGTGTTACCATCTCACTAGGCGGCAAATGTAAAATGACTAAAATTATCATTTTTACCAGAGTGATTTATCAATAAAACGCCTCGAGGAGAAACAGTGAAAGTTCCCTTGTTTAAAAAAAATCATTTCTTTTCTTTTTTTTAATTTTAAATGGAAAGATCAGTTAAAATATGAAGCAACTCGTTTTCAATATTCACATTGCGTATAGAAAATGATTAAGAAGAAAGTTTATCGCAGATAATTTGACATCCTCGAACTTGACCATCAACTTGTACAACAAGTTTGATAACAAAATTTCCCGTCATTTTCACTTCTCATTGAAATGTCGATCATTGCTCATCGTTTAACACAGAGGTGTATCCCAATTATTCATCGATTTTGAGATATTGTTGTCTTTCTATAGAAAATTTAATAGCTTTTCTGTCTATGTAATACATTGTATTTCATTAAATTCATTGCAAAATTCATAGCTTATAACCGCTTACATTTTGAAAAACCCGAAAACTTCCCGTTTTTACCCACTTGACCCATTTACAGTAGAACCCCGCTATAGACCATCGCTCTACAGTCCACAATTTATCGACCGTTGATTTCAAAACACTGATTTTAAGTCAGGTTATGTTTTTTAGTACGCGACATGCAATGTTGTTATAATTATTTTAATATTTTTGGCAAACTTTATTGAGTAGTTGTGATAATTGTGATCCATAATGAAGAGAGCGAGGTCAAATACCACAATCGCAAAGAAAGTCAAAGCCGTCGAGCAATTTCAATAGTAAAAGTCGTGGATCATTTTAAAAAATGGCATGAACTATAGTGCGACCCAAGTGTCAAATCTGGAACCAAATATGGACTATAGCGAGACTCTACTGTAACTCAAAATTTTGACAACATATTGACAGATAATTGATTGTTTCAAATGAGTCTGACAGCCTAAATATAAAATAGAAGAAGAAGGAGAAGAAGATACGCGAAGTAATATGGTATATGCATTAAATAAAAATTTAATATAATTTGATTTTAATTTGGAAAATTTACAAAAAAAAACTTTAAATTCTTTTGGAATGAAAATTTATATGAGAACCCAGCGAACATCAAATGCTAACAGATTTCAATTCATCGAAAAAGATATATATTTTCATATGAATTCTGCTAACCTTAAAATGACACTCGCGAAGCAATGTAACTTTCATATATTTGGTTAGCACTTTTTGTTCGCGAACTACTGACTAGTCAGCATATTTTTTTCTGATCGCTTCAGCAACAATATGCTGAAATCATTGCTTTTTTGAGCTAACTGTGCTCACTGGGAAGTAACCTCTTTTATTTATTTATAAATTCATATTTCTCTACAATATTATGTACAAAGTAAGACTATATTAAAACATGTAGAAACTTTTTATGGACGGTGTAGCGCCAGATTTGTTTTACAAGGTATAAGAGGTTTTCGAAATCCGGATAATTGAGTGTAAAAGTAACATATTGAGACCAAACAGAAGTAGATTTTGATTCTCCAATAGTGTCTTGGATAAAAGGTAAATGGAACTCTATTTGCACAAAAAGTCGTTTATGTTCGAAGAATTCAAATTCAATTTCGAATTTTCATACTAAATTTTCGAACAAAGTGGGGAAAATTTATTAAATATCACACTAAAAAGCCGGCAAAAGAGTTACCCAGTGATTACGAAGTGAATAAATACTGGGGCAAGAAAAGTAAACGTTGTTGTTCTGGTTTTTTCCTCACAACAATGTGAAGACTGTCATATTTTGACACTTGAGAATTTTGAATTTCGAACAGGATGTATCTCAGCCACCTTGTGGAATTATCAAGAAGTAAGAAAGCCCCTTTTTTGATCTTCAAATAGATTTTCGAATTTTTCAAGACTTACTTCTATATGGAAAGAATCTTTCCGTACAGAAGTAGATCTTGAAAAATTCGAAAATCTATTTAAAGATCCAAAAAAGAGACTTTCTTACTTCTTGATAATTCCACAAGGTGGCTGAGATACATCCTGTTCGAAATTCAAAATTCTCAAGTGTCAAAATATGACGGTCTTCACATTGTTGTGAGGAAAAAAACAGAACAACGACGTTTATGTTCTTGTCCCATTATTTAATCACTCCATAATCACTGAGTAACTCTTTTTCCAGCTTTCTAGTGTGATATTTGATAAATTTTCCCCACCTTGTTCGAAAATTTAGTATGAAAATTCGAAATTGAATTTGAATTCTTCGAACTTCAACGACTTTTTGCGCAAATTTCCATTAATTTTTATCCAAGACACTATTGGAGAATCAAAATCTACTTCTGTTTGGGCTCATTGTCGGTTGTATCGACTGTTGTCCTATTTGTATTCGTTTGTATCTACATTTGGTGCAAGATAAGGTACAAAATATACCTCTTGTGTGAAATGCTAACACAAAAAGAATGCATATATTTACGATAACAAAAAGTGTATAAAATAAATCCTTAGAATGTACTTAGGGGAGACCGGGACAGAATTAGCCACGTATAGTAATAATAATAAAATAATAAAAAATATTAATAAAAGAGAGTTTTTCACATTAAACCTTCGGAAACATTCGTTTTTTCTGAAGATGTGTTTCTACACTGAGAAAAAAAAGAGGGTGCGATTAACTTTTTTTCCTTATAAAGTTTAACACTTTTTAGATGTAAAAATATATCAACATTTTTTAATGTTAATTTTACACCTTTTTACAGATAAAATTAACATGAAAAAGGGTGACTTTAACCCCCAATACACCTAAAAAGTGTAATATTTACACCGATTTCGGATCAATAATGCAGGGTAAAATTAACATTTCCGGAATGTTATTTTAACTTTTTCGGATTTCTCTCACTCAGTGTATAATAAATTAGAATAAATTTCTGATAAGAATTCTACTCAGAAGTTGTTTTCTGAACATTTTACATTCAAAATGCAAATGCTTTGTTGACAGAATTTAAAGTTTTGAGGTTAGATTTAACATAACCTCACTTTCGGGTACAGCTTTTCTGTGAAGCGTGAGCTAAAGATTCTTGGTTTTGCATATTTTTCAGCATCTTTCAATTGCTCCTACTCAAAGTGCTACTCGTCTTTGATTTACTAATGCTTCGCTAAATAAACTTATCGCCTTTTACAACTCATTGAAGATCACATTCCGTTGAAATATTCGAGTGGATTAACTGTTGTCTCAAAGATATAACTTCTTGTCCTCAACACGCGCAAAGATGTAAAACAATTTTTTATGTGTTTCTCATTGCATGAAATGTTGACAACAAGTTTAACAATGAGAATAGAACAACACTCTAGTTTTTAACCTACTTTTACAAATTAGATCATTTGTGGTCCCTTTAGAGAAAAAATCTCTAATACTAAAATCACCAGAAAAACAAGAAAAAGTTATTATTAATAAATTTCCTTAAAAAGAGAACAGTCTCGTGGGACAGAAAAGAATGCGAAATTGTACATAATTAGCATAAATTGCAAACTAGTCGTCGATATGATTTTCATTGAGATTGGAATTCCGTTTGGTGTTTATGATGAAAACCACATTTATTGTGAAAATGGCCACAAATGAAAATGACTCTTTGAACGCTCCATTTGCCATAGTTTTGATTGAGGATCATTTTTCTCTGCACGCGGGAAAAATATTGCGGACTTTCTACTAAATTAGCCCCAAATAGTGACAATAGTGCAAAATTGATATACTGCCTGGGAATTTTTTATGAAATCTTTTTTAAATGACCATTTAACTAGTAATTACAGGTGTTTTGATAAAAACAAAATATAATTTTTGGGTGAGAAATTCAATTTTAATTTTATAATTACGAGTAAAAAAAAATAATTGTTCATTGAGTATTACAGGGGTGTATCTAAATTTACCAGGAGGTGATTTAAAAGATTAAATTCAATTAAAAAAGAAGGTGGGGCTATTTCAGGTGGGCATGACTTTATTTCTTCGCTAAAATCGAAGAAAACAGATAGTATTTAGTTAAAATAAATTCAATTTGACAGATAATAAATTCACACAACACAAAATATAAAAATCGTTGTTCAGATTCAAAAAATCTAAATCTCATTTGTCCACCAAACTGCCGCATAACGAAGAGCTGAGTGTACTCATGGCTCTTTGTTATCTGGTACTTCGTTATCCGGGTGACAGCTGTCAAAAACTGACAGCTGATGTATTTAAAACGTGTTTTACGAAACATGCAGTTTGTCCAGAGTCTAATGAAGAGCTTTGTTGTCTAATGAGGAGCTAGGTGTATGCAAACTCAGCTGTAAAGATTAGAGTTAACCTAACCTCTCAATTTAACAAAAGCTTGATTTAAAAAATTTGTTATTTCTGTCACAATTATCAGAAATAACAAGTTCCCAAGGGGCATTTGATATCTAAATAATGTATGTCTCAAATGTAACCAACATATTTACAACGTAATCGAGCTATTTCTAAAAATATATACAATGTATGAACATAATGGAAGTATATTATCTGAAAATTGTGCGTTCCCAAGCAGCACAAAATAGCTTAACCAAAAAATATAGTTGTGCCAACGTTAAAATACGGTTATTTCAACCAAACAAGTTGTAAAAACGTTATCCAACAGTTAAATAACCAATATGTGCTGCTTGGGGTTGTATACCATAAAAATAACTTAACTAAAAAGTACGTATAAAATATCAGTTATTTTCTATTAATAAGTATAATATATTTTATTTGATAAATTTCAGTTGATATATTGATATTTCTCTTTAAAATTACGACTAAATGTTTTTATATCCATAAGTAAGTCATAATATGATCTATTTTTGAGTGAAAATGTGTAAAGCTTTGTAGAAAATATATTTATCTTACATATTTTAGCTGTTATGTTTACATAATTTCATGAAATTGTATGAACATTATGTTCTGATATATTTTAGTTATATCTGTTCCGTAAAGGAAACAAGTTGTATACAACTTGTGTTCTTTTTGTATGACGCTGCCAGATTATCAAATTTTGCATTTGTTACTAAGCAAAGGTTCATTTCTGAAAGAAAACTTGTGCAAAAAGTAATGTTTATTATAAATTAGAGTCTTGAAGTGCACCAGCCTGTACAGTAGAGTACACACATAGAATGGATCAAATTTGACAAAGTAAGGACAATTCCTTATTTTGTCAAATTTAATCTTTAATGGCCTCTACACATTGGGAGCAATTTTTGTGAAAGTTGCTTTTTTGAAGGAAATTCCCTGCAGCATTGTAGGGGGAAACGTCAAATTTCTGTCAAAAACGCAATTTTTGACGAAAATTGCTCCCAATGTGTAGACGCCTTAATGATACAATAGAAAAAGCAATAAATTTATCCAATTTTCTTTTCTTTTATTTCCTAGCTTTCCTTTGAGAATTTGAGATCGGGAATTAAATTTTGTTCACTAATATTGTGTCTTCTAACGCAAAACAGTCGTTGCATTAAATCTTCAAACGCAATAAAAGTGCACGAGTGACAAGAAATCTGGATGAATCGTTAAGGGCAAATAATTCATTTAAGGAAAATATTTTAGAAAGTCTTAAATGAAAATGGAAAAGAAATGGCAGTTCTAAGATCAGTAGTTATAAAATTGATATTGTATAGCGATTATATTTTATTTAGTCATAATTGACACATTTTATCGTACAAGATGACGTGATTATATCTAAAATAAATAATTGTTATATTTTTTATGGAAAAATTCCCCATTCACTCAAATATGGACCTCTTTTATGCGGACATAGTCTTCGGCATAATTTGTGTATAGATATCAGACATCTCTACACGTTTATGGCAAAAAATGCTCCTTGGGATTTTTTTCGTAAATTTTATATAAGTTATTCCTACACCAATACTAATTAAAATATTTAATATCTAAAGAAGAGGTTGAAATTAACATTTGCTACATTTAATCTAAGATTTATTGATTAGATGCCTATCTTGACAAATTTGTTTAATAAGACTCAGCGAAGTAACTTTTAAAGCAATTAAGATGATATTTTGCAAGATCAAAATCGTTTTTTTTTTTACAATTACTCTCGCCTTTTGATTTCTTTGCAGAAAGATCAGAAATTTAATTTAGCTACAATTGGAGAGATAGAAAATTTGAACTAATTTCTTTACATTGCTTTCTTCCAACCAACACTGATGGTTTTTTTTTTCTGCAAAAAGATCATTAAGTTTACATCTTTTGTCCATACAATACCTCACTTCTCTTCCAGTTTCAAATATAAATTTTAGTGCTTTTCGCATTGAAAAAAAAGAAATGGCACAAAAGAATGTTTATAGAAACATGTATAACAAACGACCATTGAGCGCAATATAAACTTTTATGTTGTGTGCATTTTAAAATCTATAACAGGATTTTTCTTGATGACTCTCAAGATCTTCTTTGAGACTAAACAAAATATCCACCCAGATTTTCTTGCACATAGATAAATTTTCTTTCAATGAAGTTCGCATATGGAAATTTTTTCTTGATTTATTTCAATTTCCTTTTTTTCGAATGGCACAAGATAGAGAAAAGTTGCAAGAGAAATGACTTGCAGAGCGACTTTCTTCCCCATATTTGCGCCAAGTGTGGAAAAATTGTCACAAATCACTGAGTGTGGCCACCTGAAGAATCAATCAGCCAATTAAGTTGCAATTATAGTCGTGTCGTTGTTCAATGTTGTTTGGGTTAGTAAAAAAAAGGCGCATGTTTCTTGCGTGTTGAGCGACACACAATGATAAAATCAGGTGAAGATGGTATGAAGAAAATGTGGCAATTGAAAATTGTGCTTACCGTTAATTGAGAAACCTTATGAGAAGAAGTTGAAAAAGATGGTTAAGAATATATCCAAGCTCGTGTTTTGTGTATCAAGACCTCAGTCTTGTTCACGATGCCTTTTTTTCACACAAAACCACCAGAAATATCTTTTATAATTTGCACTTAAACCTCCATAAACTTGTACACTCTTGCTCAGGTGAAAATATCGTTTCTTGGTACTTCCAGTCAAATGTTAAAGTAGAATTTGAGCTAGTTTTCTGGCACCTTATTGATGGAAAAACTGTTAAAAGTGCGGTTTATCAAAATACAGGCATTAACAAGTGTACTGACCTTTTGAGATCTAATTTTATATAAACGTATTTGCGATTCAATCACTGCACTAGTTATATCTGATAACATAATAAATATAGAATTAATAATGACGTCAAAACTTATGGCCTGAATAGATTTAGTCTAATCTTCGAAAATATTTAGCCTGTAAAATTTGGCAGTAAGGTTCTTGACACACTTACGACTTAAGCCGAGAGACGGCTTAGTCGAAAATAATAGAAATGTGATTTATCCATTATTTTGAATATAATTACGCTAAGCCGTCTCTCGGCTAATCCTCAGATTTGTCAAGGCCCTAAGGCCGGCTTTAGACCTAAATTTTAGGGCAGAATCAAATTGACAATAAAATGCTCGCCGTAGACTCACTGTATTTCGTTAATTTACGCGTTTTCATTGCATTTATTACGCAAATTCTCAATTACTGTATTACCTTATCTCATACTCGGTGACACTAGGTGAAAATAATATAAGAATATTAAAGAAGTAAAACAAAAATTCGATAAACGGTGATCAAGAAAATTGTAAGAGAAATTAATCGTACAGTTTTTTTTTTGCTCACTATTTATCATATTTTTGTTTTTTTTTTTTTCTTTAATTTTCTTATATTATTTTCACCTAGTACCACCGAGTGAGAGATAAGGTAATACGGTAATAGAAAATTTGCGTAAAAATTGCAATGAAAATGCGTAAATTAACGAAATACGGTGAGCACTTTACTGTCAATGTGATTCTGCCCTTAGCCCAGTTTCCAGTGATCTCGAAATTCAAAACATTTTACTGGTTTTTCAAAATTTAACGAACGGATCACTTGACCATGCGTTGACCAATCTTAAGTGGTTTCAAAAAAAATTTGATTAACAAGAAATTAGATAAGTTAAGCCATATGGCTAAGCCTTAGGTCTGAAGCCCATATAAGAGATTAGGTAAAAGAAATTTATGTAAATGACCTCAAATGGATAATCCTAAGCCCTCAGTATATAACAGCTTTAGATAAATCTTTACTGCCAAATCTTACGGACTAAATATTCTCAAGGATCAGCTTGAATTTATTTAAGCCCTTATAAGGGCTTCAGACCTAAGGCTTAAGAATGGCTTAACTAATGTCTTAACTTCTCTAATTTCTTATCAATCAAGATTTTTTGGAAAATTATCACTTGAGATTAGACAACATGGGCAAGTGATCCATTAAATAAAAAAAACAATAAAATTGGTTGCTATTTTGAATTTCTAGATCTAGACCATCGGGAACTGGGCTAAACCTTAGGTCTGAAGCTAGCCTTAACCACTGAAAGCTACTTTCGCTAAGGTATATTAAAAAAAAGATGGCAAAGTGTCCCAGCCCTTCGGAATGCTCGAACTCATGATAAAGACATATCTGTGTATTATCTTTTCTCATGCTTTTTAGATGTATACCGCTTTACTACCGATTAAATTGATTGATAAATTTAAAAAAAACAATTCCTAACTTTTCTTTCGAACAAATAAAAAACTAAATCCGAGAAAGGTAAATCATATACGAATATAGTAATGATTCACTACCGATTAAGTCCGATGTAGCTGGATTGAAAATTTCAAGATCTTTCAAAAAAATTAAAAATTAAGCAAATCGGTTGAAAAATATGCGCTCCAAAGTGGTTAAACTTTGATCTTCAAAAATTCGATACTGGTTTTTTGAACATAGGTGTCTAAAGACGAAATATCCATCTTGACTACCTCCAAAACATATTCGAAAATGAAAAAGATTCTATGAGCCATTTTTAAAATAAACCAAAAAAATACGGTTTTGGAGGAGATAGGAGTATGAGATTAAAGAAAAACTGTGTTAGATAATGTTGCTTACGAAAGGGTCGTCGAAGACCGGAAGTTGATATCTTACTGTCTACGTGTTGTTTACCCGACATTTTGAGAAATTGATATTCAATAAAAGTAATAGAAGTATAATTAAATAAAAGAAATAAATTGAAAATATAAAAAGTGATCTGTGTTTACAGTTTGAAAAATTCGAAAACCGATTGCGGAACCAAAATAAAGACACTTTTACGGATTTATTTCACTTTTTCGTTCCTGTTCGAATTTTTGAGTGAGAAGGACATTCAAAACGATGGGGCTTATAGTAATGACCGTCTTTCTAAAATTCTTCTTATAATTTCTGAATAACTCTTTTACAGTTTTTTAGTGTATTGTTTCATAAGTTCTCACACCCTTGTACGAAAATTTAGGTTCAATATTCGAAATTGAGTTTGCATTCTTCGAACGTCAACGCCTTTCTTTCCAAATTGAAAGTCATTTTCCGGGCTCTTGGGCTAGGGTGGATACCCGAATGATGCCACTACCCTATTTGATGTCACCTTGAATAAAAGAGTATTTTTCAATATTACGGTATTTTCGAAATACGAAATATATACAATAATCACTATTGTATATATCTCTTTCGAAAATCTACCGGAAACCTAAAGTGCAAGTTCACTTACTTGCCGCTTCAGCGCTGATTGTTCTGCGATTTCAAATTTCGGTATTCTTTATACTTCAATTGCCAACAATGTCAACGATAGTGTGTAAACGTTTTCTGCAAAAAGCACATTTTTGGCGTAGTTTTGGGAACTTGAGGATGGCACAACTTGATGAACTTGCTCACTTTTGTGTAACTCGTCGGTTTAAACCGTTTAAACGTTCGAACTTGCAACGGGTTTTTAAGTAAGTTCTCTCTAATATACCTTCGCATCGGTACAGAAAAAACTCAATCGGAGAGAGCTCTCAAATCGGGAAGGTTATTACTGAACGAGAAGACTCTAATCATTCCAAATAATTATTTTTCAAAGTTAAAAGTTTAAAAGGCTCTTAAGAATGCATATTCCATTAAATTGTAACATATTTGGGCTCGTTGGAAAGGTCTTGGAATTTCTGACAAGTCTGAACCGATTTTAATCGGTAATAAACCGGTAATATACCGATTATAAACCGATGGACCGAAAATAAATGTTATTATTCTTAAAACTATTTTGTGGGATCTTTTGAGTGATTTATGAATTGGTTCAAATCGAGGTATAGCATCTAAGTTACGAATTGGAGCATTTGGCAAGGCATGGGATGCTTTATCATTCCCTTTTTTTATTTAAATAAAAACAAATAAAAATATTGTATAAACGGTATAAATCAATCGGCTTTTAATTCGAAATTTAATCTCACAATTTCAAAATCAGACTATCAAATCAAGTTTATAAATCCGATCATTCAGGCACATTTCACATGCCATTGACAATATATCAATTTTTCTGAAAGGGCTTACAATTTGTCTAAAATTGACAAGAAAATCACGTCGGAATCGATAGGATCAAGATGATCACAGACATAGAGATATTAATCTTGGTCACAAATACGACTTCTGACAATCCCAATGAACAGCTCAATTTTGTAGGGCAAGAAAAAAATGATATCTCAGCTTGATAATGTTCTAATGAAAATACTTCTAATTTTTTGTTAAATTGACCTATTATAAAATCTTGAATGATGTGAAATTGCTGAAGTCAGGCCACATGGCTAAGCCTTATACCCTAAATAAACTTACGGCTTAAGCCGAGAAACTCATGGAAACCTAGTCTAATCATTATTTTGTATATAATTACGTTCAGCTGTGCCTCGACTTAAGTCGTAAGTGTGTCTATTATATTGTGTTTAAAATCCGAATTAGAACAGAATCAAATGATCCACAAGTCCTTATGATCACTGCAAAAGTCACACGATCTTTCTAAAATTTATTCATCCCGAACCAGTTTAAATTCAAAGATTTTAATGACAATTTCTTCAAGCAAAAATCTAGTAAATTAATTATATATTCCCACTGTGTATTCAACAAAGCATCATATGCAATTATCGTATCTAATATCTTTTAAAAGAAACACTACACCAAGTTGACATTTTCTTGCTTCTTAAAGTTTAAATAAGATAAAATACTGTTGAGACACTGACTGTCTGATGAAAATAACGTTTTTTTTATAAAATAAGATCTCAAGAGTAAATGCTTTAGAGTTATTCACTAACGTTGATTAAGTTATTGAGAAAAATGTTCAATTGAAAGACACTCGCGAGATTTTTTCACCTGATTTAAAATGTGCGCATCCAATTAATATTTCCGTTTTATTGATGATTGCACCTGCTCTTCCGCCTCTTTAAAACGGAAATGGCGCAAAAGCACTTCACCAAATGCACGAAATCGCTTTAATTTCTCTCTTTTGGGGCTTACAAAATCACAATTCACAATTGCAAAAATGATTTTTAAATGACACCATCTACCAACATTGATGACTTCTTAAACTCAAATTCACCACGGTGGAAAATACACGAGGAGACGGCAAAAATTTTCATGCACTGAAGAAAATCCACAAGACACAAAAGAGAGCCCGTCGAGGCTCAAATGAGGAGTGCGCGCTTTTTTCGAGAAATCCGCCAGCGTGTTGCCGGAACAATGGTTGAATCGCGTTTAACGCATCGAATAAGAACGGAGGAATCTCATGCCAGTGGCTTCTGGTAGTGGCTGGGTAACAAAAAAACAGCCAAGACATCATCTGGGAGAGGAATGGATGTGGAGAAAACTCTCTCTTTTTTCCAACAACAAAACTTGATGGAGAAAGAGAGAAATATTTATATTAATGTTTATGTCCCAATGTTATTGTTGACTCAGGTCCGTAATTAGGTGAACAAGCCATAGAAAATCAACCAAATTGTCATTCATTAAAACGCAAAATTTAACCAGAAACACTCTCATTTAAATATTTCAATGAAGCCTCTGTGTGAGACCGTGAAGAATCCCATGAATCCCATGAGATATCTTCGCAATACCCGGCTGACCAGTGCAAAGGTGATCCTAGTTTTTTTTTTTTAACTTGACTTATTTCCTTGAAGAAGAAGGAGTGAGACGAGAAGCAGCAGTAGTATCTTTACAAAATTTTAAAACCGATCATTTTAAAAGATTTTAGAAAAATCAAGGTTGAATTGTAGTAGGAAATTTTTCTTCTGGAACTCTTCTGGTCTCGGCGATTTTGAACGAAAAGCCACGAAGTCCGACATTTAAAGCAGGAATGAGCCGAACTCAAAGCCAAGTTAAATTTAGGGTTACCAGGTGAAATATTTGAGAAAGAAGTTAAATAATTAAATCATTAAGTTTAATATTTGGGAAACAATATTTTTCTCAAAAGGAAAAGAGATTTTGCTGATGAAACAAAATGGTTTAGTTAGATTTTTTTAAGGTAAGCGTGAAAATTTAAATTTGTCAGTGCACGCGACTTTACTGATCAGAAATTTGGTGTTTTATGAATGTGAGGAAAACAATAGACACTTCAAAAAAAAATAACTGTAGAAAAAAGTAGCATTTTTTAATACAATACGTGTCATTACTTCTGAAAATTCGCAAATTTGACAATTTATTACTCGAAAACGACTTAACCGATCTTAATGAAATTCGGGACAAAGTCGATGTATGACTTAAGCTTTAAATAAATATTTTTAGATTTTCCCTCTGATTGCTCCATCTGGTGGCTCCCATACAAATTTGACATGTTTTAAAGCCATCGCATATTACAAGGCAACAAATCGGAAACTTTTTTCGTTTAATGGCAAATCACAGGTATTTTCGGAGTCCTTGTTGTATCTTGAACATATCACCTGAAGAAACTTATAGTCCATCACGTCAACATTTTCAGATATCTTAAGGTAAGGGTTTTTAGGAAATGGGTATAACTTATTTTTATGAAAATTTCTTTTCTTAAATAACGGCATATTTTATGTTGTAGTGAACTCAAGGAACATTTTCCCAAAAGAAACCGTATCCCCATCTCTTGTGTATCCAGATTTTTCTCAAATATCCTCGAGTGTTCCTTAAATTTCGTTAAACGTATTTCCTCGATTGCATGCTTTTGTCGTCTTTAGAAAAATATTCTCTTTAAAAAAGAAGCTAGGGTTGCTGAAGTTCATAGGGTTGTAAGGGTACCGCTACTAAAGAATTTTAACAAAAGGATCTGAGTATAATTAATTTTAAAAAAAATTTCTCTGAATTTATTACTCAAAGTATTTAATTAATGGTATCTTTTAGGACCCTCCAATCTTTAGAGGTTATACTTCTTTTCGAGAAGAAAATTACTGCATATGAGACATTTCCCTGGATACAATCCTTTTTTTTATGAATTTGAAAGATGATAAAAGATTTATAAGAAAGATCTGGAAAATTGCAGGGAAAATAAAGAGATAAAGATATGGTTTGTTCCAGGAAAATTTTCTTTGAGTCCTTTACAAATTATTCTTAGAAACGACCAATATACGATTAACCGTTATTGTATAAAAGGAGTTTTGCAAAAAAAATATTACAATTCTTACACATATGTTTTATGCTCTAGTGCTTTTCTCACATATTTTTGGGGTTGGTCCCGGAACAAAAGTTGTTACCTTTGAAAATACCTATTCGATGGTATAGGTCTCATTCGCGGCGAATGGTTGGACCGTTTTGCCCAATGTCCTTTACATGGGAGTATGAGAAAGTGGCTTCAAATTTCAATAAACTTGCCAGCGGCTAGGTGTCACTAGTGTGTTTCCTAATGTATGTTTGAGGAAAGAAGTGAAAAAAAAAATGTTTATTTCATATCAAAAATATTTGTTTTCTAAAAGTTGATCATTTTTGATTCGTCAAAAGTTTGTTGCCTCGTTTAAAAGAGTAATTCAAAATGGACAAAACATGCAACTAACTTAATGTAAATCAGTTACATTTTGAGTTTATGTCGTTTTAAAGGCAAATGGTGGGTTTGTACATTTCTAAAGTTTTTTAATGGTAAATATATGTATATAAAAGTGATGATAAATAATAAGAAATATTCTGTTTTTTTTTTGGTAATTTATAATTGGGGTCAAAAATGAGAAATTGCAAAAGGTTATATATAAAATGGTCAAATATTATAGTAATGAAGTAGAGTACATATGAAAAACGCTACTAGTAGACCCAGAGACTCGACTCAGAGGGTTGATAACCACATTATAAGTATCTCTGATAGTGACCCCATAATGTTTGCCTCAAAAATTCAGAGTTAGCTGGTTACCGAAGGAACACATTAGAGATCCTATCACAAGGGATCTTACCACGATGGTAAGTTGAGGAATCGATATGTTGAAGTAGTTCATTTTTCGCGTTTTTTTAAGAGCTCCGGTAAATTAAGTTTATTACTAAAAAAAAATGGGATGTGATTAACATAACAGGCTGGAATTTGTTCTAAATTTTTAGTATGCTTAAGTAGAACTCAACAGTTATCGGCTTTGAATTGCCAATGGTTCCACGTGTAAGAACTTCCTTTCGACAAATTTTTCTTGTTAATTGGACAATTTTTTCCGTAGTAGGGGAAACTGGGTCACCACCAAACACGGGGTACCACCAAACACTGCGATTGTTTAATCGGATATTCGACTTCAGAGGATAAGACTTACAGGAATTTATAGGCAATATAGGGATGCTTGTCCATTGAAGGAATGGTCGAGATAGTCCAAGTAATTTAGAAATAAAAATTAGTATTTGGTGGTACCCCGTGTTTGATGGTGCCCCAGTTTCCCCTAAGTCTAATCAATATAAATAATATCTACGTTCATTGTATGTGAAAAAAATGAACAATCTTATCTTTTTTCCTTTGCCAAGACTGGCGTGAAAATTTTATTACTTTTTTTTATTTCTAAGTTAAGTCATTTTTGTACTTTATTAAATGAAACAGTGCTGTGCAAATGGTTATTTAAACAGCAGTAAAGGGAATGCAAAAAGAAAAAGAATGGTCACGAACTGATAACGAATAATGATAACCGTTACCAAAACTGCTTTTCAATCATCTTTGAATATATTCGTGGTCAGCCGGGTAATATCTCAATTAATTCGCTAAAAGAGTCACAGAAATTATTCTATTGCAACTGAGCTCAAAACTTTTCGTTGAGAAAGGTGAAATAACAAATGATATATCTCAGGGGATTTTCTGATAAAACCTGATGGATTTCTTTCTATTATGTTTTCACAGAGAAATCTCCGACGAAAGAAAATTAATTTCCACTGCAATGAGGAAGCTGTTTAAGACTATACTTTAAATTGACGGATATTAAAAGTGATTTATGCTGAAATATATCTCAATTCATCTTTCAATGATTGACGATACTGCTCTGAAAATGCACTAAAGAAAGCAAAAGATAAGTATGAGAGTTTTTTCTTGTGAATTTAAATCTTCTGGATTTATGCAAATGACGAATTTTACGACAGTAACACCTCTAACACTGTTGCTCAATCTTGCAAATGTTTTTTTTTTCTATTGGAAAAATTAAATCTGTCCATTGCAAAATTAGAAATCGAAGCAATTTTTATTTTAAAAGTAATAAAATTGTTATCAAACTATTGAATAAGTTTTTTTTTTCAATGTAAAATCTTCATCATTACAGTCAAGTCTTTTACCGCAAATTTATTCACAGGAGTAGAATTCTCAGACAAATTTGCAATTAATAATCTTGTTTTTAATGCCATAAAGCCAATTTAAAAGCTGAAATTTTGTGTAGAAAAAATCAAACAAGTCAGATTCAGACTCATTGAGAAACTCATGCTGTTTCACATTAATTTACTTAAATAAAAAGTAAGATTATAAATAATTTCACCTAATATTTTAATATCCACTTAACGGCTTTCAATAAAATAGTCCAATAATTTTTCTTCCATTTTTTTTGTATATGTAACGATAGCTTTACAAATTTTGTACCCTTAGTTGCAAGATAAGGGTTTTTAGCACTGTCCTCAAGAGCTTCTGCATTATCGACCTTTCTTTTTATTGGTTCCTCTCTCGTCTGTTTTAACGAGTACTCGCCGTGTTCTAAAACCAGTAAACAGTCATGACAGGAACCAACAAAAGAGAAGTCGATAATGCAGAAACTCTTAAGAACAGTAAAAGAACAGCATTACAATGCGCTCAATACTTAAACAAGTTTGAAAAGATGGGCATTATGGTGTTATTCCAATGAAAAATGATCATTTTTTTCAGTTGACTGTTCTCAAGTGTTCGTACTTAATCGTCTTTTCTCTGTATTGGTTTCTGTGAAGGCTGATTGGTAGTTTTACAGACGGCGAGGACTGAGAAAAACACACAAAACAGTACCAACACAAAGAAAAGTCGATAATGCAGAAGCACTTGAGAACAGTAAATGAATAGCACCACATGCACTCAATACTTAAACAACGTTAGAAAAGATGGGCATTATGGTACCATTAAAATGTAAAATCATTATTTTTAGCAGTTTACTGTTCTCAAGTGTTTCTAGATAATTGACTTTTCTTTGTGTTGGATGTTGTCAAGACTGCTGGGTAGTTATAAAACACAGCGAGGACTGCAGATCAAAGAGTCATGACAGGAACCAACGGAAAGGTAGGACGATATTGCAGAGGTACTTGAGAACAGTAAAGTGCTAAAAAAGTAGGGAAAAAATTTCCCCTTTTCATTTTTTAATATTGAAGTAATAAGAGTGAATCTGTAAGGATATAAACCGTAAAGTCACTCGCGTGTGCATGAGCAGCTTAGCCGTCAGAGGTTTCTTCAGAACCCTTAATATTCCCACTAACGATCTATTCGCTATGACAATCTAACATGAAGTAACTCTCAATGCTAATCCTCCTTACGATACTCCTTCCGATGGGGTACCTCACAACAGTTTTAGGAGTAATCGGAACCGCTCCGAGAGATATCTATGATACCAATTCAAATAATAATGAAGGATTTAACCATTGGGAAGAAGTCAACGCAAACATGAACATATTTTCATAGCACTTTACTGTTCTCAAGTGCTTCTACATTATCGACTTTCCTTAGTGTTGGTTCCTGTCTCGACTGTTTTCTCTGCACTCCTCGTCGTGTTCTAAAACCATCAAACATTCGTGATAAGAACTAACTGAAAGAAAAGTCGATTGTGTAGAAGCACGCCATTGTGAGGAAGCGTCGACCTCGAGGCGAACCTAGGACAAGATGACTGAATCAAATTCAGGATCTTGCCTTGAAGCGCCTTGGGATCCAACCCGAACATCTTCCTGAAATGGCGGGGATCAAAAAACATGGGCTGCTAAGTTGGATGTCATAGGCCCACGACCCCAATAGGGATAAGCTGTTGAAAATTATGATGATGATGATAGAAACACTTCAGAACAGTAAAGTGCTAAAAACCATGTTCATTTTTAATTGGAATAGGACCATAAATCATGTTTTTATACATTGCATTTCTCATTATAGCTCAAGCCAGAAAGAAAATTGTGGAAAATCTTTGTGAAAATTTTGAGTTATATCCCAAGACATCCACCATTAAGGCTCTAGGTGTCTGTGCTATATAAACTGTGAACAATCTTATTTTTCCCAGGACTTGCAGGGATTTTCTTTGGTGAAATAAAATAAAACAGGAGAACAAAATAGGAGAAAACGCTTTTCAGATTAGAAACAAACAAAAGAAGTTAAAAGTTTTAAAAATTGTTTGCATCATTCGGTATGTGTCTTGGCTAACTTTCTGCTAATTTTTAAGGTTAATAAAATTCAAATATTATGTTACGAGAAAATTATACAGCTTTTCCATTCAAATTAATACAAATGTTAACATTAGCACACGATACAATCACAAAAGTTTCATAAAGTCAACATACATCCCTTTCTTTCTCAAATGCTTTCGCATATAACTCTATGTCATTCCTTAACACTCTTCTTCTTCTTCTTCTTTTTAACATCACATTAAATTAAATTTGGTTCAATCCAATTTGAGTGCAAAAGAGAAGGCTATGAATTTTGATTTTATAATTTTTTCTGCTATAAAAGGTGTGCTGGGTGCATTAAAAACAAATTTTCAAACGTGAAATTTTGTGAGTCTGGCAAACCTTTAAGTTCAGGAAAATTTCGTGGAATCAAAACTCACATCCTTTTTTCTTAAAAGTTTTGTCTATCTCTATCTCGCCTGGTCCTACTCAAAATTAAATTGAACTAAATTAAATTTGGCGTGATGTTCAAAAGAAGAAGAAGAGTACGAAAGAGTAGGATAGACTTATGCAAACAATTTGAAAAGGAAAAGGATGTGAATTTCGATTTCATGAAATTTTCTTGATCGAAAAGGTTTAATCGGTTTAATTGAATTCAATGTTTCAACAGAAACGGTCAAATAAAACCGAAATTTTCCGAAAATGTTCATTTGACAGCTGTCAAAACGATTTGTCAAAATTTAAACTAACGTTTCCTCTAAGTAAAAAAAACTACAATATTTTAATTAAAATTGATTTCCCCAAACTGTGCATCCAATGCCATATTTCACTCTTGTCTTATTGGTAAAAGCTTGCCCAGAAAAAAAGCACTTTCATTTTTGTGTGAATAAATTTGAAGAGCACCAAGTAAAACCATAGTTTAAATATTTATCAACAAAAATTACAATCTTTGGGAACTTCTTTGCCTTGAATTTGGGAAACAGCGGGCATGTGAAAATCCACACAAATCGGACCATCGACCAGTACTTCTGCCACAGTTTCAACCTTAATTAATCCACTGAACAAAACACGAAATAACGTAGATGAAAAGAGAGTACCGGAGATACAAAAACAGACATCAAATAATTTTCCTAGAGCTAAAGACATGATTTTAGAGACCGTAATGCATGGTGAAAAAAAAACTGATACTGCATTGAAATAAATCTATTTATTTGTTCTCTTGGTACAAGTCTTAATGTTGACGGTGGCTTTTGTAATAATAAAATCAATTAAATGCCCGTGAGGTGATTATCTTTTATTTGCTTGGGGAACTCTCATTTTTCTCTGAAATCTCTCAATTGCATTTCCATCCGAAAACCCATGGATGGGTAAAAAAAGAAGCACTTGCAATCAACATGTAATTTGCCAGCCAAGAGCAATTCAGAAGTTATTTGCACTGTAGATTTATTGCATTCGATTGCACACAATTAACAGAAGAAAAAAGTCTTTTCTATATAGCATTTTCTATTCAAGGGGCATTTAACTAGCGCATACAGAAGATAAATTCTGAGAAAATTGTAGATAAAAATATTTTGGAAGTTATTAAAAAACATAGCTGTTACGTATTATGTGAAGAGAGGAAGTGCTTGCAATTTCGGACAAGACGCATATAAGTACTAACATCCTAAGTTTGAAGTGCGATATGTCCAATACAAATTGAAGTTTCGTTACTTCATTAGGTGTGATTCCTTCTAATCTAACCTATTTTCAGAAGTATTCTTGAAAAGTGAAATCTTGAAGAGTAATTTATCGTCTCTGCTTTTCTAAAATTAATCTTAATACTTTCAAAAATGAATAAAAATGTAAGCATGAATTTGACTGTCATTTTGGAAAGATAGATAGATTCTTGAAATAAACTGCATCTCGTTCTTAGAGATGATGCTCCTTTGTTTCTTTAAGCGTTTATACTACCTAGTTATTAGAAAAACTAAAAAGTTAACAAAATTTAAAGAAAAAACCACCTGTCCGAAATTACAAACACCACCTCTCATTGGTGAATTTCTATCAAAATTGTCCATTTTTCAGACGGAAAATGTAATTCATAAGCCAAAATTATAGGCCTACAATTGAACAAATCACTATTATATGTGTATTAACAAAATATTTAAAGAATATTTAATATAATAATATCACTTAACAATATCAAAGAAAAATTATTAGTACTTCAGGACATACAAATAAGACTGAAGTAAAGACAAAGTTCTGTCATATTTCTCATTATGAGCTACTCACCCTGAAATTTCAAGAAAACAATTTCATTTAAATCAATGTTTAAAATTGAACAAATTTAGAGTTAAAATCTTTTAAAATAAGGAATATTCTAATAAAATATACACTTTTTATTAAATATTAGAAGAAAATTCCAGAATTTCAATCAATTTATTTGTAATGTCCAACTTTACCCTCAAAGTGTCCGAAATTGCAAGCTGTCCCAAATTACAAACAGTTCTTCTATAGAAAAAATTTTGCGAAAATTGCAAATATTTTGAATAATTGGAGAATAGGAATTTTTTATTGCTATTTGGTTGTAAAGAAGAGGTTTCATTCCTAATAGATTATATTCAGCTATTTTTTAGATTTTGTGTATATTGAAAATATCGCGATTATTTTCAATTATTTTACGAATATTTTGTAATTATTGCAAATATCGCGTACAATTGGTGAATATCAGGAAATTATTTTGAAATATTTGACAAATATCACGATTATTTTGCGAATATTTTGTGAATTTTAAAAATATATCGGAAAATTTGTGGATATCAGGCAATTTTTTTGATTAATTTACAAATATCAAGAATATTTATCAAATAATTTACAAATATTAAGAATATTTTTCAAATATTTGGAGAATATTATAAATTTCGCGGTTTTTTTTGTCGAATATTATGAATTTTTTGACTATTTTTATAAATATCGAAATTTATTTTTGAGAAAAGGTTTCATTAGTAATATAAATATTACGAATAACAGGAAAATATTAAGAATTGTTTAAACTTTGGCAAAAAATGCGATTATTTTGTAAATATTTTGATAATATCGTAAATATCTCTGATAATTGGTGAATATTTTGCAAATATAGAAGATATTTTACAAATATTTTAATAAAATTGAAAATTGATTGAGCGTAATGAAACTATCAATCAATCAAATTGATAGTATTTATAGTAACCAAACAAATATCGCAGGTAACTGGCAAATATCAATAATTTTCTTTTAATTATTTCATAATTCATACGATTATTTGCATGTGTTTTGAAAATTTTGCAAATAACATGTAGGGGAAACTGGGGCACCACCAAACACGGGGTAGCACCAAACACTGCGATTTTTTAATCAGATATTCGACTTCTAAGAACAAGACCTATAGGAATTTATAGGCACTATAGAAATGCTTGTCTACTGACAAAAATGGTTGAGATAGTCCAAGTACTTTAGAAATAAAAAATAATGTTTACTGCTACCCCGTGTTTGGTGGTGCCCCAGTTTCCCTATATTTCTTGAATATCAAATTTTTTTTTATTATTTGGTTTGGAATTTTGTAAAATCGTGAATATTAAAAAAAATCAGTGAATATTTAACGAATATCACAAAAATATCTCGATTTTTGGCGAAAATATCGCCATTACATATTGAGTGAATTCTGTAAATATGGTGAATATTTTAGAATATCGAGAATATTTTGCGAATATCATTGATATTTTTTGCTTATTCTGTAAAAGTCGTATATTTTTTCGATTATCATGCACATATTTCATGAATAATTTATTTAATTATTTATTATACATTTATTTAAATATTTTTCGCATATATCGACCACTCAGAATATAATACGACTAACTCGCGAATGGCCAACTTTACAGGAGAGTGATTTAAAGCTGAGATTTTACATGCTGATCATAGGATTTTTAAGTATCGGAACCGATATAACTTTGGGAATAATTAACTTTTCGGTATAATATTCACAGGGAAGGTAGAGGGTGTCACGGAGTACCCGAAAAGCGGAAAAAACGAATTTTGAAAAAAATCGAGTTAGTCGCATTATATTCTGAGTGGTCGATATTATATTTTTCGCAATATTCGTGAATATTGCGAATTATTTTGCTCATTTTATTAATTTTGACGATACCCTGCCAAAAACAACAACAGTGCGTCAATTTTTCCGTACTTAAATGCCCCTTGATTCTATATCTCGAAGATTCATTCATCATCCATCCACAAACCGAAACTCTTTCGCTAGACCTCCTCCAATCGTGTTGGAAAGAAAAACATGAAGTAATCCACTGTGAAAGTTTATTCTCTTGACCATCATTTGTAAGAAAAGAAATGAAAAAAAATGAAGAGAATGTTAAATTGAAAAAAAACGGTTTCCCGCGGAAGAGAATATTCTAATCCGTTAGCAATAATTTATCCCTCACCAGTGAATTTCTTCTGGAGAAGAAACAAATGCAAACGAAATTAAAAAATGATTTATTGGTTTAATTGGTCACAACACAATGATCTTCATATGCTAATTTGCAATTCCTCCCCCTATTTAGCTCCTTGGTGCATTCCCCATCGGCCGCCCAAGTGCACTGAATTAATTTTTCGGATCAATGAGAAAGCTCATTAGCTGCAATGTGCAATTTAACTAAATGTAACATCCTCGTGAGCTATTATGCAACGTTGCAGATAAGTAATTGAGAAAAAAAAGTTATATTATTTTATTTTTGTTTGAAAACTTTTCACTCTATTCCTGTTGGAAAAATTTATCCAAACGGAACTTTGTACATTTTAAATGATGCAATACAATGTTTTTTTCTTCTTCTACCACTGATTTTTTTTTAACATCAGAAATTCATGCTTTTGGAGCACCAAAAATAACCACTTTCTACGCTTTTTTTTCTGCACCATCATTTCGATACAATCGGATTATTGTAAATTGCCAATAATTTATTTCTAGCCCGCAGCGATCTTTTTCTTTTATAACAAAAGATCACCTGAAATTTAGAGTATTAAGTGAAATTGTTTCAATAAAATCTCACCTAATTGCGATCTTGGCAAAAGTTAATTTCGTTCAAATGAAATATTTACCCATTAAATTAGTGTCAAGAGGTTACCTTGAAATGTTTGGTTATGTTTTACCTAACCACAAACTGTAGAGAAAACTCACAGAAGCCATCACGTCTAAATAAATTGTGACATTTAATAGAGAAATAACAATTTAACACTTTCACGTAATTTATTAACTGGTAATTCCAGACCTCTGAAATTAAACAACTTCTAACCTTAAAGTTCTTAAAGCTTATCTTATGAGGTTATAATTACAAATGCATCCGAAATCCAGTATAGTCTCTCAAATTTGAATATGATAAATTCGAACGACCGACGACGGTTGAATTCAAAATGTCAATGTGAGGTTATGTTAAAAAATCTTATTGTGGAAGATTGAAAGCAGGGCCTCGGTGTTCTGTTCATTTTATATGGAGCTGAATGAAGCTCTTCCGAAATTCTGATTTGTGGCGGTAGCAGCGCCGACCGCGCCGACTTGCTTCGGAAAGTCGAAATGCTTCGCGGTCCTTTCATGAGTGTGTGTATGTGTGTGCCGTGTGTGCATGAAAGCAAGCCGTCGCGGAATTTTTAAGCGAAAATTTGTTTTATAATCGCAAAATAAAGTGTAAATTTGGTGAAATCTTAATCAGTGTGATGAAAAATGCGATGCATAGTGTGCGGAGCGACCGAGCGACAGAAAGAGACTCCCGAAAGGTGTCATTCCACGGGTAAGTAATGTAGTGCAAAATAGTGTTAAAATCCTCAAATTCTGTGAAATACAACTATATGGTGAACCAAATTATCCAAATTTCTATTAATTAGTGTTCATAGAACCTAGTGAACCTAAGGAAATTGTGAGAAATCTATAAATAATAGAGAAATAGCGATATTTCGCAGAATCACTTCATAGGCGGGAGAATTCCACGAAATCCCAATAAATTTTTTGTCCGCAGAGTCATAAGACACATCCATAGGACATTTTTCCAATGTTGTAAAAAATTATTGAAAATTTACTAAAAAAAAACATTTTCTCTCTCGTGAAGAAAACATAATTTTCTTTTTCTTAGTATTTTAACACTTAAAACTCGAAGAAAAAATCATATAAATTCCAAATTGACGTTAATAACAGTACAGGTATTTTTAACCAAAAAATCAAATTTTCACTAATTTTTTATTTAACTTTAATTTAAATATATTATATATGTAAAATAATCGCAATTTAATCGCAATTGAATACTCAATTAATTTAACCTTTTAATGAGTTACGTGGGTCTTTGAATTAAAAAAATAAAATCTGTTTGAATAATTGTATAACGTAAAAAGAATAAATTCCCAGAGTTTCAATTCCTTCGAAATAAATCTTTGGAAAATAGAGCTTTTAAAAATTCTTGTCGGTATGGGCGGGCAGTGAAATTTTTTCATAGGATTTTTTAAATTGGCCCTTACGATTTCTTTCAGATTTGGATATGTTTTGCAGGTAGGGTAAATTAAGTTAATTCAAAACCTGCTCCAAATGGAAATTTTTCGCTACTCCAAATGGAAACATCATTGTTTTCACAATAAATATAGCATTATTTTTATTATATTTATGTATTTTCTATACCAGAGATTTATTATTTAGTTAATTTTGCTCCAAATAAAGCAAAATTCCATTCATATTCACAAATTTTAATTTATTAATTTCTCAAAAAAATGAAAAGAGTACCTTTTCACCATGGAATTTTTCATCAATCGACCAATGAAAAACACAATTAGGTAAATGTTGTTTATTGGTCTTGTTTAACATTTAATGTCACATTTCTGGCTAATTTTAGTTAAATTAAATGCTAATCTTTATTGTTAACGGTACGTGAAGTTTTCAAATCAAATAATTACCTATTTCGTGAACAAAAAGGGTTTTTCTAAAGTGTCTGCAAATGCTTCAATAGGAATCCCTGGAAATATGATTTTTTCGGAGAGATTTTCCTATTGTTGTTGATGGGAAAGGAGAAAAGACCGGGAATAAGAACAAATCGTGGACTCAAGAGCAACTCAACAAGGTTTTGGAAGCCTTTCGTTGCGGTTCCACTTACACTATTTGAGACGCTCAGAGCAAGAGTGGTCTCCTTTGTATGCATTTCCGTATTAAAACGGTCCACTTTTGCATTGAGCGTCTCATTTGTCTCCAATTAGAAACTTTCCCTTGTCTCCATTTGGATTAATATATTTCCAATAGAAGCATTTTACACTTGTGCATTTTTCTTGTATTTAAGAAGTTTTCAAATTATATCTAAAGAATTTTCACTAACAGTAACGTTCTAGAAGAGTCAAGGAGCAAATTTATGTAATTTTCTTCAGAAAAAATATGAACTTAATGTGTTGAATCTTCTGTCAAAGTTAAAGCGTCTGCAAATGATTTTGAATTAGGACATTTACCCAAGTCTAGCTGAACATTTCGTTCTTAGACACCTATCACCGGAAAATTCGCCATCTTGAATTATTCAAGGTCAAAAGCCTAATTTTCACCCGATTTGGTCAATTAACTAATTAAGAGGTTAATGATATTTTGAAACCCTCTTGAACAATTTTCATGAAAATGGTTTTGTAGTGACTTATAGACAAATTTAATTAGACAATAATTTTATATGCACCAGAAAAATTTGTGAAAAGGAATATAAGGCAGAGCTCTCAAAGGTCAACTACTTTGGAAGGCTCATTTTTGAACACATTTGGTTAAATTTGGATTTTTTGGAAAGGTATTGCAATTTCGAACCCGGCTGCATCGGTCTTTACCGGTTAAGTACCGATTTTTGAATAATTTTACATCCCCAATAATTAAAATTCCCTAAAAATAATGCTTTTCCGGTTTTTCTCAAAATTGGCCCAAGCTTTTTCAAAGATTTTTGTATATGTTTTAGAGCTGGTCCAGGCGAATATTTTCCCCAAACATACCTATGACCGGAAAATTCGCCATTTGGAATTATTGAAGGTCAAAGGCCAACCACTTTGGAAGGCTCATTTTTCTTTTTGCTTAAATTTTGATTTTTTAGAAAAGTATTGCAAATTAGAACCCGGCTGCATCTATCTTCATCGGTAATGAATAGATTAAGGACCGATTTTTTGATTTTCAAATGCTCTTGTGATTTATGAATCAATTTAATCTCTAGTAGATCAGTGATTCCAAAAGATTATGCGAAAAGCTAATTCACAGTGAATTCTATCTCGTGAGTTCGAGCATTCTGCAAAGCTGGGACGCTTTGCCATCTCTTTTTTATTAATAAATTTCATTTTATTAAGTATGTTCAATTAATGTCCTTTTTCATGCCTAACGGCATTACCACACTTGCACATTAAAATTTTAATGTGATTCACATTAATTGTCGCTTGTGAGCGTCCAAATATGTTATTTGAGTCTTTGAGTCACTTGATATTTAGGGCGTTTCTATTTATTGATAAAGAAGTGGACTTGGCCTGCAAAAGTAAGTTTAAATTTACCTAAAGCATAAATATTTTTCACATTAAAAAATTAAAGAGAAAATCGCATTAATCTTTCACATTAATGCTATAAATCAATTTATATCAAATTTTGCGGGCCAAGTCTACCTTTTTATCAACAAATAGATCAAATTTTGAATATAAAATTATTCAAACACACAAAGTACACATTTGGACTCTCACCAGCGACAATTAATGTGAATCATATTAAAATTTTAATGTGCAAGTGTGATAACACAGTAAGAGTTTAAATTTAATATACTTCCTTTTTAATATTTTGAAAAAAAATAAGAGAAAAAAATATGGTTTTTTACTTCGAGGCTTGCGTAAACCCTTTCTTAAAGATTAATGAGTTATTTGGCATATACAACCTGAGAAAGAGCTTGTCCACCGTTTTCCTCTGGAGGTTGGTCACCAACGCTAAGACGGTGGTGGACGCTAAAAACTACGTAGTCTATCTCTATGTAAGGGGATCTCGAATGTATCTTTATAAATAAATAAATAGTTTGTTGTCTATAGTAAAGAAAAATCGAACACCGGTGGCCCATTCTGATTAATAATTTTTATACTTGCTTTATGTATTTTATTGACCTTATTACGTATAAAAGAATTTAAAAAAAAAAGAAATGGTAAATCCTCCCAGCTTTGCGTATACTTGAACTCACGAGATAGAGCTTTCCGTGAATTAGATATTGTTCTACATGGTATTTTGGTACTTACCTGTCTACTAGAGATTAAATATTAAATTGATTCAAAAATCACAAAAGCATTTCAAAAACAAAAATTGATAAAGAAATGATAATTTTTATAATACTTTGGCATTAGTTACAAGCATACGAATATACAAATAATGTAAATACGAGAAAGATATGTCATTTATGGATATTTAACCGATTCATTACTTATTTCAAGACATTTCCAAAAAATCCATATTGAATCAAATCGTTTGAAAAACCCTCTATAATAGTTAAACTTATATCTTTGAATGGTGATTTTTTGGTTATATATGTTTGGACGAAATGTTCACGTGGAATATGTCCAAAGCCTTCAAATATATGATGTAATTTCAGAACGAAGCAAGTTGCACAGTCTAGTGCATTTTAAAAATATGTAAATTTTTTTATGTATAGTAAGGTGGGCAACTGGATCGTTTTCCGTAGAGTGCTACTTAAACGCTAGTTTTTGGACTGATAAAATTCTTTTTTACTTCTTCTAAATCCATAGAATTATGCACTGTTTCATTCAGAAACATAATATAAATAAATATCAAAAATATTAACGAAAATTTATAAAATAATGATAAATACTGAAAAAAATCAGCATGCACTAACTGGGTCGCCTTTTGGGTAATTCACTTTTAATTAAACCCTTGGATTTTAAATACTTTTTTTCACAAGGAAAAGAACAATAATTGTTTTCAATCAACCAGCTTTCATTAGCGAAAATATCACTGCTAAAAAATTTTTAGTGCAGAACCCAGCTGGCACAAGTTTAAATGAGTCGATTACACTCACTTATTTAATGGAAATAAATAATAATTTTGCTTTTTTTCAAAGTTGAATTGTTATATTATCATGTTACTGTAGTGAGTATATTACGGAAATAAAAATAAAAATATTATTTTAAGTGGATTAGGCATTAACGATCCAAATAGCGAAGCGTCCGGATTAGCTTAGCACACTTGACTATAGTACAAATTAATGTAAATACATGCCTATATATGTATATATGTTCCTTTTTTTTGCAGAAAAAGACATATTATTAGAACCGTCAGGGAATCTGTAAGGGCGGAGCCCTCAATGCAATCGCGTGGATGAGCGCCTTGGCCGCCAGAGATTTATCCAGAACCCTCAGCGTACCTCCTAACGATCTATACACTACGACGATCCGTAGGGGTAACTCACAGGCTAACACTAGGAACACTCTTAGAAGAAATCGGCGCCGCTCCGAGAGACATCTATAATGTCAAATTCAAATACCAACGGGGGGTTTAACCGTTGGGGAGAAGCTAGTGCTAACAATATTTTATTAAGAAATGACTAAAATGTATAATAAAAATATAAGAACACCAAAATGCTTTATATATATTTTTTTATTATTTTCAAAACCAGTTAAAAGTAGTTTAAGTTTTCCATTTCCCCATTAATAAAAATTGATCCACTTTAAGGAAAAAAAGATACAATGAAAAGAAATTTAAATGTGTTTCATTATTTTATAAGAAATTATAAAATAATTATAGTATATGAAAACATAAAAATATAAGACAACTAAAATGCTTTTTCTAAATTGTTTTTTTTTATATTTGTCAAAATCGTTAAAAACGCACTGAATTTTTGATTTCTGGATAAATAGAAATTGATTCACTTTAAGAAAAAAGACAAAATGTGAAGAAATTGAAAAATGTGATCCACTTTTGTTTTAAAGAAAAAATGTATTTTATTAAAATATAAATATATAAAAACATTAAATGCTCTTTTTCTTTTTTAATATTTTTCAGACTTTGAAATCAGACTTAATTTTCCATTTCTGCTTAAATGGAAATATATTTAGATATTTTTTATTGCTCAAAGTTTTAGGTTTTGCAATATTGATTCAATTTACACAAAATCAAATCAAAATTTTGTCGTTTGCATTTGAATTTTTGAGACTTCTTTAAAAAACTCAACTTAGCGTTAGTCAGCACAACGCATAATAAATTTATTAAGAATCATAAAACCATATTGTTAACAGGTGAGTATAACTCCAAATTAACTGAAAGAATTTTGAAAACAATTTTTATTTCAAAATTTGTTGATTTTTAGAAAAAAAATACCTTTCTTAAAATTTCCTTCATTGTCTTTTAGACAATCCTCCCAAACATAAAGGGAACTCTACATTAATTGCTCAAAAAAAAAATGAGATGTATTCTTAAATATTTCAAGATTCATGCAATATTTCAAGCACAAAATAATTCGTATTACACTTTATCTTCTAATTAAAAAGAAGAATAAATGTTAAATTTCTATTGGAAATGATATTTCACGAAAAAAATTTGTTTTTCAAATTAATATAATAGAAGAACATTCCTAAGAAAATTCCATGGACATTCCAAAATAATTCCACTTCTGATTATTTACTGGGTTTCATACAAAAGTAAATGGCAAAAATGTAAAAATTGTGACGAAATGTGCTCAAATTAATCTTATAAGTATTAATTCTTTAAATCATTATCATTAAGAGCAATTCATGAACACAATATAACTCAAATTGAACGCAATGGTTGATTCAATTGCGTAATATTGAAGTATACACTCAAATATGCTGTGTGTTGATACGCATTTTTTTCGGAACGAGTACCACAGCCTAAACAAGACCTCAGACTTTTATTATATTTTGCATAATGATGGCTTATTAGATCCACTTTTGATAAGTCAAACCCATATTTTGATAAGAACCATAGTTTTTAAACTACAAGCCCTAACGTTTAAAAATTTAGACCTTTTCTATAAGAGTAAGCGAGATGGAGGAGTGAAATAAAAAATGGCTTCAACTCCGAAGCCCCAATCGCGAGGCCCTGATTGAAAGTCATATTTTTGAACTGCTCCTCGAATATACTTACATGAGCGAATAAAAATGAAAAGGCAGTTTGTCATTACGAAGATTTGTGAGAAAGTACGGGCATTTGATTCAACGTACAATTTTATTGAAAATAAATTCCGTTAGGGTTTTTACACATTGGGAACAGTTTCGTCAAAAATTGCATTTTTGGAAGAATTTTGGCGCTTCCGCCTACAGAAATGCAGACGGTTTCTTTCAAAAAGCATTTTTTTTTGGGTAAAAATGACTCCCAATATGTAGGATCCTTTAGTTTTGAAAATATCATTCGAATTTTGAATGTGAGAAATGTCGAAAATACCACCCAAGCGTTCGAATTTGGAAGACTCTACTGTACAGCAAAATTTTAAGTCAATTACAACCATACGGACACGTCAAAAAGCTTTCGAGATTAGAGGTGGATGCATTTGAAATTAAACTTAAAATGTATTGTTTTTATTTATTTAAATCGAATTTGTTTGAAAAGTTAAATATATTATTTGTTGCTTAATTTACTAATAATGGAAATTATTTACGGAATTACTAAAGAACTTAAGCTTTGTCAATACCCTGTCAAGTTTTGAAAATATAAAAATAAAAACGTGTAAGTCTCTGTATAATACAATAAAGTTATTTTAATATGAATTATTCAATATAACATTAAAGTATAGATACATATAACCTCAAATATGAAATTTTAAAAACAATTCAGTCTGCTTGCTGGATTATTTCTTGATTAATCATTTTTTCACGGAAAAATAAAATCTGAATCAAGTTCTAACCTCAAGTTCGAGGTTAAAGTTTAATTAATTTAATTTAGTTTTTAGAATTTATCACTGCAAATACCAAGAATCAGAAGCTAAAGATCTAAAGGTTTATTCTCTTCTTTGACCAAAAGATTAGTTAGGAAATTCTGTGTCAGACGTAACCTCAAAAGCCAGAGACAATTACTACAATGTAAATTCGTTCAGATTTTGCGTCCGGATGCAATTTTTATTAGTAAAAAGTTTGTAAAATTAAAAAAAAAGATATATAATATAAAAGTATTTTTATTTAGTTTTGAGGTTAGAAGTGAAAATGAAAATGAAAATGAAATTTATTTTCATTTATAATTCAATAACTTGTATAATGTATAATTAAAACTAATCACTCAATTTATTTTTCAGTAAGGACCCCATACTTTGATTTGGCTAATTGGTGATTGATTCAAAAAGTTAGGTTAGGTTCCAGACATTCGGATCTTTGTACCGGGCGAGAATCGAACTCACAATTGTGAGAGTCGCGTCAGAGATCTCACCGCTCAAAAGCCAATGGTCTTGCCTAATGCGCCACTAAGAGATATTTTCACTGTGATATGACGTAATAAAAACGTACCGCCTCTGACCAAAAAAATTCCGGGAGCATGGATTCTGAGGAAGGTGGTTATGGGCGATCTACGACCAGCAGATTCTTCCAACATGGGGTACAGTAGAGTTCCGCTATAGTTCATATTTGGTTCCAGATTTGACACTTGAAACGCACTATAGTTCATGTCATTTTTTTTAAAATTATCAACGACTTTCAGTATTGAAATTGCTCGACGGCTTCCACTTTCTTTGCGATTGTGGTACTTGTCTTCGCTCTCTTCATTATGGATCACAATTATCACAAATACTCAATAAAGTTTGCCAAAAATATTAAAATGATTATGACAACATTGCATGCTGTGTACTAAAAAACATAACCTAACTTTCAGTGTTTTGAAATCAACAGTCGATAAATTATGGACTATAGAGCGATGGCCTATAGCGAAACTCTACTGTATATCTGTATACCACATTGCAACATGATTACAAATATGTATTGTTGCAAACCTGCTTTAAGGCATGCACAGATGCTGTACAAAGCTCTTCAGGGAATGAGTGCCGTGCATTGGTGAATTTTAATGTTTCCCCTATACTTCATGTGAGCAACACATACTCGCAGCAAAGTAAGTCGAGTATGTACTCTTGTAAGTTAAGTTTGCGCTTGGGTTAATCTTTCGCGCTCGAGTAAGAGAGAAACCTACTGCATCTATCCTGCTTGCGCAACTTTTCCTGTAATATGTAGCGCGAAATTCTCCTCTGTGCGCTATATGCCCACTACATAATAATTTTTATTTGTAAACATGTTTTCAAAATTTCCTATGAGAGAGAGCGAGATAACTAGATCTCGGTTTCATTCACTCTCACTGAATTTTCAAAAACATATTTTCAAAACAAAAGTTATTGTGTGTCGGGCAATAAGCTTCACGAGATTCTAGGAATTATTTCCATGTTAATTGTGAAGTAAATAAAGTGTTTCTGAGGTTAAATTCTCTGGCCTTTGTTTTTCCTCTCGGCTGTGGTAATCTCCGGTCAAACAGTATATATCCCGATATCTTTAATAATAAGAGGTTAGATTGGACCTAACCTCAAAAATTCAAGACATATTTTGTTCGACGGTTTTTTTTAATGTGTCAGAAGTATCTTTATTGGTCCTTGTTATTAATTAATATACTCTTCCAAGGTTAAGCCAAACATAACCTCGAATTTCTAAAAATATCGCTACTGAACAAGTTGGCCCTTAACCTCAAATAAAACTAATTTTCATACCATTTTGGCTTGAATAAAATGGTTTACAAAGCTCCTCAATTTAATATCTCTTTACTTCTTCATATTCAAAATGGGAAGTTATACAAGAATCACGATAAAAAGAGAACATAACCTCAAATCAGTTTGTAGTTATTTTTTTAATCGGGTTTACAGAAAAATCTCACAAACCACAAACCAAACCACTCTAATTCATCCCTTTTATTTTTCTTTTATGGATGTCAGAGATCAAAATAAAGATTGCATTTCCAATTCAATTCGATCACTTTTATGCTCTTTCTCGTCGATCGATTGACTCGAAGTGTTTTCTTAGTTAGAAACAGAGAAATTGAGACATAATCCACGCGCTTGATTGACGAACACTATCATAGAAAGTCATCTGTCCAAGTTTATCTTTTGAGCTTTAGATTATTTGCTATTTTATATCAATTTCTCTCTTCATGGATTAGTGGAAAATCCTTTAATGGGGAATTGACTTGTTTACATTTTTATTAGGTAAAGTTCAACTGCAAAAAAATGGACAGAGTTTAGAGAACTTGATGCGTGGTACTTTCATTGAAAATTCACACAAATATCTTTTACTGCATTTATGAAATTTGTTTTTACGTGATAAAAAAAAGTGAATTCTCTTTCAGGTAATAAAATATTTTAATTGATAATTAATTGTTTTATTGTTGTTTACTAGTTAATTGCTAATAATTCATAATGTAATTGCTAATTTAACCAATTCAACAAAAATCAACAGCATTTTTCAACAAGTTGAAAGTACACCGTGAAATGTGTGAAAATATCCGGAATAAGAAATGCTTTGAATCTCTAAATAGCACTAATTTTTTTTTCAATGATCTTCCCCTTACTTCACTGGATAAGTGCAACTTTGTAGCCAAGAGAATTGTGGGAGAAAAACTGATAATTTTCCAGAGGATGCAACTAAATGAGGTAAAAGGTGGAGATCAATAGAAAGTTTAAATGTGCAATAAATTATTCGATCAGCAGAATTATTCTTGGAGCGTCTTGATCTATAATTTCTCAATAAATCCACCCATCGATACATCAAATACTTAATTATATACACCATAAAATTAATATCAGTATTTAACGCTTCGACATCCATTCAATTAAATCACAAAGTTGCAGAGGAATTGCGTGAGATCACATGAAGTTTCATGCAACTCTGTTAACAAATTTGCCTACATCTCGGCGATTTTGGAGGGAATATTATTTGAAAAATAACTTACCTTCCGATGCTGCGATCGAGGCAACAGAAGCAATTGCTGTCTGCGCTGCATTTGGAGCTGCAGGCACTTCCTTCGCAGGCATTGCAGTTGTTGAAGCTGAAGCTGGAAGTGCAGAGAGTGCAGAAGGAGTCCATTGATCCGTTGGCAGTGGCTCTGGCGTCACTCAATCTGCCACCGTCTTCTCCGTCATCCGTGTCTTCCGTGCAGGACGTTAGAGTGTCGTCCGTTCCGCGATCGTCTGAGCTAAATTCGTAACAGGCTCCGTCGAAGATACTCCCAGATTTGCTGCGAATGGAGAAACTGTTGCTAATTGGACTGGTCCTGGAAAATTGAGGAGGAAATCATGTAAGGACGCTGGAAAACCTTTCTTAATTGCTCCGGCACCTCCGGCACATCTTTTAGATCAGGGAAATTTCATGAAATCAAAATTCACATCTCGTTCATTCTCACACGTTTTGCATATGTCTGTCTCATTCTTTCGCGCTCGAAAATAGATTGAACTAAATTTAAATTCGTCTAATGTTGAAATAAAGAAGAAGAATCCGAAAGAGTAGGATAGACATATGCAAAATGTTTGAGAAAGAAAGATGTGTGAATTTCGATTACATGAAATTTTCCTGATCGAAAAGGTGTACCAGAGCCATAAGAAACAAAATTTTGACCAGGGATACTTCCTACTCTGAAAAAGAAATAGTTTTGTTAAGCAAACGAAAGTATCTTGTTACAATTTTGTCAAAAGGATGTTATTTACCAATTCGACAAATCTTTTCTCTCATTTTATATGGAAAAACATAATTTAACAAACTTTTAACAAAATCTAATTGGTCGCCGGTTTTGATTAAACTTGTTTTTTTCAGAGTAGGAAAATATTTGCAAAGTTCCAGGAAGGATTTCTTCCAAAATGTTGAATAATAATTTAAAAAATGGAAATACCATAGTTCAAAATCCAGTATTAATTGGCAGGATATCACAGAAAACCGTTTTCTTTGCTGTTACGGGATTTCTTACAAACGAGTTTAAAACTACCCTGTCAGATGTATTACACATAACCTCCAAAACAGAATCCGGGAATATTGTTACTAGAAGAAAGTTTGACTTCTACTTTAATCCTTTATAAAGATTTTTAAGTTTCACGTGTTTTCTAATAGTCACTCTAACAATCTTAATTTATTCAGCATAATAATTTGAAAAAGTTTGAGGTTATGGTAGACCTAACCTTGAAAAAATCAAGATTAAGTAGTGTCTGTCAAATTCTAACACTTGAGGGGTATAATTTTCTACCAATTCTGCTTTGCAATCAATTTTAAAGATTCTGTCTAAAGCAGAATTGGTAGAAAGCAGTGCTGTAAATATTTGCTTGATTATCATTGTTGTCCCAGATATTTAATGCCCTAAAGAAGATCCGATCCAGAATCGAAGCTTTGGCTAATAAAATAAATTGAAGAACAAAAATTAGACCAAACTTCTGCCTTGACTTGCGTATTTCGGAAATGGTTTTTTTTAAAACCTTGAAATTAGTGATTCTAAGCACACCACGGTCAAACGATTACCAAAAAGCCGCTTAATTGCCCTATTTTCGAGACCGTTCCCAACGATCACCAAATCGTTTCCACCAAAACGATCACCAAATGCTCATCGATTTCAATTTAGCTGACAATATATATTTTCAAATGAATTCTGAAAGCTCTGTTTTTTTTAAGCTATTCAGGTAACTGTGCTCGCTGGGATATTTCTCACTTCCAAAATTTAAGCGATATTTTCAAAAATAAGGAAATTTATCTGAGATTAAATTGTACTGTAAATCAATTGTCCGTACTTCCTCTAAATATTCCTATTGACGCATTTCTTTTTCATTTAATAAGATTATAATGCGTTTAAATATTCAGGAAACAGCAGAGAAATATAGTTCTCAATCATCCACAAAATGTTTTTATATCATAACCTCACATTCGAAATTTTGAATTCAACCGTCATTCAAAATTTAGATACTGTGCCCGGTTCGTAATTCGGATGACTGGGGGACAATATGATAGATGTCCGCTTCGTTATCCGGATAGATTTTTTGAATTTGTTCAACGTTTCGAAAATATATGTACAAGTTTTTTTGTAGAATTAGAATAAAAGTTTTAAAGAAGAATTAAAGAACATAACTTGAGAATTCTATGCTATTATAATTCATTTATTAAACGAAAACATCAGAAGATAATTCATTTTCATTGTTGAACACACATGCATACATGACCTCAAAATTATTTTAAATGTGACCGTCGATAACTCGTCCGGATTACGCCGATCCGGATTAGAGAGTGGGCACTGTTTTAGATTTAACAGACTCAACTGTATTTTATGTAGGGAATTCCAAGGGGTAATTGGAAAAAGCGTTAGGACCTTGGGCGGTGAGAATCTTCATTTGAATCAATAATGTAGCTATACAGGTCAGGTGAAAAGTTCTGAGAACGGACAGGAAAAAGGTTCCTGTCCTCTCGGTAGATTGGATAGATTAAGATTACCACGCAAAATGTCTCTTCCATTTTTGGGGTTAGGTGAAACATAACCTAAATCTCTTCGAATTAATGTATTAATCAAATGAGTAAATAAAGATCTACTATTTTAGACATTAAAGTGAATTTTTATCAGATACAAAAATTTGAGCATTTTGATATGATTTAGATTTTCAATCTAAAAAATAAAATTACATAACCTTCAAATTCACTTTTCGAAAATCTAAAAGATATTAAATTTTTCATTTCCAAATATCTGTAAAAACTTCCAGCATTTGAGTTCAAATAAAATGACTTCTAAATGATCTTGTAATTGTATTGTGCGAAATATTATACAAATAATTTATCAATAATTTTAAAGTAATTTCTGGAAAACTTATGATTTTCGAAACATCCATAGAACTATTCAAATTTCATAATTTTCGAAAATAATTAGACTCACTGACACACTCTTTTATTTTATTTTGAAGTAGAGGTTTCATGTCTATCCTCAGCCAAACAAAAGCCTATTTAATTAAACTAAATTTTAGATTAGTTTTTAAATCCGAAACGCACAAGGTTTTTAAGGTTAAAATTTAACTAAAGAGAAAATCTTCTCCTTTTCTTTCTGATGAGAAATTTTGTCTTTTTACACCATAAAAAGATGCCTTTTGTAGGTTAAACCAATTTGAGGTTATATTTCAAAATAATGCAACTTTATTCCAAAACTATTTAAAAAAAAATGTGAATATCTTTTTTGTACATAATCAAGTACTAGTGAGACCTTGAAGGCAATGACATCATAACAGCTTAGAAGCGGCCCAGGGACGGATTTGAATAGTAACGTTTATAATTGCTAGGATTTTTGCAACGTAGGGGAAAGTACTCTCCCTTCGAACGTTCATGCCTTCGAATAATGTGAATTTTCTTTTAGTTTTCCTAAGAAACTTACACATTTCTATTAAATATTAGTTAGCTCACTATCAATAATTGATAATTCCGTGATAATTTAGTGTAAATGTCTTACGAAAAACACAAGAAATTCATATTATTCGAAGGCATGAACGTTCGAAGGGAGAGCACTTTCCCCTATACAATTCATTGGAAATAATAGGTTTACATTAGGGGAAAGTGCTCTACCTTCGGACAACTCATTTTTTTTTTCAAGAATTACATTACACTTCCCGGAGTTCCTCTTTCAAAGAAATTCTCTGGAGTAGAGGTTATGTGCAACATAACCTCACATTGCAAAATAACCTTTTATGCAAGAAAGTTAAATGCTTTATTAAAACAAGAAAAAAATTGCCTCATTTCTGCTTCTTTTCTGCGCCAGAACTTATGAAACAACCCAGCATTAAACTAATCATTCCAAATGAACTTTTTATTTATTAATTAAACCAAATATTTTTAAATACCAACTATTTATCATAAATTCCGCGAATTTTAAACGAACCAAAAATGGAAAAGAGCCAAAATTGGGAATGTGAAATTCTACGGAACTAGCATTTCAAGTGGAAAATCATTATTCAATCAATTCATTCCGTTGAAATTTGCAAAGATTTTTCGAAATTATGCAGTTATTTTCAATAAAAATAAAACACTTTCTAATTACATGTTTTTCGCCGGCAATTTCGTGAATGGAATAAATTGAAATGTTTGCCCAATAAATTGGTGGGAAATGGGGAGGATTTTATTGTCTTACCTGAAGGCTCCGGGAACTCTGGTTCTTGGTGAGAATTTGAGAGTACTGCCCTTGCTGGCCATGGACATGTTCTCATTGAAATGGATGATGTTGACGTCGTTGTACTTCTGCATGAAGTTGCTGGAGTACCGCGTGGACATTTCCTTGAGACTCTTCTTAGGCTTGGGGCTCACCTGGACGCCACGAATCAAGTCTAGGAGGCAGGTTCTGAAGTCAAACATCATTAGCACCCTTTCATCCTCTGACACCATTTGCTTGGGTGCATTTCTTTTCAAGTGGATCACACCAGTTGGAAAATATCTGCAAATTGCCCCAGGAATTAATGAACTTGAAGGCACATATGGAGGTGTGTAGAGGAAAAACAGATAGTGATTTGTGTTTTTCTTGCATTTCACTTTCCTCCCGAGCATAAATAAATTGATAAATTATTTTGCATGCTCCAGTAGCTTTTGGGAAAGGACAAAAAGCACAATTTCGCAAAGATTATCGCTGTAGAAAGTATTCCTTTCATCAGATTCTGTCTGTGTTACCCTTCAATTAACTTTCTATTGATTTATTTCTGATAAAATAATCCAAATTGCAATGTTTTATTACTAATTTTACTTTTATTTTCAATCACGGCAATGCGATCTTTGATTTTTCTGATTTCTTGAGAGAATCACAAGGGTTCTTTAGCATTTTTTTAGTATCCAAAATTTACTAGAAGACCTCTCTAGCATTTTTTTATGAAGAAATAAATTTTCTATTAATTTTTGTTTATTAAAATTAAAGAAATTCAACAGAAAACATTTTTTGGCGCCATTTTCACCCTGCCGCCATTAAAATCCAAAGTGACTGAAATAAAAGCGATTTTTTGAAGTTCTTGGAAGATTTTCAATCTAGAACAATTGCTAGAATACTTATCTACTATTTTTTCACAAATCTATGGATCTTCTGATAACACTAGTGGTGAAAATTAGGGAAATTTCAGGGGGAAAACACTCCTGGCGCCATTTACAAAACCACCTTCTTCTTGACTACTTTTATCGTGAAATAATTTAAAGTTCTTGGAAGATTTTCAATCTAGAACAATTTCTAGAATACTTATCTACTATTTTTCTACAAATCTATGTATTTTATAATAGCACAAGAGGTGAAAATTGAGGAAATTTCAGAGGAAAAACACTCCTGGCGCCATTTACAAAACCACTTTCTTCTTGACTACTTTTATCGTGAAATAATTTAAAGTTCTTGGAAGATTTTCAATCTAGAACAATTGCTAAAATACTTGTCTACTATTTTTCCACAAATCTATGTATTTTCCAATACCACAAGAGGTGAAAATTGGGGAAATTTCAGGTGGAAAACACTTCTGGCGCCATTTACAAAACCACCTTCTTTTTGACTAATTTTATCGTGAAATAATTTAAAGTTCTTGGAAGATTTTCAATCTAGAACAATTGCTAGTATTCTTGTTTACTATTTTTCCACAAATCTATGGATTTTCAAATAGCAAAAGAGGTGAAAATTGGGGAAATTTCAGAGGGAAAGCATTCCTGGCGCCATTTACAAAACCACCTTCTTCTTGACTACTTTTATCGTGAAATCACAATAGTTCTTGGAAGATTTTCAATCTAGAACAATTGCTAGTATTCTTGTTTACTATTTTTCCACAAATCTATGGATTTTCAAATAGCAAAAGAGGTGAAAATTGGGGAAATTTCAGAGGGAAAGCACTCCTGGCGCCATTTACAAAACCACCTTCTTCTTGACTACATTTATCGTGAAATCACTACAGTTCTTGGAAGATTTTCAATCCAGAACAATTGCTGGAATACTTCTCTACTATTTTTCTACAAATCTATGGATTTTCAAATAGCAAAAGAGGTGAAAATTGGGGAAATTTCAGAGGGAAAGCACTCCTGGCGCCATTTACAAAACCACCTTCTTCTTGACTACTTTTATCGTGAAATAATTTAAAGTTCTTGGAAGATTTTCAATCTAGAACAATTTCTAGAATACTTATCTACTATTTTTCTACAAATCTATGTATTTTATAATAGCATAAGAGGTGAAAATTGGGGAAATTTCAGAGGGAAAACACTCCTGGCGCCATTTACAAAAGTACCTTTTTTGTGACTACCTTTATCGTGAAATTACTACAGTTCTTGGGAGATTTTCAATCCAGAACAATTCCTAGAATACATATCTACTATTTTTCCACAAATCATTGGGTTTTCTGATAGCGCAAGAGGTGAAAATTCGGGAAATTTCAGGAGGGAAACACTCCTGGCGCCATGTTTGCAAAAGAATGCTGTTGCATTTATTCGTAAAATTTCTGATTTTTAAAGACTTTCCCAACATAGAACTTTCCCTGGTGTACTAATCTACTATTTTCCTACACATTGACAAATGTTTGAGCATCATTTTTCATAAAATATTGAAGAAAATTCCCCAGGAAGAAAACAACTCCACTCACTTTAAAACGTACCTTCTCTTTGATTTTTCACACCAATCACAATATTTTCAAAAGTTTTTCTGCCATCAAGTATTCACTGATGCACTTATCTATTGTTTTTCAGCAAAGTGAAAAGTTATCTTGTAAAAATTATTGATTAAAATTGAGAAAACAGCGGAGGGAAAGTTTCTCTTCTTCACATTTTGGAGGAACCGCTTCAGCCATATTTGAAAATATCGCGATATTCGCGCGAATATCGTCGATATATCGAATGTCAAACCTCGCGGTTGAGGGGCAACATAACCTCACTTTCATTGTTTTTCTGTTCATGCTTGAGAAAATATTGCGAAAATTGCAATAAAATTAAAGTATTTTTTATTTAAAAGTTTATAGTTGGTGGTAGAGTGATCAAGGAGTCAAAATACAGTGCATTTGCAGTGATTAAAGTGGTGATTTTGGCGGAAAGAGTGAGAAAATCATGAGCACTCGGCGTGGAGCAACCACGCGTACAAGGCCCCAAAAACACAAGAATCACACGGCTTTCCGGAATGATTTGCATGACAAAAATCTGCCCAAGACAAAGTTCATAAACTCCATCCAAGTGTCTGAGGTGTGTGAACGCTGTCGGGGTGTAATTGAATGGAAAATCAAGTACAAGAAGTATAAGCCGCTCTCGCAGCCAAAAACATGCATCAAGTGAGTTCCGGAAGTGCAGGGAGTTATCTATTTGGATGCTAGAGGTAATCCCTGGTATTATTTGCAGGTGTGGCAATCGCACCGTGAAGGCGGCATATCACGTCATGTGCAGAGAATGTGCATTGACGCTGAAAGTCTGTGCGAAGTGTAATAAATCACCGGAGGATGGAGGAATTTTGCCACCGGTCCCTACGCCCCAGGAACGCATGAAGCTGGACACGGAGATGCAGCAGATGATCAAGAGGCTGCCAGAGCGAAAGAGAAGGACATTCCTGAGATTCATGAACAAGGGGAAGAAGACTGAAAAGGAGGAAGCAAATGAGGAAAATCCTTCAGTCGACCAGGAAGATTCAGATCAACCAGTCCAATCTACATCTACCAAAGATCCTCCTCCAGCCATTCCTCACACTCGTGATGAATTGCTAGAGAAGATCCGATCACTGAATTTGGTTTCCGATGAAGATTCTGGAAGTGATTCTGATGATAAATCCTTCGATTCTAATATTTCCTACTATTCTCAAAGTACTTCGAGTAATTTTGAATATGAAATGCACCGGTAATAAAATTCACTGTGCTGTAATTTTGGGGAATATTCAAATTGTTGTATTTCATAACAGAATAAAGAGGTATCAATTAATTGAACTACACGATCTGATAGTGACTCCTTGCTTCTTCTGCTCAGTTTTTGCAATAAAGAGAGCGAATGAGTGGAAAAAAATGGGAAAAAAAGTCGGTCAACTCACACAGATTTTTATCATTTGGTTTAAATTGCATTTTGACGACATGGAGAACGATTTGATCTCCTTCCATGTCTCTGAGCTGAGATTATTAAATCACAGCTATTGCAATCGTTTTCAGGAGTGAAAGTCATTACGCTCTCAATTCTTCCGGTGTTCGTCAGAAGATTCTTTTAATTTGAAAAGAGGAATACCCTTCTGACGAACACCGGAAGAATTGAGAGCATAAAGTTCCCCGTCAGACTCCAAAAGAAAGAAAGTCATTACATTCAGGAGTCCCATTTTTGTCACTGCAAAAGGTTTCTCAATTCTAGCTTCCAGGGTTTTGTCAAGGGGCAACTCATTTTTCGAAACCCGTGACAATTGCCTGGAAAAGTTTCCCAAACATCAAAGGGTAAGTCATTCCCTTATATGAAAGACTTCGCCATTGCATTTGACTTCATGGAGCTTTTGTTGAGTTTACCAGCTTCCTCCTAAGAGATATTTCTAGGATTTCTTTCGGGTTTTCTCAAAATATTTAAATATTACTCATATTTCATTAAAAAAAAGCCTTAAAAGTTACCAAGAGATAAGTCATATCGGGAAAAGTTTGCCAATTGTACGAGAAGCGCTTTATGAAATCCGAAAAAAACCGCTCGAAGTCCAAGAATTTCATCGCGAAACCCAAGAAACCCACTTTTTGCATCGCGAAACCTGAGAAACTTAAGAATTCCATCGCGAGAAACCCACAAAAATCATCCTGAATCCTGAGAAACCCATTCTTTACATCCTGAAACCCATGAATTGCATCGCGAAACTCAAGAAACCCACTTTTTGCATCGCTCAACCCGAGAAATCTCAGAATTCCATTGCGAGAAACCCAAAAATTGCATCCCGAAACCCGAAAAATCCACTCCTTGCATCGAGAAACCCAAGAATTGAATCGCGAAACATAAGAAATCCAGTCATTGCATATTGCAAAACCCGAGAAACTCAATTTTGCACCATGAAACCCGAGAAATCTAAGAATTCCATCGCGAGAAACCCAATAATTACATTTCGAAACCCTAGAAACTCGTTTTTTGCATCAGGAAACCCGAGAACACACAAAAATCGCATCGTGAAACCCATTATCCAAGGATTGCATCGCCAAAACCCGAGAAACCTAAAGATTCCATCGCGTGAATTAATTAACAAGGAATTTTAATAACAGGGAGACTAAATTTGAATTTTATTTAGTAGGAATATACAAAAAGAAAACGTTTTTTGAACGCAAAGAAAAAGAGTATTTTTATAGAAAAATCGCACAAAAAGAGAATTAGTTTTAATTTAACCTAAATGAATTTGAGCTTATTCAAAAATTGATAAAATTCTTTTGTAGGATCTCATTTCTTTATTTAAAAATTCTGTTATTTGATCTATTTCTGCGCCGATTTTGATAAATTTAGAAAAAGGTACAAAAATGTTCACATGGATCAGAGTAAGCTCTTCTTGGAGTTACGTTTTAAGCTTTAAAATAATGCCCAAAAAAATATTCTCAAAAAAATTGGTATATATCCCCTATCAATCCGATTTTGATTATTAAAAGTGGTACAGATAACTGCGTTACAATAAGTATTTAATTAGATTTTTAAAGAGTGGATATTATCTTCTTTTTATGTTTTAAGGAAGAGGAATATCAAAAAGTAACAACTTGTATTTTCTTTTGAAACTTCGTTCCAAAGAAATATTACAAGCTTTCTGTTCAAAATTCTGTAAAATATTTCCAAGTGATGAGCCTAGACGTTCTTTGTAAAAATTAAAAATTTATAATTTAAAAAACATTTAAGATATCAAAAAGACTTTTTCTTAAAGAAAGTGCTAGAAAAATTTATCAAACATTGCATAGAATGTCATCTTACAAAACTTTTTACATCTTCAAAACTTTTCTGCAAAGTTTTTACATTTTTATCAAACATTTTTAACAAAAATTTAATACTAAACCAATTTTGTTTATCTTGAAGTCAAATGTGGAAAGCTTGATAGACTTGCACAGACTTTGAGAAAATTTGATCAAAACTTTCTCTGAATTTTTAATATATATTTTAAAAACGTGTTCGTATCACTGATATTTACATTGCAAAATGTAATTATCCATTAAAGTGATTTATATACACATTATTTTAAAAAATACGTCAAGATTTCATCAATTTGATCAATTTACAATTTATCCTTTTTTTCCAGTTCGTTTTCCAATTTCCAGTTCCAATTCGAACCCGGGACACTTGCATTATAGAGCGAGCGCTCTACCACTTGACCCATTGTGTGCCCTTCAGAAAAAAAAACCTTGATAGAAATTTTGAAAACTTCTGAAACATTATTTACTATTATTTATTTATTTCGATGTACCGGGCTTTTTATTACCATTTTGTACATTGTTCGATTTACAAATGTTTTATCACTTGCACCGGGCGGGACTCGAACTCACAACTGTGACAGTCGAGCCGGGGGTCACACCGCTCAAGAGCCGCACGCTCTTACCAATTGCACCACGGACCCCCTACTTCAGAAACAACTTTGGGAGAAAATTCGTGGAACCAAAGAAACGTTGTAAAAAGTTCAACGAAGGATGAGAAAACTTGGAAATATTTCACGAAATACGAGAAATCTTCACAAAGTTTTGCGAAATGTGAGAAACAAGGAACCCTGTCAATGAGTCTTTTGAATGAATAACCCCTTTGTATTTTATTTCTTTCAAGGCTTTTAAGGCTTCTGCACTTTGAGGGCAATTATTGACAAAAATTGCATTTTTTTTACAGAATTTTGACGTTTCTACCTACAGCATTGTTTATTATTTTCTTCAAAAAGGAAATTTTTGATGAACATTGCTCCCAATGTGTAGAGACCTTTAGTTCTTAGAACTAAAAGGGGTCATTTTCTGTGGCAAAATCCTCAGATTCTTAAAGCCTACTTTAAAAATCTTCCTTACCATGAGCTATTGTAAGTTTATCTCTGGTTTTAAATCTTCATCCGTGTGTTTTTTCAGTCAAATTGTGCGTCTTTTCCCATTAACTCGTGACATTGTGGTAAAGTATAAATCAAGAGAAAAAGCACAAATTGAAGTTGTAGAAAGTCACTTTTGTTCAACATCTTGTTGATCATTCAACTCAATATTTTGCCACTTCTTTCCCATCAACACTCTTCCTCATGCTCTTTGGGTTAATTGAATAATTACCGTCTGCACCGTGGAGCCCTCGAGCTCACAGTATCATTCAATTTGCATTGATAATTTTTACATTAACTTTACCTAATTTATATTAAAGTTCAACGGTACATCTGGCCAAAATTCATTCTCCGAAAATTCTCAAAAAGCTTGTTTTTTTATTAATTATTAATTAGTTATTTGAAATTCTTCCTTCCATAAGATCAACGGCAACATTGCCCAAACCTCGCATGATTTTTCTGCATGAAATCCTCTCGGAAAGAAATCTATACAACAATTTCTGCATTATTGACAAAAATTCACAATTTATTGCATTTCTCGTGGAATTGTTGAAAAAAATGAGTTCGCTCTTGGTTGGAATTTCAACGAAGCATTATGCGAAATCTCGGCTATGAGCTCAAAAGTCTCTCATAGAGCACAAGAGATCACTAACAATTGCACTGAAGCTACCATTTGGTAATATTGGAACCGTTTTTCATTTTCACGAGACGCAATTTTTCTTTCCATCTCATTTGCTGAATTGATTATTGGATCTTCGTGCTTTTTTGTGTGTAAAAAAAAACACGTCTGGGATAAGCATAAATTTATAATTTCATAATTTTTCATCTTTCAATTTCATTTTCAAACACAATTTCATAATAGTCCGGTTAAGCAAAGTGAATTAGAGAGACTTAAATGGTATTGTCTTTGCAAAAAATGCTCCAAAATCCAAAATATTGAGTCAGTTTTGAAGTTATGAGGTGCTTTCACTAAATAGCACTTTATTTCTTGGAATTTCGCTGAGAAAACAACTGTTAAAAAAGACTTGGTAAATGGGACAGACAATTTTAAACACTACGGAGGTATTGCAGTGAAAATTAATAAGATTTGACAAAAAAAGGCAAAATTATAACATGTACTAAAACATAATTTAATAAAGGCATGTCTAAAATTTAATCCTAATTTTAAAATAAAGCATTAAATTGTAATATAATGCATTTATTTAATAAAATATCAATTAAAATTGTTAACATGTTAACTGTTCTAAATTTTAGAGAAAGATAGACCGACGGTGAATGATACTCTTATTTTAGAACAGAATATCTTTTCGATGAGCGTCGGTTTATTGAGTGCAATCCAAAAATGAAACACAATTTACCAATGACATTCTGTCCTAAAATAAAAATTCTAAATTTTGGTCTGTACGTGGTTATTCTTTAGTACCCCACAGAGTTAAAATTCATTCTTTGTTCTAAAATTCCATAACTTATTTTCCCAGAGCTGGAACAGTTCAACAAATATTTTAAAGCAATTATTAAATATTTGGCTATGAGGGATTGAATTCCTTTTCGTTTGTTAGTACTAATTTGTTTATTAGTACAATCAACATTTAATTTATATTGCTGTTCGAAAAATTAAAAAAAAAAAAACACTAAGAAAATTCACATTGCACTCTATACTTTTAATTTTTATTATTTTTTGCTTTATCTGTTTTCAAAAGTACTTTTTATTAGTACAGTCATGTGCTAATTTATTTTACCTTCTTCAAGGGTTTTTCTCGTATGTAAAATTTAATTATTATCACATTCTTATCAATAAACATTTTCAATGGATATTTTTCTTTTTCTATTGTTTGATAATATAATTAGTACATGAATGTACTAATTATTAATCTTGTAGTTTCTTTTATTTTTTTAAATATTTTTATTTCATTCACCAAAGAATTGCAAGTTCGAAATAAAATACATTCAACACAGGTCTGTCTAGTACACGCATGTACTAAAATTTCCATGGTTTAGAAACGTGCAAAAAAAATCTTCTAGACAACGAAGTATACAGGTTTCTGAAAAATAAAGGTCCAATGATACTATCTGCAAGTCCTTTATTTAAAAAATCTTCATTGTTTGACCTTCTTGACACAGGTTCTAAATTTTTAGAACTCAGTGATTTTAAAGAAATATTTACTACTAATTAGTTATTCAGACTGGAAATTTTTTAAATAATCTAGCTTTGTCCAAATATTGAGATAAGTATTCTAGGCTTGAACACAAGACCTTCAAATGATCTTTAATAAATATTTTGAAAGATTATTGGCATGAATGGATTAAAAGAACACCTAATAGGAGAGACCGGGGTAGAATCAGCCACCAAATGAATTTTTTCATTGCGTATAATTTATACAAAAAATGTTTGTATAAAATTCTGATAAATATTTCAATGAATAAGAAGGGATGTGTATATTTAAAATACTGGAGGGTCATTATCAAAGAAATTTGATTAAGGGAGACCGGGGCAGAATTAGCCACGTATAGTATTAGAATAGGGATATTCTTTATTCTAAATAATAATAAATTTAATCAATGTAGAGCTTAAATAAATTTATTATTATTATTATTAATTAGAATAAAGAATATCCCTATCATAATACTATACGTGGCTAATCTACCCCGGTCTCCCCTAATCAAATTTCTTTGATAATGATCCTCCTGTATTTTAAACGTAACACCCATGAAATACGTTAAGAAGATATCACTGAAAATATTGTAGATTCCAACACTATGAACGAAAATTTGATTTAGTACCTCGTTTAGTACACTCATGTACTAAAAAATAAGTACTACGCTCAATTTATTTTAAATTCATTAATATATTTTTAGTATCTTAATAGCTCTTTCTCTATCTCTCATTTCCCAAATTTTCACATTTGGGGAGAAAGAATCTCACAATGAGTAATTTAAAAGGTACATTTAACACAAAATGAATTGTGTTTAACATGAGAGAAGTCAATAGAATTTGAGAATTTCATAAATTTGAAATATTGCTCAAGAAAGAAAAAAAACCTTGAAACTTCCTATACAAAACTTCCTTTAATGTTAAACATTCCTCCACAATTTTTATGTCTTGAAAAGCAAAAAAAAAATGAAGATGAATAATGAAACAATGTTGAAGAAAATCACAGAGCGTGAGAATGTAAATTGAACGATGATCGCGAAAATTTTTCACTTTAGTTGTAGGTGGTTTCAGCATCCAACAATCATTGTAATTACATTGCTGAGAGTGCCAATTTTTCAATTAATACCTTGGCAGAGATCCCACAGTGTTCCAATTTCCCATATTCTTCGATTCGAGTGAAAGAAAAAAATCTTGAATCACAGAACTTAATTTGCATGTTTGATCTTCGTCTGCATAACCATAAAACTGTTTTTATATTCTTGTCTCCGAATTGGTGTATGTTCTGTATATATGTTCAGTGGTGGAAAAAAACCGCAGAAAGAACTGCCAAAGAACTTTGTTAGTAGGTCAGAATGTGACATAAATTTAAAGTCATTTAGTTTTTTCTCAAGGTGAAAATGACGTCAGTTTTTTTTTTTAATATTTAAACTATTCAAATTTTATTCTAACCCTCCAGTGATTCTAAAAAGAGTAGGTCATAGAGTCTTAACGAGGGGGATAATTTTATTATAAATTCCAAGAATTCGAATGCTTTCAAATTGCAGGTTGTTAGTTGGATCAGCAATTGTCATATGGAAATACACATACTATACAAAAACTGCTAATGAGGTGATAAGGAAGTTACGACAATTGCTGATCCAACTGACGAGATATTTAGTTTATGCATGAAAAAAAGCTCTAGATACCATAGTTCTCAACCGATTTGAGTAAGTTGGGATTCGTTGGAAAGGTCTTTGTATTCGTGACAAGTCTGAAGAGGGTCCGACTGTCTGGATTTTGGGCGATCTTCTGAGTAATTCATAAAAAATCTAAATAGGTTATTAACCGGTAGATATTACTCAATGGAAAGTAAGACGGCGAAGTGCTTGAACTCATGAATACGATATTTTTACTCGCGAAAACAATCATGGTCAGAGACTGAATTATGAGTGGTAGGTCAGTTGATCAGCGCTGTTCAATCGCTCTAATCGATCAATAGGCGACAACCAGTGTCCATGATTTTTTTTTTGAGCGTGTAATCGAATCGATCAGTCTCTATGAGCGACTATTCAAGCTGATCTGTGTCTATGATCGACTAATCGAGCCAATCAGTCTCTATGATCAACTAATCGTTTCAATAAGTTTACATGAGCGTATAATCAAGCCGATTAGTCTCTATGAGAAACTAATCGTGTCGATCACTTTCCTTGAGCGACAAATCGAACAGATCGATCTCTATGATCGACTAATCAGGCCTATTTGTCTTCCATGAGAGCCTTATCGAGCCGATCAGTCTCCATTAGCGACTAATCAAGCCGATCTATGTCTATCATCTACTAATCGAGCCAATCAGTCTCCGTGATAGACTGATTGTTCCAATAAGTTTCCAAGAGCGTATAATTGAATCGATCACTCTCTAATTACTAATTACTTTCTATGAGCGACTACTCAAGCTGATCTGTGTCTATGATCGACTAATCGAGCCGATCAGTTTCTATGATCAATTAATCGTTCCAATAAGTTTCCATGAGTGTATAATCAAGCCGATCAGTCTTTTTGAGAGACTAATCATGTCGATCAATTTCTTTGAGCGACAAATCAAACCGATCAGTCTCCATGAGCGACTAATCAAGTCGATCTATGTCTATCATCTACTAATATCTAGCCAATAAGTCTCAGTGATAGATAAATTATTCCGATAAGTTTCCAAGAGCGTATAATCGAACCGATAAGTCTCTATGAGCGACTAATCGAGCTGATCTGTGTCTATGATCGATTAGTCTAGCCGATCAGTCTCTGTTATCAACTGATCGTTTCGATAAGTTTCCATGAGCGACTAAACGAGCAGATATGTCTGCATGAACGACGAATCAAGCTCATCAGTCTCTATGATCGACTATCCGTACTGGTTAGGCTATATGAGCGGCTGATCGAGCCGATCAGTCTCCATGATAGCCTGATCGTGCCGATAAGTCTCCATGATCGACTGTTCAACAGCTATTGTGAATCGTGCGATCACTCTCAATAATCAGCTGATCGACAGCCATTTTGAATCGTGAGTAGCAGAACTGGTTTCCCACTGTTTGAGCCAGTAAACATTCTTCCTTTCCATTGACATTAGCTTTATAAATCCTAAACTTTCATCTCTTGTATTTCGAGTCAAAACGAGTTCAAGTCTAATTTTTGAGGTATTTTATTTCGAAATTTCGAACGAAAATGACTTCATTTAACCTACCCCACTTTTGTTCATAATGACCTTAAATTAGTCCTTATAATACATTTTTCAAGGTCAAATGTTAAAAAGTCCATAGGGAGTGTGTTTATCAAAAGATTGGGGCAAGTTTAGGTGCGTTGGAAAGGTATCTGAATCCGGGATATTTCTAAACTGTTTTAATGGTTAATGTACCAGGCAAATATACTTTGCTAAACACTCGATCTCTGGCCACCTCTTAAAATTTACCCAAGAATAAAAGTAAGGTTCTCCTCAAGAAATTCTTGCTCATTTCGCGTTTCTCATTCTTTATCTAAAGAAGCACAGTTATTTTGATTAAATTACCCACAATTAGTGTATATTCAATAAATATTCCATAGTTAGTTAACTTTTTTGAAATGCCATGAAAATGAAATAGATAAAATAATTCCCTTGTCAGAGATAAATCTCAAATGGGGAGAGATGCTCTTGCATTTTCAATTAAAGCTCTCAATTGAAATTCAGATGGTAACTGAAATTCAATTGCATAACATGTTTCATAAATAAAATTCCTCTCTCCGGTGATTTATCCGCAAAACCTTCCTCCCTCAGTTTTTCTTGGTTAAGAAGTTCTGTTACTGTGTTATTGACCCCTTGATGATCATAAAATGAAAACTTCTGACTCTGGTTTCTAAATGGTATTTTTTGGGTGAGAATAAAATTCAAATTAATATTTATAATGGCACAAGAACTGTTGATAAATTGGCGAAATGGTGTCAGTGATTTTGTAATGGAAAATCTCTTATGTTACTTCTAGCATCACGTGCTCTAACTTTGTAATGCTCTCACGGTGGTTTTGTGCTCACGCGTGCGATGTCAAAAAAGCGGGAAAAAGTGTATCAATTATGTTTTGTGAGAAGTTCTGAAATTTCTTTTTTTATTTATTTAATTTTGCGTTGAGGAAACAACGAAAAAAACTAACCGAGATAAGTTGGTAATTTGAGGAAACTGAAATAGTTGCGTGCTGCAGTCTTGAATTTTAAAATTCTTCCCAATTGATAAATTTTACAAAAAAAAAATGAATTGAAATGGAAGGTATAATTATTCAACAATACAAATTCCAACGGATCTCTTTGACTGTGCTATCTTTTGTATCTATCTTATTTACTTTTATTAATAAATCTATTTGAATTTAATTTTTCTTCCGAATAGAAAAAAAAATCTCTCACTCTGGCTTTTTTGTACCTCATCCATGAAATCTATGGAGCTTGAGAGCGTGTTTTTCTTGCTTTTTTGTACCTACTAATATTATAAACTTTTTTGCTGTTTGTACTCTATAATTTTGGTGAAAATTGATTTTGAGCTCGACTGATTGATTGACATGTGAGTGAATATTGAGTTTGGATCTAATTGGAAATATGAATAATTTTTGCAAAATTATTGTAATCAAATTATTGTGTGGTGATTTCTTCGTCAAGGCGATTTATTGACTTCCATATAGCCAAAGCGAAAGTTTATTGTTGTTCAAGAGTCTAACATTTTCAACACCGATTGATTTTATTGGCTCCCTGAGAAAGCGAGAACAAATAAATGAAGACGCTTTAATCTTGAAACCCTAAATGCTTTTAAATTGACCTCCAAAGGCCATTTCGATTCATTTCTCGAGCAAACGATTAGAATTCTCAGAATTTTAATTTTCTGATACTTAAAGACAGGGGGGTGACATTAGCTCTGAAAATGCGACCAGTTTTAGTGTAAATTTTTTCCTGTTTTCGTACACATTTCACGAGATATCTCCAAAACTACGTAGGTTGCCAATTTAGGGTTTTCGGTTGCCTCTTCGTTATTAAATTGGCTTTTATTTTGTAATAGTATTTTTTACTAATTCATTCTACAATGACAGAAAACAACTAATAAAATCAAAAGTTTTTTCGGCTCGCTAGAAACATATGGGAAACATAGGAAATGTCATGCCCCTGCTTAAAGAATTATGCTCTAGACACACTTACAACTTAAGCCGAGAGACGACTTAACGTAATTATAATTAAAATAATGATTTGACTTAATACCGATCAGTTTCCCATTAACTAAACCGTTTCTCGGCTTAAGATTAGTTCGGATTAGTCAGAAACTGATGGAAATGTAATCCGATCATTATTTTGATAATATAATAATTACGTTAAGCCATCTCACGGCTTAAGTCGTAAGTGTGTCTAGGACATTAGATTCTTTTGTATAAATTCAATAAATGCAATAACCAGATAGTTTACAAAAATAAACATTTAGTTTAAGAATAAAACTAGTCATTATATTGCATATTGTTCGATAATGTAATTAGTACATGCATATGCTAATTCATTATTCTTATGTTTTATTTTATTTTTTTGAATAATTTTAATTTATGAGGCTGTTATAAGATTTCCAAAGGCACAATTTACCAACTAATTACCACAAAAAAATATTGCGAATTTAAAACCTAAATATGATTAATATTAATTCTCACAAACATGTAATAAATTATTATTCATTATAACTATACAAATGAAGGATCAAGTTCCAACAATTCTATCTACTGAGTCCTTTAATTTTGAAAATACTGCATTTTATGTCTTCATAAATCACATACTAAATTTTTAAAACTCATTCATTTTAGATTTTAAAAGAAATATAAAAAATAATTTTGGTTAGTACAAACTCAAAATGTTTGATGAAATAATAATCTCTGCAATGAAATGCTCTTATGCATTTCGATGCATTATATTTTCATTAAGTAATGAAAGTAATACTTTTCATTAAGTAATGAAAGTGATACTAATAATTTTCTTTCATAAAAACCGTTGAATTTAGCAAATTAACAAATTTAAATTGATTTCAACAAACCTTCTTATAGTGGTGCAATTCCAATGAAAAATGAAAATGAGAAATCTTTCTCCTAAACATTTTTTTTAGTACAAAGCTGTTCTCATATGCTTCTGCCTTAACAACTTTCAGTTTATCAGTCCCTATCGTGACAGAAATAAATACACAGAAAAATTGATTACGCAGAAGCACATGAGAACAGTCATGTACTAAAAAAGATGTTCAAGAGAAAAGATGTTCCCTTTACATTTTTCACTGGAATAGCACCATAGTTCCTACAAACTTTTGAAAAAAAATTGTCTGTTTATAAACTGAGACAAGCATTAGTTCAAAATGCAAAAAAGCATTTAAAATTTTTTTTTGAGTTCCTCGTACTCAATTTTGCTCTAAATTGTATAACAGCGCGCAGAGAAAACTTTTATTCAGTAAGTGCGTCTGTCTTGAAACTGTGTTTTATAGGGTGAAAGGAACACCTATTGACATTTTAAGAAGTCGTGTCAGGACCTATTGATACCCTACTCTGTATCATTTGGAATACGAAATTTAAATACTTAATCCTTATCGAAAAAGGTAGATTAATAAAAAAAACGCCATATTACTTACATTTTATTAGATACATTAAATAAATTTCAAAATTTTGACAAAAGTGTCAATAGGGGTTCCCTGTCGAAGAGGTGTTCATTCGACCCTAATTTCGCGGGTGAATAAATGTGAATTAGAATGTTACTGATTTTTTTTTACTGATTTTGCGACTTGAATATTTCCGATTCTGAATGTTATTCCTCTTGATTGTAAGATTCTATTGAGTCATGAAAATATTTCGTTCAACCGGGGAACATTTTCACTAATACCTCAAGTCCATTGAAATAAAAAATAAGTTCTTTCTTAGGATTGTCGTGTTCGCTGGCCCCGAAACCTCTTCCTAATCCTCCGACTTCGTCGTTTTTCTTAGAAGTATTTCTGAGTCACTGAACAGTCGGTGTATTCGTCACAGAAACGAATTATATTTGTAACTTTTTTCGGCTTCTTTAATAAGAGGAAAAATGGAAATGTGAGGTTAAGATATATTTGACAAATTGGGACAGAGTAAGTTCAATTCAATTCGTTGCGAGAGGTTCTAATTAGATTTTTCCTATGGGGTGACATTAGCTCTAAAAAATGCGACCAGTTTTAGTACAAATTTGTTCCTGTTTTCGTACACATTTCACGAGATATCTTCAAAACTACGTAGATTTCCAATTTGGGATTTTCGGTTGCATCTTCGTTATTAAATTGACATTTATTTTGTATTAGTATTTTCTGTTCATTAATTCTACAATGACAGAAAACAGCTAATAAACTCAAAAGTTTTTTCGGCACGCTAGAAACATATGAGAAACATAGAAAATGTTATGCCCCTGGATTTTTCTATGTAATTAGATTGAAATTGAACTGTCCCAAAATCGGATTTCGGGACAATTCAGTTTTAAATCGAATGCGGTGATGTAAATGGCCTTAATGAAACTGTTTAGATTGAGAATCTAAACAAAAAGCTCTATTTTTAATGTTATAGAAATAATATAAGTTACAAGAAATACAGTAGAGTCTCCTAAATTCGAACGCTCGGGGGGTATTTTTGACATTTCTCACCTCCCAAATTCGAACGATTTTTTCAAAACTAACGAAATTTGTGTGAGATTAAATTGTACTTTGAATCAAATTCTCGTACTTTCTCGCAAGTCTTAGTGGTAACATACTTTCTTTTCATTTTACATGACCATAATGTATGTAAACAATCAGGAAGAAGCACATAAATATGATTTTCATTCACGAAGAATACGAACTTTCTAACATAACCTCACAATTGACATTTTGAATCCAAACGGCGTTCGAATTTGAGAGATTCAGATTTGAGAGACTCTACTGTAGTTAGAAAGCACCTTTTTATGCTAATTGGCAATGATTTGACTAAAGTTTTACATTGAGTTGCTAGAAAGTAAGTAAAATCTTATTTTTGTAGAGCGTGCGGCTCATTCGACAATTGTTAATCAAGTCGACAGCCAAATTCACCTATCCACCAAATATACTACCTTACTTTATCAAATGAAGTGCTGAAAATTTTTATTATTGTGGTGCTCTTGTTACTCATTGACATTACTACCAGTTATTTAGTGAATAAACATCAAATTAGCCCCATTAGGTTAGGCCCTACCCCCCGGACAATTGTTCTTTTTTTTATAGAGCTGTCTAAAGTTGAAGCCAACTCACAAATTGATTTTAAACTCAGCTTAAATATCACAGTACGAAAAGATATTTAGAGAGATATCTGTTTATTTACCCTTCTTTACAAGGAACGCAAGGAACAGAGTCCTGTATAAGAGGGATACTCAGAGAGTGAACAAGTATAGCCAACGGGTGAACCGCCATATACACCGAATGAGGCCATATACACCGCAGCATTGGATTGAGATTGAATTGTCCCAAAATCAGATTTTGGGACAATTGGGTCTCAATCTAGGGCAACAATCTACACAGTTTCACTAGAGCCATTTACATCACCGCATTCGATTGAAACTGCATTGTCCCGAAATCCGATTTTGGGACAGTTTAATTTCAATCTAATTACATAGAAAAATCTAATTAGAATCTTTCGTAACAAATTGAATTGAACTTACTCTGTCCCAATTTGTCAAATACATCTTAACCTCAGATTTCCATTTTTTGACCAAAAAAAAATATGAAGCAGAAGAACTGGAAGAAATACGAAGTCACAGCTTGTGTCATTATTTTTCTAAAAATTTCTAGCCTTTTTAGAGTTCTCAGCATAAACTTGGTCAGCAAGTTCTTTAAAAAAACAAACACCTAAACTCAAAAAGCCATCCTGCCAAAGTTCTAATAAATCTCCTCACTACGATGTAACCTAACAAAATTAGATTTAGATTTTGGGACGAATCCAGCCTTAAATCTAATGCTGGGGATTAGTTTAAATTAGGGATCTCAGTGGTGCAATAGGCAAGACAGCTGATCTTGGGCGGACGAGATCTCTGACTCGACTCACAAAGTTGTGAGTTCGAGTCCCGCCCGGTGCAATTAAGTGAATGTCAAAAAAAGACATTTTCACTGTGATAAAACGTAATAAAACACACCGCCTCTGCCCACAAACCTTCAGGAGCACGGAAGAAGCATTCACTACGGGGAAAGCGTTCCTGGGCGATCTACGATCAGCAGATTCTTCTAACACGAGGCACCTTGTAATGATTACATTGTAATACCAAATAAAGTGTCTCGATACGATTAATAATAATAATTTAAATTTTGGGACAAGTAAAGTACCAAACTGACGATAAAAAAAAACGTAATCATGAAGTTAAATATTATACATTGATCTTTAATTCTTTAACCATTGTATACCATTCTAAAAAATGGATTTTATAATTTTAAAAATTAGTTTGTCATTCAGTGAACTTGTAACACTTGTAAGGCATATTTTCTGATCATCTGATTTTTTTTCTGTGTAACATGTAACTATCAAGAACGTTGATGAAGAACTAGGTCAAAGACACATTCAAAATTCAGTTGGATGATGTCTTTCTTATCTCTAACTGAGAAATCTTTTAATTTCGTCCAAAATGCAAAAGTCATCTTTATTGCAGATTTCAGATGAGAAATCAAATAAAATCTCAAATGAAAATCAAAGTTGATAGTTTGGCAAATGTTTTTTTCAGACAAATAAAACGTGAAGTGAATTGTTTTTAGTGTTTTTGGTGTGCACCAAAAGAGACTAAAAGAAAGAGAATAACGGAAGAATGTCTTTCATGAGGTACACGTGCCCATAACAGGTGATTTTTCATGTTTTCCGGCTGAAAAGAAAAATCGGCCAGCATGGTAAATTGTAGGAGAATGTGAAAGGATTAGCTATTTTGGCAAATTGTCTATAATTTTGTCCATGAGATTAGGCACATTGTGTCTGAAGATACTTCCTTGTTTGACAAAAACGTGACATTCTTCGCAAAAATAGGGGGAGATTAATCTAATGCCAATGCCTTGGCTGATGCTCGTAAAAAAAAACAGACACATTTTCTCCAAACTTGCATGGAAAAACTATCAAAAATGATTTTTTTTAGTTCGGTTTTGGTGTGTCTAAAATGGTTGTTTGAAAGGTAATTTATGCATTTAGAGAGACACCAAAATCTTTCAATCACTTTGATGGAAACTCTCTTGAATTTCTTTTAATGCAGATTAGTTGATTTAATTCACTCTCGATTTAACAGAAAATCCTAGGCCAGTGATAGATTAGATTCATCTCAATGATCTCATTTTTGAGTCACTTTAAATTTCCCCTTACCGAATTTATTTCACTCACCTGTAGACACTTTTTTTCCTTTCTAAATATCCATTATGCACAAGAGATTTTCACTAAACTTTACGGTTTTTTTTCTCGTGGTCTACAATGAGCCCTAATTGTGTCTCACAAACTTAAAGAATCAATCAAGAAGCTGAAGCATTGAAGTTTAAAAGTTTAACAAAAAAAAAGAGTTTAAGAAGAACCACGAAACACTGAAGAAACTGTTACAGTTGGAAATTTTTTTATGCAAACGTAGCTTTATTGTTGAAACTTTTTCATTAAATAAAAAAAATAAAACAAGAAGAAAAAATTGGCACCATCTCCCATGTACATGATGATTCCTCCAACACAAACACCTTCGTTCATCACCGTAATTTGGCGGTAAAAATGTTTCACTTTGATACACGCTACAACACAAGAGTTTGATGCACCCGCAACTTCTTCCAACCTTCCCCCCACTTTATTAAAAAAATTAATATATTTTCCTTCAAATCACGCACACCTCAAGTCGCGGAATAAATTAACTTACGCCGTAGATTGTGCAGCGCGTGCAAAATCTTCGCCGTAGATTGTGGTTCAAAGATGTGAATTTCGCAGTGGTTCAGGGAGAAATGAGGGCCCAAAGCACACAAATTTCTTTCTGGAGCCCACAGACCGAAGCACAAGAGTGTGAAACTGTTTTTTTTTTCTTACTAATATTATTTTTCCTTCTCTCTCTCACTCTGATTGTGAAATGACTTGAGATTATGGAATTACCATCTCTCCATGGCACAAAATAAAAAAAAAATAATACAAGGCACAAGATGAAGTGAGAGACACAATAAATGCTCAATCGTTTCAGTTCATGAAGCTGCTTAGAAATCTTTTTTTTTTTTCATTTATAAGTTTACTTCTTGAAAGAAATTTTTCATAGTGCACACCAAGGTGAAAGAGAGGGAAAAATTTCTGATCTCAGGTGTAATTGTTTCTTGAGCAGTTTTCTTCCGATCATGCTTTCATTGGCACATCACGATCACGATCGTATGGCAGTTTGTCCATCAAAATCAACGAAAAAACACCTGGACGTGTTCAAGAGACTTCGCGGAATACTCAAAGTTAGAGTGGTTTTGCCAAATCGATTTCATGGATTTTTGTCCTGGGGTTGGAAAAATGTTAAGACGGCGATGGCAAAAAGGCTAGATAGAATAGATGAAATGTAACCCGAAACGTGACAAAAAGCCTAACTCCAAGAACCTCTATAGATCTGAACTTTAGCCACAAGATTTAAACTCCTTAACCCATTCCTTACCATGGTATTATATATCATACGCAAATTGAGCGATTTTAGATGATTTATTCCTGAGCAACTGATACTCGAATTGCTGTCTGGAATGGATTTTTAGTAACTTTAGTTCCTCAATTACTTGGGAAAAATAGTCCGACAGAGATAAAAATACATTTTGTTATTGTTTTCTTGCTTCGCGAAAGGTGATGCAAAATTTTTGCTCAAAATGGATTGGCCTCTTTCCTCTTTCCTGATTTGAATTCTGCTTGCCAATTTGTTTTCTTGGATAGCTACTCTATCTAAAGCAATAGAGTTTGTAATGAATTAATGCACAGAATTTAAATTCAGTGACCGTTAAGACGTGTGTTTGAGGGCGAATCCCCGCGCCCCCGTAATAGATAAAAAAAATTTTCTTTTCAAAAAATTCATCTATTAATCTGTAGGAAACTCATCATAAAATATGAACATTCTATCTCAAGTATTTCTGGTAGATTGACTGAATGGATTAATTTAGCCAAGATTTGATTTGATATTGATCTCCTAAGACCTAAGTGAATTATTGTATTAGGTCCCGAGTAAATTGTGCTCCTAGATTCCAAGTAAATAAACTTACTAATTCCCAATTAAATAGATTGCCTAGATTCTAAGTAAATAAACTCACTAAACCCCTTGATTTCCTAGGTCCCTAGTAATTTGATTCACTAGGTTCCGATTATTTCGATTTCGTAGATTTTCAGTAAACTGATTTTCTAGGTCCTATGAGTTCTTTATCATTATTACTGTAGATTTAATTAATAGGACTGCATAGTTTTATTTACCAGACCCCAAGTCATTTGATTTTCTAGGTCCTAAATAAGTTAACTTAATAAATCGCAAGTAAATTGATTTTCTAGATCCCTAGTAATTTGATTCACTAAATTTCGAGTATTTTAATTTCCTAGATTCTAAGTAAATTATTTTAATAGTTCCTAAGTAAATTGATATATTAAATCCCGAGTAAGCTAATTTACTAAGTCCCAGGGCCTAAGTAGTTTTATTTACTAGATCTCGAGTAATTAGATTTACTAAATTATTGTTTTTCTAAATTCTAAGTAAGTTTAAATACTAAATACTGAATAATTTAATTTACTACGTTCAAAGTAAAGAGTAAAGATTTGATTTACTAAGTTTTGAGAAAAATAATTTTCTACAGGCCCCAAGTAAATTTACTAAAGTCCCGGTCGTTTAGTGCAATAGGGCCTGAATAGTTTTATTTAATATCCCGCCTAATTTGACTTACTTGGTTCAAAGCAATTTGATTTCTTAGATTCTGAGAAAATTATTAACTAGGTTTTAATTAAATTGATCTACTGCTCGAGTTGACCTACCCAGGTCCCTGAAAATTGATTTGATAGGCCTGAGTAGTTTTTTTTATTTTTGATTTTGTTTTTTTTTTTTTTTTTTTTGATTTACTAGGTTCAGAAAAATTTAATTTCCTAAGTTTTGGCAAATTATTAATTGAGCCCCAATTAAATTGATTTACTGAATCTGAATCTCGAGAAAAGTGACTTATCAAAGCCCTAGTAATTTCTTTTGATAGGGCTGAGTCGCTTTTACTAAATCAAGGGTAATTTGATTTTTGATTTCCTAGGTTCCGAAAAGTTTGATTTTCTAGCTTCTGAGAAATATTATTTCCTCAAGTAAATTTACTTACTAAGGCTCTTGTAATTTTATTTATTAGGGTCTAAATAGTTTTCATATACCTGAGTGATTTGGTTTACTAAATCCTCAGTAAACTGACTAATTAAGGACCTTGTAAATTATAAAAATATAAAAACTAAAAATTCCTGTGTAATTTTATTTACTAAATCTCGAATAATTCTATTTACTAAGATCCAAGTATTCCAAGTGATTAGTTTGATTTCTTGATTTCAAGTAAAATTACTTAGCTTTAAGTAGGGCTTGAATAGTTTTATTTACTAGATCCCGAGTAACTAAATCTCCTAGGTTCGAGGTAATTTGAATTCCTTCGTGATTTAGTCCTTAGTAATTTAATTTCCTAGGTTCTGAGAAAATTAATTTCTTAAGACTGATGTAAATTTAATTACTAATGCCGCTGTAAGTTTATTTAATACAGCCTAAATAGTTTTATTTACTAAATATATCCCTTGTAAATTAGTTTACTAAGTCCCAAGTAATTTAAGGTTTTAATAGATGCAGAGTATTTTATTTGGTAGGTCCCTTGTAATTTAATAACCCAGGTTCTGAGCAAATTATTTTCCTTTTCCCACAGTAAATTGATGTACTAAATCTTCAGTAAACTGACTCATCAAAGTCCCTGATTTAAATGGATTTCATTAGGCCTGAGTAATTTTATTTACTAGGTTCCAAGTGTTCAAGTGAATTGACTAACTAAATCTCAAGTAAATTGATTTTCTAGGTCGTGATTAATTTGCTTCACTAGAGTAATTTCTTTTCTCAATTCCAAAAGTAAATTGATTTACCATGTCTCAAGCAGGGCCCGAGTAGTTTTATTTACTATATCCCGAGTAATTAGATCTCCTAGGTTTCGAATAATTTGATTTCCTAGGTTTTGAATGAATTAATTACCTAGGCCCTAAGAATATTGATTTCCTAGGTTGTGAATATTTTGATTCGTTAGACCTCGAATAATTTGACTCGAATAACTTCCTGAATCTCAAGTAAACTAATTTATCAAGGTCCCTGTCAATTGTTTTAATAAGACCTGAATAGTTTTGTTACTAAATTCCCAGCAGTCCGATTTACTAGGTGCTGGCTGAATATTTTTTTTAATAGTAGTACCGGGTACACTGATTTACGAACTTCAAAATAATTTGATATATCTACTTTCGATAAAGTTTTTTTTATTCGGTCTTGAAAAATTTAATTTACAAGAATCCAAGTAATTTTATTTAGTAAATCCTAAGGCGATTTAGTGGATTCCAATAAATTTGAATTATTATTAAGTTTTTGAACATATCCTAAGTAGATTGATTATTTATGTCCCGAGTAATTTTATTTACTAGGTTCCTACTAGATTGTTTTACCAGGCCTGAATAGGGTGCAAATAAAATAATTTACTAGGCCCTAAGTAATTTTATTTACTAGATCTCAAGTAAATCCGAGTAATTTGATTTACTAAATTCCGAGTAGATAGTTTTACTAGGCCCGAAAGAATCTATTCACTAGGACTCAAATAAATTTATTTACCAGGTCCCAAGTAAATTTATTTACTAGATCCTAAGTAAACTAATCTGCTAAATCTCAAGTAAATCGATTTATTAGTTTCTGAGTAAATTTTCCTTTTAGTACATCAATTTACTTATATTTCATTCCATTTCATATTACTCAAAGTATCACACAGTTAACTCAAAATCAATTAAAATAGAGTTCGAGCAATAAAATTCGTCACTCGTCTTCTGCATGCCAATGGATCTTTTACATTATTTTTTTCGTGTTTATTTTCGAAAACACTCGTGATCTTGATCTTGAAGAAACTTTCAATTACAATTTTATGGGACTTGCACGACCTGCATTGCGCGAAATCCACCTCCATCATGTTATTGAATTAGAAAAAAAAAGACCTACAACTGAGATAAAATCATTAAATAGTAATAATCATATTTGTGACGATATTATGTTATTGTTTGTGCATAGTGTTTTCATTTCAGAATTAGAAAGTGTGGCAAAATTGCCAAAGTGCTAGAGAATCTAAAGACGGGGGGTTCAGCAGAAAGATCACAGTAATTGGTTTATTGGGGGATAATTCTGCAGTGTTTATTGATTTATGTGACCTTCACTGGGGGCAATATCAAGGAAAAATTTACTACAAATAGATGCTATTTACCTGGCTTCGGAGGAATGCATTTTAATTTTATTTATCAAGATCATGGGAATTTGCCGACTTTTTGGCGATTTCTTAAGATTGCGATCATTTCTTTTAAAAGTAGTTTTTTTCTTATGATACTTTACCTAATTATAAAGTCTTTGATCTCTTCATTAATCAGAAAACAGCTATTTCAGTTCAGTGACATAATATTTGCATTCTTAATCAAACCAAATCACCCTGAAAGTCGTGTGATCTTCACAGCAAACGATCAACTCTGCGATCTCTTAAGATAAGAGATTGCAAAGTAATTCAATGCATTTATCTTTCTACCTCGAAAAACTTCCTTCTTATTCAGACATAATTATAGCAATGTAGGAAAAGAAGTTGTCGCAAGAAATGCCTCCATTCAATACTGAATCGCAACTGATCATTAATCTTTTTTTCCAATAAACTCAATCGAACTTCCCTGAAATGGTAATTTCGTTGTCAATTGAAATTAATTCAATCCATCTTATTTTTGCCAAAAAGTTTTATTTTTGAATAATTTTTTGCAAAAAAGTATATCATTACCATACTGCATGATAATGACCTTTTGATATATTTCTGGAATAATTGATCATTCTGATCGATAGAAGGTCCCTCCTGCTTTAGTATTCTGCTTTAATTGCCACCGATGGAATAAATCAGCAAACAAAATGCAGCCCGATTTATAATTAAAGCAAAATTTGGATAATTTAGAGATGATCATTTTTGCAAAATTTAAATAAAAGCCAAAACTTCCTCATTGATCAACTTTATTTTCCAAGAGTCTCATTGACAATTTTTCAATGATGTTGATATATTGGAATTGCAAAGTAGCTCGGAGTTGTCCTGTTTTCTTAGTTTCCTGAAAGATAACAAAGAAAAGAAACTGATGAGTACATTTTTTTCATTTCACTAGACCAGACTACATTGTTATGCATAAATGTGAGGTTAGGTTTGATATAACCTCAAAAATTCTAAGAATACTTTTAAAATAACCTAGAACGATTTCCCTTTTATTTGCAGATTTTTTAAATTAAATAATTACCATATCAGAGAAAACGTTATGTATTTAATATTATCAACACAATTCCATTAATTTAATATGCATAGAAACCTAACCTCAAAAAGAGTAACAAAAAATCAAATGATCGAAAGATTCAGGAGCAAACTGTCTTTGTGTTTTTAAATTCCAAAACAATTTTCTTTTTAAAAAAAAGTCTTCATGGTGAATTACCAAATTACGATAACAAAAAAATAAAGTTAGGTTAGAAAATGAGATTTTTAGTTTAGAATTTTATGCAATTTCTAATGAAAACTTTAAATTTCATTTCCTTCACTCTTCTCAGTACCTCAAATTCTTTACAAAAGCAAAAAATTCTTATATGAATGACTTTTTATGAAAACAAAAATTATTTTTGATTTATAGGTTATGTTTACGTTTTAATAAAAAATATCATTTTTCTTGGAAATCTCAATAATTCTTATATTATATTAATATTATTTAATATTATATATTAAAAAATTTTCATGGTGAATTACCAAATTACGATAACCAAGAAATAAAGTTAGGTTAGAAAATTAGATTTTTAGGTTAGAATTTTATGCAATTTCTAATGAAAACTCTGAAATTTCATTTCCTTCACTCTTCTTAGTACCACTAATTCTTTACTAAAGTAAAAAAAAATCTGAATGACTTTTTAGGAAAACAAAAATAATTTTTGATTTATGAAAAATGTCATTTTCTCTTGGAAATCTCAATAATTCTTTAAATCGAAATCGAAAATCGATTTTTACTGCACGATATTTGTATTCTGTGAGTGTCAAAACGTGTGAATCCAAAATTTGGGCCTGATCTGACGAGATTGGATTTCACCTTGGACCACAAAAGCTGAGATTGTAAAGAATTTCAGCTAACTTATCATTCATTCTTGCCTTATAAGTTACCAAATTTTACTAATAGGAATTTTTCTTAACGCTACAATCACAGTTTTACCTCATTTCTCTTTTAGGTTAGCATGCATAACCTCACATTTCAAAATTTTTGCGAAAAACATAAAAATATAAACTTGATATGAAAATGAAAGATCTTTTTAATATCATTACTAATAATTTAATAATCTCTTCTTCTTAATTGGATAAGAGGTTATCAAGGAATTTGAGGTTATGATTAATTTAACCTAAAATTTATAATCATAAACATAATTTGAGTGCTGAAGTTTCTGAAATTTTCCATAACATTTACGTTTATTATCAATAATTTAAAAACATATCAAACAGTTTGGTCTATTTATGATGTATTTTAAGGTTCTTGAGATCCTAATCACATCAGTATTAAATGTTTTAACCTTTCATTAATTTCGAGTTACAATTACAAATTTTTAAACTATCAAAAATTAGTTGTTTTTATTTTTTAAATGTTGAACAATAAATTAAACTTTGTAAATATTCTACATACGTTACGTAAAATCAAGATATATTAAAAAATATTAACTTTTAATTTTTTAAGGTTAGTTTTTTTATGTAAGGTAAAGGTGCCCCCGAGTCGAGCGGTGGTCAATTTCTAAATTTTTAATGGTGAATTTCTATAAAATTGTCACTGATTCGTATTTATTTATGGAATAATTGATCTATTAATGTTAGATCATACGCCAAATATTAGTACAAATATAAATAAATTGAATAAATAACTCTACCGGTCGAGTAAGTTATTTTTCTGACATTATCAATGAATAATATTTTTCGCTTTAATGAAAAATATTACATATGAGTATTGTAGTTTTTATTGCCAAAAGGGATTTGCTTAAAAACAATTGTAAATATTAAAAATAAATAAAATCAATTATGAATTTGAGAATTTAAAAATTCGCCATTTTTGAGCTTAAATATTTATTACATAGTAAATAGCTAGAGACTTGCAAAAAATATTCTAGATTCCTTCAACCTTCTACTTTACAATTATGTACAGAGGTAGCAAAAAATAACTCTAGGTAGTCAGGAAAAATTATTTTCTTTATGGAACACCATTTTAATTTTTTTTGGTTAAACATTTTTTACTTTCTTTTACCAAAAAAATGCAATATGAAGAAGAAAAGATTTCTCAACTCACCTTACAATAAAATCTATCAGACTTCTTCTCGACTTGATCTCTAAATTGTCCTTGCCCGTTTGGAGCCCTCTGATCATGCGATCAGCCACCTCAGCCATTGTCAGTTCGGACGTGACGCCCAGGTAATGCATTAAACCGCCAACATTGAAGGTGCTTCCTTGATTGTTGAGAAATATCGTCGTCAGCTGGATGTTGACGATGAAATTGGTGGCTTGATTGTGTGTCAGCTGCATCAGATTGAGTACATCACTGCGACTGGAGATACAAGCTCCAGCTGCATTGATATTGCTCCTAACCGTGACCATTTGACCGCCACCGCATTGATGCATTTTCGGGGCGAAATTCGTTACGAGCTGCAAAAGATGGCAAAAATATCATGCATTAAAGATACTTTATCCGCCAGAGATTCAATCATTGATCTCACATTCAAGAAACGCTGAATATTTGTTCCAGTTTGCTGAACAACATCACAAACATCATCAGATTGCACTTCCTCCTCAACGTCGATGATGGCATCCACAGAACCCAGCTCATTCCAAACATACTCTGCCAGGGAATTCATCTGCTGATGGCACAACATGTCACAGTTGAGATTCACCACATTCCCATTTGTCAGATCGAACTTCTGCACGGTGCTCGTGGTATCTTTGGAGTCGGACACGAGAACCACTTGGCACTGATGACGCGTGGACAGTTGATGATGGAGTTCCCGCGACAAGAGGGAAGTGCCATTGGTGATCTTGGAGGTAAAAAAACCCCAGGAAGATGCCAGGTCAGAGAACAAATATTTTTGTATTTTCGTGCGTTTGGGGCTTACCAGAATGCGAGATTTCTTAAAACGATTCGACGTAATCATTCCATGTCCCCTTCGGATTGATATGAGAATTATGATGAGGCAAAGAATAAGAATTACACCGATAAATTCTCCCCAGAGCCAGAGAGTGGACAATTTAGTGTCCACTAAATGATCTTCAATCGCTGTTGTCATTTTCTTGTAGTAATTAGTCAGTACCTGAGGATAGAAAGTGAAAAGTGATTAATCGTTTTGATATTGAAGTAAATGATCAAGGGGAAAATATTTTCAGGAAAAAAGATATTTTCTAATAATATCGTTTACGATTAAACTAAAAATTATTAAAATTTGCTGATCTATAAAAGGTCTCGTAAAACGCTATAACTCTACAGAACATAACATCTATCTTTAGCCACTAGGTAGGGCTAGAATAAAAACATAGATCATAGAAATTTTAATATGAAATATCTCAAAATCCAAATTTTCGATTTGGATAAAACTTTTGTACGTTGTAGCGGAATCCAAGACCTTTTCAAGGATATCTCATAGTCCCCTGCAAGTCTTTTCTGACCCTAGAAACAAACGACCAAAGTTCATAACTTGACCGAACGCCGAACTATATCTACAAGTCATTTTCAATGAACTATTTTAACTGAGATTCTTTACAATCTCAGCTTTTGTGGTCACAGGTGAAATCCGACCTCGTCAGATCGGTCCCAAATTTTGGATGTACAGGTTTTGACACTCATAGATCACGAAAATCATGTGTGCAACCAATTTTCGTTAACGGCCGTCCCGTCCGGAGTCCGGACTACAAACGCTTCTGGAGAGAGAACGAAAAAAGATATCGACAAGCGGGTTTTAAACGGGTTTTAAAAGAGAAATTCTTTTTTAGATTAGGATAAAACTTTTGCATGATGTAACGGAAGCCAAGACCTTTCGAAAGATGTCTCATATTATCTTGTAGGTCTTCCTTTTCCTGAGAAATAAACAAGTAAAGTTCATATTCAATCGAATCATATCTACAATTCAATGTCGATAAACAGTTTTCTTCTGGAATTTTTTGTATTCAAACAAGTCATAAATCAAATCTTTAAAGCCCTGAAAAACCGATTCTAGCGTAGATTCTTTGAAAGCAGACTGGGAATGTTTTCAATTCTAAATCATGTAAATTCGATTGTGATTACATATTCAGGGTAAAATACTGCGTAAAACGATCTTTATTAATTTTTACCCTTACGACGTTATCACACTTGCACATTAAAATTTTAATGTGATTCACATTAATTGTCGCTTGTGAGCGTCCAAATATGTTATTTGTGTCTTTGAGTCACTTAATATTTGGGGTTTTTCTATTTATTGATAAAGAAGTGGACTTGGCCTGCAAAAATAAGTTTAAATTTGCCTAAAGCATAAATATTTTTCACATTAAAAAATTAAAGAGAAAATCGCATTAATTTTTCGCATTAATGCTATAAATCAATTTTATATCAAATTTTGCGGGCCAAGTTTACCGTTTTATTAACAAGTAGATCAAATTTTGTATATAAAATGATTCAAAGACAGAAATTACACATTTGGACTCTCACCAGCGACAATTAATGTGAATCATATTAAAATTTTAATGTGCAAGTGTGATAACACAATTATGCCTCTGGCACACCTTTTAACTCGGTACAATTTAATGAAATCAAAATTCACGTCCCATTTTCTCTCAAAAGATTTGCTTAAGGCTATCCCACTCTTTCGATGTCAACATTAACTAAATTGAATTTGTTATGACGCTCAAAAGAAGAAGAAGAGTCTGAAAGAGTGGGATAGATATGCAAAGCTTTTAAGAAAGAAAGGGATGTAAATTTCAATTACATGAAATTTTCCTGATCCAAAAGGTGTGCCAGAGTCATTACCATGAGTTTTCTTGACGTGATGCTTTATCCTTAAAATTTAATTCACAATTAAGCTTGTACGCTTTCCGAGTTACAAAAACTCTAAGGTTACATGAAAAGAATCTTGGCTACCACCAGCTTTTTTGGGCTTACTACTGTTTATATATAAAATTACAATTATCACCTTGTTTATTCCGCAGTGATAAATATTAAATTCAATTAAAAATCTATAAGAAATATTTAGCTGAGGCACACACCATAAAAACAGGAATAATACCTTAGGAAATTATTCTGTTTCATTTTGTTAAGTGTTATTTAAATGGGTAAGTAAATAACGCTTTGTATTTTATGATGTTAAAAAATATATTCACTGAGAGATATCCAAAAAAGTTAAAATAATATTCCAGAAAAGTTAATTTTATCCTGCAGTATTGATCCGAAATCGGTGTAAATATTATGCTTTTTAGATGTATTATGGGTTAAAGTTATCCTTTTTCATGTTAAATTTAAACTTTAAAAGGTGTAAAATTACCATTACAAAATTTTGATGTATTTTTACACCAAAAAATGTTAAAGCTATGAGGAAAAAAAGTTAATCGCAGCCTCTTTTTTATCAGTTTTTAAAGATATTTCCTCCTTTATTTACATTAAATTTATTCAAATCCCTCAGCATTATTCTGATAAATTGCTTGAAATTTATTTCTCTTTGACAAAAATATTGATCAAGAGTGTATGATTCAATTTTATGCTCATAGTATAAAAAAGCTCATTAAATATACCAAACTATGTATACCCTCTAAACTTTAAACCCATTTCTTTCTACGTTCAATGCCAAAGATTGGAATTCTCAGTTGCAAAATTAGCTTCGGTAAATCATTTTTAACTCCAATTGCGCAATATATTTTTTCTCTTCCCAAATACCTGTTACGATTTGCAATTTGTGATATATTCGGATTGTGATAGTGAACTTGTAGTGGGATGATTATTGCCTCTTTTTATTGCTTATTCCCATATTCAGTAATGACTTAAAAAAATGCTAAACAATCTTGAGAATAAATTGAGAAAAACAAAAAACGATAAATTTGTCGTAAAATTGACCAATAAGTTCCGTCTTGGGCCAAATCATTGTGTTTAGAAGTGCTTTATCAAGTAAGAGGAAGCCTTTTTCATGTGCGATTAGCTAAGGAGAACCAATAGTGTTCTACAGAGATCTGTACAAAAAGTCTGAATCAAATTTAACCATTGCATAAGACTCATAGAGGTGCAAAAACATTTGTCAGGGTTAAAATTTTTCTTTCAAAGCTCAACCTGAAGATAAAAATAACCCAGACAAGCAAAATGATCCTGTAAATTAGCACTTTTAAACTTAATTAAGAATATAAACATGATAAGTGTCTTATTTCAATGACAATAAGAAAGAAATTATAAGAGGAAACAGACTTAAAAAAATCGCAATGTTTTTAGCGAAACAACTTGCACAGAAAGTTGATTTTCTTGTGCAACAACTTAATATGTAAATGAGGAAGAATAATTTGCAAAGTGCTTAAATCTCGAATTAATGAGAATTTTGAGGAGCCACAGAATGATGACATCCCAAATCATTTTTTATGTATTTCACGTGTTCTCGAGGGTATATCGGGTTTCCAAGGGTAACACGAAATTCCCATAACCGGGATTTCTAAAGGTTACACAGATTTTCAAGAACAACCCGGGTTTTTATGGCCTCTATACACACTAGTAAAAATTTCTTTAAAAAATGCCTTTTTAAGGAAAATTTCCCCTATCCTTGTAGGCAAAAACGTCAGAATTTTTTGAAAAAGACAATTTTTGACGAAAATCGCGCTTCTAGTGTGTAGACACCATTACGGATAACCAGCATACCCAAGGATAATCCGGATTCCCAAATAAAAGATTTCAAGATAACCCTGGTTTTCAAGCTTAACACCGATTTCTAAAGATGACCCATATTTCTAAGAATAACTCGAATTACCAAAGATTACCCGGTTTCCACAAAAGACAATCCGGGATTCCAAGGTAATCCTAGTTCTCAAGCTTTACATGGACGTGGCCCGTTTTTAGGCACGACAAGTTTAATTTTTTATGCCTCGACTCGATTAATAATAACCATAATAACAGGTCAACACGGAGTTCTAAGGATGACCTGGATTCCTAAGACTGACCGGGATTTTTAAAGATTACCCGGATCTCCATAGAAAATCCAGGTTTCCAGGGTAACCCTGGTTTTCAAGGTTAACACGGATTCCTAAAGATAATCCGGGTTCCAGAGATAACTCAGGATTATAAGGATAACTTAGATTCACAAAGGTATCCCGAGTTTCCACAGATTACCTGGATTCCCTAGGATAACCTGAATTTTCAAAGACATCCAGAACCTCCAAGATAACCCTGGTTTTTAAAGTTAACACGGATATCTAAAGATATTCCAGGTTCCAAAGATAACTCGGTGTTTTAAGGTTAACCTAGATTCCCAAAGATATCCCGGGTTTCCAAGGACAACCCTAGATTCTAGGGATAACCTAGATTCCTAAAAGTATCCCGGGTTCCCAAGACTGTCCTGGGTTTCCAAAGATTACTAGGATTTCCAAGATAATCGTGGTTTTCAAGGTTAACAAGGATTCCTAAGTATAACCCGGGTTCCAAAGATAACTCGGGATTTTAAGGTTAAACTAGATTCCCAAAGACATCCTAGATTTCCAAGGACAACCTTGACTTCTAAGAATACGCCGAAATTCCCAAAGGTATTCCGGGAATCAAAGGATAATCCGGATTTTCAAAGATTACTTGGATTCCCTAGGATAACCTGAATTTTCAAAGCCATCCAGGTTTCCAAGGGTAACCCTGGTTTTCAAAGTTAACACGGATTTCTAAGGACAATCGAGGTTCCAAAGATAACTCGGTGTTTTAAGGTTAACCTTGATTCCCAAAGATATCCCGGGTTTCCAAGGACAACCCTGGATTCTAGGGATAATCAAGATTCCTAAATGTATCTCGAGTTCCCAAGACTGTCCTGGATTTCCAAAGATAATCCTGGTTTTCAAGGTTAACACGAATTCCTAAATATAACCCGGGTTCCAGAGATAACTCGAGATTTTAAGGTTAACCTAGATTCCCAAAGGCATCCTAGGTTTCCAAGGACAACCTTGAATTCTAAGAATAAGCCGAAATTCCCAAAGGTCTTCCGGGTTTCAAAGGATAATCCGGGTTTCTAAAGATTACCTGGATTCCCTAAGATAAGCTCTATTTTCAAAGACATCCAGAGTTCCAAGATAACCCTGATTTTCAAGGTTAGCACGGATTCCTAAGGATAATCCAAGTTCCAAAGATAATTCGGGATTTTAAGGTTAAGCTAGATTCCCAAAGACATCCTAGGTTTCCAAGGACAACCTTGGATTCTAAGAATAAGCCGAAATTCCCAAAGGTATACCTTGTTTCCAAGGATAACCCGCATTTCCAAAGATAACTAGAGTTTTCAAGATAACTCGGGTTCCAAAGATAACTCTGGATCTAAAAGTGTAATCCGAATTCTCTAAAGTCTAAATTAACTCGATATCTCGAAGATAACCTAGTTTCCCATCAGTAACTTAGGTTCCCAAGAGTTATCCGTGTTCTCAAAAGGAACCTGATATAACAGAGGTAAACCAGGATTCTCAAAGATTACCCGGATAATTTCTAAGGATAATTTGGATTCTCAAGTGTCATCCGGCTTCTCAAAAGTAACTCAGTTTCCCAAGAGTTACGCGGGTTCTCAAGAGTAGTATCTCGACTTCTCAGAGGAACGCAGATTCGAAAGATGATTCGGGCTTTTAACCCTTTAAGGACGAGAAGGTCAAAAATCGGGGATCAGAAAAAATCACTTTTTCTGACATTTTAGAGCAAAACACAACTTTATATGACTGTAGGAAAAGTTTCATTTTTGAGTCACCGGTGACCCAATCGTCCTTAAAGGGTTAAGGACAACCCGAGTTCCCAAGATAAACCAGGGTTCACAAGAGCAACTCGACTTTTCCTTGATAACCCAAACTCTCTAGAGTAAATCAGGTTCTAAAAATAATTCGGATTACCATGGGTAATCCCGGTAACCCTGATTCCGAACATTCCTCATGTTTACAAACGTTCCTAAATAAATTTGGATGTTCCGTCAATTCCTAAGCATTCCCTCTAAGTTTCAGATTCTTAATGATTTCCCATGGGTTTCTCAGTTCCTCTAAGAAGATTATCTAAGTCTTAAAAAATCCAGGATTCTACCAAAATACCGATCATTTATAAAAAATTAGGTTTTGGAACGATCAAAATAAGTGAAAACCGAGTATCTTTCTTTGAATTTCAGTTAAAAAAAAGTACATTAAAAACCAGTTTCAGTTTGAAACAGATTTCAATTTGCGAGAAATCACACAGAAATTCCTTGAACTTCTTCGCACATTTCTATAAAAAAATAAACAACTGATTCAGACGATGCTCAATTTGCATAAAAGTGGGTGAGTGATCACGGAAAAATCAAAGAGAAACTGGAAAGGAAAAATTGTAGTGTTTTAATCTCATCCCGGAAGAATTTTTGCACTTTATTGCATTGGTAGCGAGCAATGTGTGAGCAAGTTTATCGACCTGTACAGATCACTTACATAAGTCCAGAAGATTTGCATCAACATCAACACGATTGAGTGATTCTTGTTTGATGGTTTGATGCAGAAAATTATAACTATCTTGTATTGTGGGTCATTTTATATGATTTCACGTTGGCTATCGTGGACCCTGCAGGGGGGGGATAAAAATTCACCCATAAAATGTATGTAATTGGTGACATACATAATAGGTAAAAAGAGAGCTTTGGCAGAGAGAGTCCAGTTGTGCTTTTTTTACGCAATAACTATTTTACTCTCACTGCAATATTATTGATGCTGGAATAATCTCTCTCACTAAATGAGGATTTTGCACCTCAAGAGAATTTTCCACACTCTCCATTTTGATGTATTATGCAAGTATTTGAAATTATGTGCAACACTATGCACATGCCTCGGGGTATCAGAAGAATTTTAATGGTCAAACACATGGAATAACTCAAGGATATTCAAAATTGAAAACTAACACGACATTTATTTGTGATATGACAATAATGTAGAACGACGCTTAATTGAAGATGCTTTTCGTGTTCTTGTTCTTTTGCAAATATTAACACTGACCTTCCCATCAACTTGTTGCAATATCCAAAGAGGGCTTCCTGCTAGCAAGATTTGTAGTCTTATTTCAGGTTGTGCTTGAGAATGTGTTTTAAAATAAAGAAATATCGATTTAAAGGGGGTAATCGAAGATCTTTAGTTAATATCTCTCACCGTTTGGCCTCTATGTTCTGAATTTATCCCGACTTAAACAAATTATTTATTATAAAACCTTGCCAAGAGCATTTTAAGAAGTTTAAGGTGGAAACTTTGAAGGTTCTTTTCAATCATTTCCGTCAAGAAAAGCTGCTTTCCCTCTTAAAAAGATTACTAGTGAATTTTATCAGCTTTCAAAAGCACAAAAAATTATCAAAATCGGATTGTTATAATTAGATTTTTGGTGATTTTCCAGCTGAAACATTGTAGAGAGCACTTCAAGAAGCTTTACTACAGGGACACTTCAAAGTTCCTATTGAAGAATTTCCTACAAGAAAACATGTTTTTCGTAAACCGATTACTATAGACTTTCATCACCTTTTCAAAGTATAAAAAATCATTAAAATCGAATTTAAATTCGATTTATAATGATTTTTTAAACTGAAACCTTTTAGAGAGCATTTTAAGAAGCTCTAGAAGCAAAGTTCGAAGGTTCATTTGAGCAATTTCCTTCAAGGAAAGATTCTTTCTTTCTAGATCGATTACTAGAGAATTTTATCAGCGGCTAAAAGCATAAAAAACCATCAAAATCGGATAGAAATTTGACTTTTAATAAAATTTTTGACTGAATATTGAAAGTACTTTAAGAAGCTTGAGGCGGAAACTTCGAAGTTTCCCTTGAATAATTTACTTTAAGAAAAGCTACTTTTTCTTCGATCAATCAGTAGATAATTTTATCAGCTTGTAAAGATGCCAAGGATAATCAAAATCGTATTAGAACTGGATTTTCAGTGACTTTTTAGCTGAAACCTTATTGACAGCTTTTTAAGAAGCTTTGGAGGGAAACTGGGTAAACTTCAAAGACCCTTTTGATCAATTTCCTGCAAGAAAAATATTTTTTTCTTAAAGCACTTGCTACAATATTTCATCAACTCTACAAAGTATTAAAGATCATTAGAATCGGATTCAAATTGGATTTATGGTGATGTTTTTAGCAGAAACCTTGTAGAGAACAAAAAGCATCAAATCGAAATTTTGAAGATACTTTTGATCAGTTTCCTCAAAGAGAAGCTGATGTCCGTCTTAAAACGATTACTAGAAAATTTTATCGGCTTCCAAAAGCTCCATAGATAATCAAAATCGTTTTAAAACTTGACTTTAAGTAAATTATTTATCTGAAACCTTATTGAGAGCATTTTAAGAAGATTTAGAGAGAAACAGATGGGGAAAGTTCAAAGATCCTTTTGAACAATTTCCTCCAAGAAAAACTACCTTTCCTTCTTATAATGATTACTAGAGAATTTTAACAGCTTCCGAGAGCACCAAACATCATCAAAATCGTGTTCAAATTGAACTTTTGCTGGTTTTTTATCTGAAATCTTGAAGAGTAAGAAGCTTTAAAAGGATACTGGTACAGGTTCCTTTGAACAATTTCGTTTAAGAAAAGATGCTTTCACTCTCAAATCGATTGCTAGATAATTTTATAAGCTTCCAAAGACGACAAGGATAATCAAAATCGTATTACAATTGGATTTTCAGTGACTTTATAACTGAAACCTTAACGAGAGCATTTTAAGAAGCTTTAGAGGGAAGCTTGGTAAACTTCAAAGATCCTTCGAAACTTTGAAGATACTTTTGATCAGTTTCCTCCAAGAAAATCGCTAATTCTCTCAAATTGATTACTAGAGAAATTTATCAGCTTCCAAAACCACAAATAATAATTATCAAAATCGGTTTAAAATTGGATTTTTGGTGATTTTTATAACTGAAACCCTTTAGAGAGCATTTAAGGAAGCTTTAGGGAGAAACTTCGAAGCTTCGTTTGAACACTTTCCTTCAAGAAAAGCTTATGCCCTCCTAGATCGATTACTAGAGAATTTTATTAACTTCCAAAAACGCAAATAATTATCAAAATCGGTTTAAAATTGGATTTAAGGTGAATTTTTAACTGAAACCTTGTAGAGAAGCCTAGGAAAAGCTTGATGAAATATTTAAAGATCCTTTTGAGCAATTTCTCTCAACAAAAGCTAGCTTTCCTTAGAGCGCTTACTAAAGAATTTTATTAGCTTCCAAAAGGACTAAAAATCATCGAAATCGGATTCAAATTGGACCTGTCGTTCATTTGTTATTGAAATTTTATTGAAAATATTTTAAGAAGCTTTAGAATGGAATTTTGAAGATGATTTTTGAATACTTTCCTCTAAAAAAAGACTTCTTCTTTTAGAATGATTACTAGAAAATTTTATCAGCTTAAAAAAGCACCAAAAATCATCAAAATCGGATTAAAATTGAACATCGGTGAAGTTTTCACTGAAACCTTAAGCAAACCACTTTAACTAAGATTTAATGAAAAACTTTGAAGATCCTTTTGGTCAGTTTCCTCCAAGAAAAGCTGCTTTGCTTCTTAGAAAAATTACTAGAGAACTTTTATCAAGATAAAAAAGACAAAGAGACTTTAAAAAAATCATCAAAATCGGTTTTTATCGGTTTTGAGTGAATTTTTAAATGAAACCTTGTAGAGAGCATTTAAAAGAGGTTCAGATGGAAACTTTGATGATATTTCTGAACAATTTCTCTAAGAAAAGCTGATTTTGCTTAGGATGATTAATTAGAGAATTTGATTAGCTTCGTAAATTAACACTAAACCTACCGACCGTTTTTGATCGTTTTTCGGTCAAATGACAAACCACGCTCAACAAATTTGTCTTGGAAAAGAGCAAAGAATTAAAATTTAAACATTGAAAAATATATTACATACAAATTTTAAGAAATTCATAATTTTTTATTGTAACATTGTACCATTTAAATATGTATTAATTTTAAACCGGTCAATTTGACCGGGTCTTGGTAGGTTTAGTGTTGCTATAAACCATCAAGATCAGGCCAAAATTGGATTTATGTTCAATTTTGATCCAAAACATTTTAATAAAAAGCTCCAGAGGTCTAATTCGAAGTTTTTTTGAACAATTTCCCCCAAGAAAAAAATGTTTTCTCATTGGAAATGGCCCTAAGTGGTTATGAAGTGGCCAAGAGTGGTGACTTCAAACAAACAAGGATCATTTCGTTCCAGATTTTTTATAAATTAGATAACTCTGAGAAAAAAAAGAGAGTGCGATTAACTTTTTTAATAACTTTACCACTTTTTAGGTGTAAAAATATATCAACATTTTTTAATGTTAATTTTACACCTTTTTAAGGGTAAAATTAACATGAAAAAGTGTAACTTTAACCCCCAATACACCTAAAAAGGGTAATATTTACACCGATTTCGGTTTAATACTGCGGGGTAAAATTAACATTTCCGGAATGTTATATTAACTTTTTCTGATTTCTCTCACTGAACCTACAGAACTTAAAGTTTCAAATTTTTCTTGTTTATGTAAACGATTTCGCATTATTCATCTGCCCTCTAAAATTCTCCCACAGCATGAATTTGGGAGTCTTCAGTTGAAGAAATTAATAAGAAGCACGTGTAATTTTGCATACATGCCAAAGAAAAAATTAAATAAGCCCACAAGCAAGGTCATAAAATCAACGTGAGAAATTAAGCAAAAAAAATAAAAACGCGCATCAGATGAAACGTTAATTTCCCATTTAATGGCTTAAGCAGTCGCATTGCTTGTTACTTGTCTTGCATATCGCATCAGTTTAATTTAAGAAGTACTATTTGACATTCAATTACATCGTATAATGTTTTTATTAATGCACCAGGAAAAGGCATTTGACAAAATAAAGTCACTAAAACTTAAGGTTTTCAAGAACAAGTTGAGAGTTTTCTTTTTTTACAATTGCGATGTAAAATAATTGCAGAGTATTTCTTTCGGTTAGATTTGAAAATTGATTCGATTTCAAAGTAATATCCAATTATTTTGTAGATTTTGATAAACTTGGAGATGTCAAGAACAGTCAATAAATTCACCTTCATAAGTAATTATAGTAGAGTATAATTATAGAGAAGGAAAGTAATTTAGTTTGGCCCAATTTGCTACACTTTCACTTTGGAAAATTCACCTTTATCGCAGTCTTTTTCATTGCCTGGGGAACATGATTGCTTTTCTAATGGTTAGCAAAATAAAATACCATGAAGAATCAAATAAGACGATAATTTCTAATCTCAATATTTGTATTATTGGACAGAAGTAGCAATTGTTAAATATTACATCTAAGTAATGGATTATGTCAATAGAGTCTTTGGAGGCTTGTTATCTCTTCCGAAACTTTGTTTCCTTTATTGCTCAAATTCTTGAAAAAAGCTAGGTAATGTACATAATTCATCCCAATATCACGATGATTTGCCTTCAAATCCTGGACTTTAGGGACATACGATTGCCTAAAAAAGCTTTGGAATCCGTTATATGGGCTTCAAACCTAAGGCTTCGATAGCCATATGGCTTAACTGTTATAATTCTTTATCACTCAAGATGTTTTGGAAAATTTAACTTACGATTCGATTATTAAGAATGAATGGCCTATAGTTAAGTGTGCTAATCCGGGCGCTTCGCTATCTGGATCATTCTTTGTGAAAAAAGTATTTTAAATCCAAAGGTTTAATTAAAAGTGAATTAGCGAAAAGGCGACCAAGTTAGTGCATGCTGACTTATTTCACATTATTTTATAAATTTTCTTTAATATTTTTTGATATTTTTTTTAATATTATGTTTCTGAATGAAACAGTGAATAATTCTTTGGATTTAGAAGAAGTAAAAAAGAATATAAGTCGAATCTGAGATCACTTCGGTATCCATAGTATTCATATATTCAGAGATTAACTCAAACTTTTGGATGGTCGGCCTGGGTATGAATTCTGAGATGCGCGAATTTTTCAGAACGCTTTCTGTAAGCGTTTGGTGAAGCTTTCACAAAAAGTGTCACGTGAAACACTTGCAGCACCTAAAAATTCACATGAAAGTTTTTACGAAAGCTTGACAAAATAGTTACTAAAGGTGACCTCAGAGCCGTGAATTTCTCACGTGAAAAACTCATGATCTAAGAACTCATACTCTGATCCACTAAATTAATGGTCTAAATTGAGGGAAATACACTGAGAGAAAAAGTCTTTTTTTTTGCGCATATAACTCACTAATCTTTTGAATATAAAATAATTGAAAAAATACTATGTTTATAGTTGTTTTGCAATAAAAATGTCTAATGTTCACTATGAAATTATGAATGAGTCCAAGTTCAAATTAATAATGGTAAATCCAATCATTTGAGGAAAATATCGTCATTAATTTTTTTGAGTGATGAAATTTTGTATAACACTAAACCTACCAAGACCAGGTCAATTTGACCGGTTTAAAATTGATACATATTTAAACGGTACAATGTCACTAATAAACTTTATGTATTTATTAAATTACGCATGTAACGGTCCTATCACACTAAAATTTTCACAATTTAATTTTAAATTCAATTGAGCCAATTGAGCATTAAAAGATTTCTAGAATTTACTTGAAAATTGTCATAGTCAGGACACATTTCGCAAGAAATTTCCTCAATTTTAAATAGTGCCGCGGGATTTTTGATTGTGAATCACTCCGGAAAATGTGTGATCGTATTTAAAATGTGTTTCTATATATTATATATACTGCGATTTCTTGACACAACAATTTTTTTCGAATTGCTTTGGAGGAACTCAGCAAATTACTTCCGATACTGAAGATTCACTCGCGTACAAGTTTATCACTAATCACTGTACTTATTTAATTTTTTGGCCACAGATAATATTAATTAAGAGTGAATAAATTTAATAAGAACACTTTGGTTCAAAAGGCTACTTGTTTAACTGCAATAAAATTAAAATTAGTGAGCAATTTTAACATTTTAATTTGCTAAATTTAATTGAGGAATCACATTACGCTATTTTAGTATGTTTAAACATATTTTGGTGGGCCAAGTATTAGTTTATATCAATAAATAAGCGGAAATTTATCAATTCAAATGATTTTTAATACAAAATCTGAAAATTAAATTGAATTTACAAATTGAAAAAATCCTAGTGTGATAGAACGGTAATATATTTTTCAGTGCTTAAATTTTAATTTTTTGCTCTCTTCCAAGACAAATTTGTCGAGTATCCTACCCTACCGCGATTTGTCATTTGATCGAAAAATGATCAGAAACGGTCGGTAGGTTGTGTTAAAGCGATGAGGAGGCCAGAGGCATTTTCCTACTCACCAGAGCGGGCAAGGCAAGGGGGAAACAACTCGCGAGTCTAGAACATCTACCAACGTGAATATCGTGAATATTAGCATTTTTTCGTGAACATTGCGAATATTTCATAAATATCGTGAATATCACGAATTTTTCCTCAATATTGCGAATATCGCGAATATTTCCTCAATATTGCGAATGTCGAGAATAATTCCTGAATATTGCGAATATCGCAAATATTCCTGAATATTGTGAATATCGCAAATATTCTTGAATATTGCGAATATTTAGGGAAATATTCGAATATTTTCTTCTTCTCATATAAAGTTATGGGTATTTTGTTTATATTGATTCTAGGACATGAAATTTTGGTCAGTTGTTTGCCCCTTTGTCAAACAACTCGGGGGGAAACAACTCGCGAGTCTAGAACATCTACCAACGTGAATATTGGCATTTTTTCGTGAATATTGCGAATATTTCATAAATATCGTGAATATCACGAATATTTCCTCAATATTGTGAATGTCGCGAATAATTCCTGAATATTGCGAATATCGCAAATATTCCTGAATATTGTGAATATTTAGGGAAATATTCGAATATTTTCTTCTTCTCATATAAAATTATGGGTATTTTGTGAATATTGATTCTAGGACATGAAATTTTGGTCAGTTGTTTGCCCCTTGGGGCAAGGTCACAACTTTATTTTCACCCTCCTCCCCTTTTAAAAATGTTTATAAAATAGTTAAGACAAACGTTTCGGTTAAATACGATAATGACGTATCATCCTGATTTTTTTTTCAAAATCAGAGATTAAATCGACTCTAGAGAGCGTATTTTTCGACTGATTGGGACAAGTTTGGATTCATTTAAAAGGTCTTTGAATTTCAGACAAATATGAGTAGGTTTAATTGAGAAGATAAATATTTCTTAACCAATTTTGAATATCGAAAAATAAATCGCGGTTTCGAGCACTTTGCTAAACTTAAACACTTGCCACACTTTTGCTACTGTGTGGTGGTAGTTATCCAATTATTTCAATTATTTTGTCATCAAGATATTTTTCTCTAATTGAGTATTGTGACAAAGTCACAAGCTTTTGATCTTTCACTTCCAAATTCCCGACAAGTTTTTGTTGTTGCTGTTCTGTCTTATGATTATGACTTTGTCCTCCTTTTTTTTCTCTCTCTAAAATCTTCAGTCAAATGGTCAGCAATTGAAATTAGAATGGACTTTAATTGTATATTATAAAATGTATTTGTTGCATGAATAATTAGCATTTATGCAGCACAGTTTTTAGTAGCAGTGAAGGGCATTTTTCTATAGAGAAAAATTGCTTAACAGCACGAAAAATTGTAAATTGTTGAGATATGACATTTTTCTATTCACACATTAATAGGCCACTTTGGAGTGTAGATCATTAATAATAGGCATGAATTTTTCGTTATGAATTTATCATACCAAGATTCTATCAGAAAACGAAAGATTTGAGTGGGATCAAATTTGGACGACGAACCCAAAATGATTTTTTTTCGGATTTAGAGATAATTTGCATAAAAATATCATTGAATAAATTCTTTCTTTTGGGCGGAAAAATCTGTTCCCCTTGATAAAGGTCAGACAGATAAAAAGATTAATGGAACAACTTTTGGTAATTTCTTCGTTTTTTTTTGACTTGTGGGAATTTCGCAAGAATTTTTAAAAATTTTCTAATGAAATATGTAGACTTTAGAAGATATTCAAAGTCATTCAAAGCCATTTGGAAGCTCTCAGGCGAAATTATAACTTGAAATTGGCAAGAATATTGCGCTAATGGCATGTGTAAGTTCTTAGTGTTCTTCTTTTTTGGGGAATTACTTGTTCTGCTCGATCATCGTCAGAAAACCGGATGATGTATATACGAAATGGTATAAGAAATGTTGCTATGTAGGAATTGCATGGAAGAAAAACCTTGGTACTGCGCATTAACATTGGTTCAACGCTAAAAATGCGACTATATACCATTTATTCTCAAGGTTTTAAATGCATTTCGGACCTTTTATGTTCTTTTCCCACAAATTTTTTTTATTCTTTATTGTACTCACCCAACATCGACGAGAAAGATGATCGTATGGGAATATCCCTGTGCAGATCTTCAGCAACTAACCAGAATAATCTGGACAATTTTACTGACGAGTGTCATCTTCGCTAGATGCCCTTTTGGATGAAAAAAAAACAGAAATTATAGTCTCAAACTATTATTCACACATCATTAATTTACTCTTCACATGTCACACTAAATTTACCCAACATTGAAAGAAATTAACAAAAGGTAAAATCATAAAAATTGCACAATAAGTAAATTAATAGATTTTTGTGGAGTTTTTCATTGTTAGAGGCAGTTGGTATCTCTAATTTGAGAAGCAATCACTTAAGCATGTCTTACATTCTCTGCTTTTCTGAGCTTTTTTCAGCAATTAAATTAAATGTAATTTTAAGTGTTCCGTATTAACCATTAAATGAATTATTCACGTGTACATATTGCTGTCCATTGACGAAGAATCGTTAAGATATTTTGCTTTCCTGCAATAATATTTTCTTGTTGGTTGCCAAAGACAATCTCTATTTAGAAATTTCTTTCATATTTCATGGAATTGTGAGTAAATCTTAAACATATTGACATAGTTATTTTGTCATAATGTAATGAGCTTGCAAGATATTCTGTGTTACTTTCTATGCTGATCTTAACCTCAAATCCAAAGCGAATTAGTTGTAAACAACTCCATCTTGTGGAGGGAATTTTAATAGAGACCATATTAAGTTGAGGTTATATTGAAAATCTTTAATAATATTAGTATCAAATAGGGTAAAGTGGTACAAGCTGGACAATGCAATGGTACAATTTGGGCATGGTTTTTTTTCTTGATAAATTTAGTACTTCATTTTCATTTGTATATTTTTAATGCTTTAGTTTTATAATTTAGTTCCTTGTACTTAAAAACAAATTTTGTACTGTATTTATCAAGAAAAAAGCCATGTCCAACTTGTACCGACGAAATGTCCAAATTGTAACACTAATTCCAAATTATATCACTTTAGAAGATCCCATCCAGAATCGAAACGCTGTCTAATAAAAAAATGATGAACAAATAATTGACTAAATCTACGAAATAGTTTTGTATTAAATAATTCCAGAACTTTTAGATTCACAATCTGAAAATTTCAAAGTTATATACATTCGCAACAAATCCGTTTTTTGGGATTATGAATAAAATAACCAAAAATATATCAAAACAACTTCAAAACCAAATAAGACCATTATGATCCACGCAGAGTAATTTTCATTGTGTGGCTCATTAATTTTTGTTGGTTAATAATTTTGTTAAATTGTTCAGTTAATTTTCAATGGAACATTAATCATTTAACTGTAATCATTACAAACGTTACAAATATTTTCTTCCAGATTTTTGCATATTTTTTTTTTATTCTTTGAATCTGTAACTATAAAAATGTGTCAATGCAATGAATTTTTCCACGATGCATTTTTAAGCTAAAAGCATGTCCATCAAGTGAAAAATTATGCTGCAATTAGACATTCTTAAATTTACACCATGTAATTATTTGTCTTTCATTAATTAATGTGCCGAGAAAAAAATCTCATTGCTTTTTTATTTGCATGAGAAATTCCCCTTCTTTTTAATTTTTTTTTATTGCTCAAACTCTACGAGAGAGCAACAATATAGCATATACGATCGATCTATTTTGAGATATGTAATTTCGAAAAATTTTGGAATAATAAAGTTTTAAATAAAATGACATTATGGCACTTGTCCTGGTCTAGACTAGTTATACTTTGACTTTCAAAAATTCAAGATGGCGCTTTTATAAGGTCACAGGTATGTTTGGAAGAAATGTTCACCTCGAAGACCTCTAAAACATACAAAAAAAGAAGAATTGTAGAAGCCGTTTTCGGAATAAACCATAAAACATGGTTTTGGAGGGGGTGGGGGAAAAAATCATAATTATGCTCATTGTGTCGAATTATGGGGGTTACCGAAGACCAAAAATTCGGAACTCTTACCGCATGGCCTCTAGCTAGGTAACAAGTTTACGGACAGAAAAAAAAGAATATCAAAAAAGATGTGTAATTTACTGGTACTTAACCGATTGTGACCGATGCAATCGGGTTGGAAATTTCAAGACCTTTCCACAAAATCCAAATTCAACCAAATTGGTTGGAAAATTAGCCCTCCAAATTAGTTAAACTTTTTCCTTCAAAAATTCAAGATGGGAATTTTTAGGTCATAGTATGTTTGGACGAAGTGTTCGCCTGGACCACCTCCGAAATAAATCCAAAAACCAAAAAAATCATAGGAGCCGTTTTCGAAATAAATCAAAAAACAAAAATAGTTTTGTTATACGTCAAATTTGAGAAATTTGAATTTTTTAAACATAACCTCTAAAATCCATTTTCAATTCATCCGTCGTTCGAATATGAAGAACTTGAATTTGTTTCTGTAATCTTTTGAGGTAAAATTGAAATGGAAATGTGAAACTTCTTTGAGATTTATTTTAATATTACACTTTTGAATATTTAAAATAAAAATTGAGGTTATATTGGAAGAGATGAAGCGTTATTAGCCTTTAAGTCAAAATCATAAATCTTTAATTTTATCAGTAAATATTTATTTTAAATCTTCATGTTTTTTTTACCTCAGAAATAGAGGGATCATTTGGGAAAACTTTTTTTCTTGTCTCCTTGTTACAAGTACAGTACGACTTTGATAGAGTTAACCCCAAAAAAAATTTAAACACTGGGTAAAAATATGTAAAATTCCAGGAAATCATTAACTACAACAATAAATAACTTATAATGTATCAGATAAAACCCCGAAAAGTTAAAAGCACGAAATCCAAAATTCCGAAAAGCTAAAATCCCTAACACCAAAATCCCGAAAGGACTAAAATCCCGAAAGACAAAATCCCGAAAACCGAAATCCGGAATTGTTTAAAATCCCGAAAAGCCAAAATCCCAAAAAGGCCAAAATCCCGCAAAGCCAAAATCCCGAAATTCAAGATCCCGAACGCCAAAATCCCGAAAGCCAAAATCCAGAATAGATCAAAATACGGAATGTCAAAACTCCGAGAAGCCAAAATCCCAAAAAGGTCAAAATCCCGAAATCCAAAATCCCAAAAGACAAAATCCCGAAAAACTAAAATCCCGAAAGCCAAAATCCAGAATAGATCAAAATACCGAATGTCAAAACTCCGAAAAGCCAAAATCCCAAAAAGGTCAAAATCCCGAAATCCAAAATCCCGAAAGCCAAAATCCCGAAAGCCAAAATTCCAAAAGCCGAAATCTCGAAAGCCAAAATCCTGAAAGCCGAAATCCCAAATATCAAAACCCCGAAGAGCCAAAATCCAGAAAAAGCCAAAATCCTGAAATACAAAATCAAGAAATCCAAAATCCCAAGAAGCCAAAATCCCAAGAAGCCAATATCCCAAAAGCCAAAATCCCGAAAGGCAAAATCACAAAAGTCAAGATCCCGAACGCCAAAATCCCGAACGCCTAAATCCGGAATAGAGCAAAATCCCGAATGTCAAAACACCGAAAAGCCAAAATCCCCAAAGCCGAAATCCCGAATGGGCAAATAATCGCGAATGTTCAAAATCCTGAAAAGGATGAAATTATATGGCGGATAATGTGGAGAATAATTTCCCAAGACACAGAAAATTTCCCTTTGCCTCCAGCAAGCGCAGGTGCAATCGTATGGGAGTAGATATAACATATTTAAGAATTCGCGATTTTGGTTTTCAGGATTTTGGCATGTTCGAGATTTTGGCTTTCGGGATTTTGGTTTTCGGATTTTAACGGGGATCCGAATCAAATATATTGACTCTATTGGAGTCGTACTGTAATTTATAAAAATAATAATAATTTGTTAAGTTTTTTCATAATCGTAAATGACCTCTATTCATTTCATGGAAAAATGTGTCAAGGTCAAAAGTCAATAATCTGTTAAAATAATTATTCCTCAGCCAATATATACGCGGATTGATTTTGTTTCAAAACTTGTAGGATCACAAAAAACACTGAATCGGTCACAACCTGTCATAATAAGTGTAAACCGGTAATAATCGGTAATAAATCGTATAAATCGGTAAGTGACATTGATATTCATTTTTGTTTTGTATTTTTTTCAAATATATATAAATACTTTTCAATTGTTATTAATCCAATGTAAAGTAAAAAAAATAAATCGTATAAGTTCGAACATAACGCGAACCTTTTACCTTTTTTTTTAAAAATGAACGTTTCAGGTATTTAAAAGATTTATAACATTCTTGTAATTTATGGGATATTCTAATCACAAATGGGAGTCATAAAGGTGTCTGAGATTTTTGCATTTAGAATTTTTAATAGTTGCATAAATTCGTAATTGCTTCGGACAGTCAAATAAATGTGCAAAGTATGACTTAAGAAAAGGTGATTTTGCTGAAGATAATAACAAATGGTAGTATCATCTCTCTAGGCAAGGAAATTACATGGTATAGGAATAAATCTCTTGAGACAATCTCTACTAAAGCACTATAATCAGGGATTGGAGACACGTAATCAACAATGAATCCGCAAAATGATATTGGGGAACTTTTTGATGGAAACATGGGAAAACTCACTTTAGAAGCTACTGATTAATGATGGGTTTTTGCACACTTTCTTTCGCTTTTCTTCCAAAACACACTCACGAAGAGGGAATTTTTTTTCCCAAGCACTTCCACAACTTCTTTTCCTGATGTTCAAATGATCTGCAACACTCAATAACTTATAAAACACTTCTTTCACTGGTAGAAAATTTCTCAATAAGTGCTCCAAATGTTATGTGAAAAAGACTGTTGTACAAATCACTATTTGTTGTATTATGTTTCTTTTTTTTTCTTCTTCTTGATTTTTTTGCACAGGTGCTTTGAACTATAACCAAGCTCGATCGACGGTTGAGCACCGACTGAAGTGAATTGCTTGCCTGACTTAAGCGTTTTGTTGATGGTAAATAAATTGAGTGTGCGATTCTGGAAAAGCACACGCCATGCGGATCTCCACAAATACATGCTTGATTTGGCGCGAGGAAGACAGCTTTTTTGGGCAAATCACGTAAAACATATTTAATTTTTCGCAAAATTTACAAATTAGAGCTGAAAAATAGAGGAAATGCTCAAGAACGAATATTTCGATGCATTTGAATTAATTATTGAACCATTTAATTACAATAATTTACTTCCTAAAAAGATGCTTTTAGCATTTTTGCCAATAAACAAACAGATAAAATTTTTGATCTTCATATATTCAGGAAAAAGCACTCATTTTATCGACTAAAATTCCAAAACAAAAAATTTGCACGAGAAAAAAAGTAAAAGACTTTGCGACATTCAGAAAGTAATGAAAAGGACAACTTCAAGTGAAGGGTTTTTCATCCTCAATTTTAAAATATTCGGCGTGCTTACAATTGTAATTTTTCAAACTCCAAAAAGTATCTTTAGTAAAAGATAAATGATTCTGTATTTTCACAAAATGTCGTTGATTTTCGAAAAATTTAACTAAAATTTAGAATATCTATTTTAAAAATGTATCAGCTAAAACATACTAAAATTTAAAGAAAAAGCTTTGTCTAGATTAAGATTAAGATTTTTCTATGGATCTGTTATATTCTTTTCGGAACCGCTGCACCCAGGCCACTTATTTGGGCCCATTTTGCACTCCTCATTGTCTTGTTTTATCTTAACTCCCAAGACGGGTAAACCTACTCTATATCACAGTGCTCTGTGTGAATTCTGATACACACAGTACCGCTTTATATCACGGTAGACCAGCCTCGGTTTCTGGATCTGGGCGGTGAATGTGTATTTGTATTCAACTGAACTCTGCATGTTGAAACTTAATTCGTATACCAACCTCTCTTTTTAGGTGGTTCATTGTCAATGCATTGGCATTACTTTTCCAGCTGAAAAATTTGCAGCTGCCCAGTCTCGAACCCGAGACCTCACAGTCATAGAGCCACTACTCTATCCACTGATCCACTGAGGCCCCCAAAAGCATTGTCTAATTTTAGAAATATTCGAAATGGAATTCTGGAAAAGTCGATTTTTCGAATTATCGAACATTTGCGAGGGGTAACTCATTTCGGGGAACTCGAGCCAATCTGGCTGGGGAACCCATACATTTTTTTCAGGAAACCCGGGAAACCCATACATTTTTTTGGGAACCCGAGCCAATCTGATTGATTATGAATTACCCCTTGAACATTTGATTAAATCAGGTGAAGGTGGTATGTCAAAATAGTTGTAGTATTCTACGAGACCTTTCCAAAACATCCAATTTTTTCAAATTCTGACAATTAGAACTGGAGACAAGGCCATTTAAAAATAAAATTTTTGATAACGGATCAAGGGGCTCGAGCTAAAACATACTAAAATTTGAGATTCATCGATACCATAGGGATCTAAATGTGGGGTTGTAATAGGTTTTGTAATTGTCAGAGTTGTCAGCAATAATAATTAAGCCTTCTTCCATGAGGGATTTTAGCCTTTTCGTATAATGAGGTGGAATTGTCAGTTCCTGTCATGGTGGAATCAAAAACTCTAAAGCTCATTCGACAAAATTTCAAATACCTTTAACGGCAGAAAGATTCCTGATGATCAATAGGGAATCTAAATTGGATCATTAACCCATTCCTTACCATGGTATTATACATCATACGCAAATTGAGTGATTTTAGATGATTTATTCCAGGGCAATTGCTATTCAAGTTTCTGTCGGGAATGAATTTCTAATTACTTTAGTCCTTCAATTACTTGGAAAAAATAGCCCGACAGAGATGGGAATACATTTTATTGTTCTTTTTTCGCTTCACGTGAAGTCATGCAAAAATTTTGCTCAAAATGGCGGACGGAAAATGCGACATCCCGTCGAATTTTTTAAAATTGACCTTCATCCTCTTTCCTGATTTGAATTCTGGTTGCCAATGTGTTTTCTTGGATAGTTACTCTATCTAAATCAATAGAGTTTATAATGAATTAATGTGCAGAATTTAAATTCAGTGACCGTTAAGGCGCGTGTTTGAGGGCAGCTCTAAAAAAAATTATTTCTTTTCAAAAAAAATCATCTATTAACTTGTAGGAAACTAATCCCAAAATATGAACACTCTATCTCAAGTCTTTCTGGTACATTGACTGAATGGGTTAAGCTAGCACTCTACCGCGTGACCCTTCAAGTATCAATTAAGACGCTCAGAGCAAATGGGTCTTAGCGTATATGTATTTTCCTATTTAAATAGCCCAGTCTTCCCCTAAGTGATTTTTGACTATTTTTTTTTTAATAATTTTGTTCCCTTTAAGGAAATCTGACCTTTTAAAATTTTGTCAAAAAATTAAGAAACAACGCTAATAACGCTGCTTCCGTTTCATAGTCCTGAGCTTTAAATAAACCTTTTAATAAACGAAATTCACCTCTGCAATGCTTTTGATCTGATATGTTGGACATCAAAAATAAATCTTAAAACGGTCACATGTTTTTCGAAGTCTGAATTTGACCATCTTTGTCGCAACTGAATGATATCGTAAATTTCTCAAATTTCTACAATTCTTCTAAATGTCAAAACCTTATGGGACTACCGATGTCCATTAAAAGACATGTCAAAGATTTAAACATGTTTTCCACAAATTAAAGGCAAGGAAAAATTTAATTTGCTGTATAGATCTATCCCGCTCTCCCCTAAGTAATATGTTGATCTAGTAAATATTTCTATTGATTAACAGTAAAATTGTACGAGTCTTTTTCGAAGTAAATGTCTTCCAGATTGGAAGTATAATTTTGTTAACGAAGGATCACGAAGTTTAACTTAAGGATCCTAAGTTAAACTACGTGGTAATTACTGAGGGCTAAACAGATGTATGTACATTTCTAAAATAATGATTCTTATGTTCAGAGTTTACTTACCAGAGTCGACTTATTATGAGAGGGTCCTCTGAAACTCCAAAGACGGTATCTCAAACCGCTTGATGCTTGTTTTGATGATAAATAGATAGCCAAAAACCGGAACGGAATTCCGAAGTTCAGGTTGGAAATATTATGTCAGAGTATAATTCCCAAAAATCGAGGAATTATCTATGATATATTGCTTTCTCTCTAAGCTCGAGCAGTAAAACCGGTAATCTTTGAGAAGTTGTTTGCAAATATCAAACTCAAACTTCTCATGATTACCGAATGTTGATCATTTGTCAATTGAATGCGAATGCGATGTTTCATCATCAAGAAAAAACATAACTCACCGATTAGCATTGAACTTGAGAAAGAGCTTCCATCACAACATTTTATGATTTACACGGCTCTGACTAAAGTCAATGTCACTGATTTCACATGGAAATTGTCCAAAGAGTGAACACCTCAAACCTGTGATTTGCTTTGGGTGTTTCATGCGTAAAAAGATCAAGATGACAAATATCCAGTGAAGATCGTCTACACCAGAAAATGTGATTAATTAATAAACTTAGCTGCATGAGGAAATTCAAATAAGAGGAACCAAAACATAAAGCATATTGATGAGATAATAAACAACATAAAAGACCTCTTCTTCATTTATTGTGGACGGAGAATCTTTTGGATAGTTTTGGAAATGAATTAATAAAAAATGATGTATTAGGCGCGGGAAACGGAAACTCTGAACCGCCGGCATAACAACTTCATATGCTTTATTTGCCTTGAGAACTTTTTTTTATTATTATTAAAATTTTGATAAATAATCAAATGACAAAAAACACCTAAAACTTCTTTAATAATCGTTCTTATAACTATCTTAATGATTTCAGCAACATTTTTGAAAAATACTTCCGCCCTTAAATGGACCAAAGTTGTTAAAGAACAATAAATTTGGACTTTTTAGAGTAAAGTCCATGATCTTTGCGCTTTTTAGCTTTTTACATCTACGACTTCAGGCTGTAACTTTGCCTTTAAAGTTTTGGAAGTTGACGAAATTAAACAAAATATGTATGGAGAACATTAGACCTAACCTGTGTAAACGATGTTTCTTAATATGCATTACTTAATTTTTTTTCTTAATCAGTAGATTATGTTTTCAGTACCATTCTCAGTTCCATAAGGTGCAGTAAATAATATTTTATTCAATTTAAGCATTTTTAGATAAAAAATTCCTGGTGATCTAAAAATGATTAAAGCTTCTAACCTAATGGGAATTTAAATTTTAAATTTCAATTTATTTCCACACTAAATTGAGCATAAAATAAAAGAGATGGCAAAGCGTTCCAGCTTTGCAGAATGCTCGAACTCACGAGATAGAGCTTTCCGTGAAAGAGTTTTTCGCATGATCTTTTGGTGGTTACTGGTCTTACTAGAGATCAAATTGATTTATAAATCACAAAAGCATTTCAAAATAAAAAATTTTTAAGTTAATGATCATTATAGAATGTTTTGTCATGAGTTACAAGCATATGGACAAACAAAACATAGGTATGTTTAGACAAATATTCGCCTAGACCACCTCCAAAACATATCCGATAAAAACTAAAAAAAAATGGTTTTGGAGGGGATGGAGATGGAGAGCGGAAAATAAAAATCATAATAATGCTCCTTGGGTCGATCTATGAGGGTCCTCCGAAAACCGGAAGTTCGTATCTCTTACCGTTTCGCCTTTAAATGGGTAAAAAGTTTGCGGTCAGAAAAAGAATACACTCGACTCTTCGTTATCCGGCTGACGTGGGGACAAAATGACAATTTGGTTTTTTGAATCTGCTCAACGGTTTTTTATATTTTTTGCTGTGGGAATTTGTTTTCTGTCGAAAAACAACAGAATTTTCTTTGTGGCGTGTTTATGTTTCATTTTGTAGCACGATTGGGTGTTAAAAACTTTGATATAATAAAAATAACACATTAATTCACTCTGGACAAACTGCATGCTTCGTAAAATATCGTTTTGAATACATCAACCGCCCAGCGTTTGGCAGCTGTCACCCGGATAATGAAGTGCCGGATAACGAAGAGCCGACAGTATTTAAAAAAATGAGTCGTTTACGGGTACTTAGCCGATTCATTACCGATTGCGAGCAATGCAATCAGATAGGAAACTTCAAGATCTTTCCAAAAAATCCAAATTTAACCAAATCGGTTAAGAAACAGATCCTCTTACCGTGATATCATACTAGAGAATTTCACATTAAAATTTTAATGTGATTCACATTAATTGTTGCTGATATGTGTCCTAATGTGCAATTTTCGTCAAGAGTTTTTAGAAATCGATTCATTTAGTGAGAAAAAAGTAGACTCGAGTCATAAAAATTGGTTTAAATAGATTAAAATAGCATAAATACGATTGATAATTAATGAGCAAATTAATGAGCAAAGTTTTCTTATTAAATTTTCATCAGGTACTACTTTATTGCAGTCATTCGGGTAGTTTCTGCGCCACAATTTTCTCACCAATTTATTCATGGAGAAAGGACAAAAGACATTGAAAAAGATCGGTGAAGAGGATAATTAAAAAAGAAAGCTAAACAAAAATGTGTTCATAAAAAATTCATAAATCACTCAAAAGATCCCATAAAATATTTATAAGGGAAATAAAATTGATTTTCTGACGTAAATGACTTATCGGTTAATAACCGGTTCATTAACGGTTAACAACCTATTTGAATCGATTTATAAATCACTTAAAGCACTGCCCAAAATACCTTAGGGGGAATATAATTGAATCTCGGATAAAAAATAACAACATCTTTTAATCATTTTTTTTATTTGATTTTTATCCGAAATTTTAACCGATTGGAAGCGATTCAGGCTTGTCAGGAATTCCAAGACCTTTCCCACAAGCATAAATGTAATACAATTCGGTTGAGAAACACATTCTTTAAAACCTTTTTAACCTGACATTGAAAAACCGATTTAGGAATGACTCAACGGGATATTCGTATCAGGGCGAAATGTCCGCCTAGGTAATCTCTAAAACATATTCAAAATTTCAAAAAAAAAAAAACAAACAAAACAAAAAGCGTAAGACATGTTTTTAAGCAATCCCAAAATAGGATGAAAGGAACGTCTATTGACACTTTAAGAATTCGTGTCAGCACCTATTGACACCCTACTCTGTACCATTTGGGATACGAAATTTGAACATCTTTGTTTATAGTAAAAGGTATATTACAGAAAAAACGTTATATTACTTATATTTTACTAGATACATTAAATAATTTTCAACATTTTGGCAAAAGTGTCAATAGGGGTTCCCTGTCGAACAGATGTTCCTCCGACCCTACATGATTTTGGATAGGAAAGGCAAAGGTAGAGGTAAAGTGAGGGGCATAATACCGATCCTTGGGTTGGCTTTTTGAGGGGTCTCCGCAGGTCCCTAGTCCCTATCTCTATCCATTTGACCTCTAGATGTAGTAACGGCCGGACAGACAGACGAATTAACAGCATGACGTCATTTCTCAGAAATCGTCTGAAACGCAAAGATTTCGAGAAAAGAAAGTGGTCTCCGGGGTATGGAAGAATCGAGAGATTATGTATTGTATACTGCTCTCCTTGTAGAGTTCGAGCAGCATAATTAAGTGATATTTTTGAATTCCTATAAAAACAACTTCAAATGAAATAATTGAATAAGTTTTTAGATTGACTTAATACCAACTAGTGAAACTTTTTGCAAACAAAAGTAATGAAAATAAATAAAAATTGCAAGAGAGTAAATTATGAACGGAATTATGAAGACACCATTCAGAACTCTACTCTAAAAATTCGCAAAATCAATAAGGTTATGTAAAAACTAAACTGTAGCATTCATTGTAGTCTAACTTTCAAATTGTGTTACAACTGAAAAGAAAATTAAATGAATTTCATTTGTCTGAATGAAGTCTTTGAAACCTGTCTCTTTGAATGACTATGATTGTTAAATTGACCATTAAATTGCAATCGAGTCATGAAATGGTTACAATTAAAAGTCTTTGGCAATGGATTCGATTAAAATAATTCTTTAACTCTTAATTTGTTTAATTGATAAAAATAATGAATTTTGAGAAAGAGTATTTAATTTAGGTCTCTTTTGCTAAAGTAAGATTTCAATAAAGCTCTTAATGAAAAAACAGACATGTTAAAAGCTTCGAATTTTGTTTTATTAGTCGATAGATCAAGCATTTTAGTGAGGCAACTATTTTTCCTGCAATTCGATAATAAAATTATAAAACGCACGATGTAATTTTACAATCTCCCCCTCACTACAGTCTGTGAGAATTTATCTGCAAAATTTCGCTTAATTTGGAGGATTTTTTCTCCCAAGGAGACACTCAAAACAATGGATTTGTGCTATAAATTGATCAAGATTGACTTTATTAGTAGGCACTTTACCGAAGAACTTACGCACTCTCATTTTTCCCGGCATTGGAAGAAAAGTCCATGGCTATAGTTTTATTGATTGAATGCATAAAGATATCTTTTATTAGCACAATGTTGAGAAATTTCTCACTGAAATTGCTTTCACTTTAAAATTCACAAGAGTTTCAATCGTGCGACAGCTTTTCTTCATTATTTGCAACACCACTTCTTTCTTTTGTGACTGCAGAAGTCATAATAATCAATCAAAAAAAGCTCATACAATCTTAACACCTTTTCAACATCTTGATCTCTTTCACTTTCAATCAATTCTTATTTTCTCACTCTTTGGCCGAAAATTAGATTTATTAAGCAATTACTCTTAATCTCTCAAGTTGCGCTACAATTGTTATTTAATATTTGGCATTTTTTTCTGACGCTTATCAGAGCACACCTCACTTTTACTCGACTGTATGAGGGTTATGCTTCTAGGTATGTTAGTACCAAATGTTTGGAATACGAGATGTCGGATGATATTGAAGACGATTAAACAAAGACGAAATGTTGGGAACGAAAAGACAAAGACGAAAACGGAAAGACGAAGACAAAATGTTCATATTGCAAAAAACAGAAGAAATATTAAAGTAGGTATATTGAAGATAAGAAAACAAAGACGAAATATTCAAGACGAAATGCTCAAGACGAAATGTTTAAGACGAAATGTTAAAGACGAAATATTGAAATTGAAAATAATATGTTGAATACGAAATAACAAAGACGAATTTTCAGGACGAAATGTTAAAGACGAAACGTCGAAGACGAACTTTTCAAGACGAAATGTTGAAGACGAGATATTGAAAACAAAATGTTCAAGACGAATTTTTAAGCAGAAATGCTCAAGACGAAATGGTCAAAACAAAATGTTGAAGATGAAATACAGAAAACAAAATGTTCAAGACTGAAAAACGAAGACGAATGTGCAAGGCGAAATTCTCAAAATGAAATATTGAAGGCAAAATATTGAAGACGAATTGTTGAAAACAAAATATTCAAGACGAGACAATGAAGACGAATAATGAAGCCGAAATCCTCAAGACGAAATGTCCAAGACAAAATAATGAAGACAAGAAAACGAAGACGAATGTTCAAGACGAAATGTTTAAGCGAAAAGTTGAAAACTAATGTTCAAGACCAAAAGTTGAAGACGAGATATTGAAAACAAAATGTTCAAGACGAAAAAATAAAGACGAATTTACAAGACGAAATATAAAAAAACAGAATATTCAAGACTGGAAAACGAAAACGAATATTCAAGACGAAATGCTCAAGACGAAATGTTCAAGACGACACGTTGAAAACGAATGTTAAAGACCAAAAGTTGAAGACGAGATATTGAAAACAAAATGTTCAAGACGAAAAAATTATGACGAATACTCAAGACGAAATGCTCAAGACGAGATATTAAAGGCGAAATGTTGAAGACGAAATGTTGAAAATGAAATATGGAAAACAAAATGTTCAAGACGAGACAACGAAGACAAATATTCAAGCCGAAATTCTTAAGACGAAATGTCCAAGACAAAATAATGAAGACGAGAAAACGAAGACGAAATGTTGTCGACGAAATATTGAAAAAAAAGTTCAAAACGAAAAAATAAAGACGAATTACGACGAATTAAAATAAAGACAAAAACTAGAAAACAAAGACGAATATTCAAGACGAAACATCGAAGACGAATTTTCAAGACCAAATACTAAAGACGAAATATTGAAAACAAAATGTTCAAGACGAATTGCTGAAGACGAAATATTGAAGGCGAAATGCTGAAAACCAAATACCAAAAACAAAATGTTCCAAAATACTGAAGACGATATAGCGAAGACGATTTTACTAAAAAATGTTCAAGACAATTCGCTGAAAATGAAATATTAAAGATGAGAAAACGAAAGCTAAATATTCAAGACGACAGATGAAATACGGAATATTTTAAGTCAAAATGTTGTTGACATTTTAAGTCAAATGAAGACAAAATGATCATACAAAAAATTGCAGACTACGGGCAGAATCACATTGATAGTAAAGTGGTCACCGTATTTCATTAAATTTCGCATTTTCGTTGCAATTCTTACGCAAATTCTCAATTACCATATTACCTTATCTCATACTCGGTGGTATTAGGTGAAAATATAGGAAAATTGAAGAAATAAAACGAAAATACGATAAACGGTGAGCAAAAACCGTACGATTAATTTCTCGTACAGTTTTTATTGCTCACCGTTTATCGCATTTTCGTTTTATTTCTTCAATCTTCTTATATTATTTTCACCTAGTGCCACCAAGTATGAGATAAGGTAATATAGTAATTGAGAATTTGCGTAATAATTGCAATGTTAATTCGGAAATTAACGAAATACAGTTAAGCTTTGACGGTGACTTTGAGCATTTTATTGTCAATGTGATTCTGCCTTAAACGTTAACACTAAACCTACCGACCAATTTTTGTCGCTTTTCGATCAAATGACAAACCGCGGTAAGTTAGGATACTTAACAAATTTGTCTTGCAAAAGAGCAAAAAATTAAAATTTAAGCACTGAAAAATATTACATGTATAATTTTAGAAATTCATAAAGTTTGATACTGACATTGCTCCGTTTTAATATGTGGTAATTTTAAACCGGTCAATTTGACCGGGTCTTGATAGGTTTAGTGTTGAAAACGAAATATTCAAGACGAAAAGATGAATAAGGAATATTGAAGTCGAAATATTGAAAATGAAATCTTTAAGACGAAACGTTGGAGTTGATACAGTAAGTGTGCCAAATTTCGGTCAGCTTCAAATTTCGGCCACTTTGATAGCAACTTCTATCAATCAAGTGAATTAATTAAAATTCTGGATTTAATCTTCGAATAGTCAATAAAATTTTACTTTCTTTAAAATATTTATTCTTTTTAAAGTGTATTAACACAAAAATCATTAAAATTCGGGTACAATTTCAATTAAAATGATGATATAGAAATTCAGTGTGAAAAGAGCCTTCTAAAGATGTGACAGATCGCTTATGGTTTGTGGTGAAGTACAAATGATTTTCCTTCGAGGTTTTTCATTAATATAGATTAATGTTCATTAAAGATTGTTTTTGTTTATATTGATTGGGTTCCAAGTAAAATTTCTGAGCTGAATCAAATACTTCGTGCAAAAAAATAGACATTATATGAAGTAATGTTTACTATTTTGGCCACATTTCTTACTTCAATAAATTTCTTATTTATTTTAATTTTTTCAATTTTTATTCATCTTTTAGATCTATAATGGCGTCTACACACTAGAGGAAAATATGTCCATATTGTAGAGTTTTTTCTACACAAGTACAGGAAATTTGCTTCAATATATTGACATAAATTGCTCTAGTGTGTAGAGGCCATAAGACGCATTACATATTGCTTTTACTCTATCCTTAGCTTGTTTCACTTTGAACCTGCATATTTTTTAAATTAATTCTTGTGCTTTTGAAATATTATCTCATAAATACACTCTTAGAAAGCGCTTATCTCCGTTCTATACGTTAATATTTTTGCGATTTTGTATGTGTTTAATTTTTGTGATTGTCGCCTGATAATGTTATCATTTTACCTCTCTTTTCTTTCACCATGTCATTCACTGATAATGTCAATTGAAAGTGCGATATTGAATGTGATACGATAAAAATTAAGAGTGTCAGCTACTTGGGTTTGTAAAATTCTCATTGGTAGTTTCCCTTAGAAATTTTACCGAATGGGTAACATCATCAGTTTATATTTTCTTCATTGATATTCTACTTTTTGTGCTAAACAATCAAAGGTGTAAGTAATCTCTGTATATTGTGCAAATATTGTTGGGAGTGATAAGAAATTTTTATAGGTTTTTCTTCGAAAGTTTGCCTCTAAAAAAAAGTGCTGAAATTACTTTCTGGTAGCCACATAAAAAAAGGTTTTAGAGTGCAATGTCCAAAGAAAATTCCTGGGATTTTTATTCAGAAAATTTTCCATCCACGAAAAATGAGTGTTTTCTCACAGCAAAACCGAATTAATTTGGCCCCAATTGTAATTACACAAAATTCATTTAAGCAATTAAAGCAAAAAGAGCAGCGTGTTCAATTAACTTTTGAACTATTTGGCGTCCAGATACAAAATTGTGTATCTTCAGGCCTGTAAGTGTGTAATAAAAAACATGTTGAATGCTGAAGAAAATTGGTGACGAATCACCCACATGATGTTCTCTATCTCTTTTCAACTCACTATCTTGACGCACTTTTCCACACTCAATTGATACGACACTCAAAACTCTCTCGTTTATTAAAAGAGTTAATATAATGTATCGTTTTCTCCGCTTCTTCTCCAGTTCTTCGGCCCTCTGACAATCCCTGGAACATTTATCAGAACATGTTGCACCAAAAAATTATATCTTATCAATTGATATTTCACTCTCAAGAAATATTAATCGCGGAATATGATATAATTCTATAATGAAAAAATATGGTTAATTTCCAAGAATTGTAGGGGAAGGCTTTCAGGTTTCGCACACTCTCTAGCTTAGAACACTTCGTAGTTTTCCCATATTCCCTTAATGAATCAGATTCATTTGATCCATAAAAAAATTAAATAAGATTCATTAAAGTAATATTCACTTAGAGAGAAATCCGAAAAAAGTTAAAATAACATTCCGGAAATGTTAATTTTACCCTGCAGAATTGATCCGAAATCGGTGTAAATATTACCCTTTTTAGGTGTATTAGGGGTTAAAGTTACCCTTTTCATGTTAATTTTACCCTTAAAAAGGTGTAAAATTAACATTAAAAAATTTTGATATATTTTTACACCTAAAAAATGTTAAAGTTCTGAGGAAAAAAGTTAATCGCACCGTCTTTTTTCCTCAGTGTTGAAAAAATATGAATTGTTCGAGGCCAGAGAGTGTGCGAAGCCTGAAGAGCTTCCGCCATCCTTGCCTGAAATTATTTCAAAATATTCAATTTATTTTTTTTTCAAATTCCAAATTTTTTATGTAATTAAGCAAAGAAGTTGTATATAATTGGAAGTTTGGCTTAGTAGAACTGGTCAATTCCTAAAAACGCAGAATTATTCTTAACATAACCTCAAAATATTTTTCAAAACATTTTTTTATATTAAAACTTAATTATTCATGGCTTAAAAAGGACTGTGTTTACCATTTGAACTTTTGTAATACATAAATAAACTTTCTGTATATTATCGTTAATAATTTTACAATTCCAAATAAATGGATAACATAACCTCCAAGGATTCTAACCTTAAGCACATTTCGTTCCACAAGTTTTAGTTCTGATTCTTTCAGCAATAAAACTATTTATAATTACATGGGGCAAGTGTACCAAATTCCGGCCAGCTTGCAATTCCGGCCACGTTTTTTGTTCCTCGAATTTCTATGAATGTTTAGTTTTTGCATACTCTAGGCAAAAAATAATACAATGCAAAAAATAACAAAAAATGTCACTCGGACAAATGAGATTATGCAAAAGAGACATTGGAAGAATTCCGGAAGGGCAAGGAACTATGAGAATGGAGGTGGCCGAAATAGGTCACCTTCATGACCTGAAGGTGATCTAAGAATGATTTTAGAGAAAATAAAGGCGATAAATTGTCTACAAGGTTCCAAGTAACACTCTTTAAAAAGAAGTAATAAAAAACTCAATTTGTAATAAAAATATTACATTTCAAACTAGAGATTTTGGCGTTTGCTTCCAACTACAGTAGACTCTCGCAAATTCGGCTCTTTTAAGATCGGGCTACTTTTTAATTCGGGCAGCGGTTACATTTGAAAAAAGTTTGTTGTCATTTTTCAAGTTTTATTACGATTATCAAATGAATCAAATATGCTCAAATTTAGCATGGTTTGTCTTAGTTTTGATGTGATTTTGCATTATTGAGGGATTTTCATGCAATTTACGATATATATCAGTGTGTAAACTCAATATCTATATGCACATGTCGCCCGAATTTCTGTCTAATTCGGCTGACATTTCGGTCCTATATGCCCGAATTTGAGAGAGTCTACTGTATGCCGAAATTAGGTATACTTACCATAAACCTCGCTGCATTGAGAGTAACGGCGTTATCATTTTTGCACATTAAAATTTTAATGTGATTCACATTAATTGTCGCTTGTGAGCGTCCAAATATGTTATTTGTGTCTTTGAGTCACTTAATATTTATGGGTTTTTCTATTTATTGATAAAGAAGTGGACTTGGCCTGCAAAAATAAGTTTAAATTTACCTAAAGCATAAATATTTTTCACATTAAAACATTAAAGAGAAAATCGCGTTAATTTTTCGCATTAATGCTATAAATCAATTTATATCAAATTTTGCGGGCCAAGTCAACCTTTTTATCAACAAATAGATCAAATTTTGAATATAAAATGATTCAAACACACAAATTACACATTTGGACTCTCACCAGTGACAATTAATGTGAATCATATTAAAATTTTAATGTGCAAGTGTGATAACACAGTAATAATTTCAAAATCCTGGAAACAGTCTCAGCCTAAGAAAAATTCTATCTACTATGCTTTTTTAATCAATTTTGTAATTTAATTAAAATTAATTCATTAAAATTATTTTTTTATTGTAAATGTCAGATTTTGATAAAAACCAAAGAGAATCCTTTAATCCTCTAACATCTATCATTAAAATTTCGTTGAAACATTAAAACTAGGTCAAATGTGTTCTGAACTTTTCATTGCGTTGTTAACATAACCTCAAAGTCTTTTTTAACTTCTTTATCTTTATGTTAAATTTTGTTAATTATTGAGTCGAAAGAATCCAATTGAATCTTGATTCTGCTTACAATGTGCTCTTTTAACTGAATTAGCTTTAAGTGAGCTAGGTTTTTCAGGACAATCTGTCCTTCCGGTGAGCGTCGGAATTTGTTGATTGTCACTTAATTTACTTAAATTCAGATAATTATTTTAAAAAAAGCAACATGTGTTATTAAAACTGCCCCACTCTCCCCTAAACTAATCTTTCGAGCACACTGCACAAAATAATAAATTTGCCTTATCAGAAAATAGCAGTTTGGTAGTCTTACATTATCTTTATCTCTTTATTGAAATATCGCTAATATTGATCACTATAATGTTACTTTAAAAATCATAAAACTCTTTTTCAGGAAACATAAACGCCTCAGTGATTAATTTTCATTATTAAAAATTCGTGTAAAGATCTTATTAGAGAGATTAGCTGTATAATAAATTCAAAAGACGTACTTCCTCAGAAATTGCTTATTTTGGCGGAACAATATGTTACCAAAGAGGAAATTGTGAATTCCTAATTGGATTTTCCCTAAAAGATCATCAATATAGTGTTCCTCTGTTTGGATTTTCCAACTAATAAATCCCCCAATTTCCGAAGATAAATCTATTTAATGATGAGAAGAACTTTAGTTGCGGGAGTGTTGGATTGAATTAGGCCCAACACAATGACTAATTCATTGAAATTCCAGTCCGGGAACACAAATTCTCGTATCACACGCGTCATCTTCAATTCATTTAATAGAAGTAATTAATTCATCTGGTCCGCGAGATGGATGAGTGCATTCTGTCAGCAAAATAGAAAATAAAAAGAAAAACTATTTGCGATTTTTAACTCCAATGCAGAAATTCGTCTCTGTGGTGGAAGATGTTTTTCTTTAATGAACTGAGACAATTTCTTGTGATAGCGAATTTCTTAGCTTTAGGGCATTTTTAGTATGGAAAGCAGAGGCTGTGGGACATGCTGGAAAAATTGTTACAGTATCTCTGTCTCTCGGAATTGAACAAATACAATGATGGTAATTGTTTGACCGCTAAATTACTCAAGATACGTCTCCATTGAGATGGAGATGGTGTTGAGAGCATAAGCATACAACATGCATCCAAAGTGGACAACAGACGGAATTTTAGTTCTATCGGGAACTCGAAGCGATTGAGATGGAAATCTCTGGACAGAGTCAAGCAAAGTGTTGTTAAAATTTGAGAAAATTCACACGCGGTTGGTGATTTGGATATATTACGTAAAAGGGGTGGTCAAGTAAGGTGTTTTTAGTGCTAAATGCAAAGGAGAAGGTGTAAAAATATGAATTTGTTCACTGAGGGAAAAATTAAAGTTGTGAAGTGGATAATATTTGTAAAATTATTTTAGAAGTGCTCGTCATTGTATCGTATTAAAATATAGTTTATTAGAGTCCCATGGGGCAAAATGCGACTAGCCGAAAAGTTCAAAATTCAATATTTTTCAAGATCAAATAAACCAAAGTTTCTAATTTTAATTATCATTAACCTTCATAAAGATCCTTTAACATCAAAATCAAAACTTTTCAAAGATATTAAAAAGGAATACGAAAAATAACAGAGAATTTGAGCCCTGTTACCGGATAATATCACTTTACCCTCACTTCCTGTTATTAAGATTTTCCGATTCTTCTCCTCTAGAAATTCCATTTTTTTTTAATTTACCAATAATTCCACGGTAGGTGAAGAACTGGAGTTTTCGTCTCCAGTACGCCTTTTCTCCCTATCGTAAACCGTTAGCAACAGCTTTTGGACAATAGCGAATAGGTTAACTCAACGTAAAAATGTTCGTAAATCATATTGACGGCTCCATTCCATGCTATGCTAAGTCGATTTAGCTTTATGTTACTTCGAAAGATATGTTGTTCCTGAAACTGAGATCTACAACTGGTGAAAATTTGGTAGTCATCCGATGTTCGGGTAACGAGATATTTGAGACTTTGGAAAAAAAAATTACACGGGCAGATTTACACGGGTTGTCATTCTGAGATAGCGTAGTATGGAATGGAACCGTCGATATAACCTACAAACAATTTCCTAGAAGTTTGTACCTTTTTCACAAAGTTTGTTATCAACATCATCACTTGATGACACATTTTGCTTATTCACAAACATTTGTTCGTACTGTTTATCTGGCAAAACTTTTCAAACAAATGACAAAATTTTACGAACATATTTTATGTGTTTACAAACATTTACAAACAAATGTTTATAAAATAATAAAAAAAATCTCGTAAAATTATGATTATACGAACAAAATGTTTGTGAAAAAGCACAAACTATTACGAAATTGCTTGTGGGTAATACGATTTACGAGGATTTTACAAGTTTCCAGTAGAAATTTGACAAACATTTACAAACAATTTTACGAAATATATTTTTCTGTGTAGTAAAAAACTGCCTGCGATAAAGTTGTGCACTTATAAAAAATAAAATTTCTTAGTAAAATAAGTCAATTGCATATTTCTTTCATAATACCACGAAGCCCTTAATAAAACGATTTAAATGATTCATTCACAGATCGAGTTGAAAAAATTTAAAGATAGGTTTCGAAAGCCAAAGAAAAAGTATTTTTACAGTCTGCTTCGTTTCCACGGTAGCAGATGTATACTTCCTGTTCGATTTTCGAAATGTCTTAGCTGCCAAATTGTATCTGTATTTGCTTTGTTGAGGGGAAAATCAAAGCAACAACCATTATTATTATTATTATTATATAATACTCATCGTAAGAGCTAATTTTTCACTGGGGACTTTACGTTTGTACGTTTTACACAATTATTGTTCCTAACATGATCACTTGATAAATTTACAAACAACTTTACAAACAAAAGTTGTTGTGCATGGGACATTTCTTGTACTTTTAAAAACATTTGTTCGTAAACAGATAGATTTTCGTAAAATTTTGTCATTTCTTCGTAAAGTTTTGCCAAATAAACAAAAATGTACGAGCAAATGTTTGTAAAAGAACAAAAAATGCTCGTTAAGTGATGATTGTATAAACAATGTTTGTGAAAAAATACACACTTTTACGAACTTTGTTGGGGAAGTCCCCAATGCTAATTCACAAACATTTCCGAACAATTTTACGAAATAATTTTTTCTGTGTAGCAAAGAACGGCATTGGATCCGAATTACAGGGGGTCCCGAGATTATACATATCGAAATTATGTATATTATGGGATTATGCAAATACACTTATGAATTAATGCCCAACGCACAATAACTTTTGTTTAATAAACATGTTTTTGACATTTTAATGAGAATGAGTGAGATCTAGATCTAGTCATCTCGCTCATTCTCATGGGAAATTTTGAAAACATGTTTACAAACAAAAGTTATTGTGCGCTGGTCATAATGCCTATCATTAGGAGCTCATTTTGGAAATCATTTTTACAATTCCCCTAAATGTATGCATATTTTTCGAGGCGGTAAATTTAAAATGCGTAACTTATGTACAGTTGGCACTTGGAATAGCCCAAAAAACTGCTGCCAAAAATATTATACATATTTTACGGCGTTTCCATAACTTATTCAAAAAAGTCTCCTGAGAGTATGCAAAATTTCTGCATGCATAAAACCGTTTCGCGCGCTTTTTCTCAATATCGAAAATATACACAATCCCGGGACCCACTGTACTACTTTTAGAAGCAAATTCTAGAGATTTTAGCATTTATTTTATAGCATTTTGTTATTGATTTAAAAGCATAGTGGAATCATTTTTAAAGCATTATAGCAGTGTTTCTCTCTGGATACGTTCCTCCAGAATCAGAACGGTGGGTCGGGTAGTTTTACGCACGAGTTACTTTTAAAAGTATTTTTCAGACATTAAGTAACTTTTTACACTGAGAAAAATAAGGGGGTGCGATTAACTTTTTTTCATAACTTTAACACTTTTTAGATGTAAAAATATATCAACATTTTTTAATGTTAATTTTACACCTTTTTAAGGGTAAAATTAACATGAAAAAGGGTAACTTTAGCCCCCAATACACCTAAAAAGGGTAATATTTACACCGATCTTGGATTAATTCTGCAGGGTAAAATTAACATTTGCCGAATGTTATTTTAACTTTTTCGGATTTCTCTCAGTGTGTGAAAATGCTAAAATTCTTAGCAATAACCTTTGAAATTCATTTCATGTTCGTTCTTGAAAAAAAACGTGTTGGGGGCGCGGTCTATTTTTTAGTAGGCAAGATCTTTGCAGGGCAAAATTACATCGAGAGTTCGGAAACAGCTTCTTAAGGAGGCGTGACCTAAATTATTTTTTTCTGGAACAAGCTACGTTTATCAGATAAGTGATAATGTACGCTTATCTGAAGTTGTGCCCATTAAACACTGCAAATCGGAATTAAATATTTCAACTGACTAAATCTATTGTAAATCACTGTGAATAAATATACGTTTTCTAACAAATAAAAGCACTCTAGAAAGTATATCTATTCAACTTCTATTTATTTTTCTCTCAGTGTATTGTTAATCATAAATTGATCTCGAATGAACTCGACTAACAAATAAACAAGTGTAACATTGGTTGATGAATGAGTCATTCATCTAGTGATTTTTTTTTATTAATAAATATGCGTAATAAAACACCTTACAAAATGCCTTAGCTTGATCACCCATTTGACGATCTTGTAGATGATTTTTCTGCAATTTTTCCCTCGCAATTTCCAAGATACAAAAAAAAACAATACAGTGTTTTGTGGTAATTTTGCATTGAAGCTCAAGCAACTTTGCAAATTGTGAAGAAGAATGAGAAGAACTCAATAGAAGTGGTTTATTGTAAAATGTGCGCCAAATCTCACGCATTTTCTTATAGTCTTTCAAAATGAGAGATTCTCACAATTATGCATGGAAATTCTTGTGAAAGAACTGCTTGATGATTGAAAAGAGGGGCATTCTCTCATCTGGGGAAGGAAATATGAGTGAAGCTGGTGAAGAAGAAATGAATGAACTTCCGCGAAATTGATGAGTAATTGTATTCATTTGGAGTGTTGGGAATGCACCAAGACATTCATCTTCCCCACCTGAGGCATATTTTCTCGATGCTATGATGAATATGAAACGGTATCCGAGTCAAGGTAAAGTTGATTCCAGCTCATCAGTTGGGCTTGAGCTGGAGGAGAGGAAACCACCGATTCCGAGGCAGAGAACATCGCTGAGGAGATATGCAAATGACTGGACGGATTTCACAGCCAAGAGATCTGTGGATATCTATGAGAACTTAAGGACTGATGGGGAATACTGTGAAATTGTGAATGGTGCTGAGAACATCTATGAGAATATCTGTGACAAGTGTGGGAGGATTTATTCAGGTGATCAGTGCAGTGAGTGTTTTAAACCAACTACAAAGTCCTCTAAAAAATTTGTTGATTTCTTTGGAAGTTTAAAACGGAGGAATAAGGTATGTGTTCTGAAAAATATGGTCACAGATAAAAGAAATGAACCGATTGCGGTATTAGAAGTTTCAATAATTAAAATATATTATTTCATTCTTAATTTTACTGAATTTAATTGAAAAAAGAAAAGAATCTTAGAGGAATTTTCAAAAAAAATCAAGAATAGCAAACTTTGGAGGCGTGGCTTAAAATTATATATTGTCAGAACTTATTCAATTTATCTATTTAGGGTAAGTGTGCCAAATTCCGGCCAGCTTGCAATTTCGGCCACCTTTTTTGTTCCTCGAATTTTCATGAACTTTTAGATTTTACGTACTCTACAGATTATACAATGCAAAAGAATAACAAAAAATGTAGCTTCGACAAATGAAATGACGTGAAAAAGATATTGGAAGAATGCTCGAAGGGTAAGGAACTATGAGAATGAATACCACCAAAGCAATGTCTATATTTTTATTCATTTTAAAATATATTAAGAATGATTTAGAATAATTTTGAATAAAAACGGTAAACTCTTTACAAGGTTCCAAGCAACACTCTTTCAGAAGAAAGAATTTAAAAAAAATTAATTTTAAAATATTGCAATTCAAACTTCAGAAATTTAGCACACTTACCCTACATTCCCATATTTAAAAAATGAAATTAAGTATGTTTAGTGACCTATGTGCATGGCCACAAAATATATAACCTGAAAACGGATTTTCCAACGTTTTCATCAACGTTGTTTTTACAAAAAACGTTCCTGAAATTATGAATATTTATTAAGTTTAAAATAAATATAATTTATCAGTTTTTAAAACTCCTTAAAACAAGCAAACTATATACCAGTTTTGATCAAATGTTTTCTTTTTAGATTATTGGAACAGCGCTATAAAATAGACCACACCCGTTCAAGAAGTATATCAAATTAAACCGATACTGTTTTTTTAGAGCTTTCAGTGTTTGATTAAGGGACACTGTACCAAAATGTATAACAGTCAATATTAGATGATCGGTCAGTAGATTAATTTTTTGAATAATAAGAAACACGGATTTGACCTAGATCCTTCTCCTCCTTTATTACTCGGAGGAAGGGACCAATAAGCTCCGAAACGTTGTCCGAGTAATAAAGGAGGAGAAGGATCTAGGTCAAATCCGTGTTTCTTATGTATAACAGTCCTTACTTAAATATTTTTTACGGGTATAACTCCAAATAGACCAACCTCTTGGGAAATAGGCCACACCCTCTTTGGAAAGTATATCGCAGTAAGGTTAATGTTTTAGAACTTTCAGCTTAAGGACACTGTACTAATTGCTCTATACTCCATTCGAAAGATTTTACTTGTGAGCTTAACAAAATAGAGCAACCTCTGAAAAAAATAAACCACGCCCTTTTCAGACATTATATTTTAAATACAGTTGAAATTTTATAATTTCTGATTTTAGATTAAGAAATACGATATCCACTATATATTGTACTCTCTATTGTAAAAGAAATCATTTGTGAGCACAATTCATAGAGAATTCTATTGGAAATTAAGTCACGCCCCTTTGGGAAAATATATCCAAGTGAGGTTAATAATTCAGATTTAGAAAATTCAGTGTTTGATTAAAGAATACTGCACTGTTCTATAATATATATATACACACACTATTCTAAATATTTTGTTTGTAGACTTGAGAAAACTATTAACTACTTAAAAATAAGCCACGCCCTTTCCAGAAAGTATGTCCAAATACAGTTGAAACTTTATTATTTTCGGTTTTTGATTAAGAGATGTTGTATCACTCCGTGTGAAAGCTATTCTGAAAATGCTATACTAATTTGTGAGCATAATTCATATAGCCAAACCTTCGAACTTCTTGAAAAATAAGTCACGTTCCCTTTGAAAAGTAATATCCAAGTGAGATTAATATTTGTATACACCATTCTTAAGACTTCAAGAGACTTAAGCCACGCCCGTTTCAAAAAGTATATTCAATTACAGTTGAAACTTTTTAATTTACGCTTCTTGATACAGAAATATTGTATCACTCCATGTATAAATTATTCTAAAAATTTTATTTGTGAGCATAACTCGAGAAGATCTACCTACTGGAAAATAGACCACGCCCCCTTTGGAAATTAATCTCTAAATAAGGTTATCTTATTTGAAGTATTACAACTATCAATGTTTAACTGAAGAATACTGCACTGCTCCATGTATAAGCCACTCTAAAAATTTTACACGTGAACTTAACTCAAATATCCCAACTTATTTATAAGCCACGCCCCTTTCAGAAAATATTTTCAAGTACAAATGAAATTATAAGCATTTTAATGTTTAATTAAGGGATACTATAACACAATGCATAAAAGTTATTCATGAAATTTTATTTGTGAGCGTCACAAACACGAATCTCTTGGAAAATAAACCACGCCCCAGATTTGATACTTTCCCTTGTAGAAGCTACTTAAAAAAATATTTATGAGCTTGACTCAAATAGCCCAACCTATTAAGGAATAAGCCACGCTTCCTTTAGACTTGAATAACCTTAGAATTTTTTTTTTACTTCTAATGTGATAAATTTAAAAGTTTCAAATGCATTGAATTTTTCAATATGACCATATTTTTCCGAATGCACATTTTAAGGTGAGAGATCAGCGGAAGAAGCTGGAAATAATTCACAATGTGGATGGCTTTGATGGTGTCTTCAGCACAAGAGACACGTTTGATCTGACCGAGATTTGCCAGCTGAAAGAAGAAACTCGCAACACTTACGGACGCATCCAACCACAAAGTGATTCCACTTACTATGAAAATGTCTCGCCAACTTCCTCCAGTCCATGTGACGAAGTGAGAGATTCGTCACTGGCCGCCTGGATGATATCACTTCGGTGGGAAGTGGTTGATTACACTGACAATTGTGCAGTTAGTGTGAAAAGTGTTCCAAGTAAACTCTACGATCTTCAGTTGAGTGTGGAATCTAGTGCGTGCTGGGGGGAATATTCCAGTGCTCAAGAGGAAGATTTTACGCAGAATATTCTCATTTTTATCCAAAATATCAGTGAAAAGTGTAGAAAGAAACGAAGAAGAGTGGAAGAGCAGGAAGTGGTTGAAGAAACTCAAGAATTTGTGGGAAAATCCTTGGAAGTTGTTAATACTGTTCCTAGGATATCAGCTTTAAATCCCTTTGACTTCCTCAATCGGATCTTTCTCTCCATTGGCATCAATACAGCTCTGCTTGACTTCAACAACGAACTCATTGTCTTCTGCCTGCAGACACCGTCTTGGCGCCAAAATTCCCAAGATCTGGTCAATGAGCGCGAAAGTGCATTAGTCATGCAAATTCTGGAGAAAGAGGACAATCTTTCGTGCCGAGGGAAATGCCTAAACACAGAAATGTCGTCAGCAGCTCCAATCGCGGCCAATGATCAATTAGACACCAACAATCTCAATACACTGGGAAAGAAAGTCCCAACCAGTGCTGAAGACTTCAATATTAAGTGTGCAGAAGAGATCAGGGAACCAGAGAAGATCTATCAGCCCATTTGGAAGTTTCACACCGTGGGAATAGGACGGGAAGCTGTGGCTGTAGACACCTTTGAGTGTTCCTACAATTCAGAGGATTTTGTGGAAGAAATTGATTCTGGTGAATGGGAAATAGCTGAGGAATTTGAATTCTCCTCCAGCAGAGAGTGTCTTGCAGTGGAGGAGATTGAGGAACATCCCTGTCCTCAGGAAATCTCTCCATTCAGGACAATTTGCATTCTGTTCAGCAGAGAACAACCCCATCTCAATCGTTTCATTCATGACTACAGGAAACATCATCACATCTTTGAACATCCCATCGAGAAACCTGACCAAAGTACCCAATACGAGACTCAAAGCAATAAAAACCAAATTCAGGGCAGTTCTGGAAATAATTTCCCAATCCCTGACTCAGTGATGGCATGGAAATTCATGTTACTCAATGCAAACTATCCTGAAGACGAAGAAGATGTGGTAATTTATACAAAGAAATTTTCTTATCACTCCCATTTGCTAATCACTGTTTACAAGATATTTCTCAATAACCTTATCAATTAATTCTGTTTTTTTTCTCTCCCCATTTAGATAATTTCTCCTTCCACTTTTGAAGCACTCAGCCAAAGTTTCACGGACTCCATGGAGTCATTTAAGGCCATTGGTACCAGAGGCGTGGATTTCCGTAAGGCGATACATACCTTTTTTTTTACAAAATAACGAATCGTTTTTGATGATTCTTTTCACTTCTTTGAATTGTTTTGGGAGCATTTCATGATTTTCTGGGGAAATCTCTGAAATCTGCGACAAGAAATAATACAGTGACATAATAATCTCTATAAATATGCCACTCAATTGGCTTTATTTAGGCATATGAGTAACATTTCTTTGAATGATTTGCTTATTCAGTTGCGGAACTCTTTATTGTGGTTTAGTCTCTGAAAAAAATAATTTGCTTCTATTCTCAGACCAAGAAAATTTCAACATTTTAATTTTCATGTAAATTTTATTCATAAATTTAAAAGTAAAATCAAGGGGCTGACAATTGTGCCTCTCATGGTTCACTTGAATGTTGATCTGCCAATTTATTGCAAAGATCGGCGAGAAATCATGCCGATCTGTCAATTTTTGACACAAAATTGGAATTTATTTGTCGTGTTCCATGAGTTATTCAAATGTCGATCTGTTAATTTTTCGCAATTACAGTAGACTCTGTCAAATTCGGGCATTTGGAACCAAAATGTCACCCAAATTAGAGAGAAATTCGGGCGAAAAACTTTTTGAAATGCAACGATTTTTTATTCATCTGCATACTCATATTGAGTTTACGTACTCAAATATATTGTAAATATCACGAAAATCTCTTCAAAATGCAAAATTACATCAAAATCAAGACAAACTATGGCAAATTTAAAGATATTTGCTTCATTTGATAATCATAATCAAACTTAAAAAATGTCGACAAACTTTTTTCGAATTTAACTGTCGCCCGAATTAAAAAGTATCCCGATCTTAAAAGAGCCGAATTAGCGAGAGTCTACTGCAATAGCATCTTTTTATTATTGTAACAATCAATGCCGATTTTAACAAAAATCATACCGATCTCCGGAAATTTGACATCAAATCGATTCAATCGATTAAACTGAGTGTTACCGATCAGTTGATTCTTCGCAAAAATTGTAGAGATCTGCGGATTTATTGAAAATATCGACAGAAAAGTCATGCAGATCTGTCATTTTTTGACACAAAATTGGAATCAATTTGTCATTTTATGTTTCACGATTTATTCCAAATGTCGATTTTATATTTTATAACAAATTTTTATTATTGTGGCAAACAGTGCCGATTTTAGCAAATATCATACCGATCTGTCGATATTTGACATCAAATCGATAGAGTTCTCAATTTATCGCTTTCGGTTTATTTGAGTTTATGCAGATCTTCCGATTTATTGCAAAGATTGGCAAAAAATTGTGTAAGTTTGTCAATCTTTCTCATATCGCAGAGCTTTTTCTTTTTATTACTGGTCGCATTAGAGACGAAACCGATGAAAAGTTCTCGATTTTTCGCTTTCGGATTAATTGTTTGTTAATTTGTTGACATTTACGAAAATCTTACCGATCTAATGATTCCTTGCAAAGATTGTACAGATCTGCCGTTTAATTGCATAAATCAGAGAAAAAATCGTACCAATTTGTAATTTTTTGACACAAAATTGGAATCAATTCGTCATTTCATGTTTCACGATTTATTCGAAATGCCGATTTCGTATTTCGTAGCATTTTTTTTTATTATTGTGACTCAGTGTCGATTCTAGCAAATATATCATACCGATCTGTCGATGTTTGACATCAAATCGATTAAGAGTTCTCAATTTATCTCTCTCGCTTTATTTGACTGTCAATTTGTCGATCTTTACGAGAATCTTACCGATCTGTTGATTCTTCGCAAAGATTATGCAAACCTGACGATTTATTGCAAAGATCAGCTGAGAAATCGTGCCGGTCTGTCAATCTTTCTCAATATCAGTGAATATCAGTGTCGAGATCAATGAAAAGTTCTCGACTTGTCGCTTTCGATTTATTTGAGTGTCAAATTATCGATCTTTATGAAAATCTCACTGATCTATTGATTGGTCGCAAATATTATGCAAATCTGTCGATTTACTGCAAAGATTGACTAAAAAATCGTGCCGGTCTGTCAATTTTACTCATTTCAGAGCCTTTTCTTTTCATTATTGTGAATATCAGTGGCGGAATCAATTTCAATTTGTCGATTTTTATTAAAATCTTATTAATCTTATTGATTCTTCGTGGAGTTTATGCAGAAAAATTATTTAAAGTTTATCCCTGAAAAACATGCCAATCTGTCAATTTTTTGACAAAAAATTGGGATCAATTCGTTAATTCATAAATTGTTCAATTGCCAATCTGTCAATTTCTCGCATTTCAAGACAATCTTTTTTACTATTTTGACAATTAATGCCGATTTTAGCCAAGGTCAGGCCGATCTCTAGATCCCAATTGATGAAAAATTGTCAATTTGTCGCTTTTAGTGCAATTGAGTGTCAATTTATTAATCTGTAAGAAAATATTTTCGATCTGTCGACATTTACTAAAAACAATCGTGCAATTTCTTTGCTAAAAATGCACCAATTTGTCGATTTTTGACACAAAATCGTCGTCGATTTGTTAATCATCTTAAATCATTTCATTTTCTATCTATTGAGTTTTTAGAGTTTTTATGAACTTGCCGATCTGTCGAATCAATCTTTCAATCTTTCTTATCTGACAATCTATCAAAAGATCATTCCCATCTAGCAATTTTTGCAAAGATTGTACCGCGATTTATCGTTTTTTGACATAAAATGAGCCAGACTTGGTCAAATTTCCTCTCAATGCGAACCTCCTTGAACGTTCTTCTGTCGACATTGCAAATGATCGTATAGATCTGCCAATTTTTATTTGATCATTCCAACTTCCAATTTTTAATTGCAAAGATAATGATGAAGGATCGTGCCGAATTGTCAATTTTTCATACGAAATTGGAATAAATTTGTCAATTTCAGAAAATTGGAATAAATTGTCAGAAATTTGCTTTCTGTATCACAAAACTTTCCTTTCAAAATATACTTGATTTACTTTATTAAATCTAATAACAATAAAAAACAATTGATTGTAATGTATTATATATTTTAATGAACAGCATCATCAAAGATTTTCGTGGGAGTTAATGCTAATGCTAATCATCTGCTGCTTCAATCACAATGCAGTCATTAAGTCTGCATTGATAATTTGCGTGAGAGTCTGCATTAATTGGAATTTGTAAACATAGCGTAGGATTTTGCATATCATGTAGCAAATCATTTAATTAATTTTTCTAACAACAATTCAAAGAAGTGAATGTTCATTCTTGTAATTCTCATAAAATGCCTAGCATTTTAAAGCAGAAAAGAGGTTACTTTATTAGAGTGTGAGGTTATGTTAATCATAACCTAGAAAGGAAAAATTTTTTGTTTCGCATTAACTGAAGGATTTTCTCTTACTTTCTTTCATACACAGTAAAAAAATTACAAGGATAATCCTTGCTTTGCTTTTTTACCACTATTATTCTTGTAAAGTTACTCAAATTATGTATTTCAGCAAAATGTGTAATATGAAAATGTGTAACTTAAATTTGATGTAATTGCAAACCGTGTAATAAATTGTGAATGATTACACAATTGTGAACATTTTCTTACATATTTCGTGTAAAATTACACAGTTTTCAAATAAAATGTGCACAAATTACACAGTTTTCAGACAAAATGTGTACAAATTACACAAATGTGTATTAGTACACACGATTACATGTTTAATGTAAAATTTAAAATGAAAATAATGGTAAAGCAGCCAATAATTTTTTACTGTGTAGTTATGAAAGGATATTAAAGTGACTGATGACATGACCAACTGATCTAAAAGTTCTTTAAGTGTTAATATAGTATTATTCTAACCTCACAAATATAAAAGATCCTTATTGTTTGAAATGTTTTAGTTCTTAGAGGTTAGATAAATATAACCTTAAATTCTAGAGTAACTTCAAATTCAAGAGTATCTCTAGCATAGCAAATAGAATAACTTTTTTTAGGTTATGAAGAATATAACCTCATTTTTAATATAACCTCTTGTCTTAAGGTGAAATCTAACAATGTTCAAATGAAATTTCAGTCCGAGGACGATCGAAGGAAGATCAGGAAGCCGTTACAGTTGTTCACTATAAATGTGATCTTGGCAAATTCAGTAGTAGTAGTGTGGACAATCTTTCAACACTTTCTACAGATGGTCCTCAATCCTTAGCTTCATCCTCATCAAATTCGCCACCGTTGGAGAACAAAAAATTCCCAAAGATACTGAGACCCCTGACAAAGACTCCCTCACCAACCGTTTCCATTCGCGCACGGAAAGAAGAGAAATCCAGAACGGTCTTTGGGCCAAATCTCAATGACATTCGGCTGGATCCGGACGAGGGAATCCCAAAGTTTGTGGTGAAGTGCATTCAATGCATTGAAATGCAAGAGAATATCACTACAAATGGAATATATCGAGCTTCAGGGAATAAAATCCTCATTGAGGCCGTTAGGAAGAAGATGAATGAGAGGCATCACATCCGGAAGGATCTCATTTGGACATTTCTGGAAAAGCAGGACGTTCACACACTCACTGGTAGCCTCAAGTTGTTTTTTCGCAACCTGACTACCCAGCTCATTCCCGATGATGTTTTTGATAGACTTCCTCAGCCACTAGGTATGTCCTTCGTCATTTGCCATTGCAAGTGTCAAAGCGTTTTCTAACCAACTAAACCAGAGGCGTGCAAGATCCGTTGAAACCGAATAAACGTCAAATGAAACATGTACGTCAATGGTCAAAACGCTACCACAACAAATTTATTTTGACGTTTATTCGTTTTTTAACGGTTCTTGCACCCCTCTGAACTAAACTAAACCTTGTTTTTGCAGATGAAAACTCTGTGCAATGGATTAAGGCAGAGATTGAATCATTGCCAGACATTCCTCGGAAAACTCTGAACTTTCTCATCAGGCACTTGGTCAAGGTGACTCAGTATTCAAGTGAGAATTTCATGAATTCCAGCAATCTATCCATTTGCTGGGGAGCTTGCATCTTTGCCTCTTCCCAGAAAGCCCTCGAAACATTCGATACCAATGACGTCATCAGGAAAAACTACTTGATAAAGCTCTTAATTGAGCGGTATGACAGTATTTTTGACCAAATTAGATAGTTTTTGTAGATTAATTGTTCACTTTTACATTAAAGACTTTGTACTAAAATAACTAAAATAAATTATTTGTAAATAACACAAAAATCATCAGGAATTTTAAAGCGTGTCCACGATAAAATTGTTCCCAAGAATAATGCTTTAAAAATTAAGTCTATACATAATATTAAAAAAAGAAAAATATTTTTTGAAACTTTAATTCAGGCCTGAGCTAAAAGAAAAGCCGAAGAGAATTTGGTGGTGCCTGTTGGCATTCTTCGAAATGCCGCGAAAATTCACATAGAGAAAATGACAGGTTTTTTAATGTGAAAATTGTTTAATTCCTTAGAGTTAAGTCATTTTCACAAGAAAATCCTTTTAATAATTTAGTTGAATACACTTATTTGGGTTAATTGTGAATAATTGTCGATATTACAACAAAAACATTGGGATGACATTTTGAGCTGGAAGACTCATATTCTTTTGAGCTGTCCCAAAATTCAGGATAAGTTTGAGAAAAACCCTTTTGTACAACACTATTTTCGTTAATAAGGAATGCAAAAGTACATATTACAAGAAGGGACACGACCTGATAATAAGGATAAAATAGAGAAGAAAATATTTTGTCGCATTTCAGAGATTTATTGCAACCGCAGCGCCGCCAGACGTTTGTCAAATGAGTTATTTGTGTCACTATCTCTCTCTCACAGTTGAATTGCGCGCGATTTAAGAACTTTCCATTTGAAGTGATATTTGAATTTAATTTCTTTGTATTTCTGCAAGATTCAAGTAAAAGGGTGTGTAGTGAACAGCTATCCGTCTTCCGACAAAGATATCAAGAAGACAATTTCTTTCTATATGAGTTTTTATGTCTCTTTGGCGCAAAAATATTTATCATGGCACCGTGAATGAGCGGGATTAGTGTTACCAGTAATTTGCATTGTAATTTCCATTAAAACTATTAACACAAAATTTCCGATATTACACGACTTTTAACGAGCACAGGTCTGCTTTAATTCAAGGATCGTATTAAATATAATAACTAAAGTTCGAATCCTCTTTAAGATTATACTCGTTATTAAATCAGTGAGGCGCTACCCTTTACCAGGTAGAGACTTTTTGATATATACTGGTTCTCATATATTTTAGTCAGGTTTTATACATATGGGAAATAGGAAGATTAAACTCCCTCCAGTTGCGTCAGAGTTGATCATCCTTTCGGGACAGGAAAAATACAAAAATTTTTGCCAGAGCTTTCGACGCTACAACGCACCTTCCTGAGTGACTTTCATTATCACTATCGATAAAGCCCTCGGCATCGCTAAATTCTATTCACTTCTTGATAATCTTAGCCTAAAACCGTAAGTTGATATCCTTGGTCCTCTCTCTCTCCAGAAGCAGTCAATGACGGACAATTAGCCACAAAAATCGATTTTTGGCAGGTATCATATTCAGAAAATACTTCTCAAATAAGTGTACAACTTTTCACAAACTTTTATTTATCTTAAATGTTAATTTCAATGTAAATTTAATATTTTTAAACGTAATCTATGACCCTTTAAGAGACCATGCCGTTACCATTCTCTTTCGCTTTCTCACTGCTCCTTGGTTTTCTCCCAAGAAGCATAATGGATATCTTTGGCCAGAAGAGTGCCAGAGCAAATTGACAAGCAAAAACGATGTAACCATAGTAAAAGACAGAATTGTAGTACCTCCAGACCCTCGAGAATGTAACAAGTTGGAAGGCCATGGCCATGTAGGAGAAGGCAAAGATATTGTAGAACCCAAGGCATACCTTGAGCCAGAGCGGAAAGACTCCAAAGGAAGATCTCAGGCGTTTCAAACAGAGGTCCTCAATGAGTACGTATAAGGCTCCCATGGTAATAGAGAAGTAGTAACCGGAATCACTTCCATGCCAAAAAGCTGAAACAAGTAGAGTAGCTGCTGTGCGGAATTTGCGGAATGGGAAGCGCTTGTGAACATTCATAACCATCCAATACTGAACACACATGTTCCAGGACTTTGAGTAGTCCCGAAAATTCCAACAGGTTTCTACGGTATAGATATCGCAGTTCTTGATGGTGTTGAAGTCGTAGGTCCCATCCCAATCTTCCAAGAGTTGAGGATCTTTGGTCCTTGGACCTCGTCCAGGAATTGATTGAAAAACAGATGGATAGGCTCCAATTCCAGCTGCCGAGAAGAGGCATTCACTGAAAATCAGTGCACAATACATCTTCATTCGGAAGATGAGAAATACTGGCCAAATGTACCACATTCTCAGGAGAAATGACTCTTTTGTGTAGAATGAATCATCAAACATCTTTTCTAGAGGCCAAAAGTAGTTCGCTACAAGACATACAAAAAATATAAACGGGAGTGGTTTAAATTTTTCCACAATATTCCTTTCACAAGCTTCTGTAAGCTTCTCATCGGACGAGTATTTCTCCACAAAGGAATCCCTGTAGGTTCTGTAGGTGACATAGGGTCCTGTAATGACTGATACGTAATTGAAACAGTAACCAAAGATGTTCTTGAGAGTTATCTCGGCTAATTCTTTCTCATGGTAAGGGATCTGTTCGTATTCCTCCTTGGAAGCTTTCCTGCACTTCAGTGTGGCATCTTTCACCTCAAAAGCTAATCCTACGAGCTGCAAAATTAGGGAATAAGGACGAAACTTAGGGTAAATTGGTACAAGTTGGGCAATGGTACAATTTGGACAGGGATTTTTTTTTTGATAAAATTAGTACTTCATTTTTATTTGTATATTTTTAATGCTTTAGTTTTATAATTTGGTTCCTCGTGCTTAAAAAAATTTAGTACTATAAGGGAAGAGTACCCCGGATCGGAATGTTAAGAGACATGCTCGATATTTAGTTGAAAATATAAGTCTCAAAACACTATTTAGTATTTTTATGTATCCTCATTGGGATATTAGTGATCCCTTTAACTATATCTGTGCATTTTAATTTTTAATTTTTACAATAAATTAATAAAAAATATGTGTAATTGCAAACTTGCACTATGTACCTCGGATCGTCAGGAATTTAATCAGTATTCTCACGGAAAATTGATTTTATAAATTAAATCTGAGCTAATGCACTGCATTCTTGTTATCATTAAATGATAAAAAGTAGCTAATAATTTTTAAAAATTCATTTAATTTGGAGCAACAATGCGATATTAACCTGTCGATCCGACGAACACTGTCGATCGCTGGTACTCTTCTCTTATTTATAAAGAAAAAATCCCTATCCAACTTGTATCACTTTACCCTACTGAAAACTGCAGTAAACTTTATGTAACTTACCTTGAGCGTTAAGATCATTTGGGTGAAATATGTGAAACGTTGATGGGGAGGCGTTTGTAAACCAAAATAATTAGTCTCTCGGAAGAACAAGAGGTACAGGAACATAAAAATGCAGACAAATATGTGGCATTGTCTGAAAATATCCCAAGAAAGATCATTAAAAATTTGTGATATACAAATTTTAAACTAAAAGGTAAAGGTAGCGAATTTTAAAGGTATTTTAAAGATTAATTTTAAAGGTATTTGGAGGTATTTTAAAGGTAGCGAAACATTATTTTGGACTTTTCCGAGGGCTTACAATACCGTCCACGTTAAGTGAAACATCGGACATATTTGAATAGGTCAAGCTCGATTTTGTCATTTAAATGGAGTGACAACTGGTTTTGGCCATGGTTACATATCCTATTAACAGGGCAATCGACAAACGAAATAGCAAATAAGCAACCAGTTGTGACTGGTTAACCGGTTACCGAAAACCGGAAAACCGGTTAACCGCCCTCCAGAATCTGGAGACGATTTTAAAACCGTTTTTTACTGCTTGAACTCCACGGAAAGCAATATATATACAGTAGAGTCTCGCTATAGTCCATATTTGGTTCCAGATTTGACACTTGGGTCGCAATATAGTCCATGTCATTTTTTAAAATGATCAACGACTTTTAGTATTGAAATTTCTCGACGGCTTCCACTTTCTTTGCGATTGTGGTACTTGTCCTCGCTCTCTTCATTATGGATCACAATTATCACAACTACTCAATAAAGTTTGCCAAAAATATTAAAATAATTATGACAACATTGCATGTCGCGTACTAAAAAAACATAACCTCAGTGATTTGAAATCAACGGTCGATAAATTGTGGACTATAGAGCGATGGCCTATAGCGGGACTCTACTGTAATATAATCCCTCGATTTTGATTTATATATATATTTCGACTCCTTAGTCCCCAAGGAGTCGTATTTTGAGAGGATTTTGGAAATCTGAAGTTTTGAGATTTTAGCGTCACGCTGTTTGTCCGTCTGTCCGTCTGTCCGTCCCGCTGTCGCCAGCTCTAGAGGCCAAACGTTTAGAGATAGCGACTTCGGACCTTCAGCGGACCCCCCATAAGTTGACCCAAGGATCGTTAACATGCCCTTCATTACCCCCCCCCCCAACCCCTCCCCTTCCCCTCCAAAACCATGTTTTTTTTGGGATTGCTCGAAAACGCATCGTGCGATTTTTGTCATTTTTGGATATGTTTTAGAGATTACCCAGGCGGACGTTTCGTCCTCAGACGAAAATACCGTTGAATCATTCCTAATAACGGTTTTTCAAGGTCAAAGATTAAAAAAGACACTAGAGAATGCAAAGGTCTTGGAATTTCCAACAAAACTGAACCGGTTCCAATCGGTTTTGAATCAGTGATGAACCGGTTCATAAACAATAAATAATTTTTATACGAAATTCAAGTAAATTACTCCTGAGGTGTATTTTGGGAAATATTTTGAGCGATTTATAAGTCGGTTAAAATCGGTTGTGAACCGGTAATGAACCGATTATTTACCGATAAGTAATTTTTGTTCGAATATAATTTTTAATACTCTTTAAACTATTTTGTGGAATCTATTGAGTGATTTATGAATCGATTCAAATCTGTTGAGTACCGGTAAATGGTAAATGATGCGAAAGTACTTTTGAAGTATAGAATCTAAGTCACGAGTTCGAGCATTTCGCAAAGCCTGAGACGCTTTGCCTCCCCTTTTTTTAATGTGAAACCGATTTAAAACATCATCAAAGCTTCATTGACGACGGAACTTCAAAATGGTTACAGTGCACGCTTCTTTATCCGGATGATTAGGAGACAACATGACAGATGTCCGCTTCGTAATCTGGATGGATTTTTTGAATTTGTTCAACGTCTCGAAAATATAATACAAGGGTTTTTTCTGTAGAATTAGTATAAAAGTTTTAAAGAAGTTTAAAAAGATATAATTAGAGAATTCTATGCTATTATACTTCATTTACTAAACAAAAACCTCACAGGATAATTCATTTTCATTGCTGAACACACATGAATACATAACCTCAAAATTATTTTAAATGTAACCGTCGATAACTCGTCCGGATTACGCCGATCCGGATGAGAAAGCGGGCACTGTACATGGAATGTGAAAAAGCCATGCAAGATATTGTAAAGCCTTCTTGAAGTAAAGGAAGATCGACAGGCATAGGCTGCTAACCTGGGTGTCGTAAGCCTGCGACCCCGATAGGGATAAGCGATAAAAAGTGAATGTACATATGAATAAATGAATGAGCGTGATCACACGTTACTGAGTACCGCTCTGAATTATATTTACGAAAATTATGTCAGGTAAAGTTTTGCACAGGTACGTATAATGAGAAATTAAATTCAATTGAAGCATTGAAGCCCGTTTCCGGGATACAAAATCCGTATCGACTTTTCTTTCATGACAATTTACAAACATATAAAAGTTTTTATCGAAACAATGGAATGTGTTCAATTACACTCAAAAAAATCCACGGTTAAATGGGTATGTAAAACAGGGTTTGTCTATCAAACTGATGCCAAACCCTGTTTCAACCTAAACGTGGCAAGGTTTGACGTACAAGTATTTTTTAAACCCTGTTTCACCCAAACCCTGAAAAGGTAGAAAATCAAATCCTGTTATGGATATTGATTTACCTTGCCGTCAGTAAACCTTGGCAGGAATGAAGACCAATCCTCGTCACGATTATATTTTAAACCCTGTTTTCGTCAAACCCTGGCAAGAGTAAACCATAATCCTTGTCAGGGGTATATTTTAAAACCTTTTTCTCAGTAAACCTTGGCAAGAATGAAGACCAATCCTCGCCATGTTTATACCTTAAACCCTGTTTCGTCAAACCCTGGAAGGAGTATGGCTTAACCCGTAACACGGGTTACACTCAATCCTTGTTTCCATCAACCCCTGGCAAGCGGAAAAACAACCCTTGTCATGAGTTTATTCAAATCTCGCCTCTTTCAACCCCTGGATGACTAATTTTAACCCTTGTTAAGATTAAAATCAAATTTACTTGGAAAATAATTAAATAAAACTAGAAATTCTTATTATAATATTTTGCATCACTAAGGAAATAAAAAGTAACGGCTAGAATAAAAAGTTTATACTTTAGGCGTTATTTTCTTATTTTCTCAGTGAAGAAAAATATTATAAAAGGAATTTCTAAGCCTTATTTAATTGTTTTACATGTAAATTTGACTTAAATTCTAACAAAGATTGAAAAATGATCTCCAAGAAGTTTACTTAAGTGAGATTTGAATTTCTCATATACATACATCAGTGTAGAAGTATAAAAAAATTATAATTAGGTTAAGTAAACATTTAGAATTTATTACAATAAAATAGTACTTGTTTCTCTAACAATATATCATTATAATTCCTTATTTTACTATTAAATAATTACAATTTAACACAAATATAAGAATTTATAACTCCTAGTTATTTCATTACCTACTTTAAACTTTATTATATTATTATTTTTTAAGGTATCATAAAAATATCTGTTATTTAAAGCTTTTTTAAACAATATTGGCAAAAACTAGGGAGTAAATTTTACAACAGCATGAGAAAAGTTATTTTCAAAATAATTAAGCAAAAACTTAGGAAAATCTATCAAGAAAAATTGACAGTATTTGTTTACCTGTATATTCTTTTTCAATATTTAATCTTATCTCAATGAAAAATAAATAAATATATCTAGATTACCTTAACAGCTTTATGGCGTCTACACACTAGTAGAATTTTTTTTTAAATGCCTTTTTTAAAAAATTCTGACGTTTCTTCCTACAAGGATATGGGAAATTTGCTTTAAAAAGGCATTTTTAAAAAAAATTTCTACTAGTGTGTATACGCCAGCATGGGGTATACACCCTAGTAGAAATTTTTTGTAGTATTGGAACTTTAAAAAAAATATATACATATTCTTTGATAACAAAGTACAACATGTGAAGAATATTTTCTCATCTCAAAGCTTCAAGCCAGTGAGAAACTTTAGGATAGAGCCTTTACAAATTTATTTAAAGCCAATTGAGAAGCATCAATTGTAAAAGCTCTTTTTAAAATCTCAATTTGTGAGATTTATATGCAAAATTTTTCGAAAACTAATGCATCAATTTCATCGAAAATTTGCATACTTCTAGAGTTGATTGCTTAAAACTTAAACAAGGATTTGTTTTTTTTTTCCTTGGTCATACCTTATTTTGCACGGCGAAATGTAGTGTAAAATACGCCATTTTTTCTTGTAAAAAATGCTATTGAAAACAAATTTCATGTTTTTAAACTTTCGTTGAAATATAACTTTTACTCAACTGCTAATAGCAAATATTTAGTTTTCTGATTTCAGAGAAAAATTATGTGAGTTATGTCTCCGAAAATCATTTTAAAAGATCAGCCTCTTTAAATTTGCAAATGAAAATTTTAGAAAATATTGTTCTAATGTTGTACTTTTATGTTTCAGAGTTGAATTTGAAGAAATATTCTTTATTATATTTTAAAAAAATTAAAGAGGGCATATTTTTTTGGTTTCTGAAACCTACGTAATTCCTGAAATTAATCAATCCTGCTTCAGCCTGCACCACTTCAAAGGATGTGTAAGCAGGACGGTGGCAATAATTTTATTTTGCACTTTCCACTGCTCCCTGGCGTGCTTCTGCTCTCTCCTCTTGAAATTTTAGGTAGAAGTTCCATGTTTCAGTATGATCCCCTCGTTCGAACTTCTGCAAATCTGGAGTTCCGACATCTAAGAAAAAATGGTAACATAAACTGAAATTACAAAATTTATCTTAACCGTTTAGACATGTAGATAGATAGATAGATACAGTGAGTGTCAATAATTTGTTGCCTAATGGATGTTTGAGAAATCAAGTGAAAAAAATGATAGAAAAAATACTTTTCCAAATTTTTCTTTTTGCAGATGAGTTCCTTGTAATCCGTAGATATTATTTATAGTTTTCAAAAAAAATAATTAATTTTATTTCATATCAAAAATAATTGTTTTCCAAAAGTTGGTCATTTTTGAAAAATCAAAAGTTTGTTGCCTCATTTAAAAAAAACTAATTCAAAATGGTGAAAACGTGCAACCAACTTTATGTAAACCGGTTACATTTTGAGCTTATGTCATTTGATAGGCAAATGGTGGATTTGTACATTTTTAAGGCTGTTAATGGTAAATATATAGGTGTAAGAGTGATGATAAATAACAAGAAATAATCAGATTTTTGATAATTCATAATTTAGGTTATAATGGCAAATTACAAAAAGTTGAAAGGTGGGATATTGTCCAGAGATACTGCTGGAAGGAATCGGCGTCGCTTAATTGCCAAATTTTATGGAAATTCATAAAAAGTTATACAGAAAATGGTCAAATATTATAGTTATGAGGCACGAGTACATCTGAAAAACGCTACTGGTAGACCCAGGGTTTCGACTCAGAAAGTCGATAACCGCATTCTAGGTATCTCTGATAGTAACCCCATGATGTTTGCTTGAAAAATTCAGAGTCGGCTGGTTACAGAAGGCATACAGGCTTCAAAACCAACCGCAATTTAATGAAAGTGGTAAGAATAATTACTTGGTTTGCAGGTTTCCATTGGTAAACAAAACCAATCTGGTTAAAAGGTTGTAAATTCACTTGGAGCATGCTAAAAACGTAAAAATACAACCTCTTACGCAGTTTGGTTTTGCTTACCAATGGAATCTTGCGAGCCAAGTACCTATTCTTATATTTTCTTTCATTTTGAGTTTGATTTTCGAAGCATTTGAAGCCTGTATGCCTTCTGTAACCAGCCGACTTTGAACTTTTGAAGCAAACATCATGGGGTTACTATCAGAGATACCTAGAATGCGGTTATCGACTTTCTGAGTCGAAACCCTGGGTCTACCAGTAGCGTTTTTCAGATGTACTCGTGCCTCATAACTATAATATTTGACCATTTTCTGTATAACTTTTCATGAATTTCCATAAAATTTGGCAATTAAGCGACGCCGATTCCTTCCAGCAGTATCTCTGGACAATATCCCACCTTTCAACTTTTTGTAATTTGCCATTATAACCTAAATTATGAATTATCAAAAAACTGATTATTTCTTGTTATTTATCATCACTCTTACACCTATATATTTAACATTGAGAGCCTTAAAAATGTACAAATCCACCATTTGCCTATCAAATGACATAAGCTCAAAATGTAACCGGTTTACATAAAGTTGGTTGCACGTTTTCACCATTTTGAATTAGTTTTTTTAATGAGGCAACAAACTTTTGATTTTTCAAAAATGACCAACTTTTGGAAAACAATTATTTTTTATATGAAATAAAATTAATTATTTTTTTTGAAAACTATAAATAATATCTACGGATTACAAGGAACTCATCTGCAAAAAGAAAAATTTGGAAAAGTATTTTTTTCTATCATTTTTTTCACTTGATTTCTCAAACATCCATTAGGCAACAAACTATTGACACTCACTGTAGATAGTTGTTTATTCATTAGCAAAAAATGAGACTAAATCCCGTGGAAAATAGAAAACGTATAAAACGGTTAACTCGAGATTAAAAAAAGAAGTTAAAACGTAATCTTGACACAGTTTAAAATTTAAAAGTCTTTAGAATATTTTGCGGTGAACAGCATTTCACAGTTTTTTCACTAAAATCACGAGAAATTTTATCGATTTTTTTAGAAAATAAAGATAAAGATAAGAAAATAATAATTTTTAAAATTTCGTGAGAACCCCGTTAAAAATACAGAAAACGCCGCACTTTAACTTTGGATGCGCACACTTTGCACCAATACTAACCGTGGCAAGGATAAAAATCAACCCTTGAGAGATTAAAACACTTAAGGTTAACTCAAGGTTAAAACAGGGATAAAATCCTAATCTTGACACGATTTAAAATTTAGGCGTACGGAAAATCCTCAGTGAACAGCATTTTCACGCTTTTTCCACTAACACCTTCAAGAATTTCACCGATATTTTTTATGAAAATTAATTTCTCACTGTTTATTTAGGCATTGATGGTGGAAAATTGGGATAAATTCTGTGAAAACTTGAGGAAACGCCGCACAATGGCTTTAGACGCGCACACATTGCACCAATACTAACCGTGGCAAGGATGAAAATCAACCCTTCAGAGATTAAAACACGGTTAACTCAAGATTAAAACAGGGGTAAAATCCTAATCTTGACAGGGTTTAAAATTTAGGCGTGCGGATAATCCTCAGTGAACAGAATTTTCACGCTTTTTCCACTAAAATCTTCAAGAATTTCACCGAGATTTTTTTAGAAAATATATTGCTCACCATTTATTTACACATTTACGGTAAAATTGACCCTAAATTCAGTGAAAATCTCATGAAAAAGAGAGAAAACTTTTACCAGTGTCCGCACTTTGATTCTTGACGCGCACGTTTGGTTACAAACTTGAAAAGAAAATTAAGCACCACTTACCACAGAACTTTTCACATTTTACTCTTCTTGTCGCTGATATGTCCCTGGATGGTCACTGTGGGGGCTCATATTGAGCCCCAATCCCAGAAATGTCAACGCGAATGCCTCCATTCTTTGAGGCACACTGAACACTAAACACCATTCTTCTCTTACTGATTCCACTTGACAAGTTTACACGAGAAACCCTTAAATGCATTAAGAATCTCGCCATGATAGAAATTTAAAACCATTCAAACCTTGCGCAAGATTTAAACCGATGTGTTAAGGTTAATAGTGAAATCCTTCACTAAAAAAAGGAGTTAAAATTGTTGAAACAGGGTTAACTCATGTTTACAGTTTAAAACCTTTTTAAAATTAAACCGTGACTAACCCTGTTTATAGTCGATTTTAAACCTTGCCTCAAATAAGCTCTTTTCTGAGTGTATAATGAATTGAATCGTACATCTTGACTTCTGTTAATTGTTCAAAAATCATTAATGCCAAGTTTTATCTTTCTTCAAATTAACTCACATTTTCTTATGCAGCAGGATGATTCCAGCACAAATCGCAAAGCAAGCAAAGATATGGAAAAAATTAGAACGGGAAGTAGTGATGACAGTGATAAGAATTCCCAGACTGTTTCCAAATATCTCTTTCTTAGAACTACTAGCTATTTTCCTATAATATCTGCCAATTGGGATACATAAAAATCCCAGCATTATAAGAATAACATCATCCATATGAGATAGTGTAACCTTTTCCAAATATGAAACAATTTCACTCATCTTTTTGACGTTTTTCGCTTAGATTCTTTACAATCTTATCTTAAAGTATCACAAGAATTCACAAAAGAATTGATGGGCTAGTTACTGATCTAAACTACCGAATGGTAATGGTGTTCTGCTCTATTACATTACCACGCTTAAGCATTAAAAGGCGACGGTTTGCTCTATAAAAAAAATTATTTACCCATAAAAAAAACCCTACAAAATTTAAGTACAACGCAGAAAAAAATTCTACACCATTCTGTTTAAATAATTATGTTTAATATTTATAGACTTTATTGCTTGAATTTTGGAGAACAAGTAATAGTAGGGGAAAGTACACTCCCTTCGAACGTTAATGCCTTCGAATAATGTGAATTTTCTTTAATTTTTCCTAAAACACTTGCAAATTTCTATTAAATTATTAGTTAGCTGTTAGCTTGTCATAAATTATCGATAATTAAGTGTAAGTTTCTTACGAGAAATAAAAGAAAATTCACATTATTCAAAGGCATGCACGTTCGAAAGGAGAGTATCCCCTATTTTAAATTATTCCTGATAGTTCATTCGGCCTAAGATACGATTTTGATGCTAAGACAAAACCTTTCATATCCACTAAACTACCCCCAATTGACTCACGACCAAAGAAACGGCAAGATGAGCACCTAAGTCCAGGAAAAAACACCTGAATTCCTCTTACAGACTTTTGTTTACATCATTAATACATATCTGCTTCATTTTTCTTCCCTGAGGATCAGATGGGCCACTTTGAATACCCAGAATAAAGGGTTCTCAAACACAAGATCGCCCTCGGACGAACCGTGGTAGTTTTTTCAGAAAATTGTGAACATTGAGTGAAATATTGCACTATCTTGTGCTTGCAATTTCATATTCGTTGCTCGCAAGAATTATAAGCTTAAAATGAAAAATTGCTTTCTTTCTCACAAAAGCATCCAAAGTGCACGCACGCACGCATACACACAACTTGCTATTTTCCTACTAGGTGGAGTTGGCCCTCTTTGTACATCGTCGCTAGGCAGTGCGATGCTGGGGATCTCAGTGGCGCAATAGGCAAGACCGTTGGCTCTTGGGCGATGAGATCTCTAACTCGACTCTAATAGCTGTGAGATTGAGTCCCGCGCGGTGTAGCAACTGAATGTTAGAAAACGATGTTTTCACTATAATAAAATTTAATATAAATGCACCTCCTCTGCCCAATAAACTCTGGGAGCATGGAAGAAGTATCTACATCACGGAGAAGGCGCTCCTGGGCGGTCTACACATGGACTTACCAGATTCTTTCATCAAGGAATACAACAGCAATATATAGTAAATTAAGCTAATTCAAAACCTGCTCCAAATGGAAATTTTTCACTACTCCAAATGGAAACGTCATTGTTTTCATGATAAATACAGTACTAAATTGCTATATTTATATATTTTCTATACCACAGTTTCATTATTTAGTTAATTTTGCTCCAAATGAAGCAAAAATCCATTCATATTCACAAATTTTAATTTGGTAATTTCTCAGAAAAATTAAAAGTGTACCTTTGCACCATCGAATTTTTCATCGATCGATCATGTTTTCCAATGAAAAACACAATAAAGTGACTGTTGTTTATTCGTTTTATTCAACATTTCATGTCATATTTCTGATTAATTTTAGTTAAATGAAGTGTTAATCTTTATTGTTAACGGTAAGTGAAGTTTTCAAATGAAATAATTATCTATTTCGTGAACAAAAAGGCTTTTTCTGAAGTGTCTGCAAATGCTTCAATAGGAAACCCCGGAAATATGATATTTTTGGAGAGATTTTCATATTGTTTTAGATGGGAAAGGAGAAAAGACCAGGAAAGAGAACAAATCCTGCACTTAGAAGCAACTCAACAAGGTTTTCAAAGCCTTTCGTCGCGGTTTCACTTACACTGTTTGTCTCCAATTAGAAACTTTCCCTTGTCTCGAAAATTACGAACTTTCAAATTTTGATATAGAAAATTTATTTCAATTATTTTTTATACTTCCAATTTTTTTAAGTAAAACCATTTTGGAATAAGAAACTACAATACTCAAACATTATATTTTTCATTAAAGTGAAAATTATCTGTCATTGGTATCGTCAGAAAAATTATTTAAATTTTTGAGCTATTTTTGTACCTATCGTTCATAGAGACAAAAAAATACCAAATTAGACTCTGTTGGCTTTGCGAAGTTTAGATGCTTCACAAGTTTTGTTTATTGGTTTCATTTTTATTACTAATTTTCGGTCAGAGAAAACTGTCTCGTCGTTAAAGTTAAAGTCGTCGTTAAGGTTTTGTGAATTCATTTTACAAAACTCTTACAAAAAAAATTATATATTTTACCCAAAATATCTAAAATAAACTGTTTAGTTATTCCCACAAAACACTTCTTAGTTTTTGTATACAATAATAAACTTGAAGTAATTTCTTTACTCCGCAGACCATTGATCTTAATTCATTATTTTTAATCCATTTGCTGGTCTCCTTGATTTATTTATTCACTGCTTCTTCCTCTCGAAAGAATCATTGAAATCTTTGGCCAGAAAAACGCCAAAGCATATTGACATGCAAATATGATGTATCCAAAGTGAAAGACGGAACTGTAGTACTTCCAGAATCTTGGGAATGTAAGAAGTTGGAAGGCAATTATCAAGTAAGATAAGGCAAAGAACTTGTTGATCCACACGCTGACTTTGAGCCAGAGAGGAAAGTTAGGAAAAGAAGATCTCAGTCGTTTGAGGCAGAGGTCCTCAATGGGAAGGTACAAAGCAGACAAGGCAATAGAGAAGTAGTAGCCGGGACTAACTCCGTGCCAGTATGCTGAGACCAAGAAAGTAACTCCTTCCCGAAATCGTCGGTTGGGGAACCGCTTGTAGACATTGATAACCATCCAGTACTGAACACAATTATTCCAGTTTCTCCAGAATTCTCGAAAAGACAAACAAGTTTCTGTGCTATAAATATCGCAGCCCTTAATGGTGGCGAAGTCGTAGGTCCCATCCCAATCTTCCAGGAGTTGAGGATCTTTGGTCCTTGGACCCCCTCCAGGAATTGATTGAAAGACAGATGGATAGGCTCCAACTCCAGCAGCCGAGAAGAGGTATTCACTCATAATCAAAATGTTATACAACTTAATCCGGATGATGAAAAACGTTATCCAAATGTACCAAATCCGAAAAAGAATTGATTGTTCTGTATAGAATTCATCTTCGAACATCCTTTCAAAGGGCCAGAAGTAAATTAATATAATATAGAGGACTGTGAGAATCAGGAATAATTTAAATTTTTCCACAATATGTCTTTCGCAAGCTTCATCAAGCTTTTCATCTGATGAATACTTTTCAACAATGGAATCTCTGTAGGTTCTGTAGGTGATATAAAACCCTGTGGTAGTTGCGTAGTTGAAACAGTAGCCAAAGATGTTCCTTAGAGTTATCTCGGCTAATTCCTTCTCGTGGTAAGGGATCTGTTCGTATTCCTCCTTGGAAGCTTTCCTGCACTTCAATGTGGCATCTTTCACCTCAAAAGCTAAGCCAACGAGCTGGAAAAGCTTGAAGTGAGCAAAATGCTAACGGAGAACCTATGAAATACATAACTCACCTTTAGCGACAAGATCAGTTGAATATAATATGTATGACGCTGATCGGGAGGCGTTGGTAAACCGAAATAGACAATCTCTCGAAAGAACCAGAGGTACAGGAACATAAAAATGCAGACATATACGTGACATTGTCTGAAAAATAGCCACAAAAGTATTACATAAAGTTAAGATATGTAGGGTAACGTGTGGTATTCCTGGACAAGGTGCTTTCTGGACATAATACGGGTATTTTTGGACACATCGAAAATCCTATAAATATTTTTTTCTTATTATTTTTAAGGTCTATTAGGGGAAAGTACTCTCCCTTCGAAAGTTCATGCCTTTGAATAATGTAAATTTTCTTTAAATTCTTCAAAGAGACTTACACATTTCTATTAAATATTAGTTAGTTTATTATCAGTTATTGAAAATTACGTGATAATTATGTGAAAGTCAAGAAGGAAACATAAAAGAAATTCACATTATTCGAAGGCTTGAACGTTCGAAGGGAGAATATTTTCCCCTATAATCTTATTCTGGATAGAATAAGAAACAAAAATATTTGTATCAACAAAGACAAAAAAATAGTTTGAAAAGTCGTTAAGCTGTTTGAAACTTCAAAGTGTTAAAAAGTGTCCCGAAATACCACAAGTTACCCTATTAGTTTTAATTTATTAATGAATTGGAAGTACAAACTAAATGCTATTTTAATTAACTCACATTTTCTTATGCAGCAGGATGATTCCAGCACAAATGGCAAAGTAGAAAAAGATATGAAAAAAATTGGAACGGGAAGTGCTGACAATGATGAGAACTCCCAGGCTGTTTCCAAATATCTCCTTCTTAGAACTACTAGCTATTTTCCTATAATATCTGCCAATTGGGATACATAAAAATCCCAGCATTATAAGAATAACATCATCCATATGAGATAGTGTAACCTTTTCCAAATATGAAACAATTTCACTCATCTTTTTGATAGATTACAATCTTATCTTGAAGTATCACAAGAATTCACAAAAGAATTGATGAGCTTACTGAACTAAACTACCGAATGAAAATGGTATTCTACTTTATTATACTACCCCGCTAACATTAAAAGGCGGTGGTTTATTTAAAAGAAATATTATTTACCTATTAAAAACCCCTACAAAATTTAAGCACAATGCAGAAAAAATTCTAAATCGTTCTTCGTGTCTCGTTGTACCGGGTTCGTGGAGCCGAATTCTACATTGCTCCCTCTTCATTGAGGGAATAATTCTCTGGAATGAACTTCCTAGGGACAGGAAACGGCGTCTTATCCAAACCTTTTCGGCGTCTTACTGTGTTATCACACTTGCACATTAAAATTTTAATATGATTCACATTAATTGTCGTTGATGAGACTCCAAATGTGTAATTTGTGTATTTGAATCATTTTATATTCAAAATTTGATCTATTTGTTGATAAAAGGTGGACTTGGCCCGCAAAATTTGATATAAATTGATTTATAGCATTAATGCGAAAAATTAATGCGATTTTCTCTTTAATTTTTTAATGTGAAAAATATTTATGCTTTAGGGAAATTTAAACTTATTTTTGCAGGCCAAGTCAACTTCTTTATCAGTAAATAGAAAAACCCCAAATATTAAGTGACTCAAAGACACAAATAGCATATTTGGACGCACACAAGGGACAATTAATGTGAATCACATTAAAATTTTAATGTGCAAGTGTGATAACGCCGTTAGATTGCTTTTTATTTTTTTTTCCTTCCCTTCCTCTCATATGTGTATTTCTTATTTCTGTTTTTTTTATGCAGATGGCTCATACAACCTGAGAAAGAGTTTTCCACCGTTTTATTCTGGAGGTTGGTTTCCAACGCTAAGGCGGCGGTGGCCGTTATCACACAAACACTGAATTCTCTGAACACTTAGGGTGAAAGAAACACATATTGAAACTTTAAAAACTCGTGTCAGGACTTATTGATACCCTACTCTGTACTATTTGGAATACGAAATTCGAACATTTAGGGTAAGTGTGCCAAATTTCGGCATAGTTGCATATAAGTACCGAAGTCCTAAGTTTGAAATGCAATATTTTTAATTCATATTGTTATTTTCTGATACTTCCTTTTCGGGAGGGTTGTTTGGAATCTTGAAAACTAGTTTATCATCTTTTTTTTCTTTAAATCACTTCCTAAAATATTGAAAAATTAATAAAGAATATGGGCATTGCTTTTGGGTAATATTCCGGCCACTTTGTGTGAAATACCGGCCACCTTTTGTGACGCAACGGATAGAACATTTTAAAATGTCAAACGGAACGAGTTTAATATTTAGTTTAATACGTTTTTATGACCCACAAGCCCTGAGATCTTCCGTGTAATTTGTCCTAAAGACCTGAAGAGTAGCATCTCAATTTTACACGCAAATTCCCGTAGCAATTTGCCCTTCCTGAACTCTTCCAATGACTTTTCCACTTAATCTTTTTCATAGAAGCGATGTTTTTTTTTCACTGGACATTGTAGAATTCAGAAATTGGAAAAGAAAACATAAAATGAATAAGAAATTTAGGAAAGCAAAAGATGTTTCCAGAATAGGCAACACTACCTCACCGGAGAGACGCTCACAAAGTATCTACTTTTTTATGCGAAATACAGGATCCAGCTGGGAAATTTTATCCAAAATTTAAAGATTGGTTCACTATTAACATAAACAGAAACAATCTTTAATGAAAACTAATCAATTTTCATGAAAAACACCGAAGGAAAACCTTCTGCACTTCACCACAAATCACAAGACTGCTAAAAACACAATCGATCTGTCACATATTTTGTAAAACTCTTTCCACACTGAGTTTTTAAAACGCAATTTAAATTCAAATTATACCTAAAATTTAATGGGTTTTTGTGTTAATACATCCTAAAATGAATAAATATTTAAAAGCAAAATGACTTCATTGACTATTCGAAGATTACATACATAATTTTAATTAATTTATTTGCATGGCCGAAATTACACTCAAAGTGGCCGAAATTAGAAACTTGCCGAAATTTGGCACACTTACCCTATCCTTATCGAAAAACGCAGATTAATGAAAAAAACGTTATAATACTAATATTTTATTGGATGCATTAAATAAATTTTAACAATTTGACAAAAGTGTCAATAGGGGTTACCTGTCGAAGAGGTGTTCCTTTGACCGTATATCTGTCAAAATTTTGCTTTCAAGAGCTCTAGCTCAAAAGCAGTATTTGAAATAAATAAAATAAATAAATATCTGTATAGTCACGATTATTCTCCCTCAGGTATTATGCCGGGCCTGAGAGCCCCTTGTTCCTTGGAAGATATTTGTTCTTATTGTCTATCTTAAAAAAGGTAATAAATCCCACAGAGTATAGAAAAAATTTGGGTGGTCCGAAGCTTGAGTCATCCGAAGGTAGCGATATTTCCCCTGACTTAATTTTAAACACTTTAAACCAAATATACTAAGTGTCATCAAATTTTCATCAAGCAAAAAATACATTTTTGGATAAATAATTTGTCTATTGAATAATTAATTACACTTGTGGAACACATCAAATTTGTATTTAGTTTATTAATATTTCATCTTATATTATTTTTATATCAAAATAAGGCATGGCGAAAAGTGGTTATCTCCTGGAATTAATTTTACCACCTGTCGCCAGCTCTTTTCAATAGGCGACGCTAACTTCGCTTCTTAGATTCTCAGTTGTCAAATTTGCATTGTTTACTTTCTGCAATAGACCTATAATTTGAATTCTCAAATAAAACTGGAGGAATATCGTTTAAAGTGAGTAATAATAAGGTGACCACGAGGAAAAAGAAATGCTGAATGTACAGTGGAGTACCGCTATAGGCCATCGTTCTATAGTCCACAATTTATCGACCGTTGATTTCAAATCACTGAGGTTATGTTTTTTAGTACGCGACATGCAATGTTGTCATAATTATTTTAATATTTTTGGCAAACTTTATTGAGTAGTTGTGATAATTGTTATCCATAATGAAGAGAGCGAGGACAAATATCACAATCGCAAAGAAAGTGGAAGCCGTCGAACAATTTCAATGCTAAAAGTCGTTGATAATTTTAAAAAATGACATGGACTATAGTGCGACCCAAGTGTCAGATCTGGAACCAAATATGGATTATAGCGAAACTCTACTGTATTCTTTTTATAACATTGCCTAAAATAATCGAGTTTGGACCTTTTCAAGTGGGTGGCGAGAAGTGGTTACAAAACTGGCGAAAAGTGGTGAAAAGTGGCGACGAAGTGGTTATTTTTGCATTGTTAATAAAAATTTGTTTTTTAAGTAGTCCAGCGTTAAATTCTAGGACTATTGTTTTAACGAATCTAGAGCCAATACATCTAAGTAGTTTTGTGTCAAATTTGAGTAATTTTGTAATAAGAGTGCAAAAGTTATAATAAAATTAATTCCTCTTTTTTCTAAATATGGCGATAAGTGGTTACTCTACCCTAATTGGGATAAATCGGGTCACAAGGGATTTCTGATACTACCACTTTACAACACTCAGAGCACATGAACACCATGATAGTCAAATGCAGACTCATAATCCGTGTTTTAAATATTTATCTTTACTTCTTCTTTAATTACTCACTTCTTCTTGGCTTCCTTCCAAGAAAGATTATTGAAATCTTTGGCCAGAAAAGTGCTAAAACGTATTGGCAACCAAAGATGATGTAGCCAAAATGATAGACGGAACTGTAGTACCTCCAAAATCGCGAGAAAATAACAAGTTGGAAGGGAATGGCCAAGTAAGAAAAGGCAAAGAACTTAAAGAACCAGACGCATCCTTTGAGCCAGAAAGGAAAGACTGGAAAGGAAGATCTCAGCCGCTTAAGGCACTGATCCTCGATAACAATGTAGAATACAGATAAAACGATACAGAAGTGGTAGCCGAGATTATTTCCATGCCAGAAAGCTGAGACTACGACAGTAGCTACGGCACGTAAATTTCGGATAGGGAAGCGTTTGTAGACGTACATCACTAACCAATACTGAACACACATGTTCCACGATCTTATACTTTCCCTGGAGGTCAAACATGTTTCAACAGTATAAATATCGCAGTTCTTGATGGTGTTGAAGTCATAGGTCCCGTCCCAATCTTCCAGCAGTCCAGGATCTTTGGTCCTTGGACCCCCTCCAGGAGTTGATTGAAAGACAGATGGATAGGCTCCAACTCCAGCAGCCGAAGTGATACAATCACTAACAATCATTATGATATACATCTTAAGTCGGAAGATGATGAACGCTATCCAAATGTACCAAATCCGAAAAAGAATTGATTGTTCTGTATAGAATTCATCTTCAAACATCCTTTCAAAGGGCCAGAAGTAAATTAATGTAAAATAGAGGACCGTGAGAATCGGGATTAATTTAAATTTTTCCGCAATATGTCTTTCGCAAGCTTCATCAAGCTTTTCATCTGATGAATACTTTTCAACAATGGAATCTCTGTAGGTTCTGTAGGTAAGATAAATTTCTGTGTTGACTACGTAGCTGAAACAGTAGCCGAAAATGTTTCTTAGAGTAATCTCAGCTAGTTCCTTCTCATGGTAAGGGATCTGTTCGTATTCCTCCTTGGAAGCCTTCCTGCACTTCAATGTAGCATCTTTCACCTCAAAAGCTAATCCTACAAGCTGCAAAATTCGGGAATGAGCAGGAAACTTTCCGAAAACTGCTGAGAACCCTTAAGTAACTCACCTTGAGCGGCAAGATCAGTTGAATATAATATGTATGACGCTTATGGGAAGGCGTTGGTAAACCAAAATAGTTAATCTTTCGGAAGAACCAGAGATAAAAGAACATAAAAATGCAGACAAATACGTGGCATTGTCTGAAAATATAACAAAAAATGACTAAAAAGTTCTGATATTTATACACTGAGAGAAATCCGAAAAAATTAAAATAACATTCCGGAAATGTTAATTTTACCCTGCAGTACTGATCCGAAATCGGTGTAAATATTACCCTTTTTAGGTGTATTGGGGGTTAAAGTTAACCTTTTTCATGTTAATTTTACCCTTAAAAAGGTGTAAAATTAACATTAAAAAATGTTGATATATTTTTACACCTAAAAAGTGTTAAAGTTATGAGGAAAAAAAGTTAATCGCACCCTCTTTTTTTTCTCAGTGTGGGATTTCTCTTTAAAAAACGATAAAAAGAGGCTGCGATTAACTTTTTTTCTCTCATAAGTTCACTTTTAGGTGTAAAAATATATCAACATTTCCATTTATCCATTTATTCCATTTATCTATATCTCTACATTTGATTTCTTAATATTTAGAGAAATTAGTAAAAAAATGGTAAAATTGCAACCATGCACCGTGCGTGCTGCATCGGCCATACACTGAGAAAAAAAGAGGGTGCGATTAACTTTTTTTCCTCGTAACTTTAACATTTTTAGGTGTAAAAATATATCAACATTGTGTAATGTTAATTTTACACCTTTTTAAGGGTAAAATTGACATAAAAAAGGGTAACTTTAACCCCCAATATACCTAAAATGCGTAATATTTACACCGATTTCGGGTAAATACTGCAAGGTAAAATAAACATTTCTGGAATGTTATTTTAACTTTTTCGGATTTCTCTCAGTGAAGAACAATTGAAAATTTAAACTCAATTTGGAATCCCATTGAAAAGTTTGGTTTGGTTAGTGCATATCAAAAATCTTCTCAAATGTTAGTTGCTGTACGCAACTACAGTGCCCGCTTCGTAATCCGGATGATTGGGAGACAATATGACAGATGTCCGCTTCGTAATTCGTATGGATTTTTTGAATTTGCTCAACGTCTCGAAAATATAATAAGGGAAGAGCACCAGCGATCGGCAGTGTTCCTCGGATCGTCAGGTTAATACCACATTTTTTCTCCGAATTAAATGATTTTTTAAAAATTATTAGCTACTTTTTACCATTTAACTCTCACAAGAATGCAGTGCATTAACTCAGATTTAATTTATAAAACCAATTTTCCCTGAGACACCTGATTAAAATCCTGACGATCCGAGGTACAGAGTGCAAGTTTGCAATTACACATATTTTTTATTAATTTATTGTAAAAATAAAAAATTCAAAAGCACAGATATAGTAAAAGGGGTCACTAATGTGTCCATTAGCCTACATAAAAATACCAAATAGTGTTTTGAGGACTATATTTTTAACTAAATATGGAGCATGTCTCTTAACATTCCGATCCAGGGTGCTCTTCCCTTACAATGTTTTTTTTTCTAGAATTAGAATAAAAGTTTTAAAGAAGTTTAAAAAGACATAATTAGAGAATTCCTATGCTATTATACTTCATTTATTAAACAAAAACATCACAGGATAATTTATTTTCATTGCTGAATACTCGTGCATACATAACCTCAAACTGATTTTAAATGTAACCCGTCAAATCATTGCTCTACCTGCCGATTTTACTCAGAGGTTTTTTGAATTTTAACGGTATATTCTAGTACATTTAGAAAAATTCTGTAGATTTTCGGCAGAATTTCTGCGTAGAAAATCTGTAGATTTTCGTCAGAAATTCTGCCGAAAATCTACAGATTCTCGGCAGAATTTCTGCGTAGAAAATCTGCATAACCTCCATTACTTCACAAAAAATATTGTTGATTTATGAAGAAACTGTAGAAGTTATAAAGAAAATGGTATGCTCTGCTTAACAAGTATTACCTAGTATACATTTTAGTTAAGTAAAGTTGCGAGCAAAAATACTAATTTCTTAAAAATTGCCAATTGAATGATACAAAAACACGAAATTTAGGTTGACATTCTGTTTAAAGTTTTCACTTCACTATTCTCTACTTATAACTGCGACGCCGTGTTTTTTTATTTTATATAAACACTGTGATATCACTAAAAATAACTCTATTGAATTTTGCAAACTTCAGTGAAAAATATTCCATCTTTTCAGACACAGCTGTCTGGAAAATCCGGAATGCAGAAAAATCTACAGAAAATCGGCAAAATATCTACAGAAAGTCGTCAGAGTGTGCACCAGGATTCGTCAGAAAATCTGCAAAAATTTCTGATGAATTTTGTCCCAAGCCCAAATAAAATTCGTAGGAATATCTACAGATTTCTCGGCAGATTTTCTGCAGAGGTGTAGATATTTTCTGCAGAAATCTTAAAGATATCTGACGAAATTATTTGACGGGTCATTTTCATTGCCGAATACTCGTGCATACATAACCTCAAAATGATTTTAAATGTAACCATCGATAACTCGTCCGGATTATGGCGATCCGGATTAGAAAGCGGGCACTGTATCAGTAATCTATGTTTATCAAAACGTACTCTTATTTTGAGCTTGATCACACCTGACCGGGTTTTGCTTTGAATGAATCTTAAAGAACTTGATACTTGTTTCTAGTTAATTAACAAAAATTTATTGACTTTCGTGTTTATGACAATTTGCGGACAAATAAAAGTTTTTATTATGACTAAATAAGTACTTTTTTATCTTATTATCCACTGATCAGTAGAAAAACATTGATTATTTTAGCCTTCCTTGGAAGACTGAGTATATCTGTCCCGAAAGCTGTTTGAGTGTCTTTTGGTTTTTTGCATTAAAAAAATATATCATCATTATTTAATTAAAAATTACTTCATGTAAACCCAGGTTTACATGAACTACAGGTTTAACTTTCCCCAGGTTTTTAAAATATGGGTGCGTGCGATGAGTCACATTTATTGAAAAACATAGGACTATTCATTAAATGTAGCATAGCCCTTTTTCCTACACTTCCAGAAAGAAATGAAGACTAAAAGATACCGTCCTTACTTCAAGTCATTCAGACGAAAGAATTGGTGAATTCCACCACAATTTCGTTTCGAATTAACTCACATTTTCTTGTGCATCAGGATAATTCCAGCACAAACCGCGAAGCAAAAAAATATGTGGAGAGAACTAAAACCGGAAATGATGAGAGTGATGAGCACTCCCAGGACGTTCCCAAACATCTCTTTCTTAGCATTACTAGCAATTCTTCGGTAATATCTGCCAATGCCTATGCAGAAAAATCCTAGCGACACTAGTATAACATCCTCCACATTTGATACAATTAACTTTTTAAGATATAGGGTACTTTCACTCATCTTTTTCGCTTTTTTCGCTGGGATTCTTTACAATTTTATCTTGAAGTATAACAAGAATTCACAAAAGAGTTAATTAGCTAGGGACTACACTAAACTGCTGAATGAAAATATCATTCAGCTTGCTCATGTTATCGCGCGTAAGCATTAAAAGGCGATGGTTTGTGCGGAAAAAACCTACATAGGGTAAAGGCGCATAATTTTGGACAGTCTGCTTATAAGCATCGATGTTTCAAATTTAAAGTGCGATATTTTCAATAAGAATAGATTTCTTTTGTTACTCTCTTTTTAGAAGGGTCTTTTCGTCTTTTTTTTTACTAAAATTAGTTTTAATACGTTTAAAAATGAATTGATATGGAGAGGTGAATTTGATTCTTATTTTGGACAACTTGGTTGTATATTTCGACAACTAATTCGACTCAAAAGGATGCCCATTGTTCTCCATTTCAAGAACCTATCTTACCAAGTCCTCTTCCTGTTCATGTAAGGGAAACGTAGAATGTCACAAGAAGCTCGGAAACTCTCCATATCATTCATTAAAGTGAGTTGACTTCGGTACTCCAAGTACGCGCGGATTCGCGCATTCCCTGGCCTTTCCGGGAGCCTTTTAAGGCTTTTCTCACTACATCTCGTTCGTAGATATGATGCTCCTTTGTTTCTCCAGGCATTTAGGCATTTCGGCATAGTTGCATGCAAGCGTCAAAGTCTCAAGTTTGAAATGTAATATTGTTAATAAAAATTGAATATTTTTGTTACTTTTTTTATAAGGAGTGTTGCTTGGAAACTTGCAGACAGTTTATCATCTTTATTTTCTCTAAAAATCATTCTTAATACATTTTAAAATGAATAAAAATGTAGACATAGCATTGGTGGCCTATTTCGGCCTCCTTCATTCTCAGAGTTCCTTGCTCTTCCGAAATTCTCCCAAAGTCTTTTTCACATCATCTTGTTCGACGAAGCGACATTTTTTGTTATTTTTTGCATTGTTCAATCTCAAGAGTATGCAAAAACTAAAAATTCATGGAAATTCGAAGAACAAAAAATTTGGCCGAAATTGCAAGCTGGCCGGAATTTGGCACACTTACTCTATACAACACAGTCATCACAGAAGCTAAAACTTCACAAAATTTCGAGAAAAAAACTTGTCCAAAAAAAGGAGTATCACCTCACTGGTGAATCTCTTAGAAAATTGCCCATTTTTCATACGAAAAATGTAATTCACAAGACAAATCTCACTTCAGGTCAAATGTACAAATCACCAGTAACGTGAATCAACACAATATTCAATGAATATTTAATAATATGATTCAAAAAAAAGCAAAGAAACATTGTTAGTAGGGGAAACTGTAGCAAAACTTTTCAAACCGCATATTTAATTCTTTCACGAGCTCTGAGGAGGGCTTTTTTAAGGGTAAAATTAACATGATAAAGGGTAACTTTAACCCCCAATACACCTAAAAAGGGTAATATTTACACCGATTTCGGATCAATATTGCAGGGTAAAATTAGCATTTTACCCTGCATTAAAATTAACATTTCCGGAATGGTATTTTAACTACCATTCCTGAAATGTTAATTTTACCCTGCAGTATTGATCCAAAATCGGTGTAAATTTTACACTTTTTAGGTGTATTAGGGGTTAAAGGTAAACATTTTCATGTTAATTTTACCCTTAAAAAGGTGTAAAATTAACATTAAAAAATGTTGATATATTTTTACACCTAAAAAGTGATAAAATTTCTGAGGAAAAAATGTTAATCGCACCCTCTTTTTTTTTCTCAGTGTACTGATGTCCTTACCTTTAATTCAACTCTAGCTACGGCCCTGTGTGAAGGCAAGGCGAGACCAAGACCTAGGCCAAAGAATAACAACATAATTCTAATTGTAGACCTTTATTAATCTTTGAATCCTGATGCATATAAAATGTGGAAAAGAATTTATCTATTTAATAATACCCACGCTTAATTCGAATCCATTTCATATCAAGAAGTCTCATTGATTTTCTCCTTGTTTTCCCTTTCCCTCCTTTCAAAGATCATTATGGAAATCTTTGGCCAGAAAAGTGCCAGGGCATATTGACAAATAAAGAAGATAAAGCCAAAGTGAAAGACAGAATTGTAGTATTTCCAAATTCTTGGTAACGTGAGAAGGTGACCGGAAATAAACATGTAGGATAGAGCAAAATTCTTGAAAGTCCACATGCAGCCTTTGAGCCAGAAAGAAACGTTGGGAAAGGAAGATCTCAGTCGTTCGAGGCAGAGATTCTCAATGGTAATGTACAAGATAGATATAGCAATTGTAAAGTAGTTTCCAGGATCAATTCCATGACAATATGCTGAGACCAAGAAAGTAACTCCTACGCGGAGCTTCCGGTTCGGAACTCGCTTATATACATTCACGTATAACCAGTATTGAATACTCATGTGCCAACACTTTGCGAGTTCCTGGAAGGTCCAACAGGTTTCTACGGTATAAATATCGCAGTTCTTGATGGTATTGAAGTCGTAGGTCCCGTCCCAATTTTCCAAAAGTTGAGGATCTTTAGTCCTTGGACCTTGTCCAGGAGTTGATTGAAAGACAGATGGATAGGCTCCAACTCCGGCAGCCGAACATACGCACTGGCTGACAATCAGACCGAAATATAGTTTCATCCGATTAATAAAGCATACTAGACACATGTACCACAATCGGAAAATGAATGACTGATCTGTATAAAACTCATCCTCGAAAATTCTTCTAGGAGGCCATAAATAACTTAGCAGGACATATAGAACAATTACAATCACGATGGATTTAAACGTTTCCACAGTATTGCTATCGCAAGCTTCTGCAAGCTTCTCATCGGACGAGTACTTCTCCACAAAGGAATCCCTGTAAGTTCTGTAGGTGAAATACGGTCCTGAAAAGACTGATACGTAGTTGAAACAGTAACCAAAGATGTTCTTGAGAGTTATCTCAGCTAGTTCCTTCTCATGGTAAGGGATCTGTTCGTATTCTTCCTTGGAAGCTTTCCTGCACTTCAATGTAGCATCTTTCACCTCAAAAGCTAATCCCACGAGCTGCAAAAAGCTTGGAGTAAGTATAAGAAACTAACAGAAAACCTATAAAATAACTCACTTTGAGTGGCAAGAAAAATTGGATGTAATATGTGAAACGCTGATGGGTAGGCGTCGGCAAGTTAAAATAATTAGGCTCCCTGAAGAACCAAAGGTACAGGAACATAAAAATGCAGACAAATACGTGGCACTGCCTGAAAATATCAGAAAAATAATCCTTTTAGAGAATACTGGGGTAGTACACTGAGAGAAATCCGAAAAAGTTAAAATAACATTCCAGAAATGTTAATTTAACCCTGCAGTATTGATCGGAAATCGGTGTAAATTTATGCTTTTTAGGTGTATAATGGGTTAATGTTACCCTTTTTCATGTTAATTTTACCCTTAAAAAGGCGTAAAATTAACATTAAAAAATGTTGATATATTTTTACACCTAAAAAGTGTTAAAGTTATAAGCAAAAAAAAGTTAATCGCACCCCCATTTTTTCTCAGTGCAGTGTAGTAAACATAGGGTAGGGAAAGATTGGGTAATTTGGAATCAAGTCTAATATATAACGGTGAGATTTCCTATATTAATTGCCATTACCCAAAATTTATCTTATTACGACATGATGAAAATAGATAATTTATATGAGGGAATCAGGTGTATGACCTACGACATTTTCTGAGTGAGTATATTACTTAAGCATGTCGCAATTTTTACGTCGTTATTACCAACGCCTCACATGCTTCACTTTGAGTTTATCGATTTTCATTCTAGAACAAGAGGTAAAGATAACATAAATCCGATTATACAGAGAAATTTTGTGGCATTCAATGAAGCTCGCGCCGGAATTTTTTCTGATTTTTCTGTCTCTTAATGAATTTCCCTGTTTTATTAGCGTGGTAACAAGTGTGGTCGAAATTACGTAATAAATAGGTAGTGCTATCCTACAGCATTTACCTAAGTATTACCTAAACCTAAATCTGACGTAATTTTGACGTCGTTATTACCAACGCTTAATGCAATTTTCAAACGTGCTTCTATTAAATTATGTGAAAGTGTGCTTTGATCAATTTTCGATCAAGTCAAGAGGTGATGCTTACCACATTAGTAAGTCATACCTACCTGTTTTGGTAACATGGATTCCCAGTATTGTAGCCCATATAGCAATTTGGATTCAATGCATACGCTTAATAAATTAAGTGAACCTAGCACTGCAATATGATGAGCTCAATACAATGAATTCCGCTTTGAAAGGAATTTTCGGGACCGAAAAATAAGCCTGTGAATTCACTCCAGTGACACAAAAAATTTGCATACCCACAGGAGAGGTCTTTAGAATAAGTTACGGAAACGCTGTGATGCAAAACACTTTCGGCGCAAATTTTTCAGCCTATTCCCAAGTAGCACAGATGGGTCGTAATGTAATACAATTTTAGTCGTCTGTAGTACGTGATGTAGTACAAAAACTATGCCAAAAAGTGGTCGTACGACATTACAATTGGGAGCCACTGAGAGAAATCCGAAAAGTTAAAATAACATTCCGGAAATGTTTATTTTACCCTGCAGTATTTACCCGAAATCGGTGTAAATATTATGCTTTTTAGGTGTATTAGGGGTTAAAGTTACCCTTTTTCGTTTTAATTTTATCTTTAAAACGGTATAAAATTAACATTAAAAAATGTTGATATATTTTGTTGATAAATTAAAAATTGAAAAATTGTTACACCTAAAAAATGATAAAGTTATAACCAAAAAAATTTAATCGCACCCCTGTTTTTTCTCAGTGCACAAGCAACAATATAATAAAGATTTGCAAGTTTAATGCCCTTATTGATAAGCTACCCAAATGCTATTACTAACCACTGTAAATTAATAAATATACTATCAGAAGATCCTCGTACTGTTTTAGCCTGATCAAATGTTTCTAGGTTTCACGGTGAATCACAGAAGCTGAGACTATACAAAGAATCTAAATCTGAAGGTTTTCTCAAAACAATGTAATGATTTTATTTGATGCTTGTTTTAGTTATTTCACAAAAACTTACAAGATTTGGTGTTTATAATGATTTAAAAAAATTCAAAACATTGGAATGAGTTAATTAAAATGAGTTGAATGTTTCAACCTAGTTCCTGTTCTAAAAATTTAAATTTCCGGAATTTCAGGTTCTAAGAATCAGTTACGTACATGCATTGAATGAAATCAAGGACCACAATTTTATTAGCAATTCACAGGGCCCAAATAAGCTCAGGATGATCCTCGAGAATATTTAGCGCTTAGGACGCTTAGGACCATCGATTAGCGGTCCTTTTACGTCCAGGGATCAGCCTGAGTCAATTTCCTCCCCCGTTTACTTACATTTTTTTGTGTAGCAGGATAATTCCAGCACAAACGGCAAAACAGACGAAAATGTGGAGGGAATTAGAACCGGAAGTGATAATGACCATTGAAGCTCCCAGAATACTTCCAAACTTCTCCTTCTGAGCACTTTTAGGGATTTTTCTGTAATACCTCCCAATTGCAATGCTAAAAAGCATAATTAACACGAAAAAAATACCATCCAGATCTGATACAATTATATTCTCAATAATATTCCGGATAATTTCAATCATGATTGTGGCGAGTGAGAATGGACAAGAAGGTACTGAAATGTTTGATCAAATGAAAACATCATTTAGCTGCAACATGCCCATTCATTACGAACTTACCCATCAAATTATCTCTACAGAATTCAAGTAGATCTTAGAGGAGAATTTTCAGTTCGATAGAGGAATCACAGACGAATCTTTACAAAATCGTCTACTTTATTATGTTTGACTGTCACAGAAAAACTAATAAAATTTTAAATTTTGAAAATTACCGAGAGTTCATTACAAAGAAAGATAAAACTATTAGTTAATTATAATTTTATATTGGTAAAATATGAAATAAAATATTGAATTTTGTAAGAAAATTCTATTGTTCAAAAGTAATTCAAATGCATAATTTCTGGACAACGGTAAGTTTTATGATCCTATGATATTAGGAGAATATTTTTGTAAACGATGCAAGTCGTCCTGTGCATCCTTTTGATGGATTTGAAGGATATTTAGAGGTTTATGGGGAAAATCTGGAACATTTCAAGGAAAATAATGAGATAGAAATATGGTTCGTTCCTGGAATATTTTCCTTGAGTCCTGCTCTACACATCCTTGAAGCATTCTTTGACACCAACATCCCAGGATGTACCATTTTTGAGATAAAGCAAATTTAACAAAATATTTCTAACCAATTTCTTAAAGATTTTCATCTTAATCTAGCCAGAAACCAGACGTTATGGACCATAACTTTCTTCGGGATATGTACTCTGGAGACACCAAGGGTACGCGAAAATACCGATTATTTGAAGAAACATTTTTTGCTGTTGCACAGTGTTATTGATGGGAAATTAAAATATTTTTAATCTTCAATAGTTCTTAAACTATTAATTATTTTATAATTTTGATTTAGCAAACATATTTTTGAATAGTTCAAAAATAGGTTGCCATAGGTCAAAATTCCAATTTACCTTTGTAAATGTGTTAAATTTAGCCTTAAAAATGTACAATTTTGCTCTTATGATTTGGAAAACATCATAACTTTTTTCATTTATATTAGCTAAATTGTAAAGATGATTAGGATTTTATGGATGAATCCTTGCAATTAACAGTCCTAAAAATACTCTGATACAAATTTTATTCCAGGATTCATTCTAGAAATCCTTGAGATTTCAATTTAAATATTGATAAATTTGGAGGATTTTAAGAGAAAATTGCACAAAGTGATTTTGATATATTAGGGAAATTATGAGTCCTTAACTCTTTCCAGACCGCAGCATATGCTGCAAGCCAATTTCACAATTTTTTAATCAAAAATATCTAAACTCAGGAATTAATTGAGGTCCTACAAAAAATATCTTATATTTGGACATCCTTATAGTTTGTAATCATCCACAAAAATAGAATTTTTATCAGTTCTAAATAATTAAAAAACATTGTTTTTTACAGAATATTCATATGCTGCTTTGGGTACTCAGAGTCCCAAAAGAGACGAAAGAGTTAAAGGACGAGACTCTATTGTCCTATTAGTTAAGGATAGAAAAAATATATTGAGACTAGTCCCGTTCCTTTGGTCCTTTTGGTAAGGGAAATAACATACCCCATCCTTGGGCATTGCAATCACTCAGCAATACTTAAAATTCTATTCTAAAAGTTCAGTCTTTCAACGGATCGAACGGATCCTATCAACATTCTGAGAAGAAACATGAAAGTTTTCTGCCTTTTTAGTCTAAAGGACTTGTTTGATGATAGTTCCTTCACAGGATGTATCGGGATTCGCTGTATATTTTGATGATAAAGTCCCTACATCATTGAACTATCGTGTACTAGGTCAGTCCTGAGGTAAAATCCTCCACAATGGCTTGCATAGCTTTTCTTGGGAATCTCTGCATCACAATTCTAACGCCTTCCTTACTTACCCGGCTAACACATTAAGTACTTATTAAGTACCTAATAAGTTCTTAACTCAACAACTTAATTTTAAGGAGTTGTAGAACATTCAACTACTTAAAAAAAATATGAAATTGAGGCAAACGTCAGCGCTTTGTGGCGAGTAGTGAAACTTATATGACATGACTCTCCCTTAAGATTAAGATTAAGATTAAGTACTTAATTAAGGTCTTTGTTAAAGTCCTTAATTAAGTAGTTTCATCAAAATTTAATAATTTTGTGTGATTTACACTCCTGGATCACGCGCTGAAGGGAGGACTTAACAAAAAATGAAACAGTTATTGGAAATTTTAACTTCCGTATTACAAGTTGAGAGAATAAATTGAAAAATTTAATAGATCTCTGGATTCTTGTGGGCAAACAAACATTCCCGTATAGGGACTACGAGTAGAGTCTTGAGTTACACTTAAGGTAAAGTACCCTGTATTCGGCCGGTTTCTCAACTCGGCCAGTGCGACTATTTATTCAATTTACTTAGATTTGTTATAATATGGTCTTACCGATTTAACATTATAAGGTGTATTATATTATATATAACGTAAATCAGTGAAAATTTCATAGAAGTTGACTATAAAACGTTAATAAATTGGTTAAATAATTCAACTGGCCGAGTTGAGAAACCGGCCGACTAGAGGGTACTTTACCTTACCAATGCAAAATGCAAAGAAGAATGTTATATTATAGCTTAACTGATTTCACTGAACTTTACTATTTATAAATTAATCACTAGAAGACAGACAACTTTATGGTATTTAGTAAGATTTTGTGGTTATGTTTTTCTGAAATGCAGTGCTGTCTCTCTATATGCACAGTTTGGGTACTTTTTTTGACAGTTCTCTCTCTGAATATGCACAACTTTTTTTTGAAATTCCCAACGGTTTTTTTCTTTCTTTTAATAAATTATCATTTTTTTATTGTTCTAGAAATTCCCGTGTTATTTTAAATATAATATGAGACAGAAAAAATAAAATTAAGAAAATTAAAAACAAGAAAAATTAGTTACCAAGAAAATAATTTTCTTTATTACTTTTTCAAAATGTAAACAAATTGATTTTGAATGCAACCGACACAAAAGCTGTGCATATAAAGAGTGTGCATCTGCATAGAGAGACAGCACTGTGTCAATTTATGTCATCTCTTTCTAACCAATGTTTAACATGTGTCCATCGCATTCTCTATTCCAGTTTCTACTTTTTATCACGATGTCACTACTTTCGCTGGAAAAATTCCTTAATTAAGTACTTAATAAGTACTTATTAAGAACTTAATTTATGAACTCTGGCTAAGTTATTATTTAAGAGAATCTACAATGCCTTTAATTATAGCATTGCGCTAGTAACTGCTTACCTTGTATTAGCCGGGTACCTACGTCGCACCAGATTATCCTCAATTTCACAAAAGTTGCTAACCAAAAAAAAAACATTTTTTAAAGAATAAAAACTCAGAAAAAGAATGTTCTATACAACTTTTATTGAGTTTTAAAATATTTTGTTTTTTACATTAGAGTTTTCCTCGCAAAATGTCACTGCGAGTAGATTTTCCTGGATTTCTCAATGCTCTGCCACGTGAGGTACTCAAGATCTGACCTGCACACAAGTCCATCTGCTTCATCCTCGGGAACCGGATTGTGGGCCGAGGCCTGGATTTGAAGCTCCTGCTCCCACTTCCACAGAAACCTAAACTGAAAGGTTGTGTTGAAGGAAGTGAGAATGCAACTTGGATTCTCCAATTCGTGCAGATTGAAGGATTTCTGCCTCTCGAGGTCGTAGTAGTAGGTCGTTTGATTCCGGACACTGTAGTGCATCCGGAGGTTGCTTTTGATCTCACAGAGGAACAGCAGAGCCTTGGGGATGTAGAAGCGCTCGTCTGTATTGGGCAGCAAGTATCCCTTGCGCGTAGTCATATTTTTCAGTCCATAGTACTGCAGGCCCTCAATAAAGGGCCCAATTTCCCGGAAGGGAATCAGTTTCTTGCACCTAATGGGCACAGTTTCAGCATTCCCAAAAGGCTTATTTATAGCTTCGGCAAATTTCTGACAGTACTTATTGCGCTCCAACAGCGGCATCTTCCGGATGTCCTCTCCATCGAGAATGAGCCCATCAATGATGTGGAGGGCGTAGCTGGTGCGCTGAGATCTATCTTCACCTTTGTGCTCTTGCACAATTTCCCCATAAATCAGCGTCTGTGGTGACATTTCCACCTGAATTCCCCTCGGCAGATGCTCCCACATCCCTTTCCCATTCAGCATCACCACATCCTGCCGTCCCTTGCTGAGAAAGAACGTCCGGATGTTCTTCTGACTATTCTCCGGAGTGTTCAGTGGCACAAAGTACCAGTGATCCTGAACCTCTCCAAAAATCCCAATTAAATGCCTCCCTCTCTTTGTCAAAACATTCTCCTTCGTCGTCATAAACTTCCGATCTGCCCCCCGCAGCAGCTCATTGGAGTATTCCTCGTGCGAAGTCTTCTGACCACGCGGAGCTGTCCTCATGGTGCTCGGAAGGCACCATTCCCTCAAGCATCGCTCCCGAATCTCAATCTGACGAGTCTCTTCCAGACTCTTGTTCCCCGCATAAGCTGCGATCTTTCGCAAGCCCGTTATCTGATTGCGTCCAATCCGATTATTGGACTCAAAGATGTACCCGAAGAAATTGGTGTCATCCCTAAGGATTTCATAGGGAACCAATTCCCGGACATCATCATTACCAGATGATCTGGAAATCAACAATTAGAAAAATCCCCGTTTGAGGTATTTCCTCCTTAATCATATGGCTTTCGGAATTTGACTTTGGATATTTGGCTTTTCGGGATTTTCGCTTTTCGGGATTTTGGCTTTCCGGAATTTTGGTTTTTTGGAATGTTGGTTTTTGGGGATTCCGGTTTTCCAGGATTTTGGCTTTTCGGATTTGTGGCTTTCAGGATTTTGCCTCATTCCGGATTTTGGGTTTCGGGATTTTGGCTTTCAGGATTTTGGCTTTTCGGAATTGCTGCTTTCAGGAATTTGCCTCATTCCGGATTATGAATTTTCGGGATTTTGGCTTTTTGGGATTTTAGCTGTTCGGGATTTTGGCCTTTCGGAGTTTTGGCTTCTCGGGATTTTGACCTTTTCCGAATTTTGGCTTTCGGAATTTTGGCTTTTCGGAATTTTGGCTTTCGGGATTTTGACTTTCGGGATTTTAGCTTTTCGGAATTTCGTCTTTTCGGGATTTTGTCTTCTCGGGATTTTGGTTTCCGGAGATTTTAGTTTTTCGGGATTTTGATTTTTCGGAGTTTAAGCTATTCGGAATTTTGACTTTCGGGATTTTGGTTTTTCGCAATTTTGTCTTTTCGGGATTTTGTCATCTGGGACTTTTGGTTTTTGGGGATTTCAGCTTTTCGGGATTTTAGCCTTTCGAAGTTTTAGCGTTTCGGGATTTTGACCTTTTCCGAATTTTGGCTTTCAGAATTTTGGCTTTTCGGGATTTTGGTTTTCGGGATTTTGACCTTTTCCGAATTTTGACTTTTCGGAATTTGGGCTTCGGAATTTTGACTCATTCCAGAATTTGGCTTTTCGGCATTTTGACACATTCCGAATTTTGGCTTTCGGAATTTTGTCTTCGGGATTTTGGCTTCGGAATTTTGGCTTCGGGATTTTGACTCATTCCGGATTTTGACTTTCCGGGATTTTGGCTTTCAGAATTTTGGCTTTTCGGGATTTTGGCTTTTCGGGATTTTGCCGTTTCGGGATTTTGGCTTTCCGGGATTTTGGCTTTCAGAATTTTGGCTTTTCGGGATTTTGGCTTTTCGGGATTTTGGCTTTTCGGAGTTTTGGCTTTTCGGGATTTTGACCTTTTCCGAATTTTGACTTTTCGGAATTTGGGCTTCGGAATTTTGACTCATTCCAGAATTTGGCTTTTCGGCATTTTGACACATTCCGAATTTTGGCTTTCGGAATTTTGTCTTCGGGATTTTGGCTTCGGAATTTTGGCTTCGGGATTTTGACTCATTCCGGATTTTGACTTTCCGGGATTTTGGCTTTCAGAATTTTGGCTTTTCGGGATTTTGGCTTTTCGGGATTTTGGCTTTTCGGAGTTTTGGCTTTTCGGGATTTTGACAAATTCCGAATTTTGGCTTTCGGGATTTTAACTTTTTGGGTTTGTGGCTTTTCGGAATTTTAGCTTTCGGAATTTTGACCCATTCCGGATTTTAATTTTCGGGATTTTGGCCTTTCAGAATTTTGACTTTTCGGGATTTTGGCTTTTCGGAATTTTGAATTTTCGGAATTTTAAATTTTCGGAATTTGGACTTTTCGGGATTTTGACTTCGGAATTTTGACTTTTCGGGATTTTGACTTTCAGGATTTTGACTTTTTTTGGTTTTTGGCTTTTCAGAATTTTGGCTTTCGGAATAAGTTTCAGGATTTCGGTTTTCCGGGATTTTGGCTTTTCGGAATTTTATTTTTTGGGGATTTTAGCATTCTGGGTTTTGATACATTCCGAATTTTTGCTTTCGGATTTTTATCTTTTTGGGATTTTGGCTTTTCGCGGTTTTAACCGGGACCTCTTTAATCACCGTTAGTACCGCTAATGTCGCTTGCATCATTAAAGCTGGAAGCTGGATGCATATCAAAAGTTCGCATGAAGCCTATGCTCCACAAGAGTTGAAAATAATCTAACATTTTCGCATTCGAAAAATTGTTTCAAAAAAGATTCCCATGTACCTCCAAATGCTTCAGGCTTTGTCAGAGGATTTTAATTAAATTTTTTGGGGGTAATTTTTGTTGAACTCACCTGAACATTGTGACGCAGACGTCGAAGAGATGCCTCCGGATGACGTCAGTGCCGGATTTGAGCCACTTGCAGACGAGATACCGCTCTGAGTTGGCCGGGCGGCTGGTGTTGGGCTTGATGATGGCAATTTGGTGGAAGCACTTGTACATGAGATAGACCAGGCCGACGCTGAAGGGCGTAAAGAGATCAAAGAGCTTCACCACGAAGTGTCCCTTCTCCCGGAGGACACTCAGAGCCACGAGGCACTGACAAAGGTAGAGACGCTTGGACAGGATTTCCTGAATGTTCTCCTGATTCTTCACCGAAAATCCTCCATCGGCCATCATGAAATGGACTCCTTTCCCTGTTTCACTCATCACCAGCTTCATGAGAGAGTCAATGTTGTCGGGATTGTAGACATCGCCATCGCCCTCGACGCCGTAGAAAGGATGGAAGGATTCAGGATGGCCAGCCAGGAAGTTGTCCAGGTTGAAGTCATTTTCTTCTTTGAGCGTGAATCCGTAGCCTCGAGCATGCCATTTGCGCTTCCACAGGATGTACTCGGAGAAGCCACCTGGGCCAGCACAGACATCGGCAAAGTAGAGGAGCTCATGATCTCTCACCAGGGACACTCCGTCCTCATCCACGGGATCCGTGAACATGAAGCCAAGCAGAGCATCCATGTTGGCCATCTTCACGGCTGCCCGATTGAGAAAAATGGCATTTTTGATGGTCTCGAAGGGATTGCTGCGCTGGCAGGCTCGCCTCATGTCCAGATCATTCATATTGTCAAAGACATTCTTGGCCTCCAGGACGCCCTTGAGGATTTCCGGGTCACAGAACAGCGTCTCATCGTCAATGATCAATTTCTTCGGCCCCTGCACCAGCCACTCATCCAGCCGGCTGCGATCTAAATCCTCCAGATCGTCCAGTTCACCGTGCAGCCAATCGACAATCTCCGGAATCTGAATGATCTCTTCAGTGTCATTGAATTGAGCTCCTGACAGATCCACCGAGTCGGGAGCTGCTCCCAAACCCCTTCGGCCCTTCTGCTTAGATGCCTCAATGGGATCCAACCGGCCCTGACTGTGCTTTCCCAGACCCGTGCGCTCCTGGTAACCCATTTTCTTCATCATTCGCAGCGATGCCTGGGAATACAAATCTGTGCTGGACGCCTCGGTTGAGGCTTCTGTGACTGCTATCTTGGGCTGTGGCGCCCAATAGCTCTCATCATCATCTTCCCTCTGTCTCTTCCGACCACCGTACATGCCATTGGAGTACCCGTGATCCGAGGATTCCGGCGTGGAGTCGTCCGAAGTTGAAGTCATCGTGGCCTCCTTTGCAGCAACTTTCACCGATTTTCCTGGCTACTGCGGCAATATTCCGGGATGACCAGCTGGGGAACACTTACCCAGAGAACAAGGGGAACAAACTATGAAGGATTTTCATGCAAAATCCTTTCTATTTGTTGTCCTTTTGTGGAAATTTTCCAAAATATAAACACACTATCTCAATGTCAGCAATTCAAACTGGCATGCAAGTAAGAGACAGTACTATTTTTCTAGCAACCCGGTGGAACACACCCCAGTCAAATCACATTCCTTTTAATATCTCATATATACCACATACTAATAGTGATATAATTGCCCTAATTGCCCAATCATAACGTTTTTGCCCAAGAAACAAAGAAAAAAAGTCACGCATGATAAATATAAAAGCAAACTCAAATATTTAATAGTACTCGTGCAAAAATTACCAACCATAGTGGTTGTAAATTTTTCTACTGTGTAGATAATCGTTCAGGAAGAAGCACATAAATATGATTTTCATTCACCTAGAATACGAATTTTTTAACATAGCTCCACAACTGACATTTTGAATCCAAATGTCGTTCGAATTTGAGAGATTCAGATTTGACAGACTCTACTGTAATTGTCCAATCGAGGTTCTAATTTAGTACCGCCCTAAAAAAAGCTCTTGAGATAACTCGCTTTTACGGATAATGATAGAGTATTTAAAAAAAAAGCTTTTCTTGTGAGCAATGCCCAATTTTAATATTTTCTATTATTTTTTTTCATTTTCCTATGCAAATACAATTTAAAAATAAATTATAAATAAGATTTAACCGATTTTGCGAGAAATGATACACATATAATTAGAATTTTTTTGATTTACGATTTTTTGAGAGCTGTTTAATCCCATTAAAGTATGGTTTTAGTAAAAGCTATAAAAGGAATGCATAGTAAGCTCTCAAGTTGCGTTAAAATTGAATAAAAAATAAAAAGTTTCTAAATGAAAAATATCGTTCATTTAATATTAATATCTGCAAATCCTTTAAAAATACCAATTTGGCTTTTAAAGAATACCAAATTTTCGTAAAATGCCACCTGTTTTTATATGTAATTGGCATCAGAAATGGACATTTGAATGACTTATTCTACATAACCTAAACAATGTTAAAATTTTTTGAATTGTGTCACGATTCAAAAAAAATCGCAAAAACACTTGAAAATATTTAAAAAAAAATTGATTAAAAATAAATAATATAAGACCTAGAATTGTTCTCAAGTGGTACTGTAGAAATAAATAAGGTGAAAATTCACTTTACGCCTTGTATTACTTTTTCGAATTCCTATTGGAATTTCACATAAAATTCTCTTTAAAAAAAAGCGCAAACTATATATGAGAATTTGAAAATTTTACAGGAAAATATATTGATATGAGTGCTAAAATCCTTACCGAATTGCTAGGAAAAAGAAAATTCAATTTCCATTTGCTACGAAAATCTGTAAAAATTCACTTTGGCATTTTTTGTCAATTTACCAAAAAAAATTTATATAAAAATTACAAGAAAATGGGAAAATATTTATTTCAAAATGGATTTATGAGTCCTGGAACTGTTGTAGAAGTCTTACGGAATGAAAAACTATTGAAAAGTTCCTTTTTTTATGAGAATATCTGCACTGGTATTTTATGCCAGTTTGGGTATTTTACGTGATTTTTTGGTTTGGGTTTTAAAGTGTTAAAAAGAAAAATTTGTATGATAATTATGATATTTTGTGGAACAAATATTTTCATTTTTAATGTTTTTCTTTTTTATAAAAGTCAATAAATTTAGAAGAATATTTCGCAAAGAATTATAAACAAAGTACTTGCATACCTTGCGTACTTCTTATTCATTTTTGCAAGGTCTTTCAGTAGAGTGGTCAGCCGGGTAGATTTTTTTGCATTCTAGCAGTTTTTGCAGTCGTTGAAATTTTAATTATTAATGAAACAGGTAGATTTTTAGCTTGATTCTCTCAATTTTTCCGTGGTAATCTAACAAGAAACTTTGCAAAATAGAAAGAATAATACTTAAGGAACTTTTCTCAGTGGCTGTGGAAACAATTCAATTAATCTTTTAGTGAAAAACTGAACTATTTGAAAGTGAAAATTTATAATTTTGCGGGCTTTTTTCTCTGAGTTCCCTGATCATTTGGGGCAGATACTGTGAGACTGGGCCAGCAGGTCAAGGCCACAAGCCCAAAAAGAGAAGCTACTGATCGAGTGAGGTGATCTAGATGGATATTTGGGAGAAAGTGTTTGTGCTTTGAGCTTCCCGGAGGGGTCAACCTACTCGAAGATAAGCGGCCAGGAAGGCCAACCCATGAACTCAGAAGGGGAGGACGTGAGTGGCATGTTTATCTGTTGGATTTGCCTCCCGTGCCCGTGATTCTTATCACTGGAGTTGACGTCTGTAATCGCCAAACTCGTGGCTCTCGGAATTTTATTTATTGAGAGACTTCTGCCGATGCTCCCCGATTGTCCGTCAACTGGCTTCGTTCTCGTCAGTTCTGTCGTCGATCGCGGCCACATAGCACATGCTCCACAATGGCATTCTGTCTTCGGAGTCACTCTGGGCTGATCTTCAGGAGAATCCTCTCTCAAAAATGTGGCAAACCCATCGATTTCCACGTGAGTGTCTCATTCACCGTGTCCAGAAGGGATCTGTGGAGGATTCTGTGTGGTGAAGTGCTCAGGATTCAGTGCTCAAAGTGTTCTGTCTTGACCTTGCGTAATACGTGAAAATTGGCAATTCACTCGCCACAAAAAAACTTCCACACTCTCACTCTCAATCACTAGCCCGATTCTCTACAGCAATCCCTCTTTTCCTCTTCCCCTCTCTCTCAATTTTTCCAGAGAATCCAGCAACTGAGATGCCTGTCCACGACTTTCCAGCTCAACAAAGTGGTCTCGTTCAATCTGTCGGACATTGGAGAGGGAATCCGCGAAGTCAGCGTGAAGGAATGGTAAGTCTCTCACTCACACATTCATCCGTTGATTGCTGCTGATAATCTTCCTCTGCAAAATACCCGATTGCGATAAGAGCCCCTTGTGGCCTGTTGGCCCAGAGACGTCTTGTGATTATTTTCCCATCGGATTATGCCACCGATCTCTAATAGTTCCCACCGTTTCCACCGCAAAAAAAAAACATTCCTTAATTATTTAAGCGGATTTAATGCGGACTTTTTACCGTCAAACATTAGAATTTATTAAAAATTAATTTTTTTTATGCAGAATATTCACATTTTAAACGCTCATTTGCATTTTAAAAGTATTTTCCAACCATATGAAGCATATGCTTCATGGGCACTTTCTAGGATGCATAAGATGCAATTGCGATTCCAGCGCCAATTGCGGTGGTGAGACAAACTCACAATGTTCCAATGCAAGCGCCTGGCAAGTTGGCCTTTTTATATGGAGCTATTTGAAGCCAATTCCTAAATTGATCTCGGACTCAGCTCACAGTGCTCCAAGGAAAACATTTATTTAAACAAAAACTTTGTATATTTATCCCTCCATACGGAAAGGTATCTTATAATACGGAAAAACTTCTCACTTTTTAAATATTTAGCACAACGATCACAAGTGTAGAAAAATTCCCATACGCATTTGTATGCGAAAGTAAGAAATTGGCTTCAACAACGCCGGGGACTAGTTCTAATGAGTTTATCTTCAGTTAGGGGAAATGCTCATAATTTTGGACAGTTTCTTATTTTGGACAATTTGAGGATAACATTGGACACTAAAAATAAATTGATTAAAATGATGGATTTTAATCCAATATTTGATGAATAATGAATTCTATCTAAATATTTGTTCTTTTTGGAAGATTTTGACACTAAATACGTTAAATTTTGAATATGATTTGAGTTGAAATTGCTTTGTTGAAAATTCAGTGTGAGCAATTGCTTACGAGAAATATGACAGAACTTTGTGATTACTTCAGTTCTTATTTGTGGAGCTCAGAGGCAAAATGACACATATCCTATGGCTAAAGCATAGGATATGTGTCATTTTGCCTCTGAGCTACACATTTAGCTGTAGTGAAGTACTAACAATGTTTCTTCGGTTTTTTTGAGTGATATTGAATACTCATTGAATATTGTGTTGATTCTCGTTACTGGTGATTTGTACATTTGATCTGAAGTGAGATTTGCCTTGTGAATTAGATTTTTCGTGTGAAAAATGGGAAATTTTTTAAGACATTCACCAGTGAGGTGATGATTCTTATTTTAGACAGGTGTTTTTTTTATTTTGGACAGGTGGACAAGTTGTCCAAATTAAGAGCCAAAGTCACCTCTACATATCAATTCATTTTTAAACGTATTAAAACTAATTTTAATAAAAATAAGACGATAAATAGCTTGCTAAGTTTCTAAACAACCCTTCTGAAAAGAGAGTAACAAGAAATGTCAATTAGTATTGAAAAAATCGCACTTCAAACTTGGAACTTCGATGCTTATAAGCAGACTCTCCAAAATTATGAGCCCTTACCCTATTGCATAATGAAAATAATAATTTGAAAATCAATTAATAATTTATTTAAAATATAATTATCAAATTTTACAGTAGACTCTTCGATATCCGGCTGACTGGGGGACAAAATGACATTTAGGTTTTTTGAATGATCAACGGTTTTTCTATTTTGTGCAGTGTGAATTTATTTTCTGTCTGACAAAGAAAAAGAGAATTTTCTTCATGGTGTGCTTATGTTTCATTTTTTATCACAATTATGTATTAAAAACTTCGATACAATGTTAATAATACTTTAATTCACTCTGGACAAACTTCATGTTTAGTAAAAATAATTTTGAATACATCAACCGCCAGTGTTTGGCAGCTGTCACCCGGATATCGAAGTGCCGGATAACGAAGAGTTGAGTGTAATTTTATTCTCTTGAAAAAAAAAAAAACACGAAATACAAATGACAATTTTGAAAAACATTTAAAAAATATCGATAGACTACTTTTAGCAAATAATTTCTTGTTTCTTGTAATTTCTGAATATTTGTCCGGTTTTATTTTCGTATCTATCTCTGTTATGGACAGAGACCAAACGGTATCAGATAGAGACTTGAGGTCTTTCAAAGATATCTTCATAAAAACATCTAGAAATTATTAAAATCTTCCTAATTTTACTTAAACTCCCTCTATCACAAGGAAGTATACTTCCTTGAATTAATCTTCAAAAACCTTAAAAGATAATAAAAAAGATTGTTTTTTTTTTAATTGTGTTCTCGGTCTTTTAGGTAATTAATTTATAGTCAAAGAAACACGGTATAGGGTGGAGTCTACACTTATGGACAACGTGCAAAAATCTTAAGTTCTTACGTAAAACAGATTTCGAAAAGTTATAAAATTATTAGTTTATGATGTAATTAACAATTTTTTTGGCCTTTCGAAATTTGTTTAATGTAATAACTTAAGATTTTTGTGTTGTCCATAAGTGTGTACAACATCCATAAGTGTAGACTCCACCCTAGACCTTTTTTTGGTCAGGAACGTCTTCCCCGTAATGAATGTTTCTTCCATCCTTCTGAAGTTTTTTGGGCAGAGGCTATGTTTTATCACTGAGAAACATTTTTTTTTCTAACAGTCAGTTGTTTGCACCAAGCGGGATTCGAATTCACTGTTGTGAGAGTCGAGTCAGAGATCTCATCTGCCCAAGACCCAACTGTCTTGCCAGTTTTAAGCCGATAATAATCCAAAAAAACTGGTATTGATGAAGAGGAATTCGCTGACTGTTCTATCTAATGATTTCGAGCATTTTGATACGAATCCGAATTTAATTTCGAATAAAATCGGTTTAGGCTTGTCAGGAAATCCAAGACCTTTCCAATGAGCCCAGCATGATACTATTCGGTTGAGAATTACACTCTCTAGAGCCTTTTTAACCTTTGACCTTGAAAAAAACGTTATTAGAAATAATTCAACGGAATGTTGGCCAAGGCAATTGATGAAATATGGTTTTGAGAAATGGGATTGTATATACTGCTCTCTCTGTTATTTAACTTTTTCCGGACCGCAAGATATGTTGTAAAACAAATTCGCCATTTTTAAATCAAAAATATCTAAGCTCAGGAATTAATTGAGGTCCTACAAAAAATATCTTATATTTTGACATCCTTATAGTTTGTAATCATCCACAAGAATAGGATTTTTATCAGTTCTGAATAATTAAAAAATATTGTTTTTCACTGATTATTCATATCGCTCCTTGGAAATTACAAGGGACGAACTAATTTTCGGCCATTTTTCAGGAGATAGCATGAAAGATTCAACTCTGTGTAAATAAGTATCTCAATTTAATGACTGAACAAAAACAATTTATTTCTTTTCTATTTATATGATCACTAATATAAACATCGAAACTTTTATATTTTTACCTTTCAAAATATGTTTTTCAATGAGTTAGCACCTTGTCGTTCTAAATGATGTGCAAATTTTCATGAAATTAGAATGACAAGGGATCAACTGGCTTGAGTTAGTCCTCTGTTTCACAAAAATTTGAACGATGAATATATTTTGTGCCCCTTGACTTCAAACAAAATTATGCAAGTAATCAAAAAGATTAAAATTTTGAAAAACTTTTATAATAACGAAATTTAATGACTTAGGGTAAAGTGGTACAAGTTGGACAGTGGTACAAGTTGGACAATGGTACAATTTGGACAGTGGTACAAGTTGGACAATGGTACAATTTGGACAGCGCTTTTTGTCTTGATAAATTTAGTACTTCATTTTTATTTGTATATTTTTAATGCTTTAGTTTTATAATTTGGTTCCTTGTGCTTCAAAACAAATTTTGTACTATATTTATCAAGAAAAAAGCCATGTCCAACTTGTACCGGCGAATTGTCCAACTTGTAACACTAATTCCAAATTATACACTTTACCCTATAATCATCTGAAAATTTATTAAATTGTCTTTCTAAGTGCATTAGAATCTCAAAATCGCAAAAAAGTGAGTTGACCCCTTGTAATTTCCAATGAGCGATATTCTGCTTTGGGTACTCAGAGTCCCAAAAGAGACGAAAGAGTTAATACGGAGAATGGATTGATAACTTCCATTCTCAGGTCAACATCAGTCAGAATGGTCAGAATTCACGATAGCAAGGGCATTTTATTGTGTTTTCTCTTCCGCTCTGTCCCAGGTTCATTAAGGTTGGCGATACCGTTGAGCAGTTCGACAATCTCTGCGAAGTGCAGAGTGACAAAGCCTCAGTCACCATCACAAGTCGCTACGATGGGAAGATCGTGAAGATCTACCACAAAATCGATGATATTGCCCTGGTGGGTCAACCTCTCGTGGACATTGACGTTGCCGATGACGACGAGGCGCCAAAGAAAGCAGAAGATGATCCTGAGAAGTACAGTGACAGCAGTTCGTCAGACGAGGAAGAAGCCAAGGGAACTCCCTGTCCGGCAGCTGAAGATGCTCGAAAGAAAGTCCTCACAACTCCGGCTGTCCGTCGGCTGGCCATGGAAAACAAGCTGGATCTGACCAAGGTGAAGCCGACTGGGAGATTCGGAAGGATTCTCAAGGGAGATGTCCTTGAGCATCTCAATTTAATTCCCGCGGGGACAGTTAAGCCTCATCCTACGCTCCTTCAGACCCAGACTCAACAGACGCCAGTCGCGGTGCCGAGAGCTGTGACTGAGGATCGTGTGGAGGTGCTCAAGGGAGTCCGGAAGGTTATGCTGAAGTCCATGACGGAAGCTCTGAAGATTCCCCATTTTGCCTACAGTGACGAGATTAACATGTCAAAGCTGATGGCTGTGCGGGAGGAACTGAAGGGAGATGCTCTGGAGAGGGGTGTTAAACTGACGTACATGCCCTTCTTCATCAAAGCTGCCAGCAGAGCCCTCCTTAAGTATCCGATTCTCAACAGCAGCCTGGATGAGGCCAATGAGAGCGTCATCTACAAAGCAGCTCACAATATCAGCGTCGCTATGGACACTCCTCAGGGACTCGTGGTGCCCAATGTCAAGCATTGCGAACAGAAGAGTCTCCTGGACATCGCCAGGGTCCTCAATGAGCTCCAGGAAAGAGGACAGAAGGGAACTCTGCGTCCGGAAGATTTTACCGATGGAACATTTTCGCTGTCTAACATCGGAATTGTAAGTGAGAACTTATGCTTTTTTTTACCCCAATCGAAGGACCATTTTATGCCCTACAACTTTGCAGAACATTGAAAGTTCCTCAGGTCACCGTGAATGGCGCTAAAATACGTTAAAAAATCTCCTTTCAGATTGGCGGAACGTACACGCATCCGTGCATCATGAGTCCCCAGGTGGCTATTGGGGCCATGGGCAGGACCAAAGTGGTGCCGCGCTTTGGGGACAATGACCAAATCATCAAGGCTTTTGTGATGAGCGTCAGCTGGTCGGCGGATCATCGTGTGATTGACGGGGTCACGATGGCAAGTTTCTCGAATCTGTGGAAGAAGTATCTGGAGAATCCCAACCTCTTCCTGCTCGACTGAGAGTGACAGCAAGTCCGGAGAAGATGAAAAGACGCCCCGAGGAAATTATTGCATTTATCTTGTACAAAGAAAAAAAAAAGAAACGGCAAAAGCGTCGCTGCATTTAAATTTTGTTCTTCCTATTTTTAGTCAAAAAAAAAGCTTTTTCCTTAGATGAAGACTTGGAAGTTCGTGAGACTTGTTAAATTTTTATGCTGTTGGCATTTGGAGGGTTTTTCTCCATTTGATTGAAAGGAAAAAAATACAAATAAAATGAAGCACTGAAAAAATGTCTTTTAACTTCTTTTGATTGAAAGCAATAAAAGAATTATTGCATTTTAGAGGTATTTTTTATCCGGATAGTTTCTTATGGGGACATGGTTTACTGAGCAAATTCTACTTAATAAACGCTCCCAAAAGGTAATTTAATCAATTCATTAATAAACATAAATAGATTTTTTTTCTAAATCATTTCACAGTGAGCAAAATGCCCTGAGAAGTTGATAAAATTCAAAGGAATTGAGATAGTGAATTGGGATTTTCGGGAACCCCTACTTAAAGTTACATTTGTTCCGTAAAGTAGACGAGTAAAAAGTTGTGAAAAAAGTGATGTTTAACATAAATTAGAGTCCTGAAGTGTACCAGCGTGTACAGTAGCATCAAGTATATAGATGAGAGGATTAACTTTTACGAAGTAAGTGTAATTGATGGAAAAATAGTGAATTAATACTTTGTTTGTGAAAGTTAACATTTTCTTTCTTTAATAGCAGTATATCGAAAATACAAGCACTAGAACGGTTTCCTAACCATTTGACGTGAAATAATATTGCAAAAAGAGTGTCTAGAATGTAGAAAAGTTCATGGAAAACATAATCATTCAGTGTTTTGATTTTATTTATGTAGTGTTAGAATTGTTATGCCCAACGCACAATAAATTTTGTTTTGTAAACATATTTTCGAAATTGCCTGTGAGAGTGAGGGAGATAACTAGATTTAGATCTCTCACTCTCACTGAAAGGTCAAAAACATGTTTACTAAACAAAAGTTATTGTGTGTTGGGCATTATAAAGAATCTATATTTTATATACAATGTGCGGGATAATATAAACAAAATAAACAAAATATGTACAGACGTGTTTTTTCTATATTTCTTACTTATTCGGGTTATAATAACTTCATTTTATTTTATTGCAATAAAAAATGTTAATGGCGTGGAATATTTTACAAATTAGGTAATGCCAAACACAATTTAAAAGAAATATTGCGCAAAAAACATTGACGTGTGCCGATAATTATCCAGAAATTGTGTTTCAAGTGCTCTATTCTATTATTACATTCAGTTAAAACCTAAGATTCAAAACTTTTTAAATGATATAATGAAAAGAGCTATAAATTCATTCAATTTTATTTTCTTTAATTTTACTACTTTCCCTTGGAAATTTCAAGTCGGGAATGGAGTTTTGTTCACTACAGTAGAGTTCCTTAAATTTGAACATTTGGGGTAGATGACTATCACTCCTCAAATTTGAACAATATTTTCAAAAACGTAACGGAATTCATGTAAAATTCACTTTTCCTAAATTAAGGAAAATGCCTTTAGAGAATTTATCAATGTAATTTGTTGTTAAATAGATGGATTTTGATGAGGAAATTAATATATTACGACAATATTAAGGAAACACCATAGAAAAATAGTTTTATTCAGACTCCATGCAAATTTTTTTTACATAACCTCATATTTTATATTTTGAATGCAACTGTCGTTCAAATTTGAGGAACTCGACTGTAATATTGAGTGCTCTAACGGAAAACAGTCGTTTTATTAAACTTTCATACACGCTAAAAGTGCACGAGGCTCTGGAAATCTAACTGAATTGCTAAAGATAATTAATAATTAAGGGAAGAGCACCCCGTATCGGAATGTTAAGAGATATGGTCGGTATTTAGTTAAAAATATAAGTCTCAAAATACTTTTTGGTAGTTTTATGTATGCTAATCGGTATATTAGTGATCCATTTAACTATAATCTGTGCATTTGAATTCTAAATTTTTACAATAAATTAATAAAAAAAATAGATGTAACTGCAACTACGCACTCTGTACCTCGGATCGTCACACACAGAAAAAAATTGACTCTAAATTTAAGAATATATAAGATCCTGGGAACTTAAATTGGACGTGAATCTCCGAGGCGTTTAAGTTTAGAAGCTCTAAGCGAAAGAAATGGGCTAGAATCCCTAGCTCTTTCAAGTTAAGAGATCGAGAACTTAAGTTCACCATTAGCTGGAAAATGAAAAATGTCTACAGATTTGCAAATTGCATCTGAAACTAAATGATCAAGGATTTAGAATTAGGGCTTTGGCATTCATTGGATGGGATTTGAAATTAAATTCGTGGGTGTTTGTGTTTAAGAATTTTCCATTTTTCTGTGTTCACGAATGTAATGAGGTGTCTCACGGAAATTTGATTTTATAATTTAAATCTGAGCTAACGCACTGCATTCTTATAAAAGTTAAATTGCAAAAAGTAAGTAATAAATTTTAAAAATTCATTTAAATTGGTGAAACCTGACGATCCGAGGAACACTTCCGACCGCTGGTACTCTTCCCTTATTTATTCGAAAAAAATATTTAAGCAAGTTTTAGAAAAAAAATGTAAAGGAAATGGCAGTTCTGCAGTAGATAGTTATAATATTGACGTTACAGAGTGATTATATTTTATTTAGTCATAATCGATACATTTTACCATACATGATGACGTGATTATATATAAAATAAAAAATTGTTATATTTCGGATGTAAAAATTCCCCATTCACCCGAATATGGGCTTCTTTTATACGGTTATATAAAAGAAATGTGTAAAGTCTTTGCCATATTTTCGGATAGATGTCAGACATCTCTACTAGTTTATAGCTATAAATGCTCCTTGGGTATGTTTACAAAACCAAAGTTATTGTTCGCTAAGCATAACATTAATAACATCAATAACATCAATTTCAAAGTATTTTAAGTCAATATCTTACCTTCTGTTTTACCATTTTCTCACCGATTTCTCACACGATATTCACTCTTACTGTGTTATCACACTTGCACATTAAAATTTTAATATGATTCACATTAATTGTCGCTGGTGAGAGTCCAAATGTGTAATTTGTGTGTTTGAATCATTTTATATTCAAAATTTGATCTATTTGTTGATAAAAAGGTAGACTTGGCCGACAAAATTTGATATAAATTGATTTATAGCATTAATGCGAAAAATTAATGCAATTTTCTCTTTAATTTTTTAATGTGAAAAATATTTATGCTTTAGGTAAATTTAAACTTATTTTTGCAGGCCAAGTCCACTTCTTTATCAATAAATAGAAAAACCCCAAATATTAAGTGACTCAAAAACACAAATAACATATTTGGAGGCTTACAAGCGACAATTAATGTGAATCACATTAAAATTTTAATGTGGAAATGTGATGACGCCGTTATTTCCGTTTTTGAGATGGTTAGAGGACAAGAAGAAAAAGCCGTTTTTTTTAAATAAATAGAAGATAGGTTATTTAGAATACAAGAACAAGAAAATTTGAAGAGTATTTTATTAAATTGAGCATGGTTTTGCTTCTTTGTTGTCCATCTTCCAAATAAATAAGTTTCACATATACATGTATATATAATAATAATAATATAAGTATCAAGAGCTCAAAAAGATATTCGTATGTCATTTTTTTTTTCTTCACTATGTTGGTTGTTGCTTTGGTGTGTTAGTTTTTTTTTTTTTTTTTTTCAAAATCTTATCTGTTTGCACCTTCATAAATCGTCCATCGGCCTTTTTTTTCACTAATATCTGTGTGTCTTTTTCATCAAGTTAATATTGATTATACAGAACAACTCAATTAAATATATGAAATATTTATTTTTTTTAATGTTTAATAGACATAGAATGAGATTATTTTGCTTGGTATTTTCCACTGACTTTAAATTACTTCTTGTTTTTCTCTTTCTTTCTCTCTTGGTAAAATCGTTACGCTGATGATGCTTAAGTCTGGAAATGTTCTTTCTCTATAAATTTTTTTTGTCTTTTTTTATTGTTTTTCTCAATTTTCAACATGAAAAAGTACAAATACATACATGTATTGTATTCTGGTTAATACAACGCTAGATTTTTTTCATCCTAAAATATTTGCGTCTAAAAATCCTTCCTTGTCCTTATTGGTTTATCTCGTTTTTTTCACTAACACTCACTTTTTCTGTCTTTTAAGTTTCCCAATGTAAAATTTTTATATATTTTTTTTATTTTGTTCAATTTGATTTATCATTCCATATTTTTTTCCTAATCTCTCCATCCCTTTCCCATTTTTTTTTGTGCTTTTATTGCATCGCATTTATCTTCTGAAGAACGCAAACAAGGAGGTTTTTCTTTTTATAAATTAGATGATATATTTTTTTTATCCACAAAATACTTGCTATTATGTTGCAATTTCCATTCTTTTTTAGAGATAATTTATAAACACATATTTTAGGGTGATTTATTTCTCATCTACGGCAATTTAAAATATGTTTTTTTCTATTATATTTATGGATTTTTATTTCTTTTTTTTTCACTCTACGTCTTTCTCCTTTGCGTCTCAATTGGTTTCCTTTTTTTTTCTTGTTGTCTTTCTCGATAGGCCAGATTTTATTTAATATATTTATTTATTTTTTTCACCTATTATATTTAATATACATCCTTTAAATATTCTTATATAAATGTGTTGTCCAAAAAATTTAAATTGTATATTATAATAATATATTTTGGTATGTAAGTTGTTTCTCATTCTTTGACGATCATGCTTTTTTTATTTTTTTTTTATTTCGTTCTCTCCTTTCGGGACACTATTTTTTTCCTTTTCTAAAGTTATTATTCACGAAAAAAAGAGAACTATGTGAAAAGTCAAAGGTGGGAGAGAAGGGGATTAAAGACAGGATTTCGATGGGAATGAACACAGTAAAAAAATGTAGATTGTATTTTCTACAACATTGATTTTTTGATTTAACTAATCGACAACCTGGAATATTGTTGATTTAACTATGTTTTTATATAATTTCTTTTACGAAAATATTGAGAAAAATACTTGTTTAAAATTATGTTCAAAATTCATTCATTAAAAAAATATGTAAGAAATACAAAATAAATTTGTTAAAACAAAAACAGCATGTAGTTCCTACAACGAACGACCAGACAATTTTCGTAGACCACGGAAACGCGGATTGATTTTTTAAGTAGTTTTTTTTAGTATATAGAGCTATGGCTTAAAAACTTTTCAATATTGATCACTGTATCAACAAAACGTATTTAAACCAGAGTCTAGCAAAATTTTGTTGATTTAACTATTATTTGTTTATTTTTTTATCTAAGCTATCGGAAATATAACTCATCTGATTACCATCAAGAACTGCTGATTTTTGGCCAATCAAATAAGTGACTTTACTTAATAAAAATGATAGAAGACACCAGGGATCTCAGTGGGGCAATAGGCAAGACCGTTGCGTCTTGGGCGGATGAGATCTCTGACTCGACTCTCAAAGTTGTGAGTTCAAATCCCGCCCGGTGCGAGCAACTGAATGTCTAAAATAATAATACCAAGGGTCCTAGATTGAGGGCAGCCTGTCCCAAGGGTATATAGAACATCAACTCTTGTAGAGTTATGGATGACAAGGTCCTCCATTCGTTAGCAATTTGTAAGACGATAGACGTAACAATACCCTTTAAAAGTCATAACGATGAAGCGGCTCTGAGAAAACCTGAAGTCCGAGCATTTATGCCCTGGAAACACTTACGACTTAAGCCGAGACACGGTTTAACGTAATTATAATTAAAGTAGTGGTTTGACTAAATTCCCAAGTTTCCCATTAACCAAGTCATTTCTCGGTTTAAGCCGAGAGGTGGACTAGTCAGAAACAGATGAGAATGTAATCTGAAGAAGTTGTAAGTGTGTCTAGGACATTATGACGGACGTATGCAGCCCATTCAGGCTAAATTCATTCAGCACGAGTTGTTACACCACACTAAGCATAGAGGAAAGTGCCCATGCTTTCAACGGCCTCAAGCTTTATAATAACTAATTTTTCCTATATTTTTCAATAAATATTAAAAATTAGTTATTGTAAAGCTTGGGGCCGTGCAATGCATGGGCACTTTCCCCTACTCTTCCTTTTAAATTCGCCTATCACTCGCTGGCATATTGGTTGCTCGCATGAATTATATCCCTAAGTTTAAATATCTTGTATTGGTGCCATTTCTACGCCTTTTCGTAAAGGAATTTTAGATGACGTCTAAAGCGAAAAAAATGTTTTAAAAAATATTGTAAAATCAGCAAGTTACTATCTAATTCTTCGCTTCTTACTAATACAATGGGCGAAGTTTCTGTTTTGTTGAAATTTTTGCACAGTTACGTTCGTTATTTCACCTCATAAAAACCTTGGAAATCCTCGGATATTCCTCTACAGAAAAATGACAATTCTGTGGCAATTTTTTACAAAGGTTCCAGGGTTTGCTCAGCTTCGTACTACATTTATCCGCTTACGTACGACTCATTTTCACCGTAAACACTACAGTAAAACCGTGTTTTTTTGTATGATTAAGTGGTTTTAAGTCTCGAAACGGAAGTTTTTGTCCTAACAAACATATACCGTATTCAACATATTTCTAATAAATTTATGTGGGCTTTGTATTATATTTATAGTAATTTCTCTAATAATTATAGTTAAAAACGTTAAAAATATAGTAAAATCAGAAATTTCTTCTAAATTTCAGATAGCAAAATCAAAATTAAAACAATTGTGCAAAAAATAATATCTACATTTGTTTTTCCTGTGAATTTTTTGGAGTGAAGGACTTAAGAATGTGAAGGAAGAGGACCTAAAATTGGGACATTGAAGAATGATCATTTGGTTTTTATTTAGAAAATATAAGAAATAGAATATATTTTTTTATAAATCACTTCTGTGATATAAATGTCTCACTCATTGCGAGACTCTTCACATTGATATCCTCTGTGAATTTTTTTTATTATAATTCTTTTTACTAGTAAATTAATAGAAAAGCATGAATTTAAGTGACTTACCATCCTTGTGACTTTTGTTTTCTTTTCTTCTTTCGCGCGCAAATACAGGGTAATCATGAATTTCTTTTTGACTCATTAGTTTTATTTCTTCGTTTTTTTTTATTCTTACGACTTTTTTTTTAATTCTCTCACTTCACTTTTTTTTATTATAAATAGGTATAGTTGTTTCTTTAGGTACTGCACCGTAATATTTTCTTCATTATTTTTTTTTTTATCTTTTCTCAGTCATATTGCTTTAGTTAAGTACGATTTTTTTTTCATCTTCTTCATATACATATTATAATTTTTTTTCTTCATTTAAATTTATTCTCAATTTATGCATCACCCTGTATTCTATTTAATTCTATTAATATTTTTTTTCACACTTTCATCTTTGGTGTATATGCATCTTATTTGATAAATCTTTCCCCATTCTTCACGTTCATTTTTTCAGTTTTTTTTTATAATTATTACTTTTTTTATTTCACTTTAAAATCTATTTACATTGTAAAATTGGAAGAAAGCTTTTTTCTCATATTTCTATATATTATGCACATTTATTTTTCTTATTTTTTTTTGCATTGTTTTCTTTTATGCACTATTCTTCACTGCTTTTTTTAATGTTTTCAATTTTAATTTAGAGATTTTTTTTACTCAATTAACCTCGAGTTTTCTTCTCACTGCACTTTCAATTTTATTTCCCATTTAATTCGCTATTAATGTAAAATTATTAAATTTTTTAAAATGTTTCAAATTTCACTAAATTTTTTTCTTCATAAATAGGTTTTTTTCTTTTTTAGCTATTTTATTCGTTTATGCCAGGAGTTTTCTTTGCATTTGCTTTTCTTGCTGATGAAGTCTTTCTTTTTCAAACTATTTTTAAAGGTTTATCTATATTTTGGATCATCAATTAATGTACGATTGATAGGTTGGATTCTAGCTTTTCAAACTCTGCCATCAGATTTATTTGCAGCTCAGAATAATCACCATAATTTCGATGTACTAAGGGACTTTCCGAGGCAAAGTACCCATCCTCAAAGTAGCGTTCAAAAGGCAAAATTCCAACCCGATAAAAATTAGCACAATTCTCCAATGATCCAGTCACATTTATAAGAACATTTCTTCAGTGGTAATATTCATTCCTATTCATTTTGTTTATTAAATATTTTTTAATTATATTATTTATTAATTATTTTATTATTGTTGTAAGGAATTTTGTGGATGGAGGTGGATACACAACAATGTGATTATTTTTTTTAGTAATTATTTCTTTCTTTCATTCAAAAAATTCGTCTCTTGAAAAAGTTTCACCGTTTTTAACTGTTTTTGTTTTCTTTACTGCTCGGGAAGGTTTTTCAAAGTTTAATCGAATAATTCAGGGGATTTTGTATAAAAAGAAAAACCACGAATTAATCAACTATTAATGAAAAATTAGCAAATATTCTTCCTTCTCAAATTTCTACTTAATAGAAAAATTTTCTTTGTCATAAGTGATTACTATAAATGGTTTTACAATTACTAAAGTTAACGGGGATAGGCAACTTTACGATTTTAACCTTAAAAATTAAAATTCACGATGCAATTTGCTATAACAAGGCTAATCTCCATTTTTCATGACACTTTCCTGGACAAAGTCCATTGAATTAAAAAAGAGGTTATGTTTGACAATAACGTTTCGTTAAGACATAACCTCAAAACGACATAACCTTAAGAAAAGTGTTAAGTGTGGCGAAACTTGTGAATTGTCACCTCAAAAGGCTTCACTGTAAAAGTTTCTTGGACTTTGAACATTAAGTTAAGCGTTTACATAGGGTGGCGGAATTATTTCTAGCCTTTGCCTATTTGGCCTGCTTGTAAAAAACACTACAATGTCACAAAATGTTTTCGAAATCTCCAAAATTAAAAATATTTCATGTCTTATGATAATACATCACATTTTTTGTTGGTTTTTGGAATCATTTTCTGACAACAATTGCGATGAGGCCATAACTAAAGACAGGCCACAAATTATGCCACCACCTTATACTGATTTTTGAGGTTAAGTTCAGGTCTAACCTAAAAACAATTTAACCAAGATCTCATGTCTTCTGTTTTTCTCTTTTTAAAAGTTTCTATTTGAAAACACGAATTTTCCAGCTCTTTACTGTTACAATTGTAGCTTTTGCATTGTCCTTTTTGAGGTTAGATTTTTATAATGAGTCCAATTGTTATTAATTAATTGTTATAAAAAAATGTTAGCTTGCAATACGAGGTTATAGCAAACATAAGGACTCTTAGCAAATTATTTCCTCAAATTTTATCTATTTGAGACACTTGATACACAAATAGAACCATTTGAAATAATAATTGAGGTTATTATGAAGATAAACCCCGCTTTTTGGAAGATTCTACAATTTGTTCCTAACAAATTTGTAATAGTTTTCTTTTTATAGGGTTGTACTCAGCATAACCTCAATTTGCTAACCAAGAACCAACATTAGGCCCTTGAGAAAATTACAAATTAAACTCATAGATTTTAAGGTACAGGATGAACTTCTATTTTGAGGTTATTTCTTGCATAACTTCAAATTCAAGAATATTCTTTTTTACTGAATAAAAAATCGGAGCCCTATTATACGTTTTTGTGTAACCTCTGTCTAAGAAGAACCCTGGAAACATTTGAAGATAAGCTTGGGAAAAATTTTATCTTTCATGGAATTTCAGTAATGCTATTCTAAATTGTGGTTATGTTCAAAGAATTTCGCACTTTGCGACATAACCATAAGAATGATGACCTTCTTCTTAAATTGGGAATAGCACATTTTTGAATTTTCTACACTCAAAAGAGTTTTGTAGAATAATTTGCTATCATGTTATACGCTACAAAAAGCACTGGAAGCCTATGAAAAATTAGGTTAGGTTGAAAACACTTTTCTCTTCGCAGGATAACCAAGAAAGATGACTTTCTTCTTAGATGGAAAATAAATATGGAAGACATTTTTAAGTTTTCTATACTCAAAAGAGCTTTGCAGATCAATTTGCGAACTTATTATATGCTTTATAAATATTCCGGAATCCCATGAGAATTTAGGTTATGTTTAAAGTATTTCTCTCTGTGCAGCATAACTCAGAATTTTGATCTTCTCGTATTGAAAACAGAAATTTTTTGAGTTTTCTATACTCAAAAGAGCCTTGCAGATCAATTCCCGAACTTATTACGTGTTTTATAAAAAGTAATCATATCAGAATTTAGGTTATGTGCAGTATTTTACTATTTGCAGCACAACCCAGTATATTGACCTTCTTCTTGGATTGGGAATAGAACATTTTTGACTTTTCTATACTCAAAAGAGCGATGCAGATCAATTTACGAAATTTGCATTATAAATGTCCCGAAGTGTCATGAGAATTTAGGTTATGTTCGAAGTATTTTACTCCTTACAGCATAACACTGAATGTTGACCTTCTTCTTGGATTGGGAATAGAACATTTTTGAGTCTTCTACACTCAAAAGTGCCTTCCAGATCAATTCCCGAACTTGTTACGTGTTTTATTAAATGGAATCCCATGAGAATTTAGGTTATGTTCGAAGCATTTTACTCCTAGCAGCATAACCTACAATATTGAACTTCTCTTATTGGGAATAGAACATTTTTGAGTCCTCTACACTCAAAGGGGCTTTGCAGATCAATTTGTGAACTTATTGTACGTTCTATAAAGCTTCCGGAATCCCATGAGAATTTAGGTTATGTTCAAGGCATTTTAATTTTTGCAGCGTAACCTTTCTTTGACTTTTTTTCGGATTGGGAATAGAAAGTTCTCTCCACTCAAAAGAGTCTTCAAGATCAATTTGAGAACTTCTTTCATACTCTAAAAGAGTTTAAAAATATCACGTGAATTTGTGGTTATGTTTAATGCCTTTTTTTCTCAGCAAGATAACTCAGAAGTATTTTTCTTCTAGTTTTAAGAATGGAGGAGTTATAATTTTTCTATTAAAAGAGGTCTTCTTCGCTCTATAAGGAGCGCTCTAAAAGGAGTGCGTTTGGAATTTGAGGTTATGTTTGCAACATAACCAAATTGTCTGTGCATCCTCGATTGCGAATGCAGAACTTCACATTTCTGACAATTCTAAAGGTTATGTGAATTTGAGGTTATATTCAACCAAAACGAGATTTTCTAACATAACCTCCTATCAATTTATGAAATGCCACAACGTTACTTTCCTGTATATCTCTTCATAACTTTCCTCATTGCATCGTAAATTCAATTTTATAAAATAAAATCCTAAAATTGAATATTCCAGTAAATTATTACATTCAGTGATTATTTTATAAATTGTGATTAAAGGTTATGCTATTGGGGAAAAGTCTCATTGGACATTTCCACAAGAAAAAATTAAATAAATTAAATTACCATACGATTAATGAACGATAAAGTTACTAAATATAGGATTTCTAATACATTTTGCTCCACTTTCAATTAATCCTGCTCTCTTGGAGTGAACACACCGAGTTTTAATCCGTTCACAACGTCCCATTTAAACGTGCTACATAAATATATTGTTCAATATAATTAGTAATAATTTAAATAGTGTTTTTTTTTTTTATTAATAGATTTTTTAGTTTAATTTATTTAAATATATTTCAAAGAGATTGATGACCTATAAGAATAATGGGAGATTATTTTTTATTTTAATTCAAAACCATTTTTAGGATGTTTTGTCATTCATTTGCGAAGATTCCCTTTTCTGTTTCTTTACTTTTTCTTGGTTTTTTTTTTCCAAAAATGTGCGTGTTTTTCTTATGCTATCCCTCATCCCTATTTTAACCTCTCTCTTCTTATTTTAAATAATGTGTAAATTTTTTTTCGTTGATCTCTCTCACGCACATTTTTATCGCCAAATTTCTGTTCCACATCTTGGATGTACTAATTCTATTTGATGGAATTCGATGGAACTAACATGTAATTTAAGAGACGTCTTTTTTCTACTTGAAAGTTTCCGGTTTTTCTTGTTGGATTTTTATTATTTTTTGGTTATTTTGTTGTCTTTGGTGGAAAAATCAACAAAGCAAAATGGTTAAATTTAAAAATTATTATTTTTTAAATTCATGTAAATTTTCGCTAGTTTCATTGCACATTGTTTTAATTTGTTACATTTAAGGTATCATCTTAGGTTTCATTCTAACAATACTCTTCTCAATCTTTTTTCTTCTTTTAAAATTAACAATTTTGCTTTGGATAGTGATTCTTGATTTCGATTTTCGTTCGCCATTCTCACTAGGAATTCTATTTTATTTTATTTCTTTTTTTTATTATCTCTCCCTCCCTTTAAGATTGCACGCATGAACACATTTTTTTCATCATTTGGCCTTAGTTTCTTATTTCGGTAAGAGGTTATGTTGAATTTTGAGGTTAGGCTTGGCAAAAGCTTAAAAACAATCAACAAATGTTTTGAGTAGAAGGAACTGCAGAATCCAGATTGTTCTATATTCAAAATCCATTCAGATCTAACCTCAAAAAATAATCTCTTCGCTGAATTAGAGACTTAATTGTTTGAGGTTAGATATTAAAGCTTTTTCGGACACAGTTCTCTAAAATTGTCATTATCGTTTGAATTTCCGATCCGACATACTTATTAAAGAATGTTTGACATTCAAAATGCAATTTACATTTCCATTAATACTTAATCTCTTGGTTAGGTTAGAGAAAAAGTAAATTTTCGAGGTTAGAATTCAACCTTTCTTGAGGAAAATTACCTAAAATGCTTGGTATCACTATAATTTCTTCTTCATGTCTTAAGAAATCTTTCTCACTTAAAGTGCCTTAAAATCTAACCTCAAAAACTAACCATTTTGCTAAACTAAGGAAAGAATTAAGTTTTTGAGGTTAGAATTTGCGGTAACTGGTGTTAAAGATCTGTTAAAATGTCAAAATATCCAGATTTTTTGATCTGCGTGTATTACGCAATGTACAATGCGACTTAACCTTAAAAATTTAACCTCTTACTTAAATCAGAGAAGAATTAAATTCTTGGGGTTGTAGATTCCCATCGAGCACCAAATGCTAACCGGTTTCAATTCAGCTGAAAAGATACGCTAACCTTAAAACAAAACTCCCGAAGCAGTGCATTTCCATATATTTGGTTAGCACTTTTTGTTCGAGAATTGCTGACCGGCTAGCATATTTTTGCTCAGCATTTAGACTCAGCAAAAATATACTGAAAACGCTTTTGATGTTTTCTGACTAGCATTGGATAACTAGGCTCACAAGAGCCCATTCTGTCTCTCATTTTCCATTATCCGCCTGATCTAATTTATTCCAATTCATTTTTCTTGGAGAATTATAGCATATTCTTTACACTAACAATGCTTGTATCTTCCAGATCAATAACCCTTTTTCCCTATGTCTTCAAGACATTTTTTACAGTTTTCTTACTGGAAGATCACAAGTGACAAGTTTTTGAGGTTAGACGTAAAAACTTCTTGAAGGAAACTATGTAAAATATTTTCCACTTTTCGAAAACACCTTTCTCATTTAAAATGCAATAAAATCTAACCTCAAAACTCAGCCTTTTGATTAAATTCAAAATAGAACCAAGGTTTTGAGGTTAGAAATTAATACTTCTTGAAGGAAACTATTTAAAAGCGTTAATGTTGTCCTACTTCTCCTTCAATTGCCAAAAGCATTTTTCTGCTTCAAAATGCATTAAAATGTAATCTTGAAGACTGGCCCTTTTGATTAAATTCAAAGTAGAACCAAGTTTTTGAGGTTAGAAATTATTAATTCTTGAAGGAAACTATTTAAGATAGTTTCCACTTTTCGAAAAGATCTTTCTCATTTAGAATGCTTTAAGATCTAAACTTAAAAACTTAGTTTTTTGACTAAATTCAAAGTAGAAACAAGTTTTTGAGGTTAGAAGTTAAAGCTTTCTGAAGGAAACTATGTAAAAGCGTTAATGTTGTCCGATTTCTCCTTCAATTGCCAAAAGCATTATTTTGCTTTAATATTCATCAAGATGTAACCTTAAAAACTTAGTCTTTTGACTAAAGTCAAAGTAGAACCAAGGTTTTGAGGTTAGAAATCAGTACTTCTTGAAGGAAACTACTTAAAATAGTTTCCCCTTTTCGAAAACATTTTTCTCATTTAGAATGCATTGAGATCTAACCTTAAAAACTTAGTTTTTTGACTAAAGTCAAAGTAGAACAAGTTTTTGAGGTTAGAAGTTAAAGTTTTCTAAAGAAAACTTTGTAAAGGTATTGTAATGTTGTTCGATTTCACCTCCACTTTCTAAAAGCATTATTCTGCTTCAAAATGCATTAAGATGTAACCTTAAAAACTGATCCCTTTGATTAAATTCAAAGCAGAACCAAGTTTTTGAGGTTAGAAATTAATACTTCTTGAAGGAAACTATTTAAAATAGTTTCCACTTGCTCAAAATGTCTTTCTAATTTAGAATGCATTAAGATCTAACCTTAAAAACTTAGCCTTTTGACTAAATTCAAAGTAGAACAAGTTTTTGAGGTTAGAATTCGAAGCAACTTGAAGAAAACTTGTCTGAAATTGTCAATATCGTTACAATTTCCAATCTAAGTATTAAAGAATATCATGCATTTAAGATGTAATGAAACCTAACCACGAATTATGTTTTGATTTTTCATATTTTTAAGGTTAGAATTTTATGTGCCTTGATGCACAAATATGTAGAATCACCAATATAAAGTTCGAATTGCTCTGTTTCTAGCCTCGTTATGTTGCTCAATAATCTGTATCCTCTAAATATTCTACGATTTTTATTTAGAGAATTAAGCGAGTCCGTTAAGTTTTTGAGGTTAGAATGTGACATTTTTTGTCAATTTTTTTGATAAAAACCTCCAGTGAACACGGTAGATTGCATATTTTGTATCCATTCACGATATTCCCTTGCATCCTACCCCTTTCAAACCATTCATTAATCCTGTTTTGAGGTTAAGTCTAGCATAACCTCACATTTAAACATAACCTCCCATCTAAATGAGAAACAAAAGCTCAAATCATTTATAGTTGAATTGTTTTCTCTATTTAGTTAAATTTTTTTTATCCAAAAATGGAGTTAAATAGAAAGAAAATAAAAATCTCTCAAGTTCAACTTTCTCTTTGAGTGAAAACAGCTAAAAATATTTTTGGGATTTTTTCTTGTATTTTTTTTTATGAGAAGCGAGTTAGTATAATTTGTTGATGCTTTTTTTAAATATATTTTTTGTTAAATATAATGACGTGTAAAATTGAAAAGTTGTTACTTTGTCTTTCAATACTGCTCAATTTTCTAATGTTTTGTTGTTTTTTTTGTTTATGTTGTTTTCCCACCGCATTTTCCACTCAGTTTTTCTTTACCATTTAGTATTAAAATTGTGTCGATTTATTACTTTATTTAACCCTCAAATGTTTTTTTTCTTTTCTTTTTCATTTATTAATTTCAATTATCTAGAGAGTGTAAATTTAAATTTAACTGATATATAATTTTTCCCCATTTTTTTCCTTTTTATCAGCTTTTCACTTATTTTTCCCAATTCAATGTCCTTTTTCTCATGATTTTTTGCAATTACAAACTCTTTCACCAACATTTTTTTTCTTGGTCTTCACACCATCAGTGTAGAAAAAAGATTGCGCACAGTGGAAAAATATTTCTCACTGCTTTCACATACTTTCCCACAAAATATAAATTTTTCTTAATTTTTGCTAAAAAGTTCCTTTTTTTTGCCTACAAATGCTATTCCATCCACCTTTTCCGTGTCCCATTTAGTTTATTTATGTAATTTTTTTTTCTTACTTTTATGTTATCACCGCCATTTTTAAATATTTTTTTTAACTATCTTTTCCAGTCTCATCCTATTTAAGAGTAATTACATAAAATGTGCGTAAAATTATTATCAGTTAATTTAGTTACAATACATTTCATGTAAATATGTATTTTTTTTCTTCATTCACGAATGAACTCTGTTCTTATTATTTTATAATAACAGTAAAGCGATTTTTTCTTCTCTTGCAGATGTGCTTTCCATTTTCTTAGCTCGATCTCATCCGGATTCTGGGGTGGTACTTCGTTTTTTTTTTGTTCTTTCTTTAATACCGTCAATGAAATGTCTCTAAATTGCTGAGATAAAATATATTTCTATAAGGGATTCTTATTAATTTAAAATTAGCTGATGTTCTTAAGAGGTTTCTGCACTCTACAACTCGCAAAATGAAACTTTGAAAACTTTGAAGTCCAATAATTGAGCTTATAATTGAGATTTATGGATAAATTCGCAATTGATGGAGTCTTAGAATCCTTGCCTTCTGAAATCTCAAAGGGGGATTCTCTAACTTGCGAGAATTGTCATAAGGGACTTTATTGAAACATATAGTAACGAGAGCTTTCGTTAAACGACATAATTACGCCATCTGTCGTCGGTTAAGTTCGTGTGCTTTCCCAAAAGAATGATTTTGCATCATAAAATAAACTTGGTAAAGTTTATATTTTAACTCATGACTATTCTCACTAAATTTGTTCATGTGACAATTCTCACTTTTATTCAGAATTTTTCCCTGGTCCATTTTCTGTACCTTGTGATTTATTCTACCTTAAAAAAATACCCTTTCCTGGATATTTTCTTTTTTTATAGGTTATGTGTTATTTATAGGTTATGTGTTATCATGGAACATCTCTGGCCAAGCCTGAACCCTTTTTTAGTCCGGACCCTTATTGATATTTATGAATAAATTCACTATTGATGGAATTTTCGTATCCTTGCTTTTCTGATATTTCAGGAGATTCTGTAAAGGAGCGAGAATTGTCATACAAGAACTTGCAGTGACGAGAGTTATCGTTAAACGACATAATTACGCCATCTGCCATTAGTTGAGGTCTTGAGCTTTCAAAACGAGTCATTTTTCATCATAAAAACTTGATAATGCTTATATTTTAACTCATGACTATTCTCACTAAATTTGTTCTGTGACAATTCTCACTTTTATTCAAAATTTGCCCCCTAGTCCATTTTCTGTACCTTGAGATTTATTCTACCTTCAATAAACAGCCTGCCACTAGCATTCATCCTCGTCTTAGTGTAGTTTTAACCTCCAAGACAAGGACAAAAATATAAGTTATGTATTACCATGGAAGATTTCTGGCCTGGCCTGAACGCTTTTTCTGCATATTTTCAATTCAATTTAATTTTTGAAGCCCAGGTTCTTATTAAATCAACATTGGGGATAAGTATTCAATTCAACTAGGTAGTTCTAATCAGAAAACGAGGTTATGTTGAAAATAACGTTCATTAGGAGTAATAACCTCGAAAACATCCAATTCAATTTGAAAGAATTGAATATTTTCATGTTTTCCCGTCAATTTTCAACAGAAAATGGTTTTTATTCCAATTTTAATACTTACAGTCCTAAATCTTCCTTATTTTCTAACCTCAAAACATTTTTATTTTTTAATCTTGAGAAATGATTCTCGTATCCCAGGATAAGGAAGACTGAAAGGGATCCCTGTCAATTCAATCTTTGAATAATTCCCCCCTTGCCATTGTTATTTTCTTCAGTGCAGAGGTTATATAAGTACTTTTTAGGTTATATTGAGCATAACCTTAAAACCAGGGAGAATTTTTTGTATTGCAAAATTCCCCTGTGTTTACCATTCCGGGTGGAAAAAGGAACCCTGCATGGAAAAGTGTTTAGATCAGCCAATTAATAAAGATGAGACCTGAAGGGGAATTCTATAACACTATGACAATGTCATATGACAAATTTTCGTATTACAATTCCGGAGCAGTACAACATTAGACCATATCAATTTTTCCACCTGAATAATGTACAAAATACAAACATTGTTGCTTGGGAATGAATTTGAAGAGAGAAAAGAAATTAAATTGCACAGAAAAAAGTCATCAAGAGAGATTGAAATGTTCTGCCCGGAAAAATCCGTGGAAAAAATGCCGTGAAAAGTATTTAGTTGATGCCAACTGAATATTTGGATTTTTCCTGATTTGGAGTTGTCCGGAGGGGTGAAAGATCACGCCACCCAGATAGACGGGATAATCTGGATTAAAGATTAACAAAACATTAAAGCCCAGTGAACAGCAAATGATAGTCGAATTTAGGATTACAGGAAATGAGTCGAATTTAGGATTAGTTCTCCTGAATTTATAATTTATCGCATACATTTTTTAAAAATTTGTCATATGACATTGTCATACTGTTACAGAATTCCTTACCTGGAATTAAATCCTTCTTTCTAATTTTGTTCTTAAATTGATAACCTTCTTTTACTTCTCAACAAAGAAAGTAATATTAGTTCTTTCATTTAATTGGTTCACAATAGTGGTTAAATTGGACATAACCTCAATTGTTGAGAAGCAACGTCTTTGTAAAATATGATTCAAGTACATTTTGTGAATATTGCAATTGTTAGGCAAATGTTAGGTCCAATTTTCTTATCAAATAAAGACTGGGAATTTGTTCTAGAATTTGAGGTTAAGTATGACGTAACCCCGAAAACGAAGGTCATCTCATGAGAAAAAATTGCAAGATCAAGGTAAATAAAATGCAATTTATTTACCTTGATCTCGATATATTGAAGAATTCAACACACACTCTAGATCCCAACCAAATGGATCTTGAATTTGTGAGGTTAGGTGTCACATAACCTAAAATTTGACTTCAATCTTTCGTAGAGTTTTCCCACTAGATTCTTTAAGGCAAGAATTTTAAGATTCCCACAAGGTGAACCTAACCAAAAACCTCAATTTAACCTCAAATATTCAACTTCAAAGTTTCATTTCATTTTCCGAAAATGCCGAATGCATCACCTAATACTTGTTCTCGTCTCGACAACCAAAGAAAACTGCCTAAAGGATTTATGTAGTACTCCTCTTCGTGTTGCTACTTGTTTTATAAAGATATACTTTTACGATACTATTTACTGCAACTATCACCTAATTATTCGCACCTAATTTTATTTCTTTTTTTTTCACAATCATAAGCGCAAAATTGTCCAAAAATCTACGTTTTTTTTGAAAGACAAAAATGTTTTTTTTTTGTTTAAATTTACGAAAGGATGTTTTATCCAAAATGTCCATCAAAGTGAAAGGTGGATACGAAAAAAATTATATCTAAATACGTGATTGCACGAGCCTACATTTATTTAAATGAAATTATCAAAGAGATATTTTTGTGTTTTTTTTTAAGTTTTCTACCATCGAAATAAAAAACACTCACTCGCGAAACAGACAATTTATCACTAAAGAAAATTCCATTAAACTCTTTTTCCTAATGCCTATTTTTTAATTTTTTAAAAATTTTGAATGGAACTGTTGCTGCTGATGTTGTGTCTTGAAGAATGCCTTTTTGGACTCTTCAACTTTCAGAAAAATTACATAGAATTAATTTAAATTTAAGTGTTACAATAAATACAATACAATTAATTTTGCAAGAGAATATATTTTGTTTTTTTCAACTACTTAAATGCTTGAGTTCTTTTTTTCATCTTTAAATTAAAGAGGAGATATTTCCTCTCTGTACCTAGTTTGGAAAAATGTTTTTTTTTTAATTATTACTTTGAAGTGAGTATTTAGGAATGTGAGTAAAAATTATCATTATTCAATATTCATCGTAAGTTAGTTTAATTTATGAGATTAATAACTGAAGATCCACTATTATTTTTTGTTTTTTTCTTTTTTTTTTGAAGACTATTTTTCTTTAAAAAGTGGTTAAGCGTCTGATATCTTTTACAATAATTATATCAATATTCTTTGTTTTTTTTTAGAGAAGAAACACAATTACAATGACACAAACAGCAAGGATGAGAATTTAGAAAATAGTAATTCAATAGCATTTTTTTCTTGTCCTAAAATTTATTATCATTTTTTTTAATATCTTCTTTCTAATATTTCTAAAAATGTTGTCTCTATCGGTGTTCTCTTCAATCTCATTCAGTGTTTTATTTTTTTCTTATTATTTTGTTTAATATTAAGTCAAAGACTAGAAATCTCTTTTTCCGATTTTGTTTCTTTTATTTATTTATTTATTTATTTTTTTAGTTTTAAAAAGGTTGTCTCTTCAGTATAAATTGTAAAATCATTAATTCACAATTAATGACGACGCGTTGTATTCGTTATTTTTTTTCCTTATAATTTTTCTTTTGCTTTTAAAAGTAATTGTCTTTTTATTATCTCTTATTTTTAGTGTTATTTATCCCCCGTTTTTTTTTCGTCTTTGGAAAAAAAAAGATTGGAATTCTCTCGCCACAAATTTATCATGGTTGATTTAATTCATGTAAAAAGTATCACTTTTAGCCCGAATCCTCTCACAATCGGTGTATTTTTTTCTTTCTATTTTCTTGTTAAAATCCCAATTTATTAAAGCTAAAAATTCACACACATTGCGGCAATTGTGGTAATTTTTCCAACCACCGAGATTATTGCTCCTTCTTCCCTCATTTTCTACGCATTTTCTTATGTTATTTGTTGCCGCATGTTCCTTTTTTTCTCCTTAACTATTCCTCAATAAAAGGATAATGATTTTACTTTGCGCAAGTAAATTATTCATCATCCTTCAGTATGCTATTTTCTTCCTCTTCGATCGACTTTTAAATACTTCCTTCCGCCCCCTTCTCATCCACACAGTTTTCTCCTTATTCTTCCCCCTCCTATGTCCTCCATTCTCTCTCCTTTACCCCCTCCCAACACCCATTCTAAGCACCAAGTTGTAGCTTCAAAATAGAAAATCAAATTCCAATGAAGCTTCAAATGCCAAATAAAATTGAGAATTCTCCATAAATATTTCATTTAAATCCCTTTATTTGAATAAGAAAATTGAATATTAACCCATTGCAAAAAGGTTCCGGAAAATTAATTTTTCGGACTGAAAGTCTTCTTAGAAAAAGATCTAAGAAGAGACTGAAGTGATTTTATTTGATTCCGAAAATTTTGCATTTTCCGGAAATGTCACTACTCTGAAACTTATCTCTTAATCATGCTTTTTAAGTTGGTCTTAATCAATTTTAAATACCAAGCACGATCACAGTAACAAATGGCATTTAGTTATATACTCAAGTGCTTTTGATTGTTTCAAAAAGTCTTGCAATGTTTTCCGGAAAAATCTCTATTCAGAAAGTCAATTTCTGAACATGATTATCTGATCTTGTTGAATCATGCATTTCAAACACAGTCACAGTGAAAAATGGCATCTCATTAGAAATTTGATTGCTTTTACTTGTTTCCGAAAGCCTTGCAAAGCTTTCCGGAAAAATCTCTATTCAGAAAGTGAACTTCTGATCACGGTTATCAATGTGATCTTGTTGAATTATGCATTTCAAGCACAATCACAGTGATAAATGGCATTTAATTAGAGACTCGAGTGCCTTTCTTTGTTTCCGAAAGTCTTGCAAAGCTTTCCGGAAAAATCTCTATTCAGAAAATGAACTTCTGATTACTGTTATCAAGGGGATCATGTTGAACTTATACATTTCAAGCACAATCACAGTGATAAATCGCATTTAATTAGAGACTCAAGTGCTTTTCTTTGTTTTCGAAAGTCTTGCAATACTTTCCGAAAAAATCTCTATTCAAAAAGTGAACTTCTGATCATGGATATCAATGTGATCTTGTTGAATTATGCATTTCAAGCACACTTACAGAGATAAATGGCATTTAATTAGAGACTCGAGTGCCTTTCTTTGTTTCCGAAAGCCTTGCAAAGCTTTCCGAAAAAATCTCTATTCAGAAAATGAACTTCTGATTACTATTATCAATGTGATCTTGTTGAATTATGCATTTCAAGCACAATCACAAAGATAAATAGTATCTCATTAGATACTTTAGTGCTTTTCTTGGTTTCGGAAAGCCTTGCAAAGTTTTCCGGAAAAATTTCTATTCAGAAAATGAACCTCTGACTACTGTTATCAAGGGGATCATGTTGAAATTATACATTTCAAGCACAATCACAGAAATTAATACTCGTAGTACTTCATTTGAGACTTAAGTGCTTTTGTTTGTTTCCGAAAGTCTTGCAATGTTTTCCGAAAAAAATCTCTATTCAGAAAGTGAACTTCTGACCATGATTAGTAATATGATCTTGTTGAAATATATATTTCAAGCACAATCACAGTGATAAATCGCATTTAATTAGAGACTCGAGTGCTTTTCTTTGTTTCTGAAAGTCTTGCTATGTTTTCCGAAAAAATCTCTAATCAGAAAGTCAATTTCTGAACATGATTATCAATGTGGTTTTCTTAAATTCTGCATTTCAAACACAATCACTGTGATAAATGTCTTCTCAATTACGACTTAAGTGTTCTTGTTTCTTTTCCGAAAATTTCACAATGTTTTCTGGAAAAGTGTCCATTTAATTTTTTTCTGATTATACCTTTTTGATATAATTTTCTTCAGTTTTAAATTTCCAGCATAAGAGAGATACATACATAAATAGAGACTGAATAGTTTTCATTTGTTTCCGGAAAACTTGCACAATTTTCCGAAAAAACTTCTATTCCGAAAGTTTTTTCTGATTATGCTTTTCTGTATAATTTTCTTTATAGCTTCATATCTCAAGCGTAATCAGAAAAGAATTTCACTAGAGATCTGAGAAGCTTTTATTTGTTTACGGAAACACTGCACAGTTTTCTGAATCTCTTAATGTATTTCCGAAAAAAATGCTATTCAGAAGAATAACTTTTTATAAAGTTTTCCGGTGTTGCACAGTCAGAGAGATAAAAACCATCTCATTGGAGACTTATTAGGATTTGTTTGTTTCCGAAAATTATTTAAAGTTTTCCGGAAAAGTCTCTAATCACAAAGTTTATTTCCAATCGTGTTTTCAAAAGCAATCTTCTTTTTCCGAAAATCTAAGTTTTCTAGAACCAATTTCCTACAGCACGAATGCAGCAAGAGTTCTGAAAAATTCAATATGTTAGATTTTCGGAAATATTCCGGAAGATATTTTATTCATTGGGATGTTACTGTTTAATCACGTTAAACTCTTTGCTTTTGTTTATTCTGAAAATGGTAAATACAGTCTTTTCTTGCGTTTCGTCACTCCGGAGTCTTTTTCCGGAATGAATTTTAATCATTTTCATAAAGATTTTAAAGATCCATGAATTCTGTAAAAAAAATATTCCGAAATTTTTCTGAACTACTTCCGGAAAGGATTTTTTCTCTATTCAGAGTCTTCAGAACCAATTTCATTCTTTTTGTCTATTCTCCATTGCTTTTTAATAATGGAAAAAGTAATGTAGAACAAGACGTTCTGACGCAAAATTTCAGAAAAAATCCGGAAATTTTAATGTATTCTTTTTTTAATCTTTCACTTTACAGTTTTTCCGGAGATAAATATTTCCGGAAGCGGAAGCTCATTTACATGTCATAATTATTCCGGAAATATTTCGGAATTCATCCGGAGTTTAAAAATTCCCAAATTGATTTTCAAAATTCATTTCACAGATGTTGGTAATTCATGAAGTATTTTCCGAATCTCAGGTTTTGCTTTAACGGGTTAAATTGCTCTTTAGAGTGCCTTAAGCCTCAGAGATAGCTTCTTGCAGAGGACAAACATTGATTTTCTTCGACACTCCACAATCCAAATTGATTTTGAAAATCAACCGAGAGACTTTTGAATGGTCCTTCAGCTAACAATCACTTTGCTCTCTGCGGCTGGATAAATCCCTTTTCCCAAATCCCTATCAAATTAATTTATTCATTGAATTTAATGGGGAGCATCGATCGTGAATGTTGTTTCGGGTTTGGAGCACATATTTGGTGGATAAGAAGAGTTGGATGGATTTTCCACTCCAATTAACATTTTCAGGAGCGAAATTGTTCTTCTGTGAGAATTTCTTGTTTGAAATGCAAGGAAATTGAGAGAATGCGCAAGCAAAAGGACTTGAATTTCAAAGGAATCCTTTTTTTCGAGAGATAAAAGAGTTTTTTTTGGGTGGGGTGCTTCGTGCTGAATCAAGGGGGAAATATTTTCTGAAAAAAGAAAATTCCTTGCAAGTCAATCAAGAAAATCCCGAGAGAGGGCGTTTTATTCAGTTTTTTTTCGTTTTTAGAAGGACGGAAAGAGGATTGAAGGTCGCGATGCGAGATAGTAATTGAGGAGACTCGGCTGAAGATCGGTACTGGGCAAAAGTCCCAATCCGGGAGGTTTTTCGCCCAGGAGGGAAGATTGATTCATACCTGGAGCGATGATATCGAGCGCCGAGATGGATGTGTGCGAATTAATAGCCGTGGCAGGAGATATCTAGTTGGTTTTACTTTTGGTGTTGTTGGTCTTGAAGCTGACCTGGAGGACGCGATTACCGAGGGTGTAGCCATTGAGGGATTGAATGGCTACAACAGCCTCATCGTAGTTGGTCATGGTGACAAATCCGAAGCCCTTGCACTTGTTTGTCTGCAGATCCTTAATCACCTTAACACTCTGGACGGCACCGAAGGGGCCAAACAGCTGCCACAGGACATTCTCCTCCGTTTCCGGTGCCAGATTGTACACAAAGATGCACCATCCGGAACCATTGATGGCATTGGTGGGGAGAATGGTGTTGCCCAAGAGATCACCAGTTAGTGGAGAGAATCTGCAGGTGGGAAGCACGGGACTGCATTAAATACGACCATCAGAATGTGTTCGTTCTTCTTCTCCAAAATGTTCATAAGAAAATTCAGTGAAAAGCTAGAGATAGAGCAAGATTTAACTGGTACGGTAGCTGTGATTCTTCTTTGGACCTTCTGGGTTACTCCTTTTGGGGAACTGGAACAAGTCTCGAGAGATGACTAAAGATGTATGAGGACTTCTTTAGAAGCTCTTGATATCTTAAGAATCTGAGATTTCTTGGGACTTCAGGGAAATAATGTGGAATTTTTAGGAACTTTTCGAACACTTCGATATCTGAAAATCCCAGGAAAACCCTGAGAATCCTGGGATCCTTAATAAAATCCTGGAGATTTTCTTCAATTCTTGGATATCCCTGACTAATAAAATTTTCTGGGAACAGTGAAATATTACTGTGCTTGAGAACAGTAAAATGTTTTGAGAACAGTAAAATGTTTTGAGAACAGTAATATTTTTTGAGAACAGTAATTTTTTATCAATGAGGGATCGGAAATCGTTGGAAGTGGAAAATCACTCAAGGGAAATGCATTAACTTTTTCCTTTGAAACTGAACAGTCAGATTTTACTGCGCCTGGGAACAGTAGAATTTTTTGAGAGCAGTAAAAATTATAGCGGACAGTAAACTGTTCTGAAAATATTAAAAATTTGTTTGAGCAGTAATGTTTCCCACGAACATTAAAATTTACTGCGTACAGTAAAATTTTCTGCAGATAGTCACACTTTATGAGAGTAGGCGACTTTTCTGAGTACAGTAAAATTTCCCACGAATAGTTAAACTGGCTACGAACAAATTTTCTACAAACAGTTAAAAAATTGAGAACAGTTATTCTTTATTGTCTCTGAGAACAGTAAAAATTTCTGAGAACAATTTTTTTTGACAACAGTAAACAGCAAAATTTTCTATGAACAGAAAAATTATCTGAGAACAGTTAATTTTTTTTTCATGAAAACACTAAAATTTCCCGGAAAAAATAAAATTTCTTAAAGTGTCTGAGAACAATACAATTTTCTCTGAACAGTACAGATTTCCACGAACATTAAAATTTTCTGCGAATAGTAAAATTTTCTGCTCACAGTCAAACTTTATGTGAATAGGAAACAAATTGAGAACAGTAAAATTTCCCACAAATAGTAAAATTTTCTGGGAATAGTCAAATTTAACTGTACCTGAGAACAGTAAAAGTTTTTGCACACAGTAGAATTTCCCGGAAGTCAAATTTTTTGGGAATAAAAATTTTTTCTATAAACAGTCAAATTTTTTGAGAACAGTAGAATTTTATTTTTCAAGTGAACATTAAAAGTTCCTGAGAACAGTCAAATTTTTTTCGATAGAAAGATTTTTTTCCACGTGAACATTAAAATTTCTTGCAAAAATTAAAATATCTTGCAAACAATAAAATTTTATTACGTCTTAGAATAGTAAAATTTCCAGGAAAATTTCCCGAAAACAGTAAAATTTTTTGTAATAAAAACCTTCCAAAGTATATTATTTCCCACTCAAATGACCAATATTTTCAGAGACTAATAAATTCACTTGCAGTATATAATTAATTAGTGAAATACATTCTAAGTAGGGCATTGTAAATGCAAATAATTTCACTTCAATTTAATTTTGATGTACTCAGAACAAATATTTTATTTAATTATTGATATTATTGCAACAGAATAATGAGATAAATAGTCTCTTAATTTATTTAAATTCAAGGCTAATGTTCTGATTTAATGCTATTTATTTCAATAATACTGTTAATTATTATTAAATTTTGATTTAATAATAATTTAGATTGAAAGAGGTTATCTTTTAATGTGAGGTTATGTTAAACATAAAATAAAACAAACGACTCATTGGGACAAAGAAGGAGACAATACTAAAAATTGAAATTATTTAAAAAATATATGATGACTTCAATCAATTTTTATCTTTTGAAAATAACCTCAAATTGAACCCTAAGAAAGCAACCAAGACACCTTCGGTTCTAGGGTTAGATTTCTTGGTTTTTAATACACTACAATAAAGTACTATATTAAATAATTTCGAATAGGTATTTTATTCATCAAAGACCAAATTCTCTGATTTGATTGGGAAATTTTACAGTTAGCAAAGTGAGGTTATGCAAAGACATAACCTATAAAACGCTACTCGAAATGCGAATGGAATCCACTTCAGTTTTATAATTTTTTTAGCAAAATAATTCATTTGAGAGACAAATAGAATGATTTACTCTTAAAAAAGGGATGGCAAAACGTCCCAGGCTTTGCGAAGTGAACTCTTGACTAAGATGCTATCCTTCAAAATTACTTTCGCATTACAGTAGACTCTCGCTCAATCGGCTCTTTTTCACTCGGGCGCAAAATTTCGTAAACAATTTTCCCTTTTAATATTAAAGCAAATTTGTTCAAATTCACTGTAGTTCCTCCTGTTTTATCGTCATTCTTTATATTTGAGCGCTTTTTCTGGATTTTGCAATAATTTTGATGCCAAAATCTCTCGATAATTTAGATACACTGGTAGGGGAAGTGCTTATAATTTTGGACAGTCTGCATATAAGCATCGATATCCTAAGTTTGAAGTGCCATATTTTCAATACTAATTGACTTTTCTTGTTACTCTCTTTTCAGAAGGATTGTTTAGAAACTTGGCAAGCTATTTATCATCTCATTTTTACTAAAATTAGTTTTAATACGTTTAAAAATGAATTGATATGTAGAGGTGAATTTGACTCTTATTTTGGACAACTTGGTTATTAATTTTTACAACTTGTCTGTAAATTTGGACAGATAATCCGCCTCAACAGGATGCCCATTGTTCTTCATTTTATGAACCAATCTTACCAAGTCCTCTTCCTGTTCATGTAAGGGAAACGTAGAATGTCACAGAAGCCCAGAAACTTTCCATATCATTCATTAAAGTGAGTTGACTTCGGTACTCCAAGTACGTGCGGATTCGCTCATTCCCTGCCCTTTCCGGGAGCCTTTCAAGGCATTTCTCACTGCATCTCTTTCGTAGAGATGATGCTCCTTCATTTCTCCAGACATTTGTCCAACCTAGTCATCACAAAAGCTAAAACTTCACGAAATTTCGTGAGAAAAACACCTGTCCAAAATAAGAATCATCACCACACTGGTAAATGTCTTAAAAAATTTCCCATTTTTCACACGAAAAATATAATTCACAAGGCAAATCTCACTTCAGGTCAAATGTACAAATCATCAGTAACGTGAATCAACACAATATTCAATGAATATTCAATAATATCACTCAAAAACAGCGAACAAACTTTGTTAGTACTTCACCAAAACTAAATAAGACTGAAGTAAGCCACGAAGTTCTGTCATATTTCTCGTAAGCAATTGCTCACACTGAATTTTCAACAAAGCAATTTCAACTCAAATCATATTCAAATTTTAACGTATTTAGTGTTAAAATATTCCAAAAAGAACAAATATTTAGATAGAATTCATTTTTCATCAAATATTGGAATAAAAATCCATCATTTTAATCAATTTATTTTTAGTGTCCAATGTTATCCTCAAAGTGTCCAAAATAAGAAACTGGACAAAATTAGAAGCATTTCCCCTAAATATGAAAGGATAAAATTAGATTATATATTCCATCCTTATGAAAAGATGGATCATATTTGAACCTTTGAAGGGATCAGCTTGTCAAGCAGAGGTGTGCAAAAACCGTTTGAAACTGAATAAACGTCAAAATAAGTTTGTTCAGGTAGCGTTTTGACCAATTTACGCACAAGTTTCATTTGGCGTTTGTTCGGTTTCAATCGGTTCTTGCACATCTCTGTTGTAAAGAAACTCGAGTATGGTACGAAACTTCCGTTAATTGAAGTTTTAGAATGATCTAGCCTATAATTCTGGGAATGAAAGGGACTGAAAGAAGGGGAGTCTCTTCTAAAGAATCACAGCTAAATCTTAAGCAATTGAAGAAAAGATTTAAGGAACCCACCTGAAACGCCCAGTTGGATGATGGATGGGTCCGGGAAAGCGACGATTGGACTGAGGTGTCAAGTAGGCGGCCAGCGGTGGGAGAGCCTTGTTGATGTTACTGCTGGGATTGTTGGCGAATTTGACGGTGATGGGTTCAGTGGCGCCTTTGGGTGTTGTTCCATTGAGTGATTGGATGGCACGCTCAGCCTCGGATCGCTGATCGAACCGGATGAAGCCGACCCCTTTAGACAATCCTAGTGCAGCAATAGGACACAACATTTCAATAGAACCGTGAATTTATCGGGTAGTTAAATCGACCACATAGACTTACCAGTGATATTGTCACACAGGATACGAGACGTAATGATCTGGCCATAGGGACTGAAGAGATTCTCCAAGTCTTGCTGTGTCATGCTCTTCGACAGGCCAGACACGTACAAATTAGCGCCTTTTATTGCATCAGAACTGGGACGTGCAAACGACACCTGAAATTGCCATCGCACATTCCCGTCAATTTATCTGTACAGACCTTCTAATCTCCATTGCCACCCTGCAATCAGCCCCACATAAATTCACCAATTTTGCTACGCAACCCCATGAAAACTTTCCCATTCCATCTCATTTACCGCCCAAAGACCAATGAACTATTCTCAAAGGAAAGACTTCCACTTTGCAAGGGGTAACTCATTTCGGAGAACTCGAGTCAATTTGGCCAAGGGAAGACATGGGGAACCTTAGGGACCGACGGGAAACTCAGGGATGCCATATATTTTTCAGGAAACTCGGGAAACCCGGGGCACTCATAATTTTTCAAGGATCTCACAGTGAACCAAGCTCAAGAAGGAATTTTTTCTCAATATAGTCTTGTAGAATTCCCCAAGTATGGCATTATAGAACCAAAAATCCTCTTATTTGCTTATAACGCTCCTGGTTCCATCACTGAGATTACTATAAGTAAAGTGGCGCACTATTAAGGATCTTAAGAGCTTCTATGGGAATTTCAACAGAAAATTCTCACTTTAAGTCTTTTAAAAGTGCACTAAAAGACTTGTTTAATACTTGGTTCTACAAGGCAGCTATTTTGCATCTTGGGAGGGAACCTGTACATTTTTCAGGTACCCCGGGAACTTGTGGAACGCACATAGATCCCACGTAATCCATTAATTTTCTTTCAGAAAACCCACGGAGAACACATTGTATTTTCAGTAATACCATGGGGAACTTGAGGAAACCTATATATTTTCCAAGTAATTCAGAAAACTTACAGGAGACTCATATTTTTCAGGGAACCCACGGGAAACTTGAGGAACCCATACATTTTCCAAGAAGCCAGAAAATTCTGGGACCCTGGGGAACCTATACATTTTTCAGGGAACCCATGAAACTTGTGGAACTCACAGAGATCCCGGAGGAATCCATATTTCTCAGGGAACTCGCGGAGAACCTATACATTTTGCAAGAACCTCATGTGGAACCCATATATCTTTTCAAGGAACCGCAGAAACTCGGGGAACTTGCGGAAAACACATATTTTTCAGGGAACCCTGGGAACCTATATATTTTCTTCAAGGAACCTCATTTTTCAAGGAATCCAGAGGAAACTTGAGGAACCTAAACATTTTCCAAGGAACCAAGAAAACTCGAGGATCCCTGAGGGATCCCACGGAACTTGTGGAACTCACAAAGATCCCGGAGGAATCCGTACATTTATCAGGGAACTCATGCGTTCTTCAAGAACCTCATGGGGAACCTATATACCTTTTCAAGGAACCCCAGAAACTCGGGGAACTTGCGAGAAACACCTATTTTTCAGGGAACCCTGGGAACCCATATATTTATCGGGGTACTCAAGAAATTCACATTTTCCAGGGAATCCACAGGAAACTTGAGGAACCTACACAATTTCCAAGGAACCAAAAAACTCGGGGACCCTGAGGAATCTATACATTTTTCAGGGACCCCGGGAAACCCGTGGAACTCACAGAGAACCCAGAGGAATCTATATATTTTTCAGGGAACCTAGGGAACCCATACATTTTCTTCAAGGAACCTCGGGAACTCAGGAAACTTATGGGAAACAGATTTTTCAGGGAACCCATGGGGAACTTGAGGAACCCATGCATTTTCCAATAAGGAACCAGGAACACTCGAGGACCCTGGGGAACCCATACCTTTTTCAGGGACAACGGGAAACTCGTGGAACTCACAGAGATCCCGAAGGGATCCATACATTTCTCAGGGAACCCACCTAGAACCTATACATTTTGCAAGAACCTCCTGGGAAACCCATATATCTTTTCAAGGAACCCCAGAAACTCGGGGAACTTGCGGAAAATACATATTTTTCAGGGAGCCCAGGGGAAGCTTGAGAAACCCATGCATTTTCCAAGGAACTAGGAAATTTTGGGGACCCTGGGGAACGTATACATTTTTCAGGGATTCCGCAGAACTTACAGAGAACCCGGAGGAATCCACATATTTTTCAGGGAACTCACGGGAAACCTATATATAACACAGGGTAGCCGAGGAACTCTAAGAACCCATATTGTTATTTCTGGGAACCGGTAACTCGAGCCACTCTGATTGTTTTTATGAGTTACCCCTTGGATTTTGTTAAAAGTTTGTCAAATTGAAAAAAAAACATCCGTTTTACAAACTTTAACACACTACACCACTTACAAACCTCTTCTCATAAGAATATATTCGTACTATCAAATAAGATTCAAAAATAATGTTAGCATGTTAATCAGGAAGTTCAGACAACTTCTGCTAAAGACTTGAGGAATTTTTTCTCTCTTGAGCAACAACAATAAAATTCGTAACTTTCTCCACAAGTCATTCCCTCCAAATTATTCAAATGCACAAAATGAAAAAAGTTTTAGTGGAAAAGTTTGCAATTGCTACTCAAGTATCTTTAGGGAAATAAATATCCAAGACAAAAAAAAGACAAATTAAAGGCTAAGAGGAAAAAAAACTTCAATTTCAGTTACAAAAGAAAATCGGATAAGAGGATTGGATTTTAAGCAGAGATTCTCCACTCCTTTTTGTCAATTAACCCATTTGAAGAAAAGATGGGAAATAGAGTGTTTCTTGTTCAAAGGATATTTTGTCTCCAGAATTAATAATTGGAAGATTGTAGACTTTATTTACAATAATAGTGATTATAAATAAAGAGCAAGAAAATTCAGGAAAAAAAGAATTTTCCATAACAAAGAACTTTTTTCGGAAAAATTCCGGAAGATTTTTCAGCAATTATTTGACAGTTAAACGAGTTAAACTCATTGTTTTTATACTGAGGAAATCTAAAAGATAATAAACCTTAACACACGAATGAGGAACAAAGCATTAATCAAGAAAGATATAGTAATTTTTCCAACAATGCTTCTGATAATAATCTTTTAAATGAATAAGTACTTTATATTAAAAAAATATGAGAAAATTGTAAACTCAATAGGTATAGATAAAAAGTAAGAGCTCAGAAAAAATTTCATGACTTTTAGTTCAATTTAGTGTAATTTTTTGATTAGAAGTTGGAGAATTAAAAATTGAGAACAGTTGTCAGCGCCACATGCGGGAAAAAACGACGCCCTCTCACCGAAAAATGACGCCACGTTGTAAAACAAAACAATTTATCAAGGTTTCCATATTGGCAATTAGTCACAGAATACAATCAAAATAACTTCAGATTTAAACTTAATTCTGAAGTGAGAAGTTTTAAAATTAAATTAAAAACTAAACTTTAAATTAAATTTAAAGTTTTTCTTAAATTAAAAACTAAAGCAGTTTGTTGTAGAAGAGAGGAATAAAATAGAAAAAAACTCAATAAAAACATTTAATACAGATAAATATAACGTTTCCGGAAGGTTTTCCGGAAAATTTCAGAAAGTTGAAATAATCAAAGGACAAAAAGAATAATAAAACAATATTTGAGAAAACGCAACACTATTAGTTTTTAAATGCTATAAAAGAGACACGAAAAAATAGTATCAATCGACTTATTCATATATTGTAATAGGTCTAGATGTCTAATACGAAATAACTAAATAGCAAATATTAAAAATTTTAATTTTCTTTTATATTATAACATAAAGGATCAGAATCCCAATTTAAAATCACAAACTACTTTTTGAAACTAAAAGATTTGCTACAGATAACAACATTAAAAGTTCATAGAAAGTTTTCCGGAAGCTAAAACTATTTTTCTCTTTATCAAAACAAAAACATAAAGAAATAATATAAATAAGCAATAACTAAGAATACACAGTGCTATAAGCTTCTTTTGAATTAATTTGAAAAGTATTAAAAAATATATATTGATAAAGATTACACTATTTTGTTATAGTTCCGGAAAAATTTGTATAAACACAGAATGTTAGATTTTATATTTTATTTTTTTAATAATATTAAAATAGAAAATGTTATTGTATTATAAACAAAATCTAAATAACGAAACTGATACAAGAAGCGACATTGCAGTTTTTCGGAAATTTTCCGGAAATGCAAATAATTGTACCGTTTATGTTACGCTGAACAAACAAAACATCAGTTAAATCACATGTCGTTTAATTTTAAAATAAAACTATAAAGATTTTCTTTATTTAGTTCCGAAATTTTGTAAGTGAAAGAACTTATCCTTTATAATAAAATTGAAAAAGGTTTTTATAATACAAAGAAAAGCTAAATAACAAAATTGATACCGAAAACAGCATTGAAATATTTAAAAGAATATGAGACAAAACAGACAGAACATCATCAGTTAAATTACATGTAAATTTATTTAAAAAATATATTTATAAAGATTTTCTTTATTTAGTTCCGGAATTTTGTAAGTGAATCAGTAATAGTATTTAAAGTATTGAAAGTATTGAAAGTAATACTAAAGTAATACTAGGATACATAAAATTAAAAAAAGAAAATTGTAAACTTTACGTTATTTTTACGACTAAAACTTTTCGGAAAACATTTTTAAACTCATATTTACCTAAAAGAAGTAAAATTCAGGAAATTCCTAAAGCTTTTGACTACCAAAAAAACCTTCTGGAAGCTCATTCATCCATTCGATCCATTAATTTATTCATTCGGAGCAGTTTATGCTAATCGAGTCGCAGGAGTCTTTCCGGAAGTTTTCCGGAAAATTCAAAGCAAATTTTTCAAGTAAAGGACAAATCTTAACTTTAATGTCAGAATGAGTGCAAAAAGTAGGAAGAAACTTAACTGAATGGCGTTTCCCAACAAATAAACAAACGTTCCCCAACATTAAGTTGATCTAGGCTTATCACTAGCTTTTTCTCATATTCCTTTATTGAATCTAACCTATCTTCATTAAAGGAATGTGGGAAAAATATGAAGTCCTCGAAGCCAGGAAGCCTTTCCCTAAATTATTTTAATATGTTACTGAAAGAAACTTACCTTTATTGTCTTATTTTGGAGTCGAAGCCCATTGAAAGTGTTGACAGCTTTCTCAGCATCTTCTGGTCGATGGTAGTTCACGAAGCCATATCCTAGGCTTTGACCTGAGCAAAGAAAAATGCAAAAAAATTAGTGGAAAGTTGCCCATAAAAGAATCCAAAATAGAGAGAGCAGCATCCTTGTGCCGGGAGCACCAACCCGGATGATCTGCTATAATGCTCACCAGTGACCTTGTCCCGGATCAACTTGCAACTCTCTACATCGCCGATGCTGGAGAAGAGTGACTTGACCTCCTCCTGGGTCATCGTTTGCGGCAAATAATTGACGATGAGATTTGTCTTGGCGTCATCCTGCCCGCTCCCGATGGAGCCAGAGCGTCCATTTTGCTGGGCTGTGTCCAGACCGTTTGCAATCATTGTCTTGCTTGTTTTTGGATGGATTCTTCACACAAAGTAATCTACTGGGTTAGAGGGCGCTGTTGACCTCCTTAAAACTTTCTTCTTGTAGAATTGTTTTTTTTTTAATAGAAAAAGCGCGTCTTGCTTCTAGATTTTCGCCTTTGGGTTGGATTTTATCCTCTTGCTTTTGTTCAAATTGGTAACAAGAAGATTTTGTGCTACTTGATTGTCCTGTCCAAGGTACAATGTAGTTTTAGCAATCTTACGCTTCTTTTCTTTGGAATTATTTCGCTATGCCAAAAATTTCGTTTCGCCTAATTTTTTTTAATATTCTTTTTTTCTAATAAAAATTTATTTAAGCGATATGATGATTTCTCTTTTTTTTCTAGTTATATCAGAAGAAGTCTCTTAAACAGTGGTTTTATCTTTATAAAATTCTTTTTATATCCTTTAATTGTAGACACGATTGTTTGCGCTTTGGGACGTTGATACACACACTGAAAGCATTAGAAATAAAATTCAATGGTGAATTTTGAGTGATATTCGAAAGTTGATTGAATTTAAAATATTTAGCACACATTTCCAAAGTTACATATTGTTAACTAAATATTTATAAAGTAATCACGCAATGAATCAATTTTATTCAAGTGGATGGTTGTTTTGGGAATACGCTATTTTTGATATAAATAAATGTCAACAAAATACAGTACAAGTACTTTCGCATTTGAATTTAGGACATTATTTACGTGATAACCTTCATTTTTATTACGCGTGATAAAGTTCACTAAACATTTGGAATAGCTTGATTCGAAAAATTAAGTTAAGAAGAAATAATTATAATAAGAGAGAAAATTCGTCCTGAAGGATCTATCATATTAGGAAAATATTTAGTACATGCTTGTACTAAATATATTTTACAATAACAATTGTAAAATCTCCCATTCAATACTAAAACAAAAAGGTAAAATTGGATTTGTTTCATCTTTAAAAGCATTATTTTTATAAAAATAAATCAAATTTACAAGATTAGTACAAGATTGATTGAATTTGATTGGTACTAAATTTAGAACATTAATAGCTGTGAAATTATTACTCAAATCTAGGCAAAGAGGAAGGAAAATGCTTTTCATTTTTTTAATATATTTTTTCCCTATCTTAGATAGCTGAAGGCTCTCAGGCTTCACACATACTCTGGCTTCGAACACTTCAAATTTTTCTCATATTTCTTTAAAGAATCTAACCTACTTTTTGTAGGACATGTGTGACTTAAGAATGGCTAGCAAAATGTATTGACATTAGAACAGATTCATTAAAGTAAAATGGAAAAAAAAAACATGAAGTGTATGACGCCAGGGTATATACGACGCCTGAAAGCCTTCACCTGATAGGGAAAAAATTAAATAAATAAATAAAACGCACTTTTCTTCCTCTTTTCCTAAACTTCCATAATACTTTTACAGCTAACAAAGTCCTAAATTTAGCACTAGTACAATTGATTTTTAATATTTAGATTTTTAGTACATATCTGTACTAAATTCCGGTATCTCCCAAAAGTGAGTTGCCAGATATAATCAAGTAAATAAAAAAGAAACATATTATAAATCTGCATATAGAACATATTATCAAACTTATTAGAAATATCTTTGCAGTACTAAGGTTAACCTCGTATAAGGGAAACATAGGGAGAAAGGAACACCTATATACACTTTAAGAAGTCGTGTCAGGACTTATTAAAACCCTCCTTTATACTATTTGGAATAGGAAATTTGAACATCTATCCTAATTAGAAAACGTAGAGTAAGGAAAAACGTCATATAATTTAAATTTTATTAGATACTTTAAATAAATTTCTAAATTTTGACAAAAGTGTCAATGGGGGTTCCCTGTCGAAAAGATGTTTCTTCTACCCTAAGAAAGGATATTATGCCCATCACTATTCATTTAGAGGAAGCATCACCCTTCCCACCATTGAAATATTTATCAGTCTGATTCATAGTAATATTCCAATTAAAAATGAAAGGAAATGAAAAGCAAATGAAAAGGATAAAACTTTTCCCTGAACATTTGTTTTAGTACATGACTGCTCTCATGTGTTTCTTTATAAACAACTTCTCTCTGTATTGGTTACTGTCATGACTGTATAGGTGGTTTCGGAGCAAGACGAGGATAGGGAAATCAGTCAACACAAGAATCAACACTTGAAAAACCATCTTAGAACAGTCATGTGCTAAAAAATGCTCAGAGGAAGAACTTCCCCTTGTTATTTTTCATTGGAATCGCACAATCAGATATTATTAACGAATTATACACAAAGAAAACTTCATTTGCTGGCTAATTTTGTCTCTGTATTGAATATTAGGTGAGTTTTTAGAACATGACTGTACTAAAATAGTTATGATGGGAAAATTATTTATAAATCTGAATAATATAAATAAAGTCAATTTAGTAACCTCACATTACTGGATTTCTATCCTTTGAAAGACAACGTCGGCACACCTTTTAGATCAGGAAAATTTCATAAAATCAAAATTCACATCCCCTTCTTTTTTAAAAGTTTCGCATACGTCAATCCTACTCTTTCTCACTCTTCTTCTTCTTCTCAAAATCACACCAAATTAAATTTAATTCCATCCAATTTTGAAACCGAAAAAGTCAGATAGACTTATGCAAATCTTTCGAGAAAGAAAGAGAGGTGAATTTTAACTTTATAAAATTTTCTTGGTCTAAAAGGTGTACCAGAGCTATAAGGAAAAATTTCACTGAAGTCTATTGGTTTTATTCTAGTTAAGTTGAAAATTATGCTATAGGTAACTTTAGTACATGTACTAAAACTAATTGCAAATTTTTAATTTTGTCTTTTCTATTTTTATTATTACATTAATGATTTTTTTTCATGAAATTTTTTTTGAAAATATATGCACATGCTATCGTCTCCTGTAATTTTATATTTTTCAAATATTACATCTCATTTAACATGTACTAAAAATTATATGTAATTTTTCCTTAAAATATGTGAATTCTAATACTAAAATCAAGCGAAGTATAGAACTTAAGAGAAAAGTTATATGTCTACCCGGTTTAGATGTATTTTAGCACAAGTACTAATAATCAGGTTCTTTTCTAAATATGTTTTTCGCTATGTACTATTTCTATAATTCGGCTTATAAAACTTTAAAACATAAAAACTTTCTCGTATACTCTCTTGTCCACTTCCAACTGGAAGTTTGAAATTGTTAATGCGGTTTTCAATAATACACTTTAAGGATTTGTAAAGTTAATAATAGACCAAAATTGTAAGAGTCATTGAGGTTTTCCACTGAAGCTCAAAACATAATTACTATCATCGATAATGACGGAAAATTGCTGTTTTCATTGCAAACGAGGCAGTGCATCGGGCCGCAAATTGTGGGAAAAAGGTAAGGGAGCTTCAGAGACAAAATCAATAGGAATCAATGGGGAAAAGGTGAATGGGGGATGATGAGGAAAAAAGGGGTGTGCAAAAGTGCAAGAGTGTACCAGCAAAAGTGCGCGTGTGTGTAATGTTTCCAGGCACCCGAAACACTCGAGACTTGGCAGCTAAATCTCGCGTTTGGAGCAAAAATCGCGCACAAACGCCACACACAATGGGAATCCTCGAGCCCCACACATTTACCACCCTCATCCCATCCTCATTCCACCCCCTTACCAAAGCGACTGTGAAAATACAGCCCTCATGGGGAGAGTCACAAGAGAGACGAAAAGCTCGGAAAAAAAATGCTCACGAGAGCGCAAACACTACGCCGGCCGGGTATTTCATTGTTGAAAACGGTTGTGGTTTGTATTGATTTTACACAACATCTGAGATTGTGACTCTCACAAAGCACCCTAGCAGTAGCGTACCCACTGAACAGTGGCAGCCCGGTGAGGGCAGGGCAAATACACCCCTCACAAAAATACTTATACAGTCATTTAACAATCAAAGACTAATCAAATTTTCAAATGAATGCATTAGACTAAATTGCATGATTGATTCCAGCTTTAAATTTAACACATAAGTCAATAAGGAAGGAGCGTTCTTTTAATTTGATAAAACGATCATGGCGCATTATAGAGCTATTGACATTAAATAAAACATGATGCAATTTATGGGACACTCACGCAATATTCAACACTTTGATATAATAGAGTACTTAAAATTTATTAAAATACATTAAATATTTAAAATTTTTAGAACAATATCTGGTGAGAACGTTTCGGACATTTTTTCGCTACAACGTTTCGGGAATACCTTGTCCCCTTTATCAGGTCTACAAAAAAAAATGTTTTAGTTCGTTTTCACCAGATATTGCACTCCATTAGACTGTAGACAGTCGAATTTTTAGAACACGTCTGTACTAAAGAATTTTATAAGAGAAGCCCTGTAGCTGAATGCTCTTGCTTTATGCAATATTTCGAGCAAACCTCTCCGAAAAATTCCAAAGTATTTATATTTAATATATATTTGAAAAAATTACAAAAATACCCAAGTAGCAAAAAGTACTCAAATAACAAAATTAAGCAAAAATTATGATATTTTTATCGAATGGTCAGTAGTTACTTGAACAGCCTTTCTCCACAATTCAAAACTACGTATGTTGTCAATTTGGGGTTTTTGGTTGCCTATTCTTTATTAAATTGGCTTTTATTTTGTGATTGTATTATTTGATAATTCATTCTATAATGACAGAAAACAGCTAATAAACCCAAAAGTTTTTTCGGCGCGCTAGAAACATATGAGAAACATTTTGAAATGTCATGCCCCTGACAATTACTATATAGACTTTCAGGCTTCACACATACGCTGGCTTCAAACTCTTTATATTTTTGTCATATTTTTTTAATGAATCTGACCTAAGAAAATATATTTTAAAAGCTAGTCTTAATCTTGACGTTAATTAACAAAATTGGGTGTCTAACCCTAAAAGAGTATGGGAAAATTATGAAATTATGAAATTATTATTTTGAAATCTATGAATTCTTTAATATTTTACTTTATTTTCAAAATGTAAACAAAACTACCTTTAGTACATATAAGGGAACTCCGTAGGAAATTTCAAGGGATGTGCTACTTGGAAATTTCTTTTGATGTAAAGAATAAGAAAAATTTCATAACCTCACTTCTTCTATATTCTTTGAGGATATTCTAAAACTTAAAACGTTAAAATGATGATTTTGAAATTTTTTTTTTTAAATTTCTCCCTTTCAAAAACACACGAAATATTCCACAAAACTTTTTAGTACTATTTGGATTTTGTTTCTGCTACTTGTTCTTATGCTTTGTAATTTTTTTCTTATACCTGGGCTACCTGGTTCTAAATTCACGAGCGCAATCAGATAAGTTTTTTGATTAGTTACTGCTTAATATATTTTAAAAAGATAATTTTGCCTCACTGCTTAAAGAGGGGAAAGTTACTCAGAAAATGGAGTGTTGCATGAGAATAATTGATTTTGGTCATGGCTAAATTTTCGATTACCCAGGAAATTGACAAACGAAATAGATGTGACTGGTGACGTTCGAGAATTTGACGTCTGGAGAATTTCTGCAAAAATTTAGTGAAGGTATATTGTTCAATATTTATCAATATAGCACAATAGGTTGGAAACCCAAGTGTCAAATGGTGTAATTATTTGAAACTTTGTTACGTTATTCGGCATATTTGACAGCCTTTTTTATGTAAATTAGAATCTTTCTATGCCTTATATATAATTTAATTTTGCACAGTTTTTTGAACTCCCAGGGAGTAGAGCAAAGGCCTCTACACCAGGGATGAGCAGGAAGCCTTTGAAACCGATGAAACGTCAAAATAAGTTTTGTCCAGGTAGCGTTTTGTTTATTGACGTACAATTTTCATTTAACGTTTGTTCGGTTTCAAACGGTTCTTGCTCACCTCTGCTTTACACACTACAATCAATTAAAAAAAACGATTTTTAAAGAAAAATTTCCGTATCACTAGACAGAAACGTCAAAATTAAAAAAGAAAATTTTTGACGAATATAGCTTCTAGTAGGTGGATGCCATAAAGCTAAGAGGCGACGCTTTCCTAACAACCTTACGATATTTTAGTACATGTGCTAAATGATTATATCGGTCTAAAAAATCGTTCCTCCTAAATTTTCACGTAGTTACAATGCAATAGCCCGCTTATTTCTGAATAAATACGAAAGAAATTTCTTTTATTACACCGAAACATTGAAAGGCTTTTTATTATCACTGAAACTAAATTACGGAACTTCCTTTGAAAATACTCCCGCACCATGGAGTGAAGTGTACATATCGTAATTACGACTTCACTGATTATGTGAATTACACGCGAATTTCCCATATAGTAAGGGGTCAGTATAGAAAAATTCTCCTGCAGATGGATAAAAAGAAAACCCCGGATAATTGGGGTGTGAGAAATAGTTGAAAAAAAAAGATCGATAAAACACTCAAATGGAATTAATTCACATATTTTCTTCGTCTTTCGCTCCAGTACCGTATTTCCCATTATTTTTCCTGGCAAAAACACCCACATTTGGGGTGAGTGGAAGGACTGTGTTGGAAAAACAGAGAGAGATTTTTATTTTTTTCTTTTTGCCTTTTTCCAATGGGGATTTTCTTACATATTGTGCTCATGACATGGATAGAAAGCCAAAAGAGAAAAATAACAATGCCCAGAGATGGAGGATAAAGGGCATTTTTTCATGTCACACACAAATTTACACCCGAAAATCATGCCATTTCCTTCACCTTCGAACTTTTTCTCCAGAGGTTTTCCACGAATAATCTTTCATTTTATTACACAAGCCAAAATTTCTGCAATAAATTTTATTTAAATATTCACCAAATATTGCTCAAAATAGAGTCACTGAATACAGAAAAAAAACAAGGTTTAGCACTTTACTTTGCCTTTCTGCCAATTAAAATTCACTACAATCATCAAGGGCATTGATTTCCCCCTCTGAATACCCCTTTGGATTACCAAATAAAATCACTATCTTTGAAATCCTCCACGGATTTCCATTAATCCCAATTAAAGTTCTTGAGTTCTTGAGTTAAATGAAGAAAAATCGATTTTGCATAGAAATCAATTTAGATTTCAGCAAGTACAAGAGAATTACAATTCCGTGCCAAAAATACTGGCGCACCTTGCAATTAACAGAAAGCTTGCAGCAGGAAATCCTACTTTCTAAAGTGGAAATAGGTGTGTCTTTCTTGGCACAAGATAATGAACAATAATTTTAATCTTTGATAACATTCAATTGTCCTGAAAATGTTCTTGGCAGAGCTGAAATTTTATTCAGCAAATTTTAATAACAATGCGATGAGAGGTTATTTTAAAATTGTTTTAAATGATTAAAATTTCAAATGGATAATCCTGTTTTTCTCATTTAAAATTAATCAATATTTCGCCAAGTTGCTCCGCATAATGTTGATACGAATTTAATAATAAAATAGGGCTTTAATCTGTTTGAGCTCATGAAAATTTTATTATGTAATAAATTATGTAATTAAATACTCGCATTGTTTCCATTGAATATCTGAAGAACTAAGTGCAATTACATAAATTTGTGGCAATGCTAATCCTTTCGCAACACGCATTATGGTTTACATGATTTATTTTTTTGTGAATCACAAAAATTGCTTTGAAATTTTGAAATCTGTGAAACCTTTCATTGCATATTAAAAATGTAAATAAAATACCTAGCTTTTAATACACTTTAGAGAACTCCCATGAATTTTTAAGGAATTTGTTGCTTGGTCTAAAGGCGTCTACACATTGGGAGCAATTTTCGTCAAAAATTGCGTTTTTGACAGAAATTTGACGTTTCCCCCTACAACGCTGCAGGGAATTTCCTTCAAAAAAGCAATTTTTGACAAAAATTGCTCCTAATGTGTAGAGGCCATAAAAAACAGTAAGTGGACTTTCATAACCTCACTTATTTTGTACTTTTCAAAAACTTCATATCATTTTATAAAGAAATCGAACAACTAATTTTGAAGGGTTTATAAGGATAAAAAAGAAATCTTTCTTATTTTCAAAAAGTCACGAAATATGCTATAAAACTTTTTAGTACTATCCGGATTTGGTCTCCTGTCATTTGTTCTAAAACTTTGTAATTTTCTCGTGTGTCTTTCTGAGACTCCGAAAATATTTTACCTCTTTTCCACCAGGCTATATGTCAAATTAATACATCTTTTATGGGATCTAAGCTAAAAGAATATTTTCGAAAATGAGTACTAATTCAAAGTATTTCTAATTATTTAGTTCAGGGTGAGCAAGAACCGTTTGAAATCAAACAAACGTCAAATGAAAATTGTACGGCAATGGTCAAAACGCTATCTGGACAAACTTATTTTGACGTTTTTATTTGGTTTTAAACGGTTTTACCTCACTCCTGATTTTGTTTAAAATCACTTGACTTGAATTCCTGAGTTGAATACACTTGACTTGAATTCTCTTATGATCGATTTCGAACACCTTTCTAAAGTGGCGGTACCTTTACCTCTTACAGTTTTTGACCAAAATTGTATAATTCCTAATTTCAACTAATTTAACGGGCTCTTCCCAATCCAAACTTGAAATACAAAAAATAATCATGGTCAAGAAGATTCCTTTTCATAAAATTATTTAATTAAAAGTTTGAAGAAATTCTTTATTTTTTACGTTCCTATTTACGTGAAAAATGCAAAAGTGTGAGATATTTGAGAAAGATCTAAATTTTTACAATTAAATTTACTTCCCGGAAAAATTCTTTAATGGTTCCTTCCTGAAATAAAATCGCTGTTTACTAAAATGCAACAAAGTGTGTCTTGGCTAAAGTAGAAAGTCAAATAGGCTTAGGGGAAAGCGTGCTACCTTCGGACTTCGGACCACTCAAGCTTCGAACAAATCATTTTTCAAGATGATTTTAATGAATTTCACCCATTATAATATTACATTTTATTATATAGTCCAATGCCTCAAATTTCCAGAAAAGAGCCATGGCTGAAAACCATTGAAAATATAAAAAAATTAAGTTATCTGAAGTTTGAATCGTCCGAAGGTAGCGCGCTTCCCCCTACTATTTTATTTCTAAGCCTTGCTTAGTTGTAGGAAGTTATGGAGCTTTTCTGAAGGAATCTTGAGTGCCAAAAGACAAGCGAGATAGGCAAATTTGAACAAATGTAAGGCTTAGTAGGGAGATATTTCGGAAAGAAAACTTCGAATTCGAATATCCTCATTTAAATAGGCCTAGGGAAAATATAACGGGAACTGCGCTACCTTTAGATTACTCAAGCTTCAAACAACTCAATTTTTACAATATGTTTTTTAATTAATTCGACCCAATGTAATATTACATTTTAATAGAGGTAAAAAACAAACGAGCAGTAAAAAATTCTAAATGGGCAGTAAAAAATTAAAAATGAGCAGCAAAATATCTAATCATGGTCAGTAAAAAACTTAAATCTTAACAAAAATGGGCGTAATTTATATATTTAACATTTAAAGTTGTTGCAGATAGAATGAAAAGCCCTTTATTTTCCCCTTTACCAAAATTTGGACGATAGTATCACTGTTTCAAATTTTTTTGTTACTGCTCATTTATCTAATGCCTTTAATAGTTAGTCCTATACCTTAAATTTCCTGTAAAGTGCCATGGGTCAAATCCACAAAGCATATAGGAAAAATTGAGTGGTCATTAATATTAATCAAATTATCTAGGGGAACTGTACCAATTTTCGCCCAGCTTGCAATATCGGACACTTCTTTTTTTTCCTCAAATTTTCATGAATTTTTAGTTTTTGCATACTCTAGAGATTATACAATGCATAAAAAACAATAAAAAATGTCTCTTTGACAAACGAGATGTCGTGAAGAAGACTTTGATATACTCTGGTAGGGCAAGGAGCTATGAGAATCATGGTGTTCGAAATATTACCGAAAGCTATGCCTATATTTTTATTGATTTTAAAATGTATTAAAAATGATTTTGGAGAAAACAAAGACGATAAGATTGATTGAAAAGATTGATTTCTATTATTTATTTATATAATTTACATTTTTTACTCATTATTTATTTTATTTTATTATTAATTTTTTATTTTATTACTTATTTTAAAAAAGTTTCTCAACTTATTAAAAAATGTCTACGGGATTTTTCGATTTCCGTAGAATTTTGATATTACCCTTCGAAATTTTTAAATATATTTTAAAGCTTATTAACACGAAAAAAGAATATTTTTTTAATTATTAACTGACAAAATGCAAATATCAATTTCAGGATATAAGGAATAAAAATATAAATATTTTTAAATTAATAAATAAAATATTGGTTTATTGATTAAGTTTATTATTTGTCATCAAATAATAACAATCAATTAGGGGAATGTAGCCATGGTTCGCACAGAGTGAACCTTCAAACAACGCAAATTTTCTCTTTGTTTGCAAAGAACTGCTTCGTCATTTCTTAGCCATAAGATAGATCATTATTAAGTTCATGAAACGAGGTGAGAAATGGTATGTCAGCTCTTTGCAAACAAAGAGAAAATTCGTATCGTTTGAAGGTTCACTCTGTGCGAACCATGCCTACATTCCCCTAGAGTGTTAATTTTAGAATCACGAAAATTGTAAACAATTTTGATATTACCAAGATTTAATTTATAGCAAACTCAGCATATTTTATCATTTCTTTAAGAATTTTCTATCAATGAACAATTTTCGATGTACACACGGCTCTTCGTTATCCGGGTGACAGCTGCCAAACATTGGCGGTTGATGTATTCAAAATCATTTTTACTAAGCATGAAGTTTCTCCAGTGTGAATTAAAGTATTATTAATATTGTATCGAAGTTTTTAATACATAATTGTGATAAAAAATTAAACATAAGCACACAATGAAGAAAATTCTCTTTTTCTTTGTCAGACAGAAAATAAATTCACATTGCACAAAATATAAAAAACGTTGATCATTCAAAAAACCTAAATGTCATTTTGTCCCCCAGTCAGCCGGATAACGAAGAGCCGAGTGTACTTAGATCTTCAATTTGGAGGTTTAATGATTTAAAAATAAACGGTCATTCATGCATTTTTCGCAAATAAAAATGTTCGGAGCGCCAGGAGCTTTCGGAACTAAAAATGGTAATTCCTCAATAATTACCAAAAACAATGGTCATAGCCGAGACACGAAGTGTAGAAAAATGGTTATCGCTCAGTTGTCTCTGTCTCGGCTATTTCCACTTACCCCAGCTCTGTGGGCGCTCTATGTGTGCATAATCCCGAAGTGCATAATTCTAGGACCCCCTGTACTTGTTATTTTCTATTTGTTACGGTATTTTGAGAAATAAAGGAAGTGGACGAAATTTTAAGCTGTCCGAAATTTGATACAGTTCATTATTTTGACGCAATGTTCAGGTTTTTTTCTTCAAATATACTAAAATTAATCAATTTTCGGGATATAGTGAAAATCCACTGGGGAAATTGGTAATGAATTATTCTCTGATGGAGTTCTATGTTTGCATGTTTTCGACGTTTGTAGAGGGATCAATGATTCCGGGTAGTAAATTTATGCGATATACTTCCGCGAAAGAAGTGTAGTAAATAAATCTCTGTGTGTAATTTATCTCTGTGTTCCTTCTCAATTTCCTGCGACGCCCACATGTAAAAATTTTCACATCAAGTCAACAAAAAAAAATCCCACGGAGATACTAAAAATTAGCCACTTTTCAGTGAATCCAATTTTGTGCTGGGTGGAAAATGCCATATAAGAGCTCAAGGGAAGAAATTGCGACAAAATAGAGCTTTGGGAGGAAAATTGAATTTATGCCTCCAATGCAGATGGGGAGAGAACAATGGAATGGGGAGCAAAAATGGGAGGATCTCCATGGAATTTTCAACATTCTGCACTGCTTTGTAGACTTATGCTGGGCATCTCTTTTGGCATAAAATAAGGCAAAAATCCTTTTTCCTTTGCCTCTCCCCTATGTTCTTTTAGTGGATCTTAAGAGCTATATTTCTGCTACTTCTTTTTATTTATTTATTTTTTCTTTTTTGAAGCATTTCTCAAATATAAGCGAATACCCATTAAATTTATTGATTTTCTAACCCCGAGACTTTTACCTCCCAGCAGCAGGATACAGGAATCGTCTCACCCAGCCAATTTCTCTTTGGCTGGGGGTCTGAGAGAGCGAGAGAGTTTTCTGTATATAGTGAAAATGAGATTGAGAATTCGCAGGATTTTCCTGTGGGTGGGGCACACCAGAGAGAGAGAGAGAAATTTCACTCTGCAATTTTCCCGGACGGAAAAACGCCAACAATGAATGAACCCTTCGCGACAAATGCATCAAAATTTCGGGGTTGTAGCCCTTACAACAAAAAAAGAATGATAAGGGAGAGGGATCCTGGACGATTGGGATGATTTTCCAGGAGGAAAAAAAGGATAATGGTCTCTTAGGACTACAGTGAAAAACAATTCCGATAACACAGGTCTACAAAATTTATATTTTTAAAAAATTCTTAAGAAGTATTAGTTGATTATTTTGCTATTGGGTATGCTGTTTTAGAAAATGACTTTAATTTTTTTCAATCACATCGCAATTCTGAGAATTTAATTTTTTGCATTTTAGCTGTTTTGTTTTACTTTATTAATTATATCTCCGGTTCTAGTGAACGGAATTTAAATTTTAGATATCCGTTGGAAAGCTGAAGAGTTGTCCTACAACTTTATATTAGTACATGAAATCTGTAAAAGTACCCCTTGAGGGTGAAATAATGAGGTTTTCTTTAAAAATCTCCAAAAAATGCTTTGGAATGAGAATTTAAAAAATCATATATAACAAACTAAACCCGATATTTCGGTGCTCTCTATGGGAGAACATAGAGGGTCCTTGGGGGTATATATATGACCATAGAGACGTCTCCTGTGAATTCTCTTAATGTCGCATTTATTGATCTTAGTCCTTTTTGAACATACAAAAATTCTATCTTACAGCAAATTGTTCTAAGGATTTTTTATTAATCATACACATAAATTACAGCATAAAGACCTCTAACTACTAGAGAAGTTTATGTTCATATTGAAGAGTTTCTCCTACAAAAGCATAAGAAATTTCCTTCAATATCGTCATATACTTTATAATCTCTGTAGAGGACATATAAGATTTTTTTTGCAATGTTCATTGAAACATTTTCAAAATCCAGCCGTTAGGACCTAATTTTCGACTTAAGACCATAGAGACTTATTAAAACCTTAGAGACCTAGACTTGAGACACCTATGAAACACACGTTCACACTACATTCAAGTGCATTTTTATGATATTTCCCTATACCTTTTGAAATAATATAAATTTTGAGCACATATAATTTTATGCATATGGCTAGACAGAGAGCTCCTCGCGTCATATAAATAAATAGTAGGTGAGATTGTTAAGAATCTCACCTAATATGTTTTTTTTATTACTTTACAAAAAAGTCATCTCTGTACGAAAATATTTCCAAAATCTAAACATTCTATCTTCTGAATTTTTAATAGAGTTTCTGAATGAACGACAAATTTAGACGCGAAGTTTTTTGTGAGTCGAGATTGGGTATTGGGATTATTCCGAGATAAAGAAGGACAACTTTGAGGCTTCTTTTCGGTGGGTAAAGAATCGAATCTCAAAAATCCCTAGAACGATTTGCTGTAAGATAGAATTTTTGTATGTTCAAAAAGGACTAAGATCAATAAATGCGACATTAAGAGAATTCACAGGAGACGTCTCTATGGTCATATATATACCCCCAAGGACCCTCTATGTTCTCCCATAGAGAGCACCGAAATATCGGGTTTAGTTTGTTATATATGATTTTTTAAATTCTCATTCCAAAGCATTTTTTGGAGATTTTTAAAGAAAACCTCATTATTTCACCCTCAAGGGGTACTTTTACAGATTTCATGTATTAATATAAAGTTGTAGGGCAACTCTTCAGCTTTCCAACGGATATCTAAAATTTAAATTCCGTTCACTAGAACCGGAGATATAATTAATAAAGTAAAACAAAACAGCTAAAATGCAAAAAAATTAAATTCTCAGAATTGCGATGTGATTGAAAAAAATTAAAGTCATTTTTTAAATCAGCATACCCAATAGCATAATAATCAACTAATACTTCCTAAGAATTTTTTTCATTGTATACCTGTGTAATTTATGCAGAAGCAACATAAAGTTTTTGTGCTAAATAAAGGACAAAGAGTGATAGAGGGACATTTTTATACTCACCAATAAATTTTTGCTATAAATATTCTCTTGTCTAATTTGGCTTTAGTTGTTAGTGTTTCTCGTTTATCGCTTTTTCTATTATTCTTTATTTATTTTTTTTTATTTTATTTTGCTTCAGCTCAATTTTTAGGGGTGGTTTATCTCCTCACACTTTCCGCCCAAGGATGGAAAAAATCCTCCTTTTCTTTACTATTTTTCTTTTTTACTAAAGGTTCTCGCGAGGGAAAGTAACACAAATTCGACAACAAAACTCAAAGTTTTTAACTTTACACAAAAGTTTCTCAATCACTTGATAAACGCAAGTCTCTAAATTACCACACAAACCAAGGGGAGGGTGTGTTATTTTCACTGATTTTCCTGTCTCGACTCTTGGTGGATTTTCCTCTAGCTCTTGTTGTTTATGAGAAGAAAAAAAAAAACCAATTTTGATCTAATGAAACTGATAAAGTGGAAAAATTGTCCTGGGCTGGGTTCTTTTTCTCTTTGTAACTTCTTGCACCAATTTAGCTCTCTCCCGGACAATTTTCCGTCAATTGGAAAATTTTCCAATATTCAATCCCCTGACTGGGCGCTCTTTTGGGTGGATTTTCTTTCTCCCAAAAATTTTTCTTCTTCGTTTTTCCTCAACTTTTTTCTTCGCCGGGTTTTTTCTCCAAAAAAATTCCTCTCCCTTTTTTTTCTTCACGAGAATATCATCAGCTAACGCGGTGTTCAACACTTCAGGCTGTATTGACTTCTTTTATTTATTATCTTCACTTTGGAAAATTAGTAAGAAATTATTGCAAAACTAAAAATGATGATGCACAACAGACGAAAATCAACTTGTCTAGCACTGGAATACACTGGGTCTCTCACTGGGTTGGAAGAGGTGGTTAGTTTGTTGTGCACAGAGAACCAGAGCGCACAAGAAGGGAGTCATCGATTTTCCGAGGCGTTCGGAAAAACAATGCCACGCATGCGTCCACCCTTCGTACTATTTGTATATTATTGCTCGAACTCTTCCGCGGCAGTAAGATATATAATTCCTCAATTTTACCCACTTTACCATTCTTTTCTATGTCTTTGCCAGGGGCATGAAGTTCCCTATGTTTCCCATATGTTTCTAGCGTGCCGAAAAAACTTTGGAGTTTATTCAATGTTTTCTATCATTGTGGAATGAATTATCAAAAAATATAAATACAAAATAAAAGGCAATTTAATATGGAATGGGCAACCGAAAACCCCAAATTGGCAACCTACGTAGTTTCGGAGATATCTTGTGAAATGTGTACGAAAACAGGGAAAATTTTATACTAAAAGTGGTCGCATTTTTCAGAGCTAATGTCGCCCTCCTGGTCTTTGCATTGCATCCCCTCAGGGAGATCAAAGTTTAGCAAAATATTCAAATGGATATATTTCAACGATAAAAGGTATGACCCACATTACTTCAATAATTGCATACGTAATCATTCATAATCACCACTTTCAAAAAAAAAAAACTTATTAAAACAAAAACTATTACTACTATTCTGTTTATATAACAAAAGTTTTATAAACAGAAGAAAGTTTTATAAAATGTCAGAATTATGTTGAAACATTTTTACAAACACTCTTGATTTCACGTAGAATATAGTCAGGCCATGTAACTGCGACGATTGCAAAACTCGGATGCCGCGACCGATTCAACTCCGATAAATCTACTTAAAATATAAATTTATATTTTTATTATGAGCATTTTATTTAAAGCATCGCAGTAACCAAGTTGCGTTATAAATATAATATATTAATATTATCGTAATTTTATTAATTTTCTTCAATATTATTGCTAAAATTCTTTTTCTATCAAAAGTATTTCATCAGTCGAAAAACAAGCGTTAAAGTCGCACTCTATAAAAAGCATCGGGATTACCTCTCTTTACTAAATATATCGACGGCTCCATTCCATACTATGCTAAGTCGACTTAGCCTTTTATTACTCCGAGAGATATCGTCGGTTGCCTCAGCAACTGTGCTAACTGCATTTTTGCGATTTTCAGGTTTTTGCATATTCTGATATTATTGAATTTCCTCTATTAAACTACGTTATTTAAAAAGTTTGGAATTTTCTCCATACAGAGATATTTTTCCGTGAAAATGTTCTAACTGTACTATAGTCACAAAAATTTCTCTGCAACTGCGCTATCTACCAATTTTTCTGCAGTTAGCATAAAAATACACTGAAAAAAGGCGCAATTTTTTTTGTCAGCAACTGTTCTATTTGCAGTTTGTCATTTCTATCCAGCACGACTCTCCATCAAAACAAGGTAAACGTTTGCGATTTGTGATAGAATTTTTCGCGATTGTTGTGCAGGTGAAAGCAAATTAGTGATTTCGGAATTGTAAGTTTTCGTTTCATTCGTTTCTTTGTAAATATGCTTATTAATTTATTTACTAAATTAAAATTTTGTGAGAAAAAAAACAGGAAAAATGTTACGCAGGAAGAAAAATCATAAAACAGCTGATCCACGTCCAAAAGAATGCAAGAAGGGATGGAAGAAGTATCCACATTGTGGGAAAGGCGTTCTTGGGCGATCTACGATCGGCAGATTCTTCCAACACGGGGTATACGATAACCTGGCTGAATTGTAATAAACATATCCCGATACGATTAATAATAATAATAGTCAGGATGACCCGGATTCATCTCCTCATACTCTCATTCATGTAGTCGATAATTCGCAAGAGATGTTCACGAGTGAACAGGGTTCACCTGAACAAGATTCTCTGAATGGTCACCCTGGAGCAGAAATTTTCACAGCAGATGTTTTATTAACCGAAGGTAAGAATATGACTATGATTTTTTATTATTAAATTTTCAATAAAACAGGCGTTTTTTTTAAATTTCTAATCACATTCTGTTGTTTCTGATCTTTTTCAGTATTTTTATTTTAGAAAATTTTGACAGCGTGTAAAAAAGAGATCTCGTCCCGAATCATGGGTCCAAAATCGACGCATAAAGTACAGGAAAGCTGGAATGTAATATTAAAACAGCTAACGGAGAAGGAAAATAAAATTTTCATACACAGAAAAATTTTGACTCTAAATTTAAGAATATATCCTGGGAACTTAAATTGGACGTGAATCCGCGAGACGTTTAAGTTTAGAAGCTCTTGAGTGAGAGAAATGGGCTAGAATCCCTAGCTCTGAGAGACCGGGAACTTATGTTCAGCATTAGCTGGAAAATGAAAAATGTCTACAGATTTGCAAATTGCAACTAAAACTAAATGATCAAGGATTTAGAATTAGGGCATTGGCATTCATTGGATGGGATTTGAAATTAAATTCCTGGGTGTTTCTGTTTAAGAATTTTCCATTTTTCTGTGTGTATGAACTTTCAAAAGAAAAAAGATGATGAGACTTTGTGCAGAAATTGAAAATGGATAAAAATCTAAACAAAATGAAAAGTCAGAAATAAAATTGATATCTCATAATCAAATATTCTTTTAATATAATCATTTAGAACTTTTAATTGCCATATTTTTTTTTCAATATGGCCAGAACAATTTTATAAATTCCTGTCACATATCTGGTGCCAATTTCCTTTTTCCATGCTTAGGGGAAACTGGGGCACCACCAAACAGGGGTACCACCAAACACTGCGATTTTTTAAATAGGTATAAGATTTCAGAGAATGAAACTTACATGAAATCATAGATACTATAGGGATGCTTGTCCAGAGAAAGAATGATCCACATAGTTAAAGTAGTTTAGAAATAAGAATCTTTTTTCGCAAAATTGTGAGATTTTGATAATTTTAGTCATTCATATATCTACCTGGAAAATAAAACTGAAATAAGTTACATCAAACTTCACTACACCAGTACTTTCCTACATGCTTTGGGATAATATTTATGTATTTACTAATGAAATTAATGTTCACATTTTCTTAAAAGAATATAAAATTCATCACAAAACAGAGTTTGGGGCACCAACAAACAGGCAAATTTCTCACAATTGCAGATGTCGCGAGCGTAGCTTGAATGGCAAAATTTTTTCTCTTATCTTTCTTACTCTTCATCTCCCTCTTTGTTCGATTTCAGAAATTTATATCCATTCATGGGATTTTCATTCAAGACTCAGGAGAAATATAGTTTCAAGAACCCAATTTTGCATTAAATGATTCTTAATGATTCTTAAATGATTTTAATCAAGGATTGACGAATGATTTCTCGATTTTATTGCAAATAATCAGAAGAGCGCGCAAAATTTGAACTTTAGGTATAGTGTTTGCCACGAATTTAGTGGCGCTGCTTTCCAGTCTGAAGTCGAATGTTGTCAAAATGATGAAAATTTCACTGAATAATATGTTCGGTGTGCAGTGCTTTAGTTTTTTGCTATTTTGGTCAGTCATTCTAAATTTTGCAGTGCTTTTTTGAGAATTATTTACATTTTCAATACCTTCTTTATAATTAAGAGTTGTGGTGAATGCCTAAAATAACTTCAATGGGTGAGAAAAACAGGTGTTTTTTGGTGCCCCAGAACGTGTTTATTGGTACCCCGGGTGGTTGGAAAAAAGCGAAAAATGCATCGTGATACAATTTTCCTTTTTACGGAAAATTGAAATGCTTCACATCATCCTTGTATACATTAATATGCAGCCTATACCTAAGACTATAACATGGGGTAAGCAACATTTTTCTAAAATTCACAGTTTTCTTAGGAAATTCAGTCAAAATCGCATCTTTCAAAAGTGTTTGGTGGTACCCCAGTTTCCCCTATTCTCATGTGATCCTTAAGCTTTGTGGAAGTATCCCCTTTCTTCTTTATATAACAGAGATCGTTTATTTCCCAAATATTTCACTTTTAGATTAACGTAACACTTTTAGGAGGAACCGTTTGTAGACTTTGCAGAGATCCATGAGAGCAAAATAGTGTTGATAAAAAGAAAACACACTCGGAAGATAAATTTTGGAGTAAATTTTAAATAACAATAAAATGTTGCTCTACACGGAGTCAATAGAATAAAAAAAAAGAAAATTCTTTCCTTGTTAGGTTTTGACTGTGATAAACAATTGTGCTATCTGCAAAAATTCCATACATTGCAGATAGACTTTTGAACAACGATGTTAGTTAGCACAATTGCATATTGTGTATTCTTTTAGGAAATGCTTAATTTTTAGTGTGCAAAATCTACTTTTTTCCAATTTCTTTGCATTAATAGACAGATTACTTGTTGTTCTTTCTATATTTGTAATATAAAATAACTCATTCGGGGTTTGATTTTTATTAAAATGTGATTAAAGTAAAAAAATGGTCTCCTGAAAAGTTGTCAAAATGCAGTTAGCACAGTTGCTGAGGCAACCGACGATATGTTATTCTTCTACAACTGCTCCGACGTCCGGGTATATTCCATTTTTTCGTTTACACATGCAGCATAGTTTCAAATGTCTCCTGTGATTCTGAGATAGCTAGTATGAATGGAAGCGTTGATATAAGCTACAAATATTATCCAAGTATTAAGAAATTAGGGGATAGGCTTCGTACACAAACTGGCTTTGAACACTTCATATTTTTCACATATTCCTTTAATGACTCTGATCATTTTTACACACGTTCCAGATAATAAAGTTCCCAGTAAGCCTGAAAGGTATATAAGTAGGGGAAAGTGGTCAAGCTATATCCAAAAGCTTGTATAGTTATACAATTAACTATTTTGTATAAAGGAATTTTAGCTTTGGAAAAAAGGAGAAAAATTGAAGCGTTCAAAGGCTGCCGCATTCAAAGGCAGGCCACTTTCCCCTAATAAAGTTTTTTCTGTAATATATCTTTTACTATAAATAGAGATGTTCAAATTTCATATCCCAAATGGTACAGAGTAGGGTGTCAATAGGTGCTGACACGAGTTCTTAAAGTGTCAATAGACGTTCCTTTCACCCTATGTCTCAAATGTAACCAACATATTTTCAAAGTAATCAATCTATTTCAAAAAGATATAATTTATGAACATAATGGATATTATCTGAAAATTATGTGCGTTGTATGCCAGGAAAATAACTAAAAATGTATAGAAAATATCAGTTAATAGGAATAACACATTTTATTTGATAAATTCCAGTTAATATATATTGGTATTTCCTCTTAAAATTACGATTAAATGTTTTAAAGTCATAATATAATCCATTTTTGAGAGAAAATGTGTAAAGTTGTGTCGAAAATATCGAAAGTAAATTTATCTTACATATCGTCGGTTGCCTCAGCAACTGTGCTAACTGCATTTGCTTTGTGTCAGCATTCGTTGTAAGCAACGCATGCTGCGCGGCGTTTGCAATGAATGCAGACACAAAGCAGATGCAGTTAGCACAGTTGCTGAGGCAACCGACGATATTCTTGCTGTTATGTTGACATGTTGTCGTGAAACTGTATGAATATCATGTTTTGATATATTTTAGTTACATTTTTGTTCCGTAAGTTCCGTAAAGGATACAAGCTATATCCAACTTGTCTTCTTTTTGTATAAAGCTGCCAGAAGTTCAAATTCTGCTTTATTTACTAATCAGAGATACATCTCTGAGTTAAAATTTGTGAAAAAAAGTGATGTCATACACAAAATTAGAGTCTGAAAATGCATCAATATCAGCAATAGAGTGGAGTGCTGAGTTAAGAAGTGATAAAATTTAACAAGAAAAATTCATGTATAAATAGTCAATTAATACTTGTGTCTGTTTGTTAAACATTTCTTTCTTTAATTGCAGTGTATAGCGGAAGTGAAAGCGTCAAAATACTTTTCTGATCATTTGTTGTAAAACTGAATTGCAGAAAGAGTGCCCAGAAATGCCGAAAAATTTTACCAAAATCATAAATTTGCACTGTTTTGACACTTGATATTGTGTAGTTATAATATTGCTATAAAGAATATGTATTGTAAACATAATGCACGACATAATGTAAATAAAATAACAAAAATATGTAAAGATATATTTTCTTCTGCATTTTTTACATTATCAGGTTATAATGTCTTGATTTAATTTTATCGGAACTAAAAGAGGATTATGGCGCGGAAAATTATAGAAAATAGGTGACGCCAAGCTCAATTTAATGTGAAAAATATGCAAAAAAAACATTGTCGAGTACCGATATTTGTCCATAATTGCATTTAAAGTGGTGTATCCTATCAATACATTCAATGAAAACCTGAAATACATAAATTTTTTCAATGATATGATATAAAAACAATAAAACCACACAATTTTATTTTCTTTAATTTCCCAGCTTATTGAGAATTTTAAGTCGGTAATGAAATATTGTTCACTAAAATTGTATCCTCTAAAGGAAAACAGTCATTGCATTAAAGTTTCATACACGATAAAAGTGCACGAGGCACAAAAAATGTGACTGAATTGTAGAAGAAAAATAATTTATTAATTCGAAGAAAATATTTTAGCAAATTTTAAAGAATAATTCAAAAGAAATGTTAGCTCTCCAGCCGATAATCATAATATTGACGTTACAGAGTGATTATATTTTATTTAGTTATAATCTATCTATACATTTTACCGTATGTAATGCTGTTATAATATATAAAATAAAAAAATGTTATAGGGTAACGTGTGGTATTTCGGGACATTTTTTTAGCATTTTTAAGTTACAAACAGCTTAACGACTTCTCAAATTATTTTTTTCTTTGTTGATACAAATATTTATGTTCCTTAATGCTATCCAGAATAAGATTCTTATCGAAAAATGTTGAAAAATACATAATTTTTTTTTACAAAATAGCAAAAAATGTAAAAAATTAATTATATTACTCAAAAACATAGGAACCTGCTCCAAATATCTACTTAGAGTCTTTTCAAATAAATATGAAAATCATTCATTTATAAAATTTGAAATAAAAAAAAATATTGTACACTAATTTAAAGAAAGAAACATAGTTTTCGAAATCTTAAATAAATAGAAGAATTTATAGAAATTTAAGAATTAGGCAATAGTCAAAAATCCTACAGGATACAGGCCAATGAGAACAATTCATATTAGAGTCCTTAACCAATCTCTTTGATTAATATTTGACATATTTGACAGGAAGAGCTAAAAATGTTTTTAAAAAAAATCTAAATCGGTGATTGATTTTTTAATCTAAAAAATTCAACACTATTATTTCTAGGTTAAGAATTAAGTTAAGTATCAAGCCAATTGTTCAAATTGTCGAGGGTTCGAGCACTCTGCGAATTTTCCATCGCCATTGTATTGAGTTGACTATACCCAGAAAACGGGGTTGGGTACCAAAGCCATATACCACTTGAATAGAGAACGCGCAGAGGAGAATCAAGCTCCTGGGTTTTTGGGCTTCCCTGTCTCCCCATCTTGCCCTCCCGGCGAAGACTCTTATGCTTCCTCCTTTTCGGATCTCGGGATTCCTTCGACCGCCCAGGCATTTGGCCGCAAGAAAAAACGACCCATTTGAGCTTCCTGGGTTTTCTATACACATATTTTCTCTATACAATTCTCTCTTTGCTCTCAATGTGCTATAATAGAAAACCACAATTTTATATAGTCAGTTCCACCCCGGAGTGCATTTGCCATAAATTTACAGTCATCCGCCCATCTCAACCCCTTTCATCCCCTTCAGGTGCTTGGTTCTTCCTATGCTTCGTGTATGCCGATTT